>NC_061460.1:8767500-9392500 GCF_022581195.2 Helicoverpa zea | reverse complement strand
TTAGCATTGTATGCATAGTACAAGACTGAATAGAATTTTTATAAATGAGGTCTGTGTCAAGATAGCTATGGAAGGATTCAGTTCAATCGGTATTGAAGTCATAATTTTATAATTGTTTTTTAGAAGATTCAATAGGCTATGTCTCTATTATAAAGTACTTACTTACACACAAATTTTCATATATATGATAATTAGTGAATCATTTAAGGGACTACATTGCATATTTTATACTATTGCGTATAACTAAGTTTGACAATATCCCACTGGGAAAAACAAAAGTTCTTACAAAGTCTGTCGCTGCATTTAGTTCACCAACAACACGCTTTTGTTTACAAATAATAAGTACCACGAACAACATACTAGATACAACGTGCATACACAAGTAAGTACCTACTTGTTCAAGTTATGATGTCAAAGTTCCTGACCGCGTTGTGCCCTGCTCTTGTTTTCCAAAACTATGCGGCAGATGAAATCTCCAGTGAGATAGGGGAAAGTCTGTTTTGACGTGTAGTACTTAATTAGTAATCAGTTCTTTGTTTTAGTGGTCATAAAGGCGAGTTTTGAGCACGATTTGTTGGAGTTTTCAAACATGAATCAGCCTTACACTGATCTAGATTTGAATTATCATACCCTGCCCTCATCTTAATTTTTAAGGTCGGCGCAGTATTATCTTACTTTCCAATACTTTTCTATATTAGATGATCTCACTATTAACATTCTTTCGAGACATAGCCTTTTACTTAATCCATCGTTTCTTTGCTCTCATTCCTTTTCTATATATATGTACCATTCATATTCTATTCATGCACAAGACTTTAAACTAAAGTTTAATTAACTATGTTTAATTTATTCGATACAAAACACAGATCTTCAGCAAACTTAAGTCTGCAAGCACAAAGAACACAAAGCTGCTATTTGTATCTGTTTTTCGTATGTGCATAATATGTGAAAACAGTTTAATTAAACTGTCACGCTGTTACAAAGTTTAATTTCCGTCGTGTATAGTCTGGGGACATTTATTCCGGTGGTTACGCACTCTGTTTGTTGTTATGACTTCTGTTAATAATTAAAAAACGCCGGTTATTGTAAAAAAAAATAAAACGCTTTTGTGAAGAAACGCTGAAGTTCTTCATTTGTTTTATATTTCGTAAATGCTGTTAGGAAGAATGAAAATTCGAATTTAAAAGCGAATAATGCAACCGGCCATATCGATATTGGGATGCAATTGTTTAGTTATTTCAAGTAGATAATAGGTATTACCTATCCGAACTACAAAAGCTATATATGTGCAAAAGTATATAACGTTTTTTATAGTATTACATGATATTAACTAGACTGTACCTAACACTGACGACAGCCCAGACAACAAAAAAATCAAAACTGTAGCCACAGAATTCAGCCACATGGTACCAAACATTTTGCGGATTGGATATCGTGAGAATTGGACATTTCGCGGATTGGCCGCTCAACTGCTGGACATTTTGGGGCTGAATGGCAAAGCGCTAGATTTAACGGAAAAACTGAACGATTCGGCCACTTGACTGAGTAATATTAACTGATTGAGTTTGTTCTAGGTTCTATACCAGTTTTAGGTGCAATGTTTACTATATGCATATGTTTGAATATTATTGAAGTGTAAGTAAATAATAGTTAACATAATAGCCCAGTTACACAAGCGTAGGCGATTGAGAGGTCGTGAGTTCGTCTTCCACCCATTCAATATAGACGGGAACCCACTCCAGATAGAAGCATATGGTAGGTAGATACTAGATATATGCAACAAAGTGCTAGTAAGCTAATAAAAAAACCGGCCAAATGCGAGTCGGAATCGCGCACGAAGGGTTCCGTACCATTTTTTTGAAAATGAGCAAAAAATCACGTTTGTTGTATGGGAGCCACCCAAAATATTTATTTTATTCTAGTTTTCAGTATTTGTTGTTATAGCGGCAACAGAAATATATCATCTGTGACAACTCTCTAACTACCACCTGGTGACAGACGGACGGACGGACAGAGGAGCGAAAACAATAGGGTCCCGTTTTAGGGTCTCAGCACACATATGGGATCGGAAAGGGATCGTCACCGTATCGCCTCGAGCCGTTCAGAATGGTTTGTATTAAACTCCCTACTGCAACGCACACTAATCGGAATAATAACGTAATCGCCTCGCCTCGGAACAGGCTCCGAACTTGAATTCCCGCGCTTACGGCTCATCGTCCCCGCGCTTACGTTTCTCCGTCCCCGCGCTTACGTCTCTCCGTACCCGAGCTCACATCTCTTCGTCCACCCTTTCCCCTTTCCCCTCCCGCGACTTGCCTGCTAAAGACGCCGCCATTCGCAAGGAGTATTTCATTCGTGTTGCGCGTATGTTTTATTTAAAATTTTAAGTTCGATTCAAACACAAAATAACGATGCAAAGGGAGAAACTTATTGAAGAAGTGAGAAAATATCCATATTTATATGACTTAAGTGATGCTTAATACAGCATACCAGGGGGCGGCGAGGCGTAAGCGCGGTGTCGCCTAGCCGTAGCCGAGTTGACGTACAGGCGCTGCTGATACGCTTTCGTTACGTGCATACGGTAGGTTGACGCCTGGTTGACAGCGAGGCGAAAGGCTTTACGGTTACGATCCCTTTCCGATCCCATATGTGTGCTGAGACCTTTACCCTTTTGGGTACATAACCCTAAAAAACATGTATCGCACTGTAAAAAGTACTTTCACTAATAACAGCAAACTCGAGACTTAGTTGCAAGTACTTAAGCAGGTATATATATAGGCAGTTCAATAGTTGGGATTTACTAAACCGGATGTCCTGACAGTGCGAGCCAATTTCAGTTTACAATATGGAGAGCGCCCATCATTGCCTCACCTCGGTATAATTAAATGGAGCACTGTCACACTGAAACACGTGAGTTTAATCAGAGATTTAATATCATTACGTATATGTATTAATGGTGGTTTAATAGGTACAAAATTTTGGAGATGATTTCGTGGTTGAGACGTAGCAAAAGATAAAGATGAATGGGTCAGTATATAACAGGATTTTGAAGAAGAATTCATAAAAATAAATGGTCAGGTTAACGGAACTTGCAGTAATAAAGCTTGACTATGTGCCTTATACCTACAGTCCTACATCTACAGATAAGTACTAAATACAGACATTTCAAATCAAATCAAATCAAAAATCATTTATTCAAACTTGGCTGCAAGACAGCACTTTTTGAACGTCAGGAATTTACAATAGACAGCCCCCAAAACGCCCACCCTTCACCACTTCCTATGTGTTTTTGCTGAGAAGAAGAAGTGGCGCAACAAACTCCCAATCAACACATGTCTGTCTGTAGGTTAGAAGAACCTTAAACAATGTTTGATATGTACATTTGTATACAATGTAATTTGTATTCCACAATAGAGGACAATATGCAATATTGACACAAAATTACAGTGAAATTGACTTATACACCACATTAATTTAAAACTGCTCAGTAACACATAATACATCTCTGTAGGACTTGAATAACATTGATTGAACAAATCACGCGAATGATCTAATTTCACAGCACAACACTCACACAATCAAAGCTCCCACAAACTAATACGTCACGCACATAAACCTCGAATGACTCAATACACTACATGAAAGCACCCTAGATTTATTACACTTCCTCAACACAAGAATATTCTCACAAAACCCTAACTTATACTAAAAGGGAATCTAATAAAATGAATAGGAATTCGGCTATTGCTGATCTGTCAAAAAACTTTGAGGACTCGTTGATATATCGCCGAAGAAATGGCGTCGATGCGAACTTTTTCAATATAACTAGACTTTCTGACAACTGCGAGATGCTGACGATAGCTGACAATCGTTCTAAATAGATGAGCCTTCGGGTGAAACTTATACAGAAGTTTTTTAAGGTCGCTGACTCTTTATAGTTGACTGTCTACTACAAAGAACTCTTGATAATTCAACTAACCTCCAAAATGCAATATGTAAATGAAATCAGACATTTTCGGAAATAGCATGTATTTTTCTAACATTTTTGTTAGCTATTTCCACAACAGGGCAAAAATCTAGACTTGAAGCTTTAATAGAAAACCTCTTCTAGAAAAAACCCAATAATGCTATGCCCGCGGGAATCGAGCTCAGAACCTCTTACTTAGACTTCGCATTTGCAAAAAATACAAACTTAAAAAGTCACTCATTCACGAGAAAATACCTTAGTTACCTTCTATTTTAGCGATGAAATAAAAATATATTTACAAAACAAAATGTTATGCTTATCTCCACTTTTTTCATCGACTTCTTACAAAAATTAAACCGTTGTTTATCATTATTTCGCCAAACTTTAGAGCAAGCCAAAGAAATACGTGCCCAAAACATTTCGTAATAAATCGCTAATTATGTATTGTTAAAACTTGGTGGTTATTCGGGTCACGGACGGTAAATCACATTTATTCCCTTAATCTTTTGTACTCATCTGTACCTTGGGCTTGAGGCGTTTCTCTCATCTCTCTCATATTCTCGTTAGCAAGTCGTTAGACATGCTTTACGATTCGTTTCCTGAAAAGTAAAAAGGTGTTTGTGCTAAAATATCACGGGGAATCTACCAGCCATTGAAAAGATTTACTAAAGTACCAGTATTATTTTTAGATTTCTTTTGAATGCAAAAAACCTCTCATCATTATTAGATTATGCAAATTTGCTAAGATTCTACGATATCATTTTCTACTTCTTAATTAATTATGCAGAAGCTCCAACAAACAAGGTTAACAAACATCAAGAAATCTCCAAAATATTAGCAGGCGCCTTAACAAACTACAAACTTGGTACATATTTCGCAGTAGTTTCCACAAGTGAAATTTATTGTTAGACCCCAGCTTGCCGGCTGCGTTTAAAATCGTTGCTTCCACCATCTCATTATTTATTGCAATAATGCAATCTTAGGGTGTCATCTAATGTAGCTCTTATCTTATGCTAAATATACCGGTTGTGGGTTGATTTATTTTGGTAATTTTGCTGGCGAAACTCATTATGGAGCCTGTGGCGGATTTGGAAGATTATTTAAGGGAACGGTTTGGTGCAAAACGCTGCATTATGATTAAAAATGTGGTTTAATGAAAGAATAAAGAGGAATAGCTGGAAAAGGTGAACACCTATTTGAAATGACCATGTAAAATCGCCCTATTTTTAGATGTCGGTAGTTCGTTAGATGGTAAAAGACTTCCAACAATTTTGTGAAGCCTGAAAATGTAGCTAGTATGAAATTTTAACACGAAGATGAACTCGTAAACTATATAATTTATATTTAACGACGACTATTACTCAGGGTTGGAGACGTTTATTTTCGAAACAAGCCTAGGGTAAAAGACCAATTTTAGTCTTATATTTAATTTAATAGATGTGTGTTCTTTTTGGTGATAAGTGAACAGTAGTCCACCAAATTTGATCCAGAATAGTCTTTAAAAGTTTCTTCTTTCTTTTTATCACACCACCACTAAGTGCTTGAGATACAATATGCCGTGAAATCTTTTAAAGATCCGGTATTGTTATCATATAAATATTGATAACAAAACCAACTCAACTTGATCCAAACACACAAATAAACAACCGCCAAGTAACAATGTTATATTGTTCCAAAGGAGCCCCGACTAGTTAACACACACGAATGCACATGTACTAAGCTATACCCAGCAATTACGACGCACTATACACCTATGCAGCTAACTATACAACTATACATATGGCTCAATTAGAACGCCTTGCACACAAACACGAAGACAAATGCAAGACGAATGCATTAGCAACGGGGAGTAGGTAAATGCATCGTATCTTTACCAAAGGAAGTTGTGTATGATATCATTGTATAGTTAGTGGGTGAATGCATACGTTTCTGTGTAACTTAATAAAGGATTAATTATTATGTGCTCTATTTCTATATCTCTAATATTTATATCGCATAATATTTTTCAATGAACTACATAATTACATATAATATGGCTGATTTCTCAAGTTATGTAGAACGTGCTAAAGAGGCGACCTCTTTCGAACATTCCCGCAAAATCAGGAATCGCAAATCTCAATCGTACTAAGTCCCACATACTTATTATAGGTACGTATCAAACAACATAATATTTCATTAGCTACGCTTATCACAATGGAAGGCAGCCAATAAAAGTTTCAGAGAGCATTACTGACCGCTATTTGTTACTGAAAGACGGAAGGACTTTGCTGTCCATGCATGACACAAAATTATCAATTCCACAAAACCATTCGCAGACAAATTCAATAAATTTGAAATATACGTCGTGTTGCCGTTTTGGAGGGCATCCAATATAATTTATTAGCAATCTGGCAGAGGCTTGGACTCCAAACTTCGCCGTTTCGTATGCTATTTTAAATTATGGCTCGACAAACAAACCTCTGTACCTAAGCATTTGATCTTTTGCGTCTTTTTACCTTTTTTGCCACAGTAATAAATCTTATTGATTTGAATGTAATTTTCAACTGACTTTTCTGTATTTTTATCTTGGCTGTAATAAGATTTAGTATTTTGCTTACTAGACGTTGCGTTGTAGAGGTCGAGACTTAAAATATATTTCTCATATAAAGCGATTTTATTATAAAATTGTTGAAGAGCTTGAAATCGTTAATATCGTCGTAGTAATATTGGATTTTTCAGATTATAATCTCTTAACATAAGGCACAAGATAAAGTTCCAAATTAAAATATTCCAAATTTTCTTTCAGTCTGATTACTGTGGCTGTCTAACAATCAGTACTTCCAGTGTCATATTATGTTCAAGAACGTAACTTACACGACTCGATAAGCCGATAGCACATTCGTCACCCATAAACAGATACAAATATCCCGTATCTGCTTATAAGCGCAGAAAAATATCTTCAGAATTGGCCGGGGCTCACAAAAGCCACGTAAATCAGGCACTGACGGGCGCTTGTTTTGAATAGGCCACAATTTGTCACAAAAAATTATTCAGCCGCCTGAAAAGGGTGGCTTTTTATGCCTTTTTATTTGTAAGCGTGAAATGATTCAGTAATTGGGACACCGATGAAATGGACCTTATTAAGCGGTGTGTTCGAGTGTGAAAATGTGTGTTTATTATAGTTCGGCCATTCAGAGAATGCGTTCCTGACACGTCGCGATTGAACTGACGACGTAACTTTGCAATGGCGTTGCAGTTACGATAAAAATATTTTTGCTGGTTGTTTACCGTTTTAACAATTGAGGAGCATTAAAACAACATTATTATATCAATAATCAATGAATGTTATAGCGTGTCTTTTATTTTGTTTTTGGAGCTGATAATGTGATGGTTGCTTTGTGACTTGGGTAGTATATATATTGGGTATATATATATATATATATATATATATATATATATACTCATATATATATATATATATATATATATATATATATATATATATATACGGCTTATACGGCTTATATATATAATAATATATATATATATATATATAAAAAGACTGACCAATCAGAGAGAGCTTTCGGACAGTTGACAATTTGACAATTTCTCATCGATAGATTATAATATAGCGAAAAATAATGCGTTGAATTGCAATCAGATGTTACGGTTCACAATAATTCGACAGTTTACAATCTCTCGAGATAGATTGTAATCTAACGATGTTTGTAATCTTACGGTAACATATATATATATATATATATATATATATATATTATTATACAGGGTGTTTGGCGCATGGACCGACAAAAATTTTTGGGGGATTCGTGAGGCCATGTACTAGTTTTCACTCATAGACCCAATGTCCTATATGTCACTGTATTCGAGATACGATTTTTTTTGTTTGTTTTTAAAAATTACCGGAACTATCACCTTTAAAACGCTATAACTTTTCAGTCTGTTGTCGAATTTACACCAAATCACTTTCATTGCGTTCTCTGATGTATTATTATTCCAAATAAAACATAAATTCATAGCACTAGATGGAAAAAAAATACTTGTTGAGCTTCCAAACTCTTAAAAATGAAAAAACGTATGAAAAATGTCAAATTCAAAATTAATTATAAAAAAAAGTAAAAGCTTTTATGAACTTCGTTTAATAAAAAAAAATTGCCTACTTAATACCCTTTCCAACGATATGCCACATGGGTGTGAAATCATTAATAATGTCGTCAAAATCAGAGCAGGAACGAACACGCACTCTAACGTCTCTAACAACGAACCCGTTTGATAGAACAATGGTAAGCAGGTAATTGGCAGGTAAACTGCCTGTCTCTTTCTTACGCATGAAAAATATCTCTTGTCTTTGTCTATCATTGGGTTGGAGTTTGTTATGTGATCCTTGTTTAGTCGAGATTTGACTATCTCTGCTATCGGAAGTGTCCGTGTATTTCACGTTTTCCTATTTCGTTGTTTTTTGTTAAAGTTTGTTTTTGTTAAGTTTTGTTTGTTGAACTTTTCTGTTAAACTGTTGGTGTATTCACCGTGCTTGTTACAATGCCTAACTTCAGCAACGAAGAGTATGCTGACATGTTGTTGGCATATGGCAGCGCTAATTGTAACGCTCGTGAAGCGCGTAGAATTTACCAGCAGCGTTATCCTAACCGGCGTATACCACACCACGAGACGTTTGCTACAACCTATCGACGTCTGAGGGAGACTGGAAACATAAATTTCCAAGAGCCTCGCGTTAATGTGAGGCAACATAATGTTGTAATTGATGAAAGCATTTTGCAAGCTTTTGATGAGGATCCAACGACAAGTATTCGAGTTGTAGCTGAAAGACTTCACTTGTCGGTTTGGAAAGTTTGGTCAGTTCTTCGGGAAAATGGAAAGCATGCGTATCACTACACTTCTGTTCAAGGTACGTTAAGTACTTTATTTATTTTATCAGGCGAAATCGTAAAACTAAATTTTGAACCAGTTATCTTCGACCTTATTGTGCTGAAATTTTGCACCCAAAAAACTTGTATTTTAAAATGGTTTTAACCATACACTTATTTTAAACGTTTACAAATATCCTTGTAGCTTTACTGGTTCGTTTTTCAAATAAATACCTAGTAACTTTTATTTTTTCTAATTTTATCTTTTAAATTTATGTTAGTTTTTGCCATTCAAAAAGTGAATTTTTACCAGTCTTTAATGGATTGTTCTAGGTCTCATAGATGATGATCACAGGAGACGGCTCGATTTTTGCCGATTTATGATGCATACGGACGTAGATGATACAAATTTTTTAAAAAGAATTTTGTGGACTGATGAATCCAATTTTAATCACGAGGGAATTGTGAATCTCCACAACCTTCACCATTGGGCGCAAAAAAGACAAAATCCCCGCAAGAAAAGACAAAGTTCCTTTCAAACTAAGTTTAGTGTAAACGTTTGGGCGGGGGTTATTGGAAGACACCTGATCGGTCCACATTTCTTACCAGAGCGCCTGACCGGAGAAAATTATTTGAATTTTTTACTCGAAGATTTACCTGAATTGGTATTACCAGTATTAGATGGAGAACCAATTATTTTCCAAAATGATGGCTGTACAGCACATTACCAGCGAGACGTGCGAGAACATTTGGACAACTGTTTTCCAAATTCATGGATCGGAAGAGGCGGCCCAATTCCTTGGCCTGCACGTTCACCAGACCTGACGCCCTTGGATTTTTATGTCTGGGGCCGTGCAAAAGAAATTGTGTATGCGACTGAAGTACCCACAAGAGAAATTTTAATCGAAAGAATAAATTGCGCCTTTGAAATTATGAAAGCAGAAATGCGACTGAGGACGACGACTGTAGAAATTAGAAAAAGATGCCGTGCATGCATTCGCAACAGAGGCAGTCATTTTGAACATAATTTATAACTTAAATTTAATTAAAACATTTTAAAACATTTTTGTGTTTTCATTACCCTGGCACTGGTTAATGTGTACCTTTAGGTTTGTGACGACATTATTAATGATTTCACACCCATGTGGCATATCGTTGGAAAGGGTATTAAGTAGGCATTTTTTTTTTATTAAATGAAGTTCATAAAAGCTTTTACTTTTTTTTATAATTAATTTTGAATTTGACATTTTTCATACGTTTTTTCATTTTTAAGACTTTGGAAGCTCAACAAGTATTTTTTTTCCATCTAGTGCTATGAATTTATGTTTTATTTGGAATAATAATACATCAGAGAACGCAATGAAAGTGATTTGGTGTAAATTCGACAACAGACTGAAAAGTTATAGCGTTTTAAAGGTGATAGTTCCGGTAATTTTTAAAAACAAACAAAAAAAATCGTATCTCGAATACAGTGACATATAGGACATTGGGTCTATGAGTGAAAACTAGTACATGGCCTCACGAATCCCCCAAAAAATTGTGTCGGTCCATGCGCCAAACACCCTGTATATAATATATATATATATAATATATAGATAGTCAAAGAAGAGAATAGTCAAAGAAGAGATAGTCAAATCTCGACTAAACAAGGATCACATAACAAACTCCAACCCAATGATAGACAAAGACGAGAGATATTTTTCATGCGTAAGAAAGAGACAGGCAGTTTACCTGCCAATTACCTGCTTACCATTGTTCTATCAAACGGGTTCGTTGTTAGAGACGTTAGAGTGCGTGTTCGTTCCTGCTCTGATTTTGACGACATTATTAATGATTTCACACCCATGTGGCATATCGTTGGAAAGGGTATTAAGTAGGCAATTTTTTTTTATTAAACGAAGTTCATAAAAGCTTTTACTTTTTTTTATAATTAATTTTGAATTTGACATTTTTCATACGTTTTTTCATTTTTAAGAGTTTGGAAGCTCAACAAGTATTTTTTTTCCATCTAGTGCTATGAATTTATGTTTTATTTGGAATAATAATACATCAGAGAACGCAATGAAAGTGATTTGGTGTAAATTCGACAACAGACTGAAAAGTTATAGCGTTTTAAAGGTGATAGTTCCGGTAATTTTTAAAAACAAACAAAAAAAATCGTATCTCGAATACAGTGACATATAGGACATTGGGTCTATGAGTGAAAACTAGTACATGGCCTCACGAATCCCCCAAAAATTTTTGTCGGTCCATGCGCCAAACACCCTGTATATAAGCCGTTTTAAATTTTCAAACTATTCAATTAATGTAAGCAATATTGCAAAGCAATTTACCACAACTACAAATGTATTTCTATTGTTAATTATTTTCCAATTGTAGAATAGCCGGGAGGGGCGGGGTATAGGACAGCAAGAAGAGACAGCGCACTGTATTTTTCTTTACTACTGTTAGGCATATTCTAAAACTACCGAAAAAAACACCTGAACTATCAGTGTCTCGCATATTATTTCGTCAAACTATTCATAAATAATGACGAACGGTCGTATAAAAACTTTGGGCCCCTTTTCTAACTTTAAGAGTGTTCGAAAACATTGTATAAACTTATAATAGGGTTTTTCGCCCATGTAAATATGGCTAAGTCGCATCTGTTAGGGATTTGGGGCACCGATTGTGTATTAAATTATTTTTTTAGGTAAGAAAAATGTATGGCTTCGATTGTGTAGGTTTAAGTGCCTGTGTAAATAATAAAACTTTTTTTTCTTATGTTATCAACTCAATCAAATCAGCTACCTACATTTTCCGAATTTAATTTTAATATGCTGGTGTAATGAAAAATATAATTTCCTGTAACATGTTACTAAATATTTGAGAAATAAATATTCCTAGAACAGCCCTCAAATAAAAGGTCCACAGTCAAATATTATAATTAATTAGTACTAGCCGATCTCGCGGTTCCACCCGTGTTGCGAGGGAAGTACGGCAAGCTCCTGGAAAAATTTGCCTAAGCCTTTTTCAGACTTTTTCAATTTCGTTTCAATAGACTATAGTTCGGCCATTCAGAGAATGCGTTCCTGACACGTCGCGATTGAACTGACGACGTAACTACATTCATTGATTATTGATATAATAATGTTGTTTTAATGCTCCTCAATTGTTAAAACGGTAAACAACCAGCAAAAATATTTTTATCGTAACTGCAACGCCATTGCAAAGTTACGTCGTCAGTTCAATCGCGACGTGTCAGGAACGCATTCTCTGAATGGCCGAACTATAGTATCAATAGTTTTCAACCGCGAGACAAAAAGTTGCTTTCGCATTTATGTTACAAAACACAGTTCAACGAATCGTTGAAAACAAAGCCTAGCTTTATAATATCATCTCTTCAGCACATCAATTTATATACCTATATAGGTACATATTCCTGGAAATGTAATATCAGGGACGTCAAACGTCCGACGCGACGTCACATCTGTAAAAAATCCAATTAAAACATAGAAGACTGATGTCCTCGGCCTAATTACAAGTTCCATACAACCACGAATGTTCTGAGCTTAAAACATATTACATGCAAGCACAGGGCCGGGCCAAGGGCAGTGTGAGTGGAGCACAGAGCGCCATCTATGGGGGCGCTGATATGAACCGAGGGTCGCCAAAATAAACCGACTAAAAGACTAAAGATTGGTTGAGCACTATGTAATTATCTTTGTATAACAAAATGGCATGTTATCTTTATATGCTGGGGAGTTTGTACTACCATTTCTTCTTCCCAGCAAAAACACACAGGAAATGGTGAAAGGCGGGCGTTTTGCTAAAGGTCTCTGCACACAGCGGGCGCGGCGCGGCGGGACGGGACGGCGACGCGACACTGAGCAGTTGTAATGTACTAGATACTACGGACGACGCCACACAGAGCCGTCCCGCTCGACGCGACGCGACGTGACGATCTAGTACATTGTGTCGCGTCGCCGTCCTGTCCCGCCACGCCGCGCCCGCTGTGTGCAGAGACCTTAAGGGGTGTCTTTAATAAATTTGACCTTCATAAAGTACTGACTTTTTGATTTTTGAATTTCATTTTTGACATACATACATTTGGGCGCAAATTTCACTACCCAAAAATCGTGCTAGAACCGGCTCTGCACCACCATGTAACGGAACACCTACGACATGGTTCGCGGTGAAATATTTTTACGTAGCGCGGGTGGAACTAGATGTTTCGCGCTCACTGAGCCGAGAGATACAGCGTGATTGACTTTAGCAGCCGTTCGTCGCACATTATACATTAGCTTCTTGCCGCGTTTACAAAATCACGGAAACGCGTAAAAAATATATCCTGCTGCATTTTGTGTCAGGTAAGGCTTTTGTATTATTTTAATCCTGAAACTTTTGAAATCTAGAATCTTTTTAAGGATTTTTATAACCGATTACTTCAGCCCCTGGCGTTTTCATTTTCCTAATTCTTGTGGAAAATCCGTGTCGCATTTTTTTTTTTCATTTATTGCACAAACAGACGGGTCAAAGGCCCTAATTTTATATCATTGTATTATTTTACACATAAAAACTATAAAAAATAAATAGTATTTTGACTATCCAGCAAGTAATATCGTCATAAGCCGACGTGAGTCGTGTTAGCGGGCCGCTCTGTGAAATCCCCTGGCAAAAAGTTGCGCTCTAGCGCGACGGTGACAAATCGCTTTCAGCGCTTACCGCGCTTTATACTTAGACGCTTTACTTTGCTACAGTAAAATAACGAATGGGTGGTAACAAATGTGTATCCGTTTATGTGCCCTGAGTTCCGGGGTTTTTGCTGTTAACAAAATAAACGGGACATATGGTGTGTCACGTTACACTAATTAGGATTTTTGTCAGTAGCGTCATGAAAGAAAATAAATAAGAATGCTAGCCACAATCTAATCCATAGAATACAACACTGAAATAAAATCATGCATAAGGCACAAGATGCACAAATGTCTTTATTGGCGGAACAATATACCTAACGACTTTACGCTTCATTAGCAGTAGGTTCCCTTCTTTTCTCCTAAATATTTTTATTAAGAAACAGCTTTTACATCATCAAAGCCATCTTTTACCGTCCCATATCAGGACACTGGGCTCTTCTCAAACAGAGAACGAATGAGCAGTAATCACCACGCTTGCAAGGCGGTCTAGAAAAAAATCTCAATCTCACATAGTGCTGAAATATCTCAATATAAACCGGACCGTTTCGGAGGCGCTCGTAAACGGAGCTCCAACTAGTTAAAAGTTAACAACCGTACTTGTGTACCTACTGGCTACTTCGGAAATAAATGTTACGTACTCAATCTTCCTCTAAGATTGTAAAACGTTACTGTTACACTTAGGTACTTTTCTATGTTTCTCGCATCATTTTGCTGAGATAACTAAATAGCTCGGATTACGAACTTTCACGATTTCTCTTAATAGACTTGTTATCAATTATAACAACTGTGTATATGTAATAATGTAAATGCTGCAAACGTTCTTGAAAATCGTTTCATACATTATCATTTGATGTTTAAATAGGCATGATTCTTCAGTGTTTTTGTCCTACAGTTGCAAAACGTAACTCCTATTTTGGAAAAAGAGGTGAAACATCTCTAATACACTCTCATAGCCAACATTGAAACAAACGATTTCCATTTCTCTAAAAGGCTGCTCGCTTTTGTCCCATCGACCATTACGAAACCGCAACACACTTGCATTTGCACCGACCCCACCAGAGACAAGGTATTTATACGGGTTAGTCGTCCTAAGTGAGGCCCACTTAGTGCTAATTAAATAGGTCCCAGTCACGCGTGAACTGGGGCCGATGACCCTTAATGTGACAACTGGTCATATGCGAATTACGACATGTAATATGAGTAAATAGTAAAATATTATTTTGGACTATTCGTTTTAACGCAGTTTCACCCGCGTCCCATGGGAACTACTGCCCGTACTAGGATATAGTATAAATGTAACACAAGAAGAGTGTAGCTTTCCAACTGCCTATCAAAGATTTTTCAAATCTTTGCAGTAGTTTCGGAGCCTTTATTATACAAACAAACAAAAAAACAACCATCTTTATTATATAGTATAGAAGTATGGTAATAGCCAGGTTCAATGGTTTTGTTTTAGGTCACCATATAACTTTTAGTGAACTTTTTTTTTAATTTAATGACTACCGCATACGCCTAGTTTAGTGATCGCTACTATAGAATTTAATACTGTATGATTTTATGTAGCCTACAATATTTCACTCGTTAACTATGAAACTGAAAAACTTCACAATTAAATTCAATGAACTCATAGTTGGAACTACAAAATAAATAAATAATGGCGTAAAATATTCAATATTATGATGATAAATTCAGGGTTTATCTCCCAGAGGAGATGAGGGAATAATTACCCGGTGCATCCCTAGTGTGCAAGGTGATTATAAACTGTGCCGCGTTTTATACGTTCATCTCGTAAACTAGCGTATAAATGGTGAATTTAATAAGTTGTGAATTTAAATAGTAATGTTTCAGTAAATTAATTTGTTGCTGCGTTATTTTGTTGGAATAATTCGTGTGACAATTTCGTGTTTTAGTGGAATATTAGCTCCTGCACTTTCGTCAATGTTATAAACTGGATATAAAATAGTGGGATGATGATGCATAACTTTGTAAATGGTGGTATGTTTTTTAGGCACTTCTTTAATTCTAGAGCTTATTCACAACTTCATACGTACCTACTGAATTATGTAAGAAATTTATAAGTTGTAGCAAACGCAACTTATTGTGAACTTAACTTTACTAAAACTTAACTTTTCTTATTTGAAATAATAAGAAATCACATCAAAATTCACAACTGTTATTGAGCTCACAAGTTCACAAAACATCATTGCACATAAAGATTGTTGTACAAAACAAGTTTCGCCGTAAGGAGGAACGTTTCGGTATCTTTCAACTGTTTTTATTTCAGTCTGAAAGCTGGCATTTGAACTGAAAGTCAGGCAGTTGGCAAAGGTGTTTCAAATAGCAGTTCGGTTCAGTTCGTATAACTTAGCGAACTTAACCGACGCTTAGTTAAAACATGAATATGTATTTAGTAGTTTTGGGTTTGAACCTAGGGAGTAGGTTTACTAGAAGTAATAGAAGTTCGTTAACATTTGTTCATTTTGTCAGGTGTTTTTTTGGTTCACCAGTTTGTATGAAGTTTATGTAGAAATAACAGAATCATGAAAGATTCTTCAAGAGTTAATCTTACACCTAGATATATTATATACCACTCATATACAAGGTGTTGATTTGCATTTGTGCCATAGTTCAGGAGGAGGACATAAAATACGTAAATAATCGATTGGAATTACAGTAGACGGGAAATAGCTAATATGCACTGCTTTTTTTGGCATTGTAATGTCGTAGTATTTCAGAAGTAATCAAATTTTATGAATGAAATTTATGAATGAAATTTATGAATAATCGTTGCGTATTCTTTGTGTTTGCGTTTGTGTGAGTGCGCAGCACGGTTTTAAGGCCTGTAACATACGCGCCAAGTTTAAATACGGCTAGATGACAGTTTTCGGAATTCGGAAAAAAAAAAAATTACGTAGGGGAGACCTGTCCAAAACCGTATATCCGGGCAAAACCGTATAGCGTATGTATTTCTGTTAATAATTCAAATTTCCCGCGCCACTGCAGCTCAGCGGTGTCAACCAATCACAGCTATTTGTCAACAAACACTTGTCGCGACCGGCACGCGCGTTTTTTAAATATTTTATTTTATTGTTTTTTAGTGGTTTTTATGTAATTTATGTGCAATAAGAAGTGCCAATCGTCAAATTTACGTGTACAATAGGTAAGTAACTAATAGTCATGTTAAAAGTGTGTATATTTTTATGTAATTCAGTACATTTGTACCGGTGAAATCAATTACGAATGTAGTAGTGAGTAACGTATTTATACATACATATTGTATGGGTCAAAACCGTATGTGGTAAAATCGTACATGTACGATTTTGACCCGGTTGTACTTAAGTGTATTAACCTTTTATTTTTCAAGACAGATGCCACGATGCCTCGTGATTATAAAAGGACGACTAATAGACAATCGTGGGACACGGAAAACATGAAAAAAGCTGTTCAAGCCGTGTTTGATGGGACTATGGGGTACTTCAAAGCTGCTCAAATATATCAGGTGCCGAAATCCATACGGTATACGGTTTTGTCCATGCCCTGGGGCAAAACCGTAAAACGTAGAAGAATTATTTTTGCTATTTTTTTTCAATTTACGCTTTAATTATCTAAGGTAAAATATTGTGATTGCGTACCTTATGAGACTGGTTAAAAATAAATGTTGATTTAGTACTATCTGTGTTTTAAAATTATTGATCAGCATCCACAAACCCTTAGCTATACGGCTTTGCCCCGGTCTCCCCTACCATTTTTTTTGTTGTTTTGCGTCGAGAATCATTAGCATAATTACGTCCTTGACTATGGCACGGATGCAAATCAACAGCTTGTATAAAGAGGATACATTTTCTGATTGTTTATACCCTTAATGCGAAACTGAACAAACCACTGAACCGATTTAAAAAAATCTTTCACTTTTGGAAAGCTAAATTATCCGTAAGTAACATAGGCTATATGTATTTTATCCGGGTATGGGCAGTTGAGAGACGCGAGTGAAACCGTGGGAAAACAACTATTTTACAATATTTACAAGAGTGTGCTATGTCCAATGGTTCTAATTTGAAAATTAATATAAATACAATGAATGAAAAGTCAAAAATCCCTTTTCAGAAAAGCTCACGGTTTCGTCGAGAAACTAACGGTGTAAAATAAAAATAGAAATCCGTGTTTCTTCGTTAATATTTTTCTCGCAGTTGCTAGGGTATTCTGTTACTGACACTTCAGAGTAAGCTATCTTTTTTATCCATTCTGAGAGTAGGTACTATTAACTGCATTGCAGTAAATGTCGGCGACACCTATGAAAAACTGGAAAAACTTCGCATTGTAGGTTTATGGTTTTGTTTTTGCCCTTATGTGGAATACTATTTGAGACTATTTGATAGATTCTCCTTCACTTCTAAGCTACATGTGGCATTTATGCTTAGCTTAGGTCCTATAATTTTCATCACATTTCATCTGGCTAAGACACACCTATATAAGAAATGAAAATCAGGCCGCTTTTCATTTTCGTTAAAGGCCCCAAAAGTTCTCACTAGGTCATAAGAATGTTGAGCATATACTAAATATAAAAGCCCATGCTATGCCAGGCTTAAAACTTCAATAAAAACCTTTCTCAATAAATAACAAATGCCCCACTATGATTGCACCACTGCCAGTCAAGAGTATCATAATGCAATGTAACAGCGGCACCGCAATCTGTCGCGTCGCTGATAAACCGACTTAGTTTTAAGCATGGAGAATAAAATCACTAGCAGAGATGTCATAATGCTAAATCTCCTAACAAAATAGCGCGCTAAAACGCGAGGAGCATAACTAGCTCCGCTCTCTCATACGCCTTCTTTAAAACCCGCCCATCTTTTTTAAATCAAACGACCAATCCTTGACAAATTCGACTTGATTTGATAAGGAACCCTGACGCCTAGTTAGTTCTAGTGACCGATCTTGCCTGTCGTACTTTACTTGACTTACAAAAAAAGGCGCTTGACCTACCTGCCTTATGACATCTCCACTCATCCTTCCTTCTTCCGTGGTGTCAGGTAAGTTTGGTACCTACTAACTGCACTGCGGTGAATTGCAGACTGACTTGCTCCCAAGAATGTTGGAACAAGATCCATCAGGTCACGTACAAGTTTTGCCACCCAAGTTTATCTTTGAATTTCTGTTTTTTTATATTACTTTGTTTAAGGTGGTTTCACCGTTGTGAACGAACGTTAAAAGATTGAACGATGGTTAAGATGTAACGTAGACTGGGATAGTTTTCACATGGATTACTGAAAAGTAATCTTTCAATAGATTTACTATTTGTAACCTCCCATTTGTGACTCCCCAAAAAAGAGGAGGTTCTCAATGTAGATAAAAACGGTACCTAACTTTAACATCATTTAAATGATCGCAAGCTTAAACATTAGCGTGAACCGAGATTATGTTGAACATAGATCAGTCTTAGCTTGGTAAAATCATTCCTTCAGCCTTTATTAAAAATTTTCTTGTGTTTAGCTTTAAAAAAAATTATGATATTACTCTCGTACTCTAAAACATGTAATTGGAACTGTGAACAAAATTGAAACAAACACATTCTTTGAAAAGTTGACTAAAAATCGTATTACCTAAGTTTCAAAGTAATATAAGCCGAGGAAAGGTCAGCTATGAAAGTCAGGATACCAATTAACTTTATGTGTTTTGTTATATTCCTTTCAATTTTTTTAGGGATCACTATAAATGACATAATTAGCTGAAGGTGTACGAAAATCTTAAATTATTTGTGATATTTTAGCACCTTTACCTAATAAGTACTTATGTTTTTATTTATTTTTCTTGTAAAACAAAGACGAACATTAAAATATAGTTCACATTAATTCATAGAACATTAATTTAAAAAGTGGCTAATTATTTTATTACTAGTGGGAACCACTGCCCGAGATAAAAGACACCCTATGTTATACAGAAAGAGTGTAACTTTCCAACAGTGAAATAATTTTTCAATTCGTTCCAGTACTTTCGGAGCCTTTAGAGATCATAAAAGCAAACAAACTAACAAAAAAACTTCTTTATTATTTAAATAGTATAGATTGAATAAAAAATAAAAAAGTCGTGGTGGCCTAGTGGGTAAAGAACCAGCCTCTCGAGTATGAGGGTGTGGGTTCGATTCCAGGTCAGGCAAGTACCAATGCAACTTTTCTAAGTTTGTATGTACTTTGTAAGTATATCTTAGACACCAATGGCTGATAAAAAAGGTGAAGGAAAACATCTTGAGGAAACCTGGACTATATAGTCTGAAATCACCAACCCGCATTGAGCAAGCGTGGTGATTAATGCTCAATCCTTCTCCGTGTGAGAGGAGGCCTGTGCCCAGCAGTGGGACGATAAAAAGGCTGTAACAGATAGATTGAATAGTGATCAGGCATTTACAACACAGTAAACACCATTACATATTATGCCTGCGTGAAAAAGTATCCATTATGAGCCATTAAATACTTTTTAAAGTGCAAAACCAGCCAGCAATATTAGGAAAGTAGTCGATTCAATTACCTAATGGGTTGCCGTGCGGAACACACCTTTCGCTGCACCATAGACAAGGAGCCCGACGTTTTTATTGCCTATATATTGTCCTTATAAAACCTTTTTATTAGATTCCAGCATGGGAATGACGTGGTAATTTGTTTTTGTGTGGTAATTGTATTATATAAGTAGCGTATATCGTTATAAATAATACTATATCCAAGGTTTTTTTTTTATATTGGATATTAATTCATTCTTGTTTCTGAAAATCTTACTAAACTTCTACTGAAAGAACAATGTTCATTTTTGACCTGACTATGTATAGAAATGAAATAAATATTAAAATGTAGCTTATTGTTTTGTGTATTGATTACGCTTATCACAATATTAGAAGAAACGCAGGAAAAAAAGTGTTTTTACATTTAATCACGTAACATTTTTTCTATGGCATAACGTATTAACATATTTTGAACGCATCCAAATCATCCTTCTTTAAAACGTTCCATTTTACACTTTGCTGCTTGACTTTATTTAACTGTGTTTCTGAGTTTTATGGTTATTTCACGATTAATGTGATCAGTAAGTATTTATTTATTAGTCATGGGATAAAATAAATTATTTAATAAATAACACAATAATTAAATTAAATTAATTATGCAGTGTTTCATTTAGTGGCCGCAAGTGAAATGGATTTTTTGACATTTGATTGACAGTTGACAGTTCTGTGATTTGCATCGGCGCAGTCCTTCGTTGTTGCGCTTGCGTTTCGTTGTGTACTGTGCTATTTCGTGTGTGTTTCTTCTTATTACGACCCTATTTACCACCCCTTGACGCCGATATCTTCCTCATCTGACGACCTTTGCTTACCATACCTGACACCGTTATAAATCCGCCCTGTTGACAATTGGTTGACAATGCCGCCATCAGCAAGTCGACGTATACTTTGCATAAACTGCAATGTCTGTATAAATACGTTCCGACGTTATCTCGTTCAAGAGCTGAACACAAGGGTTATTTCGATACTTAGCGAGTGGATATCACCAGTAATTGTAAGTATTTTATGCTTATTATTTTTAATCTAAAAATATATGAGAATCACACAAAGCTCCTATACAATGTGTGACATAAGATAAGCAACTGTTCGAAAAAGTTTTGAACTGGTGTATATTGTTAATGTGAAACTATTTCATCAATATAACCCTGCTGGTATTAAGCTATTTGTTTATAATTGTATTGGAAAGAAGTTTATATTGAGTATCCTATTTCAGATTACTGAGGACGATTACATTTGTGAACCTTGTAATGAACTCCTCATGAGGAGCATAAACCAGCCATTAACAACAAGCTGTGATGGTGCTCAAGCTTCTGGGTCATCTCAACTTGCTGGCAACATAGACAAGTGTGCAGTATTTGTGGACGGTCTACACTTAATCGTCAGAGCCATGCTATTGTTATTGACAATCCTTCAGAAGAGCAAAGACAGATTAATGCTGTTATACAAACAAGAATTGCGCCACGTCAGGTACCTATTTATGTTTCTATATTGTTTATTATCATATTTCTTCTTGATAAAAATGATCATAACTGTCAGTGATTGACCTGTGCTGTAATAGTTATAACCACAAATAAAAAATAATGTACATAATAATACTTTATCATGAAAATAATAGGTATTATTGTTTTTTGATCCTGAATGTAGTGACAGAGTACAAGGGGAGTAGGATATCTTCATAGAAACGCGCCGCGCGCGGCTTGTATGTGTGCACCATAGTATTTACGCGTCGCGTACGCACACTTTTATAGGGAATATCAGTGCAGGCCGTGGCTAGCACTGATAATCCCTATCAAAGTGTGCGTGCGCGACGTACTTGCCGCTCGCGGTGCGTTTCTATGAAGATAACTTACTCTATTTTTTTGTACTCTGGTAGTGACATGTCTTTTTATATTAATACATAAAATACCTGATATTAATTCAATGTTTTTTTTCATAGATATCATCATCTGATAGAATATGCCATGCATGCTGGATGAGTTGCAAGCGTGCTGCCATACGTATTGAGCATGCTGATGATGCCCGTGGAGTTGCTACTACTGAAGAAGTTCAAGTTGAAACTACTACTGAAGAAGTTCAAGTTGAAACAGGTGACTCTGAGCTAATCACTGCTGAACCAGTTCATGAAAGTCTAGATCTGCCTTCTGTAGTTGCACCTAGTGAAATAATGTTGGAAAATTATAGACGGGCAGCAAATACTGCTTCTCACTGCCTTTTCCCTCAATGTAATAATATTAATTTGCACAATATGGCAGATTCATTTAGAGCAACAATACTCAGTACATATCAATATTATATCCCTGTGCACAGCCGTGTTTGTACAGAACATAGACTAAGTAACCAGTGGAGTAATCTGTACAATTCAAGTAATAGCATTAGAACATTTACTTTACAACAAGTGGAACATATTTTTTCATTTGTTAATGCTTTCAAGCCTTACCTTGATTTTACAAATGTAGAAGCTATCCAGGAAATTGAGGATAACATATTTTTCTTTTGGACTGGAAGGTCTAAACAAGATTTTTTCACCCTTGTTAGTGAAGTTCCTCGCATACAAAGGATGCACAAAGGCCTTTTAGGATTAGCTGCATTGCTAATAAAAATGAGGACCGGTGAATCAGATGTTCGCTTATCTACATTATTAGATGTACCGCGTAGTACATTAGAGCGGCTAATGAATAAAAGCAGGGAAATCCTGGTTCAAGATTTTGTACCTATGCACCTAGGTATTACTCACATATCAAGAGAAAATCTAATGAATCATAATCTTACAATACCAAATGGTATATACAATGAAAACTTCACAAATGCTATTATTATTTGTGACGGTACATACATAAATATAAATAAAAGTTCAAATTACTCCTTCCAAAAGGATACATATTCATTACATAAATATAAAAATCTATTAAAGCCATTTTTATTTGTGGCATGTGATGGTTACATCCTTGATTGTTTCGGTCCATACAAGGCTACCACATCCGATGCCGACATTATGATTTCCCTCTTTGATGATGAAAACGCTCCTCTAAGATTATATTTTCAAGAAAATGATGTGTTCATTTTGGATAGGGGATTCCGAGATTCCATAAGAATGCTGGAAGGTTGCAATTACCGGCCATACATGCCTGATTCTCTATTAGTAGGTGAACACCAATTAACAACACAGCAAGCTAACCAGAGCCGCTGTGTGACTATATGTCGTTGGGTGGTTGAGGCAGTTAATGGACACTTTAAAAGAGATTTCAAGCTCCTGAGGCAAGACTATTTTAATAAATCTGTCCCAAACATGATGCAGAATTTCCAAATAGCTGCTAGTTTTCTAAATAGATTTGGTGTTCGTTTTCAGGACCGAAATGAAGCTAATGAGATAGTTACAATTATAAGACAGCGAATTAATTTTGAAAATAATTTAGCCTTGTTAGTTGAACAACTTAACATGAATAGAAGGTCCACTGCTTTTCAGAGTATAACTGCTGACCGAGATAACTTATTTTTGTTTCCTAGATTAAGTTATAGCGAATTAATATTATTTGCTCTAGGTACTTACCAGATAAGACAAGCAAGGTCATACTATGGAGAACATATTAGATTTCATGGATCATATCGAATAGAAGTATGTAGGGATACACAAGACTTTTCTCAATATAATCTTAGAGGAAGTGGTGATAAAACGTTAATAAGAGGAAAAATTAAATCCAGGCACATTTCAAGAAAACAATACTATGTCTATATTTTAGTAGAAAATAATGTGCCTGGCAGAGCTGGGATTGTTGAATATTGTTGCAATTGTTTGGTCGGTCGACGAACCATTGGATGTTGCGCTCACGTGATGACGGTAGTGTGGTACCTTGGTTGGGCTAGGTACGAAGACAATATATCTGCTCCAGCAGCATTTCTGGATGACGTAGTTATAAGAGAACTTGATGATAATGATGAGTATTAATAAACTATTCCATTGTAACATAGTGTTTTATTTACTTTATTTAACTAATTTTTTAGTCTTATAAATGTGGGTTAAATGAACTGTTAACAATGTTGGTTTACCAAATAAATAGGTAATGTGTCATGGAGAACAACAGTTCTCAACTCGACATTCATTTTATAGTGGCAATCATTGAGTTTTAACATTGATTTACAATTATTGGTTTCAAGGAATTAATAAAGTAGAAAAGATGTTTTAAACCATAGTTAGGTAAAAGATATTCCTATTTTAGAATAAACTTCGAGCGTTATTAATATGTTCATACACGTTTGTTTTTATCATTTCTGGTGACAGCAAATCCTAACCTATAATAAAAATAAACATTAATATTTTTCGGAATTTGTGGCGTTTAAATCGCCAAAATGAATTTAATACATTATTTTCTAAACTTATAGGAATTATTTCTACTATATCTTATAGCTATACATATACTTTCACTATCAGGTTTTTCAATGTATGGGAAGTGGGCATTGTTCTTTCTATTTCTAAATTCATCCTATTTCTTTACGAGACGGCTAATTTTGGCATAGTCATGAACTTATATCTAGTATGTATTTAGAGAAACCAAAATTAGTTAGGTTAAATCAGATCGGATGCTTTTAACTTGTGTACACTACGTTATACGTTAGAGAGTGGCATAATTTACGCGTCGGATGCGGATCCTTGAAAAGCCTATTCAAATTTTATTATGAATATATTCTGATCAGCTAACACACATTCGGATAATTTTCCATTTTAGCTCCTAATAACATTTTAAACTATTCGTGTTTTCGCATAAATTAGTCACGGCCTCTTTGCCTATAACGCTGCCGCGCCCAACTTGTTTTCATGAAAACTAGACTGTTTACGTTGCCTAAGTAAAGTCTCAGCTACACATAGATTTTAACAACGTTTAGACACGGAATGAGCCCGCCTATGAATATAACACTTTGTTGACTCCCACTAAACGGGGAACTAGCTACATCAAAAACGAGGAGCGAACGTTTTTGAAATGGCAACACCTTTGAGTTGACACATGTTTAAAACGCTAATGGCATGTTCTTTTTTCAAATTTTAAAGACGAGTTCTCGTTCGAGGTTTGCTTGTTAATTTTGTGACGGTGAAAAAGTCGTTAGTTTTAATTTCCAAAGCAGAGCTTGACATGCTTTCCCGAACTTCTAACTTTCGAGTCTAACGTTCTAACATTCGAATTCGAATAGATTTCTTTTAATTCCTTTCCCGGCCTGATGTCATCGTACCCTAAAAAGATAAATCTACTCAATAGTTGAATGAAGCTTTACTAGTTTCATAACGTGACACAGTCGACCCAAAACAGAACGTCTTTTGAGCAATGCAACGTAAAATTAAGAGCAAGCAAGCCACTCGCGACAAACCAAAAACCCAACAATAATGTATCAGGCTGAAAACTTAGCAGCCTAATTTATTACGGTTCTTGAACCATCCAAAATTAAAGAATTAATATTGTAGTAGAAGAAGGCAGAGCATATTTATTATTCCCATTATTTCACTGAACTCAACCGGCTGGCCGACATACTCCCACATAACATTTAAAATACATGTACCAAGAATTAAATTCATAAATGGTTCAGTAAAACCACACCCTATAAAGTGATAGCGCCGTACAATTTAAAATGAATTTAATAATTACCAACACCTTTATGCCTTTGGTAGTAGGCGGCCGTAATTTATCGGTAAGAGAAACATGGAGTAGAGAGAAATGGAGTGCGAGTTAATAGATATTTTTATAACACTTGATAGAAAATTTCCATAACTTAATTTAAATGAACTTATTTTAGTAACGATATATGAGTTTATACATATTATATCGTGTGTGAGCAAAAACTGTAGGTAAAATATGGACAAAACCTTGACTAAATTAAAAACTGATCTAGGTATTAGTAAACTGATACAATGTCGTCAAATAAGTCAATCACAAATCAAAATAATTTATTTATTTGAGAATGTCGATAATGTTGCTGTCTAATAAATACTATTTATTATTGAATCAACACTACAGTACAGTTAGAGGCAGTAAGTAAATGAGTTCCTATGTCAAATACGAAAATAAGTCTCTACAAGAACACTCCATTTATTCATACTCCGTGTTGTTAAGGTAGGCTGGGTTGGCATAATCATATTTACAGCTAGCCCACGTCGCCTTTGTTTCGTTCATTACTCAGCCTTTTGTCTTTGCGTAATAACTTTTAACCCCTTTATTATCTTCGCTTTATGGCCAAAACATTTTTCTTCGTGGCTTTGCGGGTGAGAATTGATTGATGGGCTGGAAATGTGAATAAGAACTTTACCTGCCTTGGACTTATTTTTATGTTGATATTTTATTTTGAAGAGGTCCAATAACTTTTATGTCTTCTTTGTGGAAACGTCTTTCCTTTTTACCGGTCACAATTTTCTTCATTTTTGTGGCAGTTAGAAGCCATAGAAAGTTGTTCAACGACATTTTTTCTTTGATTTTATGAAGCTTCGTAGGCTACTTTTATTTACTTTTAAAGTAAATGAATACAAGTTTTATAACAAATTTTCGATTGAACTTGCTAAATGCTTTCAAAATAACTAGTATTTTGGTATGTATTTAATCTGTGTACATTCGAGGCGTAAAATAGGCTCATCTATATTATTAAAACCTATATTACGTAATTTGGATAAGAAGGTCTAAGTGCCTTAGGTGGAGACTGAAATGTTAAGGCTAATTAATCCTAGGAGTCTAGAGATAGGATACTATCAATTTTTATTTATTACTTAAGTTTCATATCGGGTGTGTCGTTCATAATCACATTAAATGAAATGCGTTAATATACTGGTTAATATATGTCCATTATCACAAAGAAAAAAGAAAAATACGTAAAAATAAAAAAATGAATTTTTCAAACATAGTAAATAGAATAAAAATGTACGAAAATTAGAACACCATATAAAAGTCAGTCATTACAAACAACTGTAATTCTCCCTTGAAAACTGACAGCTGTCAACTGATCAAAACATTCGATACTCCTTATCTCTGCTTTACACATGATGTTGTAAATTATAAAAACGAAAAATGACTCCTGTGGCTAAACCACTGAATGGATTAGGTTATTTTTTTTACAATTCGCCATAGAATATCATAAAGTATATGCGATAGAATTTAATGTGATTATGAACGACACACCCGATATATTCTTTGTTTTCAAATATCAAAGCTTTGACTTTATAATAATCGGAGACAACGGTCAAGCGAAGTGAGAGGGTGGAAAATATAAGTCTTAGAAGGCGGTCATCCGCCTGTTGAATCTTACGTAAGTTATTAAATGTGCCTTTTATATGCCGTTACTGGCGAACGACGAAGTCATTTTCTGCCGACCTTTATTTTTTTAACAGATTATATTATTGAATATGTTCAGATCCTGACTCAGACAACACTATGGCTGGCAGTGAAGTCGACCGGAATTCTGTATCGACGAACAATGAAGCCATAGATCAGGTTATTATTAACGGCTCCATAAAGCTATCTATATAGGGGCAAAATGTTCGGGGAAAGCAGCAGTATCAATGAAGTACACTATATTCGGGGACATGAATGTGCGTCGTTGCTTCAAGAAAGGTGAAAGTTTGCTCAAACACTAGTTATCCAACTAGCTAATATTCTATTTAGACGTATTAACACGGTGATGAAGGACGAATATTAATAGGTTTAACATTACTTCATTTTAAAAAGAAATATCACTAAAGCAGTGCAAAGTCTTGGAAAAGTATGATGTGAGATGTCAATTGCCAAACATTTTAGCATCGAGTATCATGATAACTGAAACAACAGCCAAATTCATCAAAAAAGACTACAGTAATTGTAAATAGTATTATTGAACCACAGAAAATACGTAAGTTTAATTATAATTTTGTAGGCTTTAATTGTATTTTTGAATATGAATTTGGGAAGCCAATTATAGAGGTAGAATGTTGAAATCTTTGTGTGTGTAAAGCCTGCGATAATATAATAGTTACAATATCTACAAAGCTAACTTTACAAAGAGAAATTGGAATACTTTAATAAGATTGCGTAAAATGAGGCTAATTACAGAATTGAAGGGAAACATTTTTGATACGCAAATAAATTTTGTAAAGATTGCTCAAGTTTTATTCTTTGAAATTCCGAAACATTATTACGATAATGAAGTACAATGAATAATTTTGAACTTCACCCTCAGTCCGAGAGGCAAAAAACTCGCTCTGTTATTGTTCAGATGTTTATTTTTTTGCCAACAAAAGCATGAAGTTAGTACTACAACTCTTTATTAGAGAAACCTTTAAAAGTTTTATTTCGGCACCCATAAAGAAAGGTCAGTTATTACTTTTTAGAACTTCTGAAAACTGGGATATTTAATTATGAAATAGAATAACATTTTTAACTGTAAGTTACGCTACCTACGTCACTTTTGTCAGAAAATATTGGCTTCCTTTGCAACTTCAGGACGTGTCACTTCCTGTAATTATTTAACACTAGCTTCCGCCAGCGGCTTCGCCCGCGTGGTGTGTTGATAAAAAGTAGCCTATGTGTTAATCCAGGGTATCACCTATCTACATACCAAATTTCAATCAAATCGGTCGAACCGTTTTTGCGTGATTGAATAACAAACATACATCCATACATTCTCACAAACATTCACATTTATAATATAAGTACCTAGGATTAAAATATAAGTAGGATTAAGCTGCAATGTCATTTACAATCGTTGACCATAAACCGATTCACGAATGTACAATCGCAAACAAAAGTACAAAACTATCTGCAATTAAAACCGAATGTACCAACAGTGGACCGTGAATCGTAACATTTCCAGTTGAGTCAACTAGCTAGAGTTACCTGGCGTCCAAAGCCGGTACAAAATCATCCGTATTTTTTCCTCTTTGACATCGATCATGGCTCCCAGGCTTGAAGACAAATGGTCGGAAAATTTTTCAAGTTAACTCTATGCCTTTCGTTCTATCGTCTATTTTTAAGGTTCCGTACCCAAAAGGTAAAACGGACCCTATTGTTTTCACTCCTCTGTCCGTCCGTCCGTCTGTATCTCATGAACCGTGTTAGTTAGAGTGTTGAAATTTTCACAGGTGATGTATCTTTGTTGCCGCTCTAACAACAAATATTAAAAACTAGAATAAAATAAATATTTTGGGGGCTCCCATACAATAAACGTGATTTTTTTGCAAATTTTTCTTCGATATCGATAACGGCAACTGGTAGATGCGATTTATAAATAATGGTACGGAACCCTTCGTGCGCGAGTCCGACTCGCAGTTAGCCGGTTTTTTCCATACCTTGTTTTTTCATCCCCTCTTTTATTTGCTTTCCTATGTGGCTTATTATGATAATGATGAGTGATGTCGTTCTTTTATTTTTATGAATGGGTTTTTGGTTGACTGACCTCTGCGATGTGAAAAGGGGTGCATGTGACTATTCAGCCTGTTTTTTAGGGATTTCCTTAAGAAATAATGTTGACCTAGTTAGAATTACATCATTGTCAATCTCTTAGGAGACGCAAGACTCTCTTCCGAGAATTTGAGTTTTTTTCAGATATTTCAGTCCGTGTGTCATCGGAGCTTTTAAAAAACTGTAGGTGTGTAAAAGTATGAAGAGAAAATATTCCCAAATCAAAATTCTATTGACGAAAGACAGGTTACTCAAACTAAAACAAATCAGCAGCGAACAAGCCTACTATATTAGTTTTATGAACCATAATGTATCAATAAACCACGACAAAGGCGGAAGAAAGTACACGCTCATATATCTTGTCAACGATTGTGCTCACACCAAAAGTTTTGTACGGTCCAGTGATGACCCTAGTTTGTGTTCAACCGTCTTGTTGGTAGCCAGTGTTTGGGACAGGTTTTATATGAAAAGTGGGACTTTTTCAGACAATGTTGCTATATTTGAGGAGCTGATTGTTATTAGTTAATGTGCTATTTTGCAAATGTTGATTCAGGTCTTCTCACTCACTTAGGAACCACGTAATGTAATAGCCGAAAATCGATCTCAGTGGCGTGCACTTGGAGAGGCCTATGTCCAGCAGTGGACTGCTATAGGCTGATGATGATGATGATGATGAATGTAATAGCAGTTGTAACATAGGTAATACAAGAATGCTATTGTAATTTATAAATCTAAATTAATGTGCATGTTATGTTTGTGTAAAAAGACCCCTTTTTTGCTCATTTACTTTTCTTTTTTGACATTACTTGAAAACACCACCTCTTTATTTTTCGACTGCTAAGACGAGTTACTGTTGTCGATCGTGTCTTGTATGTAGGTATGTACCCTTTATCATCCTACATAAATATACCTTTTTATATATTTACAAAAGATCGATATTACCAAGATCAAGTGTTTCATTGTGCTTAACATAATTCATGCGACGGCTGACTGAATTTCCCGGGACAGACGGACAGACCTGAGTCAATATCGCGGAGGCACGTGATGGCAATACAGAACAATTGACTATCTTAGTACACTGGATAAAGTTCTAGACAAAATAGATTGGTTGGCGACAATTCCCGTCTTTAAATAGCATTGTAATGAATGAAAATAGGTTCTAAGGAATAGTTCTAAAATAGTACTCTATTGATGGTGTTTGGGATTTCTCAGAATACCTTATTAAAATAACTTTTTTGAAAAAAGTGTGTCTAAAAATAAAGCTGTTATAGAAAGACTGGAATGGTTTGGCCATAAAAAAGCTACAAAAGTTTTAATCGATTACCCTAAATTGACTAATTAGTGATAATTTTATTGATCACTTACACTATTGTTGTACCAAACAAATTATGTCAAATATCTCTAGCTTTTCTGTCAATTTCCAACAAAAGTCGTCAAACAATAAATTTAATCGCCTCTCAACATCTTCATACAAACCTAGAGTTTTCTTACAAATAGATCAGAAGTAGGCCATAATAACTTACACCTAATAAATAAAACACCTAATGTGTATTCTCACCGTGACTTCTCTAACAATAAACTTTACGATAATCTTAAGAGTTGAAATAACACGGGAGATCAATTCTAAAGATAAGGACACACGTGCCGAACTAAGTTTCAGAGTATTTGTAGTTTGACTTGGGAATGTATTGTTGTTCATAAATAGTTTTTAAGTTGTTTTGATATATGTTTTATTGGTGTTGATGCTGTTTTGTTTTGGAAATGAATTGGGCTCTCTATGGTGTCCTTTTACGATTTAGAATTGTTACATTGAAAACCTATGTGGCATCCAAATGAGAGGTTTCCGTATGTGTTCTATAAATTATTCTAGCATCTGTCAAGATAAGTAAAATAAGCAAAGGACCTACATATACTTAAAGCTATAAGCGATAAATTATGACGATGATGATTTAATAAGGTAGGTATATACTTTCAGCAAACACAATTTTCCCTCACTTTTAGGTATATTTTTTTTATCCAAAACATAGGTCTTCAAACTGCCAGTTTATAACAACGCCCAAAAAACATACCACAACATTAACATAACAAAATATCAAAAGGAGTTTTTACTAACATGTACAACTAAAAACAACAATAATTTAATATTCGCGCGGTCATAAGCTTCAGAGATTTGCGGCTGGCCGCAAAGGTTTAACCGACCGCGCAACGTTCGCGTTATGTGTGGTCGCCACTGACCACGGATGTGCTCCCAAGTTTTAGCATACACTAGAATTTGTGCCCAGTTTCACCTGAGATACGGGATTTGAATATATTAAGGTTCTGGGTTGAAAAATTTGGTATATAAATTGAGCAAGTGAGTGTCGGAATCTAATTGGTGTTATGAATGCTAAATTACATATCTATACTAACATAATAACTATTATTTTACGAGGGTGAAACCGCGGGAAACAGCTAGTTAACCATATGGCTATACCTACCTATATGTAAACCTCATTATATATATTTTTTTAATCTCTCTTTCAAGGGATCTGAACCTTCAATACATATCTCAACAGGCAAGTTCTTATCTACTACACTATACCCCAAAAAAGTGTAAAACAAATGATAGTGGCTATTCAATAACTAATCCCTCAATATGTCAAATGTACATACTTACTTATCAAGATTTCCTTGCTCACCCCAAATCACAGTACAAGTCGCAACAGAGTAATATTCCGAAAGCAGGGTTCCGTACAAGTAACTTCGTGTCACGCTCGCTGCGTTCAGATATAAATTCACTGATGTACACTGTCACTTGATGCACTCCCGTACACTGTTCGTGTTATAATCGCTAGAGTGCGCGATTTGTGTGGCTGACTGTACTTGCAAATGCTCGCTGTAACTAGAAATATTATGACGAATATTGTTTTATTGTTTAGGGATTTTTTGTTAGTGATATTTTTATTTTGTTTCCTTGTATTTAGTCTAAATATTTTATTTTCGTCACTTATTGAAAGATTCTATGTTTTTTTTTATTTATTATTAGGACCACACCCTCACTAAACACCATTTGTGAAATGCTTAATCCTCTTTTCACAAAATTAACAAATATTACCGTGTGCTCTTAAATTATAACTTTATCCGATGTATTTATTTATAATAACGTCTGTGATCAATTTCCTTCAAAACTCACTACAAAACCTAAGTATAAGTATGCAACTCCACTCAATCCTAATTAATGTTTACCTGTTAGCTCAAAATCTCAACAACTAGAACAACAACAGATAATAACCAGCGCACCAAATCTACGGACGACGTAAAACAAACGAACCAAAAATTAACTTCAGCTCCAAACAAACGTTTGTCATTCAATGTTTGCCAGAATTACGCAAGGTGGGCGAGATTTCCTATTGTTAAAATATTTACTGCTAACCAACCGTTTGCTTAGGACCTAGTTCCTGAGTCAGCTCATGAAGCCCAAACATTGGTGTACATAATCTTTGAAGTAATCATGTGAAAATAGCCGAAGGTACCTCGGAATTTGGGTCAAAGCTCTTGCGGGACCGATAAGACCGGATTTACAGCCAAACCGTACGGTTTTTGCATTATTTATATGTAATACTCTGGATATTTTGTTTTTGGACGTAATTTGGAGATTAATTGGTTTGGTAGGTACATTAGTAGAGTTTATTGGTACTGAATCTAAAATCGATGGATCAAGTATGTCGTAAACACCAAGAACAATACTTTACCTATTGACATTGACAAAAGATATAAATGTATTATCACCATATATGGAACTGGATGAGAATATAAAACAAAACACAAAACATACGGTAGTCGAAGTCCGCATATGAAAAATTAAGAGCATTCACTTTTAATGAATTGACGCAAGCAAATGAAAAGGAAAATTTTATTGCCCGCTGGTTCATTTTCGCAGTGACTGCATCGGATTACTTTTTCCAACATAAAACTTTAAACTAAAAAGTAAAGTCTAACTGCACTTTGAGGCGTATTTAAAAGTTCTTTTTTGAATAGGACGACAATTTAGTGGCCATTAAACTAGAAGTATTTGGGGGGAAATTCAGTAGAAAGTCACATTAGGGAAATAAAAAGAGGCAGAGGTCAAATGACCATACTTTGTCTTCTTGAATGAGGCCGTTCTGCTCGGGTCATAGACAACAGTGGATGCACAACAGACTACCAAAGAAGTCCTTCATAATACCCAAACATACTCGTACATATTATGTTCATGTTGCGATGACCTAGCTAGTGGTTAAAGCACCAGCCACCCTTGTTCAAAAATACTAGAGAAACTCCATAAAATAATTAAATTAAAAGAAATATGTTCCAGTTATTTCCTTTTGCTTCAAACTGTAGGGAAAAACTTTAGTATAAATAGAAATTTCCTATTTAAATTGGCGAAGGAAACTGACCGTCTATTTAGATTTTGTATTCGATAAAGTAAACGAAGTGACTTCAAGATTGTTCCAAGAATATAGCACTAACGCAAAACTTTCAGTCGATTGCATAATAATGTAAAATATGGTCTTCACATTTTCTTTAAATAATTTCTAAAACATATTCATGGAATACCAGACCACTTTGGGAAAACGAAAATTATTTTCATCAGTGTTATGAAGTTTATCATACGCCTTTACATGACAAAAGTAAAAAAATCAACACTGAACTCCAAAAGCCAAAAAAAGAAAAAACAACCCGTTCCTATTCGCTGTCGTTACTGTATTAAAAACTGGCAAGGTACCAGTTTTTAATTTAATGACAGACATTTCTTGCTGTTCAAACTATCACCAGACATAAGCAAATTGAATGCCATATTTTAATTCGTTTCGTCTTTGTTTGCTTACTTTACACGTGTTTTCTTCGAGGTCGCGATATAAATATTCGATCATAAATTGTCAATTCAAATACTATAAGCAAGAACTTACAAGGTTTTAATGTCCTTTATAGTGGTTACAAATCTTTCATTTTTTTTTATGGTATGTTAATAAAGTAGGTAGTAACACAAACAACGTAGACAGTCTTTATAATGTAGCCACAATAACAATTAATAACCAATAAGCTCATAATAATCTTCTTTAACAAGTTCTGATCCTCTTTCTCCAACCATGACAGAAGGACCATTTGTGTTACCGCTGACAGTATCGGGCATCACACTGGAATCGATCACTCTCAAGTTTTTTACTCCATGCACCCTTAACCGACTGTCCACTACGGACATACTTATATCAGACCCCATCTTACAAGTGCTCACAGGATGGAATATTGTCGTAACCAAGTTGACAGCAACACATTTCCAATATTCGACACTATCTAACTCGAACTCATCACAGGCAGGCACATTCATCCTCCCCAAGAAAGCGTTAATTGATTTAAAATACTTGGTCTCCAAAATTGTCGTCAACATTATAACTCCTTTAGCGACTGTTTCCAAATCTCTTGCATCTTCAAAGTAGTTTGGATAAATAAGTGGAGCATCTTTTGGGTCGTTAGAGTTCAAGGATATATTTCCACTTGAGATAGGGTGTAGGAGATTAAAATGGAAGAAGAAAATCCCATGGTTCTTATTCAGTTCCACTATTGAATCCATGACGCTTTCATTATATCGGAATGCTCCCATAAAACTTTGCTTTAATGTTGTCGTATTTTTAGGAATAATCGACATGTGACTCTGACAATTGGCATATTTAGGATTTTTATCAGTTGAGAATAATGCTATAGCATCTGATAGTAAATTACTGAACGCTAAAGACCCTTGGCGATCAGCTAGATAACTTAGAACACTTAGGAATGTATCAGATTCTTTCGGTTGGTCCGGTACATCAGCGTATATAAATACTGGTACAAAATTATGGTCCTTAAGATTTTGGCCAACCATTGGTGACTCCACGATAGTAGTGATGTTGTTTGCCTCAAGATGTCCTGCGGGACCGATACCAGATAACATGAGTAGCTGTGGAGAGCTTATTGGGCCAGCACATAATATAACTTCCTTAGAAGCATAGAATGTCTTCTTTTTACCATATTTTTCAACTTCAACTCCGATTGCTGTTAAATTGCCATCTACCAAAATTTTTGTTACCAATGTACTTTTCAGAATATTCAAGTTTTTTCTGTTTGCTATTGGCAATAAATATGCTCTATCTATACTTTGCCTTATCCCATTAGCTGCTGTTGCAGTAATAAATCCAGAAGTCATTACATTTTCTGTGTTTAAATCTTCAACTTTTTTAAAACCAATTTCGTCCCAGGAATCAACTACCTTCTCTAAATAAGGTTTAAATGTACTGTTAAATTTATTTATAAATAGTGGTCCATTATGACCATAAGTTTCTCTTGCTGTTAGACTTTTCAGCAGTTCTTCGTTTTGAAGGCTTTCAGCTTTTTTGAAACATCTCCTTACTTCTTCTACGCTCCATTCTGTATTGCCTGCGTCATACCATCTCTGGTAATCATGATCATTCCCTTTTACATAGATCATACCATTAATACTACTGCAGCCACCGAACATTTTGCCTCTATGCCAACCTACGGATCCATTTATGAGACCTTGATCAGTTCTTCCGTTGTTAACTGTTAAATATTGCCAATCATATATCGTGTTTATTAAAGCGCCTTCGGTACCAGGTACCTGAAAAGATATATTAGCTTAGATTCCACTTAATTTACTGCGCTATAATAAGAAATAAGACTTACATCTGCTTCCAAAGGAGCATCAGGTCCAGCTTCAATGAGTAAAATCTTTGCATCTTCAATTTCGCTAAGCCGATTAGCGACAACACTCCCTGATGAACCGGCTCCTACTATGATGAAGTCAAAAGTATCGCCGTCTGAAACAAATGCAGTATTTTGTAAGGAATAATTGTCTTTTAAGTTTTTAAAGCTTACATCACCCATTTTGAATTATCCATATTCACCAAGCTTTTAATAAGCGTTTCTTTGCGTAATTATTTGACGTCATAAATGATTTCGTCTTACCATTTACATCAGCCTCTGGCAGTAAGGGACGTGTCAATACGCACTGAGCTGCAGCAAAATACTGCAGAGCTGCCAAAAATGTTTGAGGGACTGCTCCCAAAGTTGGTGTCAGGCATGCTTCTGCGGTGAAACTGTGAAAGTGATTTTTTTCATATTCAAAGATATTTTTTGTGGAATGCCTACTTAAAGGCATTGTTCCAGTACAAGTACACTGATGGTGAATAACGAAACAAAACAAATTAAAGGGTACTACACAACCTGGGCTAGGACATTAGATCGGATAATGTACATATACCTAATTATCCCTGTGTGCACTATTGCCATCATGTTAATTTAACGGGCTGTAGGCAATATACTACCTAACATAAAAAAATTGTCATCCTCCGTCATCCTCCGAGCCTTTTCCCAATCATGTTAGGGTCAGCTTCCAGTCTAACCGGATTCAGCTGAGTACCAGTGCTTTACAAGAAGCGACTGCCAATCTGACCTCTTCAACCCAGTTACCCGGGCAACCCGATACCCCTTGGTTAGACTGATGTCAGACTTACTGGTTTCTGACTACCCGTAACGACTGCCAAGGATGTTCAATGACAGCCGGGACCTACAGTTTAACGTGCCATCCGAAACACAGTCAATGGTGTCTGTTACGGCCTGCGCCGCCTGGCAACACAGTCGGGCGGCGGGGCAAAATGCTGGGGAAGCGCGTCCCGCGCTCCCTGGCAACACCGAGGCGCCCGCCGCGCATCACGCCACCTGCGCGCGAGCCAATCGCAGGCGGCGATTCAAACTGCGCCTTGCGTCATCCAACGGGAGGCCGCCACGGTGACGCCGGCGCGCTGGAGAAGGGGCGACGACGGAGGCGTCGAGAGCGGCGCTCGTCCACTTGCCTTCACGGGCCGTCGAGATCAACACCACTGCCGATACGTAACGGGTCCAACGAATCTCTGCAGTCTAAATTGTATAACTTAATCTCGAGTGAATAATTCATTGTAAAGTTTTAATAATTAATATAAACCAGTAATAAGTGTGCATTCGCATTTTTTATTTGATCACGCAAGCGCGTACAAAATTGGCGACCGTGACAGGACCCGTTACATCGCGATCTATTCGTCGTCTCGTCGCGTCAAGAATCGTCGAGAATCGTCGGTCGGCACGTGGAGCAAGTGCCGCAGCCCGCCATCTATCCAGTCGGGCTGCGTAACCGCATCGAGACTGCAGGAGGCGAAGGACCCGGACAAGCAGCCTCAGGAGCCCGGTGAAGACGGCGACACGTCAACCGAAGGTCTAGCCCAGGAGAGTAAGCCTTGATCCTTTCTAATTTCCTTTCTCAATCTCGATCCTCGTGCTCTTGCGCTGTGAAATAGCGGGCGGCTAGCTATTCGAGCGTCGGGGGGCTTCTCCGGCAAAGCAGTGCCACGTGGTGGCAAAGGCGCCATAAACTGGCCAAACTGCTAGGTTATATTGCACGTGGGTTGTGTTTTTTTTTTGAATTGGGTTACGCTTATTACATGCTAAGTGGCATTTTTCTCCATTATTCATTTGTTGCACATACCATTGTTAAATCAAGTCACCCGCACCCACGCTAAGCATAACCACATTTTATTTTTCCGAAGCACGGCAAGCTTGCATTCGAAGTGCACGCATTTATTTTCAAGGTTATTGCCTATTACACCTGCCTAAAGTTCACGCACGCGCGCGAACTAGTGCACGCACATTTCTTTGCTTGGTGAACCAGCATTGCGGCCGACTATTTCAGAGTTCCTGCCATACGGCAACGGTTCCGGTCCAGCTTCGCAGCCCCAACGGCACGGCGGATTCCCTCGGCACGCCTGTTACATCGGGTTGCGGCCGACGCTGCGGCGCGGGAGTCGGGTGACCACGTGTTGGAGCGGCGCATAATATTGTCAGGTTCACTGCACATTTATTTATTCAGCTCATTGTATTGCATTAGGTTGTGTTTCTTGTAAGCGTATATATAAATTAGCAAAATGACCGATGCAGATACTGACCAGAAGGTCAACTTTAAAGAGTTAATTAAAAGGCGTGGCACTATTAAGGGCAGGTTAACTAAATTCATAGACTATCTAAGTACTATTCAAAAGATAAAGGCTAGTGATATTACAAGCTTACAAACAAAAGAGCTCTCATTGAGGCTAAGCAAATTTCAAGATTTGTTCAAAACGTTTGATGAGTTACAGTCTGAAATAGAATCCATATGTTCTGATGTAGATGAACAATTAGACGAAAGAGAGTCTACTGAGCGCCAATTTTACTCAGCTCTCTCTGTAGCGCAAGAACTGATTGAGGCTACCCCGTCTACCATTAATAAGGCCAATAGCGTCGACCAACAAAGTAATTGTTCTCACCAACAAAGTAATTGTTCTCATGCATTTAATGGAATAAAACTACCCACCATACACCTCCCAAAGTTTGATGGAAACATGTTAACATGGTTAGAATTTAAGGATACTTTTGATTCCATTATTAACTGCAATAATTCAATTCCAGAAATTAATAAATTCCATTATTTAAGATCGGCTTTGGAAGGTAGTGCCAGGGGAGTAATTAAGGCCATAGAGTTTACCTCTAGTAACTACAAATTAGCATGGGAATTACTGTGTGAACGGTATGATAATAAGAATGTTCTTATAAATAATCATCTTAAGTCTTTAGTGACTGTTGAAAGGTGTAGTAAGGAATCTTATAAGGCATTAAGGTATTTAGTAGACCATATGTCAAAGAATTTGAGAGCGCTGGATACTTTGGGTCAACCGACTGACAAGTGGGACGCACTAGTTATTTTCATTATAGCATCCAAATTAGACTCGGTCACTTACACTAAGTGGGAAGAGTACCGGGCTACATTGACAGATTATCATAAATTAGAAAACTTTACAATGTTTTTAAGAAATCGTGCAGACATATTAGAAACTATGCATTTTGCTAACATGGTTCACACAGACAAAGGTGACCGAAGGTCAAATTACCCTAGGGAGTCTAAAGTTAACAAAGCATTTGTCGCTTCCAGTGAACATGGTGCCAGTGCAAAGTGTTATATCTGTCCCGATGACCACCAGTTACATGGATGTCCCAAGTTTAAAAATATGAGCATAGAGGATAGGCTATCTGAAATTAGTAGATTAAAATTATGTAAAAATTGCCTCAAGAGTGGTCATAATTCATTCCAGTGCAAGTCCAGGCCTATGTGTCGTGTTTGTAAAAAGAAACATAATTCATTAATACATAAAAACGAGCCAATTGTATCTAATGCTATACAAGACTCTACGGAGGTCTCTAACTTACCTGTGTCACTTTCAGTTGCAGCGGCAGGTCAAGTTTTGTTAGGTACGGCTATTGTAGACATAGTAAATAGGCAAACCGGTGAAATCTATCAGGCGAGAGCATTACTAGATACTGGCAGTCAGATGTCCTTTATAACTAGTGTAATGAAGGAAAGGCTTAACTTAGTTAGTGACAAATCGCGTTCAATTCATGTGGCTGGCATTAATAATTCAATTTCAAATATTTCAGAAAGGGTAAAGGTTGAGATTAAATCGCGTATAAGTGAGTTCTGCATACCAATTGACTGTCTTGTTGTACCAAATATCATAGGTACTTTGCCAAATGTACAGGTCAACGTTCAGCAACTGGCCATACCGAAGGAATTTAGGCTAGCTGATCCAACTTTCTATAAGCCATCTCAGATAGACATTTTAATCGGTGCAGATGTATATTGGTCCATTGTAAATGCGAATCATATATATTTAGGTAAAAACAAACCTGCCCTACAAGATACCAAGTTAGGTTGGTTAGTGTCAGGCCCTACTGGGCAAGATAGGCTAAAATCCCTCAAAGTAACTTGTAGTTTTAGTCAAGAATTACAGGATGACTTAAAAAGGTTTTGGGAAATAGAAGAGAGTTATTCTGAACAATTTGCTCGTTCACCCGATGAACATTTTTGTGAAAGGCACTTTGTGGAAACTACTAAACGCCTAGCTAACGGTAGGTTTTCAGTGTTAATGCCTCTAAAGGAAGAACCTAAATGTGCTCTAGGAGATTCTTATGCTATGGCTAAAAAGAGACTTCTAAATTTAGAGACTAGGTTAGATAAGAATCCTGAGTTAAAAGACGCTTATTCAAAATTCATTAATGAATATAAGGAATTAGGTCACCTAACTGAGATTGCCAGGCCACAGTTTGGTGTGTATCTTCCCCACCACTGCATTATTAAGGAGCATCATGAGACCACTAAGGTTAGAGTAGTTTTCGACGCGTCTGCTAAAACTACCTCAGGGAAGTCGCTAAACGATATTCAAGCAGTAGGTCCAGTCATCCAGAGCGACTTACTGTCTATATTATTACGCTTCAGAGAGCATAGGTTTGTCCTAACTGGAGATATTGCTAAAATGTACAGAATGATTGCCATAGATGAGTCTCAACGCCATCTGCAATTAATACTGTGGCGCTGTGAGAAAACGCACAATATTGTAGTATATCAGTTGAATACAGTAACTTATGGTACAGCATCTGCGCCATTCCTTAGTACTAGGTGTCTTCAACAACTAGCGCTAGAGTGTGGTGATGAAATTATAAAAGAAACCATGCTAACTGACTTCTACATCGATGATTTGAGTACGGGTTGTGCCTCAGTAAATCAGCTGACACATATCTTTAAGAGCATCACGCGAGTTTTAGAGTCAGCCGGTTTCATACTTAGGAAATTTCGTACCAACTGTCCACAGATATTTGAGCACGAACAGGTTAATAGTGATACTTTAGAACTGTGCAAAGAATCGGCTGTGCTAGGATTAAACTGGTCTCCAGTCAATGACTCAATTCAATTTTCCACCAATGTGCCACTTGCTTCTCAGATAACTAAAAGAACTATTATCTCTATGACATGCAAAATATTTGATCCACTAGGATTATTGAGTGCAGCAATTATCAAACCAAAAATCTTACTTCAAAAGTTATGGTGTGCCAAATTACAGTGGGACGAGCCAATACCCAAGGAACTGGCAAAAGATTGGCTAAATTTCAGCAATAATTTGTCTTATTTGTATAATATACATCTGCCTAGGTATGTATTGTGTGAAGGGCCAGAATACATTGAATTGCATTGTTTCGTAGATGCCTCACAAGCTGCATTTGGAGCGTGCATTTATTTAAGGTCTAGAGATAGCAAACATAAGCATACATCACGCCTTTTATGTGCAAAGGCTCGGGTAGCACCCATTAAACCATTGACTATACCTAGATTAGAATTATGTGGAGCGCTCCTCGGAGCTAGACTTTGTCAGAAGGTTAGTGAATCCTTAAAATGTAAAATAAATAAGAAAATAATATGGACCGACTCCACTGTAGTGTTAAGATGGTTAAAAATGCAGCCAAGTCTACTAAAAACCTTTGTACGAAATAGAGTGAACGAAATTCAAGAGCTAACAGCTGATTATCAATGGTTTCATGTTCCCACTAGCTTGAACCCTGCTGACATGGCTTCAAGAGGGGTAGACCCGCAGGTGTTGAATAGTTCTACTCTTTGGTGGGAAGGCCCTCCCTTCTTAAAACAAGAGGACTGCGAGTGGCCCACCAAACTGTCTCCACCAGAGGAGGCAACTTTACCGGAGGTCAAAGCTCTCACCTCATACACATTTGCTGTAAATAGTAAAGAAAATTTAGTTAATAAGGTCGTAGAGTTCAGTAGGTTTTCTAATTTTTTACGGTTAAAAAGAACAATTGCCTATGTACTTCGTTTTATTAATAATTGTAAAGGTCAAAGAAACTCAAGTCAGGCATTATCAGTTGAAGAGCTGCAGAAGGCAGGCACTCTTCTAATTAAACTTAGTCAGTTTGAGACATTCTATGAAGAAATTGAAACCTTAAGTAAAGGCCATCAATTACATAAAAGATCAAAATTATTAGCACTTAATCCTTTTGTAGACACGGAAAAGGTGCTGCGTGTAGGTGGCCGGCTAGGAAATTCTAGCTTTGATTACAACAAAAAGCACCCTGTGCTCCTGGATGCGAAACATAGCGTCACTAAACTCTTAATGAAACATGAACACTTACGTTTATTTCATGCTGGTCCACAGGCACTGCTCGCAGCCATTCGTGAGGAATATTGGCCAATAGGAGGAAGAAACCTAGCTCGCATTACTACCAAGCAGTGCGTTGTATGTACGCGCCTGCGAGGTAAATCTGTCGAACCAATTATGGGCGATCTGCCAGCCGTAAGAACTGACTGTAGCTTTGCATTTAGTTCATGTGGGGTAGACTTTGCGGGGCCATTTAGAATTTCCAGCCGTAAAGGTCGAGGAAACCGCATAACAAAGAGTTATTTATGTTTGTTTGTGTGTCTAACCACTAAGGCGGTTCACCTAGAGGTAGTCAGCGACCTCACTTCTGAAGCATTCATTCTATGTATACGTAGGTTTGTGGCCAGGAGAGGTAAACCCTATGCTATCTATTGTGATAATGGTCGTAACTTCATAGGTGCATGCAATGAGCTGGGTAGAATGTTGCAAAAGAGCCAAGATTCGGTCTTCAATTATTCGGCGAACGAGGGAATCCGCTTTGTGTTTGGGCCTGCATATTCGCCCCTTTTTTGGAGGAATATGGGAGGCGGGCATAAAATCATCAAAATACCATTTAAAACGAGTAGCTGGAGAGGCCTGTCTGACTTTCGAGGAGCTGGCCACCTTATTTTCACAGATCGAGGCCATCCTAAACTCCCGTCCCCTCTCCCCACTCTCGTCAGATCCAAATGATCCCACTCCTCTCACCCCAGGGCACTTTCTGGTGGGCAGGCCACTGACTGCCGTCCCGTCGCCACCCATCACAGCTCTGCGGCCCAACCGTTATGAGCTCATAGAAAAAATCCGCCAACAGTTTTGGTCCAGGTGGCAGAAGGAGTTCCTGGCCGAGATGCAGCAGCGGTCCCGGTGGAGGACTCAGCAGCAAGGCCTCAACTGCGGGGACCTCGTGCTTCTACGGGAGGCAAACCTGCCTCCGCTCCAGTGGCGCTTGGGGCGCGTCACGCGCCTACACCCCGGCCCGGATGGCGTCAGCCGGGTAGCGGACGTCACCACCACCAAGGGGACGGTCACTCGGGCCGTCCGCACCATGTGTCCCCTCTTCCGGGACACGTCGAGTTGAATCCTTCAACGCCTGGGAGGATGTTACGGCCTGCGCCGCCTGGCAACACAGTCGGGCGGCGGGGCAAAATGCTGGGGAAGCGCGTCCCGCGCTCCCTGGCAACACCGAGGCGCCCGCCGCGCATCACGCCACCTGCGCGCGAGCCAATCGCAGGCGGCGATTCAAACTGCGCCTTGCGTCATCCAACGGGAGGCCGCCACGGTGACGCCGGCGCGCTGGAGAAGGGGCGACGACGGAGGCGTCGAGAGCGGCGCTCGTCCACTTGCCTTCACGGGCCGTCGAGATCAACACCACTGCCGATACGTAACGGGTCCAACGAATCTCTGCAGTCTAAATTGTATAACTTAATCTCGAGTGAATAATTCATTGTAAAGTTTTAATAATTAATATAAACCAGTAATAAGTGTGCATTCGCATTTTTTATTTGATAAGATTAAGATATACTTAGAAAGTACATACAATCTTAGAAAAGTTGCATTGGTACTTGCCTGACCTAGGATCGAACCCGCGCCCTCATACTTGAGAGGTTGATCCTTTACTCACTAGGCCACCACGACATAAAAAATTTAAAAAATAATATTTAATCCAAATTAATCAGCGAAATTGATTTTCCTAGATATATTTAGCTATATTGGTATTGGTATTAAATATTAAAACTCACCTCGATGACATGATCAAATTGATAGCAGATGCCAACTATTTGGTCATGGTAAGTCTTTCGGCTATTTATATAATTCACTGTTGGCTTAAAGTCTGTACAATCATCAATGGCATCGATAAATATAATTCAAAATTAATTTTGATATTTAAACATCAATGCTTAATATCATTCTAGTACTAGTTAAACTAGTGAATAATTTCAACTTTTTCTGTACTTGCTTGTTGTTGTTTGAGAAAAGTCTAACACCCAGGCCCTGAGCAGATGGACTTAAACATTTTGTACGAAGTCCAATGGCAGTAAATGTTTTATAATAACATCTAATGTACATAATATCAAGTAGATTTCAGATTTGAGGAATAAAGAGGTAAATACAATTCCGTACCTTTCTCTCGATCCTAAAAATGCATTTCATGAAAATGATTCTCTTGCCGACTTAACTTTAGCGATGATTATAATAATTTTATTCTTTGGACTTTTAAATAATTATTTGACTATTAAATACTTTATTACACAGTCATGCTAGGTGCTTTTTGTCTGGGAGATAAAAAATGCAGACAGCTGTCTAAATAGTTGAACGGACGATGTTTCTGCTATAGCTAACCCGATATGCACGCGGACGACAAAGTCGCGGAAAAACAGCGAGTATTGAGTAAAAAGAGAACAGCATATTTATAAGTCCATGGACCATTTTAGCTATAACTTGGGTACACAAAATAATGCAGTTAAAATATAGTTTTGATTTATTATTATGTCATAACTATCGAATTAGGTTAAGATAAATATGTAGTGGTAGATTAGAGGCTTATAAATAAATGAATTAATCAATAATTTCCGAAGTCGAACTTCGCTTAGAGTAAAAACCTTCCCAAAAGCAGACAATTTAGCAAGAGGATCTAATAGTCCTCTATTACAGAAACTCCTTGCTAAATTGGGGTTAATTTAATTATGGTTTAATTGTTATTTGTCGTTCGTACGCTAGGAATGGAGCACTCCATCACCTGCGTGGGTGTTGGGAAGGGTAGCCCAGGAATTATATATTACGAGTAGATACATGAGTCGGTCTCTTACACCCACCTAGTGTTATAATTTTTAAGAACGTGACTAAAGAATTGTTTCATTGGAATAATGGAACTGTCTGGCCATGATATTAATTTTTGGGAATTAAAGATCGAGGAAATCATCGTGAAGACAAACTGACAAAGAAAATCCTGGATTGATATTCATATAGTTATTCAAAGGAAAATCTTTCGTGTTCATACATCATATACAGAGTTCACACGGGTATACAATAGCCTTAAAGTCTCTTAAACGTTACTACGAAAATTTAGTGTTACCTGTTTGTGAAGTTTGAACTTGAGTCGGAGATTCAACTGCATCTTCATCGATTAGACTTGAATACACTCAATACAGAAAAGGAATATTAGACTCTAATTAACATTACTAGTAATTATGATTTTCTCGTGAACATACAGTTATTTTTATTTATATTCATTTAGTTATAAGTTATAACAAAGACTAACACATAATGTAGGAATATTTCAGAAATAGGTATAATTATCCGATTGATAGGTACAAAATTATAAGCAGAAGCAAAATAATGATCAAAAGAAAATGTCTAATTGGACGAAACATAATATCCAGAAGAATAGGACTGCGCCATGATATTTTTGGGGAAATAATCCCCCGTTATATTTTCCTCCGTCTAAAAATATAGGAGAATTTCGTTATTTTGACTCGGTTTACGAAACAATATTTCAGAGGCTGGTGGCTTTTTTTATCGAACCTGAGTATGCTGAACCCGGGATTTTTTATAAATAGAGAGGAATATACACAGTATTTACATAGTTTTGTATTTTTTGGGTACAAAAACTAGTATTCAGTACATTTGAATACTCAAACACTGTTAATGGCACATCGAACAACTGCAAAATAAAATGATGAAAATAATCGTAACTCATTTACAAAATGGTCGAGGTAGATCAACACCAAAATTATTTTTGCCACGAAACGAACATACTGTAATGGTTTACCTTTTAAAGTACAAAATCCGATTACACCGCGGTTTGGTTTTAATCACCATTCGGACCACCATACAAAATTTAAGGCCGCATACACGGTAAATTAACCTGACACGTTCGTCCACTTATTGTTCATGAGTGCTGTACCAGAGTGGACATTTCTTTGTATAACGCTTCGTATCAATTAATGCTTTATAAACATCATAAAAAAGGGTCGGTTTTCTATTGAATTAACAAGCGAATTGTCATTAAACCAATATTGTGTGCGTTATTGGCGACGCTACGTGTTTGCTTAGGATCATCCCCGATGTAATAGCACCGTTTGGTATTCATGAAACCGTGGTCCATTGGTTACAATTTATTAATATTGTACGGCGATATTCGTTTCGTTTAAACTGGTTTAGGTTTGTTTACGGTTTATGCGTACTGAAATTATGGGGACCGCTCTAATAAAATTTGATGATGATGCAACTTTTGAAGAATGGTCGCTGCCTACGTTATTTTATATGTATCACGAACGACTTCTGTATGAAGACTGGATTAGATTCAGACTTCTTTAGCTATACATTTTTTTTAGTAAAAAAATTTGAAATTAAATTAGAGTACAATCTTAAGGCTGGAAACAGTGCTCAGCGCTCCGTCAACCGAGCACTGTTTCCAGCCTAAGCTAATTTCTTTTCAAGTACAATCATGATAATTAGTATTATTAATCCATTTATCTGAATCCAGAATCCATTTATTTCCAGAAGTGACAGATCCTGATCCAATTCGTTTCCAACTAAGTAGTTCAAGAAAATAAGTTACTAAGTAACTAGATAATTAGAACTTTATGGATAAAATGTGTTATCAACCTCTCATAGCTTCATAAGGCTTTTTCTTACTCTTCAAGATAAATGCATGTCTAGTTTCCATTGCACTGTATTAGTTTTAAGTTGTATATATATATATATAAGTTTATTTTATTTTATTTTCAATTAATGTAAATATGTATATTGTGAATAAATAAACGTTTCCATTTGACTCTTGAAAATTATGAATATTCGTTTTATTAGGACAAACATAATAATCGCGCACGACCAGCCTATGTAGGAAATTGAAACTCACCTAGCCACGAGCACAGGTGAGACCAATCTTTGACAGATTGGTTTCACAAGTGATTTGACACACACACATATTTTCACAAGTGATTTTACATGAAACCCGAACGTCTCGTTAGTTCTAGTAACTGATCACGCCTACCGTATATTACTAGAACTACCTTCCTTATCGCATCTCCGCTATCTTTCCTTCTTCCGTGTATCAACTACATATTCTAGAACATTTTCCTCACCCACAAAACAAAACCATAAACTGACTCCCGAACAAAGATTCCCACACTACCGTAAAGCAGAGACGTGGTGTTATTCCAAGGATGCATAGTTCCTATGGGACTCAGCTGCATGAAGTCGTAAGGATCCAACTTCTAATAAACTTTGAATCCAGTGGAATTGCAAGAACAGTAAGTATTCGAGCTGTTGGTAACACTGTGGAAGCACGGATTATGGGGACAAGGGAATTTAAAGAAGGTACCTACATGAATGCATTTTATTGTGTTTATTTTAACACTTTCAATTTCTAATAGTTGTCTCCAAATAAAGTAAAGCTCACAATACAATTATTCTTTTTATGCTATGAGCCAAATAAAATTGAACCATGAACCGACCTCTCTCAGGAAATCGAATCTTTGCAGAATTTCATAATACGTCAATTCTGCATCTTATTCTAATCGTATTCGGATTTAAATACAGAAACTAATAAAGAAACTCGTCATTGAACCAAAATAAGACCAAAGATACACCAAATTAAAGAATTATATAAGACCCATTTAAATTGGTATACCAGCAACCAAAACAGATCTCACAAATCCTAACCGATTTTCCGAATTGGACCAACGTCTTTTATGCAAGGCGATCAACTAGGTGTCGCTTTACAAGGAAGACACTCCATAGTATTATTTCAACCAACTGCAGAATGGAAATACGATATTCCCAATCAACCCAGTTCCATTAAAGCCTTGTAGCCCTTTGAGCTACTTGAGTTCTATGTTGGCAATAGTCCAAACCGCCCTTTGTAACAAGACCTGTTAATTTAACACTAAGAACACATTCAATTTGAGGTACAGAAGAATGATATATCTGGACAACTTTCACACTCGGTCGATTAGCCCCACGGTAAGATTTTTAGTAACTTTTGTTATCGGTGATAACAGAACTGATAAACTAATTATAGTTACATATACATCACTAGTATAAAACAAATTCGCTTTTTCTGTCCCTATGTCCCTTTGTTCGCTTAAATCTTCAAAACCGATTTTCATGCGGTTTTTTCAATAGATAGAGTGATTGAAGAGGAAGGTTAACATCCATTAAATTGTGGGGAAATACTGTTATGTGAAGCCAGGGCGGGTCGCTTGTATATTTATTAATACATACTTACTTATTATACTTAACAACAACACAGCCAACACACATGCTAATCACACAAATGTTGATCGTATCGGGAATCTAACCCGGGACCATCAGTTCGGCAGAGTTCGTTGCGCCAACGAGGTCATTAATATTATCAAGTTTATAAATTGGTTCAAGATTTTTGTCATAAGTGTAATCGGTGACATTTGGAGTAGTCTTTTCATCTCCACGCAATGTGTGTTGTTCTGTTGGCTCTGATATGGATTGTAATAAAATCTAAGATAGAGCGCACATCATACGTAGGTATTCCTAGTATTTTTTAATTGTGGATATCATATTATTGCCCGTGTTATTGTTTCAGAAAATGCATTGTTTTAACTATTAGTAAATTACTACTAAATACATAGTCTTCATACATAGGATCCACTTGCCGTTGTGACGTCGTGGTTCAGAATGATCTCCTGTGTTACAAAATGAATAAAGAAAACGACTAAAATGGAAAAAAAAACAGAAATGAAATACTCCAACCGTTGCGTGCAGTTTTACTACTACAGTACTTAGGTCGCAGGAAAAACTAAGACAGTACGGACGTAAGTGTGTCCCAATCTTTATTCGATACGCCTATATATTTCACTTGTACATATAACCGTACTATAACAACGCGAACACGTTTATTGGTGTACCGTGTTCCGTGTTTCCAATAAATACTTTTGCTTTACTTTGTTTTCTATATTTATACTCTCATCATCATCCTCCGAGCGTTTTCCCAATCATGTTGGGGTCGGCTTCCAGTCTAACCGGATTCAGCTGAGTACCAGTGCTTTACAAGAAGCGACTGCCTATCTGACCTCCTCAACCCAGTATCCCGGGCAACCCGATACCCCTTGGTTAGACTGGTGTCAGACTTACTGGCTTCTGACTACCCGTAACGACTGCCAAGGATGTTCAATGACAGCCGGGACCTACAGTTTAACGTGCCATCCGAAACACAGCCAATGGTGTCTAAGATATACTTAGAAAGTACATACAAACTTAGAAAAGTTGCATTGGTACTTGCCTGACCTGGGATCGAACCCGCGCCCTCGTACTTGAGGTTGGTCCTTTACCCACTAGGCCACCACTACTCTGCCACTAGGCTACCACTTTACTCTATATAGTAGAAAAGATTTGATTGTTTGTCTGTTTGTTTACATCGAATAGACTCTAGATCTCCTGGACCGAATTGAATCATTCTTACACTCTTTATACAGCCAATTTCAAAAAGTAAAAGTAAAAGCAAAAGTAATGTCATAAAGTAAAAGTAACGGTCAAATTCGTTTTATCTATTAGTTTTGCTGTTACTTTAGCCTTGAAAAAACGAATTTGACCGTTACATTTACTTTACATGACATTACTTTGACTTTTACTTTTGATGAAGAAACTGGCTGTTTAGAAGCTACATTCTCTGCAGAAGTTTTTCCAGGACGCGGGAGAATACGTGTGGAATAGCTAGTTGCCTGTAAGAAAGATATGTAGTATATTGGTGCCTGCAGAACCAATGTGTAGGTTCATTAGTATGTTCCTTGAGTTTCGACCTATGATTAGTGATAATGAAATATAAATAATTGCCTAATTCCTTTCTTTCTGTCTTAGAAAAGGTCAGGACGTGCTAGAAATATAGGTCGGCCAGCTTTTGTAATTGGAATGACGTTATTATTCCAATTTAATCTTACGTTAAATACGATATTACGTTTTAATCATAAATTTTATAAGGTGCGTCAAAGCTATTTAAACATTAGGCAAAGTTGAACCATATGTAAAGTGAATACGTCACATATTTGCAAATCAGAAACGCACCTAATTTGTACAGTAAACAGTGTTTATTTTTGACACATTTATAATGTTTATTTAATGCCAGCTATTCATATAATTGCTTGTTATTATTTTGTGTTAATAGTTGATTTAATAGCTTTGTTTTGTTCGTTAATTAGGTATTACACATTAATGGTGTAGTGACGGTATAATTCGTTTCTATTTAACTTTGTTAATTTCATGTGAAATTAATATCGCGTGTAATTGTTTATCAGTGACTGCTAGTTTTTTCAGTGCTTATATTTTTTTTGAGGCTGCTTTGCAATATTATTTATTATGAATTATTGAAATTATTAATTATTATGAAATTTTTGCCATCTCCTTTCAATTAAATCGGTATAGAAAAGGAGGATGAGTGTATGGGCTTATGTACTCTCTTATGTACTTTCTTATGTACTCTATTATATACACTCTTATGTACTCTCTTATGTACTCTCTTATGTAAACTCTTATGTACAATCTTATGTACTCTCTTATGTACTCGCTTATGTACTCTCTTATGTACTCTCTTATGTACTCTATTATGTACTCTATTATGTACACTCTTATGTACTCTCTTATGTACACTCTTTTATGAAATTTATGCCATCTCCTTTTAATTAAATCGGTATAGGAAGGGAGTATGGGCTTATGTACTCTCTTATGTACTCTCTTATGTACTCTCTTATGTACTCTCTTATGTACTCTCTTATGTACTCTCTTATGTACTCTCTTATGTACTATCTTACGTACTATCTTATGTACTCTCTTATGTACTCTCTTATGTACTATCTTATTTACTCTCTTATGTACTCTATTATGTACTCTCTTATGTATTCTTGAATATTTTGTTAAAGCACTTAGGTACACACAGTTAATACACCGAGTTGTATTAAACAAATGATGACGCACCCATTTTTTTTTTTCCGACGTCAAAAATCATCAAATGACCCCTCCCGCTGTGGGTTAGCAGCGGTGAGGGAGTGTCAGACTCTTACTGACTAAAAACCGTCGTGTTCTGTCATAGGCCTTTTATGTACCAGGGCCGCGGTATCTCTTTCGAACAACTCGCAGCCCACGACGCACCCATCTAGGTAACATAAGTTTAAAGGAAATCCAACTTGCCTAAGATAGACAGTACGTCTGTAGGCGAAGTTTGTCAAACAGATAAAACTGAGAACGCCTGTTCATTGAACATCGTTCCTAAGTCCCAGTGAGGCTGTTCTTATCGGGCTAGGCATTGCAAGTTATGCCTTAAGTTAAGCCGGTAAATATACACTATTGCGAGGGATTAAGAAATGCTGGATTTGGAATGCATTAACAATTCGTCCCAGCTTGCAAGGCCATTGGAGATTGGGCAAGAATGTATGAAGTTTGGTCCAAATGTCCACCACGAAAGAGACCTATATAATTAAATAGTCCACTTAATTTAGAGTAACTTTTACTAAGAAAGTAAAAAAAAAAACAATGCCAAAAAAAGTTATAGCCAAAAATGTATTCTTAACTTTCGGTAGTTTTTGTATGTTATCATTATTATTTTTTATTTTATTCCACTTCCATTTCCACATTTTATCTAAAACTAAGATGAGTAAGACACATTTGAATATAAACAGCCCATATTTGTTTGCCCGATGGATGTACGAATCACTAACCAATTGAGGCGCCAGAAGTGCTTGAATATACTCAGCTGTTCCTGGATCTAAGAAAGTTCGATGTTACTGGTGGTGTCTTCTCTCTAATAATGAACAATTCTATTTTGTCAGAAGTAACAGAAAGTACGAAAATCGAACATCACGGAAAGTAATTGAAATAAATTATAAATTTAAAAAAACCCCCGACCCAAAAAAAGTACGCAATAATTATGACAAAAGGTTAAAAACGCTAAACCCTATAAAAAGCAAAAAATAACTTTTAACACTACGTAAACTAAATTTTGTCGTGTCGGGGGACCGCTCTAATTCATTACTTTAGATACGTGTTTTTTTTTTAAAACGAATGTTGTAATTAGGTAGGTATCATTTGATTTATGTAAGTATTTATGAAGGTAAAAAGCGGTCCCCCGACACGTCAAAATTTAGTTTACGTAGTGTTAAAAGTTATTTTTTGCTTTTTATAGGGTTTAGCGTTTTTAACCTTTTGTCATAATTATTGCGTAGGTACTTTTTTTGGGTCGGGGGTTTTTTTTATGATACTAAAATTTTTGTAAACCCATGAAAATTCTTTCTGGGTTTTTTGGGTTTATCTCGAATGGCCAAACTTTGTTTTCTAACATTTAGTGAAAGTTAAAACTGACTATTTAACCAACTACCTATAAAGGAGTTTCTCTAAGAGGATTTTTGGTGACTTTTCTTAATTGCCAAGCTAGTTGTAAATATGTAGTTATTACTTATTGCTTACTGTTTATTACTTTACAAAGATTTTATACAATACAAATACCATAATTTTAATCACAAACAACCCCTAATATGTTTGCATGACCTAGCTACTACTAGTTACTGTCACCCCATATAGAATAGAACACGTTATATCAAATAGCATCGCCACAAAGCAAATTGCCGGCGTCTGGTTGCAACAATCAATGTTGGGGACTCCGGCAACTTAGCGCAGCTAGTTAACACTTAGCACACGCTAACCACGTGTAGGTAACTGTCTCTTTGTCTAGCCTTATAGTATGAATAAGACCGTATGTATGTTTGTTGGAGGTCATTTTATACGTATGGGCAAAATGACAAACTACTATTTAGACGGGTGCTGAAAGAAACTCTTTTTGGATGTAGGGGAAATGTCAGGAAACAGTTGCCTAGAATTTACAGCTACATTCTTATTTTAAATACGAATAATTTGTATGTGTTTATGTACTAGTATTCAACCAATAAGCTCAAAAACTTCTGTACCGATTTAAACATTCTTTGACATCAGAATGCTGCATTATCCCCGAACAACATAGACTCTATTTTATCCGTGTACTACAGTATACTAAGTATATCCTTCGGGAGATGAAGAAAACCTGGGAAATACACAGAAATTCTGAATGAAAACCTGGGGAACAGCTAGTAATACATAGAAACAGCTAGCGTAATGATGGCCAAAGTTGCACAAGGGTAAAGTCGCGGGCTAAAGCTAGTTGCACAGTCAAACATAACTGGCGTCATGATATTCATAGTTGACGGAGTGTGTAACCTCCTTTGTGAAGTTTTACTGCTTTCCGTAAGCGTTTGTAGTGACAGTGTGAACTCAACTTTGTTCAGAGGGTAAATGGTCTGACTATTGTCTGGTCAATTTCTTTTATTAGAGTTGGCGTTTGAGGTGAAAAGGAATAGCAATTTATAGGTACCATAATTATAATGAGGAAAAACTTGTATTTTTGTTGCTTTGTAATGAATAAACTCAAAAACTACAGGACAAATTGAAAAAAAAATACTGCTGCAAAGCGTCACTCTCCCCTAGTGACATAAGTACATACATCCCGGTACGCAGAAGTTCCCACGGGAGGCGGGTGAAACCGCGGGAAAACGGCTAGTTGTATGTATAACTAGCTTCCGCCAGCGGCTTCGCCCGCGTGGTGTGTTGATAAAAAGTAGCCTATGTGTTAATCCAGGGTATTACCTATCTACATACCAAATTTCAATCAAATCGGTCCAGCCGTTTTTGCGTGATTTAATAACAAACATACATCCATACATTCTCACAAACTTTCACATTTATAATATAAGTAGGATTACCATACTCTTTCCGAAATCAATATTAATGTCTTCGCAAAACATTTAGTGAGATAAAATTGACGTGATTGGTATACTTATTTTATTTGCTCACGCAAAGGTTACGTCTATTTAATACAGAATATATTCTGTACTAGCTGGTGCCCGCGACTTCGTCTGCGCAGGTTTAGTATTTCGAACAATATGTTTACAAATTGTAGCCTATGTGTTATTCTGATGTATAAGCTATATTATTGTAAAGTTTCATTAAAATCCATTCAGTAGTTTTTGCGTGAAAGAGTAACAAACATCCATACATACAAACTTTCGCGTTTATAATATTAGTAGGATTTATTCAATACATGTAACCTTTATGAGCAGCATTTTCACAGATCACACAAATAAATCCGTTCAGCTTTCAAAACCACCAAACAATTAACCAGCAAACGAAACAAAATTAACAGCGTAGAAACACGAAATAAAAAGAATTATTATTAAAAAAACAAAATACCCGACTGCACACTAAAAAAAGAGTAAAACAAGCCCCACAATAATATTTAATTTATAAATATTGATGGAAAGCATCGCAGGCGGGGACCAACAGAGGCTTATTTATAGTCATTTCGGTTGTGCACCATTTAGCAGAATTTTCGTTGGTGGCGGTCAAGGTGGTCCCCGCCTGCGATGCTTTCCATCAATATTTATAAATTAAATATTATTGTGGGGCTTGTTTTACTCTTTTTTTAGTGTGCAGTCGGGTATTTTGTTTTTTTAATAATAATTCTTTTATTTATAACTTTTTAGCTGTTTTTATTTAACGAAAATGTTGTAGATGTAGAAGACTATGTATATGTAAGTACCATTTTAAATTATTTCGACGACATTTGGCTTTAGATTACGAGTGATGTTACTCCGCAACATAAATTTACCGCCAATCTGGACTGTTGGTAGTGAAGAAGAAAAAGAATTAGGTGAGTCATTACTGCTGAAGACCGTCAACGACGTGTGCCCTTATGCGTGTGCCCGCATTCGGGCTGTATACTCGAGCATATCCCCCTCCGCACCGCGCCGCGCGCCGCATGCCAGGCCACGCCCTATCTTTTTGCTTGCTAACGCATGAGTTGCTTTGCGTTGACGCAGAATTAACATGTTCCCGTGGGAATTTTGAGAAAAAACGTATCCTATATTAATTATTACTCCCGTGATTGAAATGAATCTAATGATACCGCATACATATTTTTTTAAAGGGAAATTTAGAAAAAATATCCCTTGGGACTTTTAGGATAAAATGTATCCTATGACACTCCCGTAATCAAGACAAATCTAACGATACCTCATACATCAAAATCCATCAAGCCGTTTAGGCTACAGGAGGTCACAAAGGAACAGACATACATACATACTTACATACACTCGAAAAACATTACCCTCCTTCTTTGGCAGTCGGGTAAAAAGGAGTATCCAAAAAAATACAAAATAAAACATCTAAACCGAAAACGGGGGGAAAAACACAAAAGCGATAAATAAAACGAAACACGGGAATTCGCGGAAATTATTGTCACTCGCCAAAACATGGCCGAAGTTCTTTGAGCAGCTAATTAAATTAACGATTGTTCGAACTAAGTTCACAAAGGATCATTTGAATTGCAAACGAACTTAATGATTTTCGTTCTGATTCGTTACTTCAGAACACCGCAGTCATTATAGATTAATTAGACGAATATAAATTGTATGCTGGTGTATCTCGTATGAATAGTACCTACAGTTAATTATTGTTAAATTGTACCTGTACTGTTCGGTTCTCGTTAATTGTTGTTAAATAAAGCAAACATGAGATTCAGCTGCACTTATTATATCTCACTAAATATGTACACGCGTGCTTATTAATTTGAAGTGTCGAATTTGAGTCAGCGTTTGCTACAAATATTCCGTCTTCCTGTTTTGCCCCATTTAAAGGTAATCCCGGTTGTTCTTAATGATTAGAACAAACCAAATATTTGTTTAAGTATTTTTTTAAATATCCTTATAAACTATCTTTCGTGACGTAAGGAATTTACTGTCATTCAAACAAGACAACTTGTTTACTTTTCAATGTTAAAATAGGTTAAAATACTTCGCAGATTTATGATAAATATATTTGAAAGAGGCTCGTAATTAGGCAGAGGCGGGTTCTTAGTGAATTTTCGCTAATCCAATGAGCTCAGGTCCCAAGCTGCAGGATTAAATTGGGGATATAGTCTAAACTTGGGAGAAACGAACATCTGAATTAATCAGGTGACTTATTTGCGGGGGATTACGCCTGTAATTATATTTTAAGGGTAATAATAATACCTTAAAGCTGATAAGTTCCATCGCCTTGGAGCTATTTATCAAAACTTAAAATTTTAGGTACCTTTGGCTTACAATATATGTATAGGGACTTGTATTAATAAATTATCACCTAAATAGTAGTTATACTTAGTGAAAAACGCAGCATAGGAACTGATGAGGTTTACTTTCAGTTATATCACTTTCTAAAATGGATTAATCCTACCCCAATCAACTGACAAAATTCTCGTACCACCCCATAACAGCCAACTGAAACTAATTAAAACATATAACAATTTATTACCAATTTCCTCTTGGCATACAACTGTGGTATGTCAAAGCACGAGCTGTCAAATCGTCGCAAACGACGCGTGAGCAAGTGGAGCATTAGAATTAATTTCCTGCTGTCGAAGCTCCGTGCGTCGGTTGGCTTCCGAAATCATGGGGCGAACGCGTAATTTGTTATTTATTTTATGTTTTTGAAAAATATTTTATGTTTTGTTAGTATGTTGTATTAAAAGATAACTTTGACGTTTGAGAGATTCACCTGCTCCATTGCAATCTACCACAAAAAAAATCTGCGTCTTGCAGATTTTAATGCCAAAAATATAATTACAATGATTTTACGAAATCGATGTAGTCGTTGGATAAGATAATTATTTAATTGTACACCGTAATTATTTAACAACACACGAAATCACAATCATAAAGAGAAGTACAAATGGCGGTCTTATCGTTAAAAAGCAATTTCTTCCTTACAACCTTTATTTTATTTTATTTGGGAAAACAAACGATACCACATTACATAGTTCTGTGTATAAAAAGTAACAAGAGGTTGTATTAAACAAAATCAATGCAGTAACAACAACATTTTCCACATATTAACAAACAAATATATGCTATGAGAAAACCTTATTGCTAACTTAGTAATAATAACTAATCTAACATCTTTGCAGTTTCAGACCACTAGACCAATCAGGCTCTACATAAAAACATCAATGTCGTTCAGTACATTTATAACTTTTATGCGAAAATCATTTCTCTTTAAAGTAAATAGATCAATATACATGAAATGTTTATTGTACAATCGCATGAGTCGTCCAATGGGGGCCCGCTTACCCGCGTTTGTCCGGTGTGGTGCCTGATCAAACAACCGGTAAACGCGCCTTTAGTCATTAGACTCAACTTTTTCAAAAACCTTACACGAACATACTTAAAAGCTTGCACAGCAGTATCCTCAATTCACGCCATCCGTGAGACCTACAACCAAATATTTCCTTCATTGCGGCCACAATAACAAAACAAACGCCTTGTCGCCATTGTTGGCGGCATTCCCTCAGTTATGCACACTTGATTGTTAGTTTAGGACGTATATTACACCCACATGATGTACAAAACGTTAGCTAAACAAACGTAAACTCTACAAGAGCATGTGCGAGATATTGTACCGTCCTATGTACACGGGAGGAATCACAATGCTTTCCTTTGCTTATCATTAGGGCACAGCACTACATTTTGCGCACCAAGCGCGTTGATAATGTCAGGTGTTGATTTTAAACACGTTGGCGTGACAAAAGTTTAACAACGGAAAGTCGAATGCTTATGAAACGTCAAAAGCTAAGTGCATGATAATGGATCCTGAGGAGATCGAAGAAAAGTTAAAAACTGACCTTCAGATATCTGTTGTCATCGGTCCCGTTATAGCAACAGTTTGGTTGCGAAATCATTTATATGTCCAATTGGATTTTTTTTTTTAATCTTCAAGTGTCACTCCTGCTGCAAAGGGCGTATTTACAGACATGTTGGCTCTCTGGTGCAAGCGACTTGTTACAAATTATCCTTACACAATCACGTGACGTACGGCTGCAAGTATGCGATTTGAGGCGTGGAACATTTGAATCACAATGACTTGTTTAATTTCTTTTGAATGATTGAATACTCATATTATATTTGATTTTAGTTCAACTCGCAGTAGACAAATAATACAATAACATAAAGGTGTAGACTGTATAAACAAAGAAGGTCATTAGGTTATTACATAGGCAGCCTTTGAAGCTTTACTCTGCTAAACCTTAGGCCTATTATTAGCAACACCAATATATCTACATAACTGTTGATTATTATCATGTGAACCATAACCCCATCATTATTATTCTACACACAACAAAGCTTTCCTACTATTATAATAATCCATACGGGGATTAGCAAAACGTCTTCATTTGAATTGAAAATTACCCTCGGAATATGCACAACAGAGCGATTATTGGGTAAACAAGCATACAGTTACGTAGATATATCTATCTTCCTATTCTTAGTTATTGATATAGAGACTTATAATTAACTCCTGAACTGATATACATTTAGTTCTTGTTATTCTGATTCGGATTCGATGCGTTTCGGATGGCACGTTAAACTGTAGGTCCCGGCTGTCATTGAACATCCTTGGCAGTTACGGATAGTCAGAAGCCAGTAAGTCTGACACCAGTCTAACCAAGGGGTATCGGGTTGTCCGGGCAACTGGGTTGAGGAGGTCAGATAGGCAGTCGCTTCTTGTAAAGCACTGGTACTCAGCTGAATCCGGTTAGACTGGAAGCTGAACCCAACATAATTGGGAAAAAGGCTCGGAGGATGGTTATTCTGATTCGATACTACACCGATTTAAATAAAACATGATGTCTTTTGACTTAAAAGGAATTTAGTGATCCTTTGCACGTAGCCTATCTACGTATCTACCTATATGTTTCTTAAAACAAAAAAGCGCTCGTGAATCCAAAGCCCATCTAAATCCACTTAGGGTGAGAGCTCCAATAGCTGGCTCAGATATAAAAAATGCCCACTCATTACCCTTTGGACTGACGTAAGCGCCAACCTGTCAGATAAAGAGTGCGCTTCGACGCGACGTCGAGAGCACTCCATTTGTTTGGGCGCAGTCGAGTGCCTCTCGTGACGGACATCAACTGGGATCATTACCTACATTTTGAATCGTTAATCTAATATGTAGGAATGTAAATATGGACTGTTTAAGTAGAGCTGGCCATTGCTTATTTATTAATGCAGTAGAATTTTTCGCAGATCAGCTAGTTTTTAGGGTTCCGTACCCAAAGGGTGAAACGTGATCCTATTGTTTTCGCTCCTCTGTCCGTCCGTCCGTCCGTCTGTCACGGTTGTATCTCATGAACCGTGATACTTAGAGAGCTAAAATTTTCACAGATGATGTAATTTGGTTGCCGCTATAACAACAAATACTATGCTATGAAAACTAGAATTAAATAAAAATTTTGGTGGCCTCCCATACAACAAACATGATTTTTTTGTCCGTTTTATAAATAATGGTACGGAACCCTTCGTGCGCGAGTCCGACTCGCACTTGGCCGGTTTTTTATACACTTGACTTTTTCTAACTGCATGAAAACATCCTAAACAGCATTTAGAAATTATAATTACGTATGCATGAGCATATAGAGGTAAAGTCCTCTTTCTATTTGGAAAGTTGCCAGCAACATTAGAATTAATGCATTTCGCTTTGACCCATATTAATAGCGTTAGAAATGCATAGCCAGGCCATTTCCTGTAGGTTTGCAATCAGGGTCTAATTTAGTGCAAGTCAAATAAATATTGCTGAGATTTTTGTAGGAATCCAAGGAAATAAATGTATTCTCTGCCACCCTGGTGCAGTAATAGCAAGTGGGCCTTCCGTACAAAGGGACTAGAATTCAATTCCCGGGTCGAACCCAAATTGCTTTGTGGTCCAAAGTGACAGTGTAGGGCTTATTTCTTCTTTTATTTTTTTTTATTGGAAAATTAACTAGGTACTCAGATTTTATTGAAGTACTCTGTTTTAAACTAAAATATTAACTTTTATCTGCTAATACTTGTAACATAAACGTAGGTTACACAAACCAGCCACTATTCGTACTTTTCTACTTTATTCGCAACTCTCTGAGCCGGGAACACATAAGTTAGCCTTGTAACTTTTAACTTGAGACAATATTTAATATCAGCCTCTAATATACGATGGTAATATTACTATCTAGTTCCTCGTAAGTATTAGATTAGAAAATATATAAGGGGTGTCTCTGGAAAGTAGTTTAACTTTATTTTTAAGACTGGTTTGTTCAAGACTTCATGCCACTCGATGTAACTCGTAACCCATTTTTCTTATCGAAAAATTGACGTATAGAGAGCAGACGAACCATAGCGTAACCGTACCCGAAGGGTAAAACGGGGCCCTATTGTTTTCGCTCTTCTATCAGTCCGTCCGTCCGTCCGTCTATTACCAGGCTGCATCTCATGAACCGTGATAGTTAGAGAGCTGAAATTTTCACAGATGATGTATTTTTGTTGCCGCTATAACAACAAATACTGAAAACTAGAATTAAATAAATATTTTGGGGGGCTTTTGGGCGTTTTATAAATAATGGTACGGAACCCTGCGGCCGCGAATCCGACTCGTACTTGGCCGGTTTTTTATGGTTGCGAACTTACATAATTGTATGTGAGTAGTAGTAGATTTTAGCTTACGTGAAACAGCTTAGACACCAATTTCACACAATATTATTAACACACTGTATTACATTTCATATTCCAGGCTCTATACACACAAGAGCCGATGCACCAACCATGAAATAGATGCAACTGCTATCCCATCGTCACAGGTGTGGCGGAACAAATAATATCTTCGTACGTCTCGCTCGGCTTACAGACGCAACGTGGTTGAAGTTACAACGCCATGTTAGAGTTGGAATATAGTCACGGAAATAGGAAAGATGAGCGGAGATGCCATAGGACAAGTAGGTCGTGCGCCTTCTTCTAGGTCGAATAACTTGCGATGAGCATGACTAAAACGCTCAGTTAAGAGTGAATTAAAGGCGTTCGGGTTCCTTAACACATCTGTTTTGCTAGTACTATGTGTTTAATGCCTTAGCATTTCCGCAAGATTTCTAGTTGTATAGAAACTGTACAGTAACGTTCCTCGTCCACTTTTTTTGCGTTTTAACATCTCCGCTCGTCATTTTGTTCTCCATGGAACTAGCTCAGATTTGATGCACTTTGTGTAGTGTATTCTAGATTTGAATTGTCTGTTTTGTATATAAACTGTGGTTTTGTTGCCGATGTGTTAAGTGCGGCAGCCTGAGTGGATGGAGAAGGAGTGGTGAAGAAAAAAAAGGCTAACATAAAATCTAGTTTCGGTATGCTTACTCAGTTAGTTTAGTTTTTAAGAATAAAACTGAACCTTGCCTAATTTTATCAGCAACAGACTTAAAAAAAAATGCAGTCTAAAAAAACTATCTACATATTCTAACCTAAGAAACAAGCATACATAAAACTAAAGGCCGTTTACACACGGGGAGCTTTTACCCAACGTTTGACGTTCCCCGTTCATTATAAAATATTAAATGCGCCTCAAGTGATTTAGGGGCGTAACAACTATGCCACTGTGTTGCCAGACACGATTTTCTCCACTCGTTAATGGTACAAAGATTGTAAAATTACTAAGAATTATTATATATTTTTTTTTGTTAAGCAAACATTAGAGCACCTCCATCACAAGTGCGGATTCGATTCAACGTTAAGCATGTATCGATGTAACATTTCTAAAGTCACATTTTTACTGTTAGAAAATCTTAACTTAATAACATTTCTTCTATATAAGAAAAGGCCTGTCCTCCGAAACGGGTGAATAAAAAACCGATCTATTAATAATATTCTTTTTGTGGAATTTTATATTTCTAATCTGGCAACAAGCAAACGGTCTACCTCCGAGAGTCGAGCGCTCCTCGATTGCAACGATTTTGTTTACAAAACCGTTTTGTGCGCTCACACTGTAAACTAGAAACTTTCAGTAAAAGCAAAATTATATACTTGAAAAATATGAAATATTTTAAAAGAACTCGGTCTAATAGAAATGTAGCAGTATGTTAGGAGGATTTTTACTCTCAATTTTGTAATCAGGTGGTAAAATGTGTAAAATTGGATTTTGGTTTTTCATTTTTTTTTTTGTGCATTGATTTTGGTGTTTAATATGTTTGTTTTTATTGTGCAACATACAATAATAATCCATTCAAAAACGTGTGTTATTATAAATGTCTTAAATTATTTTTCCAATCTAATTGCAGATTCTCAAAAAGAAAAGAAAAATTAACAATTACACATTACATTAAATACCAAATTATGTGGATATTATATTAACTAGGATATCTACAGAGGCGATTATAATTCGATTACTATTGGCTACACAATTACCGATGTATTGGTGACTGTTAACTGTTTACACAACAATCATAACACTGTAATATTAGCTTTCATGAAACGTAGGTAATTTATTGGTCACTGCTGGTGCAAAATATCCTAATTTATATGTATTAGTCCACTGATATTTGATATGTAAATCAAATTAACATTCATATATAGTGTGTAATGTTTATCTATGGAAAATTGATTTTCTGCTTACGTTTTATTTCAACTAGTGTAGTAAAGACAGTTGAAATAATTATATCAACATTGTGTGATAGTAGTATGTAGGTGTATAGATCCTATTTAAGAAACATGTAAGTTAATGATACGGCATAGTATACTCATGAATCATCCATTCTTAAATGTTCAGCAAGTAGCAGGTATGGTTAATTAAGATAGATTTATAATTATATGGACGGAGCAGTGCTAAAATTCTACCTTGGTGTGTGCCATGGGAGAGTTTTGTATCCAGAATAAAAAAAAACAGATTCATAATTTTGTAACCCTTAGATACTATGTCGTGTTGATGCATCTTGTTGTTGCTAACAACAAAACAGCCGTGGAACCGTACCACAATAATAAAATAAAACGCATTATAGAATAAAAGCGAGAGTTTCATCAGACACAGACTTTGTTGGTAACGGCATTGAACATCAGCATTGAAAATTAAACATGAAGATAACAATAACATTTATTTCTTAAATATTCAAATGAGGTAGGGACGTGGCTTCTGGAAACTTCCCTAGGTACCTACTAAAGTTTTATCTCCTCTACAAAAATGGTCCAGCTAACGTTTACGTATTGGGTCAAATGTGTTTGAAAAAAACTAAGAGCTTCTGACGTCGTTTTAGTATAAATAAGCGCCCTATAATAAAAACTATTCATAAAAATATACTACTTTGTAATAGATTAGGAAGCAATAATGAAAAATCGGTTGAATCAAATTTTGCGTTATCCTTTAATGAATAACATCTCATATTAGTATGTAAAGACCATCTAAGATCTAAAGGCTGTGGCAACGAGTTACTGCGGCCCTGGTACATAAAAGGCCTACGAAGAAACATGACGGAGTTTAGTCAGTAAGAGTTTGACACTCCCTCACCGCTGCTAACCCACAGCGGGAGGAGTCATTTGATGATTTCCATTCGATTTCCATAAAAAAAGAGTTCAAGAATCTATATTCAAAATAACACAACTGGCAACAATTCTATCAATATTAGTGAAAGAGTTCAATGACACAAGCCATTGAACCTACGCTGTCGCTTTTCTATATTACGAACACTCCTTAGAAAATATCTTCTCTATTATATCGGGTGTGTCGTTCATAATCACATTAAATGAAATGCGTTTATATACTGGTTAATATATGTCGATTAACACAAAGATAAAAGAAAAATACCTAAAAATAAAAAAATGATTTTTTCAAACAAAGTAAATGGAATAAAGATGTGCAAAATTTAGAACACCATATAAAAGTCAGTTATTACAAACAACTGAAATTGTCCCTTGAAAACTGACAGCTGTCAACTGATCAAAACATACGATACTCCTAACTTTATCTCTGCTTTACACATGATGTTGTAAATTATAAAAACGAAAAATGACTCCTGTGGTTAAACCACTGAATGGATTAGGTTATTTTTTTTACAATTCGCCATAGAATATCATAAAGTAGGTATATGATTTAATGTGATTGTGAACGACACACCCGATAAGGGTACTTAATATTTGAAGAATATCTAAACGCCGAGCGAGTTGCGGGGATATATTAGATATATTATGTACAATTTTGCTTATCCGCGAGGCAGGCGGTGCACGGTAAGAGGCACTTAGTAATTCATACAAAATGCTCAAACCATTATTGCTCGTATATACGTCTCCTACAGGCCTTGAATGTAGGTTCCGTAAGTATATATAAGGTAGTAGTAAAATCTTCGTAACTTTGGGATTTAAAGCTGGGTTACATTTTATCAATAACCAACGTAAAGTTAGGCACTACTTATGGTGTTGTAATACCCGAAATGAAACACCCGGGTAAAAAATAGCTTAAGACCTTCCTCAGGCTCTAGACTAAAGTGACAAATTCCATTTAAATTGGTTCAGTAGTTTTGAAGGAAAAGCGCGAAAAAGCTACTTTCGCATTTATATTATTAGAAAGGCTAAGGTTCATAATGAATTTAAGAATCGTTAAATCTACAGATACTGTAGTTAAGTACGTCTATCATAATCTCAGATTAATTTGTACACTACAACCTAAGAACGTATTTAAGGGAGCCATATAAAAATGTCCGTATTTTCTCGGACAGAAGTAGACAGGAGCACAATTGGTATTAAGTGATTAGCGTGTGTGAATGACGTCGCGCTAATTGCACGTCAAACGAGACTAATGGTAAGAGTTTACCGAGGTTTATTGTGCTTCAGAACTGAGAAAATTAGATAAATGTCTTCTGTATATAGATATTTTGAACCCAAAGAAATTTACTACTTAATATTATAAAGTCGAAAGTTTGCAAGTATGGTCTTCTTTCACGACCTACTATTCTGATTTAGATGAAACTTAGCAGTAGGTAATATAGCTTTGGTATTATATATTTTGTCAAATGATTGGTGCATGTGCATCTTGCAAACGTTGTTTGGCTGGCTTACCTGGAACTGTCTAAATAAATTTCGTAAATAAGTAGGTTCTCGTACTAGAAACATCCGGAGCACGAAGTGATATAGTATGTTTAAGACTGGGTGTTATATTGAAAATAAAATAATGTGTTGTATACAATCACAATATCTATGTAGATATTAATTAGATGTTTGGATAACAGACCCCTGTCAAATAAAATGATGAACTTCCCTCAACCACACAACAAAATAGACAATTCCAACTTTTCGTATACGAAAAATATAGAAGAAACCATTACCGCCTCCAGCGAATCCCACGATAAACCATAACGACCCACCTCCGCAATACCAAAAGAATTCAAATACCACTATTTCACTTTCAAAGACAGATAGGTATTGATAAAAATTCGGCCGCAGCGGAATTTTCCGACATTCCCACAAGATCGGCCGCAATTACGGGCTTATCTTCTATGCGAATTTTCTGAGCGCCTTTAAATAGTCATCATTTTCCCTTGTGGCTTGGCTTAATTCGCAAAAACGAAGTTACAAAACGCGTTACGGTTTCGTATATGTTATACCAGTGTTTAGAAATGCTGCAATGAAAGTGAACTGCTGTTTATACATATTGTTCGTGCTAACGGTACAAAGGCCTCAGGGTTACCGTGTTATTAAAAATTGTATGTAAATGAGGAAAGAAATTGCGAAAGGAGGCTGCTGTGTGGTTCTAAGAATAGGTCATTTTATATTTCCGCGTCAAAGGTGTTTCGAGAATTTGGAGTCACCTTGCTTGTTTCACCTTGTGCCGGCAGCGTCTATAATAGGAAACTTTATCGGCTTAAGACTTTAACAATACAATCGAGATTAACTTCTTACGAAAGAATAAATATTTATATAGCAAGGTATATTATAGATTATAAGCACGTTTTACGCAGTACGAAAAGCCGCAGAAAAACTTTAAAAGAATTAGGCAAAAAGATTCGTAGAAAACTCAGCCTAAGTAAGGAAATGTAATTATTTTTACAACTTACATTACATAGCTACGGCTCTCTTTCAGGATTAACGGATTTTTCCCTCTACCCACTTTCCTGGAATATTTAAATTCTCATTAGTGGCGCCCTCTAGACTTTAACAAGATACAACTTGATATAAAATTCCGTTTACATTATTATTTGTGTATCAGGTTACAAAGAAAGAGATTTCTTTTCAAAAGGGGTCATCTGATTATGTACTTAAGAGTTGAGAAATGACAGATAGATGCTTATTGAATTAGTGTAAGTAATCGAGGACTATTTATATACCTATTACCTACTCCAACCTTGCCTGAATAAACGTCCATTGCTAAGGTTATCCTTCCTTACTGTGAATTCCGAGATAAAAAATCTATAACATTTCTTATCTTTCAAAGAAACCACATAAGTGTATATAAACCTTAGCAACTGCATTCTTTAAAATGGACTAAACCATATTCCGCATTGGAATCATAATAAATGTGAAGTGATGTTCCAGGAAGCCAGGTGAACTTCGTAAACTTGTCTCTCGTTATGCTTCCTAAACGACTCGGCGGTTTGCGAAGCATGTTACGCCAAGATGCGTCGGCTTCTGTTCCAAATTTAAATACGAGGACATAAATATGTTTTAAGAAGATTTTAGAGTCGGTACACGCAAAGTGCAGACTTTTTAGTCAGCCGATAGTTTGATTGAGCGCTTGATAAGTATGGAGATGTATGGGAGTGTCCATATAATAAGGATCAGTTATTTGGTCGGTATCAGTTAGACAAAAAAAATATTGAATTTTCTTTAAAAAAAAATAACCTTTAAGCTAACTATCGGCCGACTGTTTAGTCTTCAGTGTGAGGGTAGGTACTCTTAGGTGATCTTCACACTGCCCCGCATCACGCTGCATCTTGCGTGTCGACGCACCTACGCGCGTTCCTGCGGGAGTGCAGATCTGCATCATCGTGCGGGTTTTTCACGCACTCACGCGCGTAGGTGCGTTTTGTAAATTCACGCACAGCGAGTTCCATTTTCAAATATACACGTCACGCCCATACAAAATCACGCGCGGCATTGCGGGATTCAGTGTGCCATACCTTGCGTCTCGCCCCGCACCTACGCGCGGGGGTGCGTGTTTCTCCGCATGTATGTGCGTGATCCGCATGAACGCGCGTGGATGCATTTTCAGTGTGTTGGACTATGCGTGTTTTCCGTACAAACGGAGATATTTCCATACAACGGAAAAAAACGCATCCACGCACTACGCTGCATCATGCGGGGCAGTGTGATAATCGCCTTAGTGTTAACTTCCTCAATTTCTATTAAGTTTTTATTCATGGAATTTAGAAATATTTTTGTTTAGTGCAGACATAAAGATACTGAAAGTCATTAAATGATACATGCCGTAGTGAACAAATTAGGAGGTAAAACTGAAGGAAGCGCATTCGTCGTATTCTTTCAGAGCTCTTTCAAACAATCCTATGGCATTTGTGCTTATTTTATCACTAATAACAATATGATATAATTGCTGAATCGAGATAAAAATATACACATATCTATCCATACCTTAGGTTTTATCGCAGTTTGAGCTTCTACAGTAACTTCATAAAATATATTATAACGTAGTCATAAAATGAAACCTTATCTACACAAATGTTATATCAAAATCGCGTTCAACGACACCCAATAATGTAATTTAATATACCCATACTATAGATCTATTTACGAACCTTATATCGTGGTTCAGTCGCCATTTCCTTTGGATTGAATATATTTCCACATGTCGAAATTAAATTCTAGGAAAACTCACTTCACATTAGCTAGGGAGCTTTAAGAGTTTCTCATAAATAATATCAATTGATATACGTGGGTTGTATGTTAAGAGGAGGTTTGATACCTAATTTTTTGTATTAAAATTACAAGATCATTTTTGTTTTTGATACCGATCAATACTGCTATTTCACAAAGGAAGGTTAACATTCCACCTAAATTTTTCTTAGCCTAAACGTACCTAGTATCACTCATCCGCATTGTGTTGTATTATATTTCTATGTTATTATCACGGTAAAGCAACTGAATCGATTGAGACGATAAGAAGCTATCAGGCGGTTTGTGGTATCTTGTTGCCCGGGTTGAGATGACCAGATACCTGTAAATAAATAAAACTTGGCTTCGGACTTGGCTGCATCCGTTAGACTGGAAGTTTACCCTAACATAGTTAAATATAGGCATAAGTGTAGGTAAAGACATAAGAATCCATATAAGGTAAGCTGCATATTACCCTACCCTGTTAAATAGAAATTAACATCACATATCTACCTGTATGCAGTTTATGCACTCAGCTTTATAATTGACATCTGAACTAATTGAAGATTAGCCACGTTCATCGCACAATGCTGGCTTAGCCATAGTGTTTATTGAATGCCTGGATTATAGCTCAGGACCAAATGACGTGCGGATATTACCGGTATTATCTGGATGTGCATTTCAGAACGTAATGATTTTTGGATTGCCACAGATTATGTAATTTCAGTTTTTTATCCAGTGTCGTGTCCGGTGATCTTGATTTTTTGTAACGATTTTTTTAGTAGTAAATTTTCCTGTACTTTATTCTCATGTAACAGCAGTATGCCCCTTAAATACGTAAGAAGTAAAGAAAACCTTAGCACTTCTACGAAATCCGCAATAAAATATTTCTATCAAAATATTTATTGGCGTATTCTTGCATCCTGGCAAATCTAGCTGAAATTGTATAAGTGCTAATATTATTATAAACACAAAATGTTTTTACTAGGCGTTGTTTTCAATATTGATCGTAACCGTACGCAAAATAATGATTGATCAATAAAATAGGCACGTATATTTTATCTCTACATCGATTAGTGCGACGGGGCTCAATAAGGAAAAAATCAAGATTCGCCTTGTATATTCAAGCGGTCTCCCGTTTATTTATTCCAAGCGAGCGCCCCCGGAAATAAGTCTGGATGGAGTTCCATTCGCTTTGATGAAAGTGACGGGACAGATGAGATATTGCTTTTAGGACGACTTTTGTGCCTAAACGCACGATGCTTGAAAGTTAATTGAAGTTTGGCTCTTTATAGTTTGTTCTGTCTAAATGTCTTGTCAGTGTAAATGTGTATGTCTCGTGTAAATTACCGAGATTGTTTTATGAATATGTGAATTAACATGCAATGGTTTCAAAAAGGAAACAATTGGGAAGTGACTGTTTAACATTATGTCAAGACACACTGTCAAAACTGTTGAAGTCTGAACTACTCAACAATGGGAGTAGGTTCATGTCTTTAATAATAACCATATCACGGTATAAAAAACTAAAATATCAGTTGGACTTTCCAAAACTTTTCAAGTAATACCTACCTTCTTAAAAAAAAAGTCCATGGAGTTTCATGCCGGCTCTTCTCAATGAGACCAACTTTTTGGAACCGTGCAACTAGTGTGACGTTTCATGGGAGCCTGCGAAGGCCTCTTAAATTATTATTGAAATAAAAACAATTGACTTTGACTTTGAATCGAACTCACAAAAGTAGGCACAAAATCACGCACGAGTTATTCTTCGCCTACATAATCTATGAACCGAAAAGCGTCTGCAAAGATTAGTGTTTACCAAGCCTCGCAAGCCGAAGATTAAGGCGAGAGACGTCTGTTAGATACATTAACTGAGCCAACCAATCTAATTTTTAATGTTGACGACCGATTTACGCGAAATATAAAAACGTTTTGATGGAAATTACGTAAGTAAACGATTTTTTTAGATCTGAGTGTTTGCTTTGTGTCGAAATAACCTACTTTGATTCAATGTGATCTAAGTATCTTTTGAGTTAAGTAGATTCCAATGAGTGGTTCGGGTTCATATTATTTTCACATAGATGACGCAGGTTAAATCAAGAATCATTGATTTCTAATGGTCTAATGACATAGAGTCAAAGTACGTTACCCTACAATGTACTTATTCACAATGTGAAATAGTCGCGACATTTTCCACATTTACATACATATTTACATTAAACCCAGTAAGCCCTACTTTTACCGTCTCGCAACCAAGAAGAAAGAGGTCTAATTTCTTCCAGAACAATCTTCTTTGACGTTTCATAATGCATAGCATTTTATTGCCTTTGCTTCACAATCGTCTTTTCTTTGAGAATGGAAGCGCAGTGAACGTCTATCACTCACATTTCGTAGGCGACTTATTCTGATTGACATGATGGATTGGAACTTGGAAATAGTGGCGTATTATGTGTGTTCTAGGTTTGTGAAGACTTGCGTTGTACCTATGTATGAATTATGGTACTTTTATGTTATGACTGTGTTTAGCATTTAGAATGAGAATAGATTCGATGGTAAAAATAAGATTATACAAGCTTTATAATATGGGCGATTAAAAAAGCCTATCACAAAATTCCGTGGGCTTTATAATAATATAGCCTTACAACTAGGTACCTATTGTTTGATAGTATTACATGCATGTTTTATTATCGTTATGAACACAACATGGTAAACACACACAAAAGCTCCAGTACATTGACATTGTATACCTAACAGTACTAAATTAAATTACATTTAGGTATTAATACAAAAACTATTCGCGGTAATTGAGAGGTAAAAAGTAAGTACCTTAATATACATTCAAAAATAGAACATACAATTTTAAATCTTGAAAATTCAAAATAAATGACCTCAGAGGCAACTTTATTTACCCACTGACTAAGTAACTACAAAGCGGGTATGTACTCGCCAAAGTAACGCATACGACTGAATTCTCTTTGAGCGCACTGCAACTTAAGTAATTCTATTTTGCCAATCACTCTGTGAAAGGCATCGTTATTGCATTCGTCCAGTTCGGGTATATTTGCTGCGTTTTTTTACAGACAAATATCATAGCATTGCGTCCAAAACGTATGTAGTTAGGTACTTGTTTTACAGCAGTTTCTAACCACTTTTAACTTTATTCGGATGGCTTTAGTTATCCGTAATGAACGGTTATAAGAGTTTTGCGATGAAGTTAAGTATTATAAAAACTCGTTTGAAATAATTTCTAAATGTTAAACTAGGTAGGTACTCTCAAAAGCATACTCTGTCAAAGTAAGGAATGAAATAAAATATGTATGTTTCTTGGCAATAATAAAATGAAACAGAAATTAAGGGCATGAAAAAAAATTAAGTATTGTTCTTTTTTCTTCAATTTTAATTAGGTATGCTAATGACAATGAAACAAACATCAAAGCCAATAATTGATTTATCACAGAACTACGATCATGCCGTTGTTTATTTATGGTATATATTTTTATTTATATCTCCAGCATCTGTACAAAGCAATTAATCTGTGCAATACATTGCGAGATATTTCTCATCTTTTGTGGAGAAATGAATGGTATTAAAGCAAGAGCATTTCACCGCCCGACCAGGGAATTGTTATTATGACACTAATAAATAGATGAAAACTTAGCTCGTTGCCGCAAGAAGTGCATTTGCGAAGAATTAATTCATTTTCTCTGCTCTAACGTGAATGCAGATGCTTTACGTGTAATTGCTTGAAAGCTTGAGTGGTTTTTGAAGTAAATTATCTTCTGAAATTAGTTATGGAACCAAGTTAATTTACTATTTTCAAAAGTTTTGTTTACTGAATTTTGGCTAAGGAAGACAGAATTTCATACAAATATTACCTACGAATGAAGAATAAACCTATTTCTATAGTTAACACATTGTTTGCAACAAAACGAAACCCCATACACTTTTATTACTTGTAAATAAAACACTTAAAACTTAGTACAACGTAGAAAAATTCCACTAAAGTTTACACCTAACGTAACAGTTTTCCGTCGCTTTAACTTTGATGGCCAAATCCGGAACCTCCTATCCTGAACTCTATGGAGGAACAAAATAACTTCAGCCAAACAGGACAAGTTTTGTAATGCTTGAATAGGCAATTGCACACTAGTATCCCAGCTTTGGGTGAATGTACTCCATTTTCACTGCGCATTCTTGTTATATTAAAAAAAAATGAATGTCTGTGCTTGTTTTTTTTTTTGTAGCATCCTTCTTGGTGTGAATGGAGGCCTGTGCCTAGCAGTGGGACGGTAAAAAAGCTAATGATGATTTGTTTGTGGTTTTTAATTTTTCATTATTCCACTATACTTCATTAAATTTTATTTTGACAATGCAAGCCTAAAAATCGAATTTATTTCGCTCCTCTCTTAAAGTTTTATGACGATTCCGATAGCAAAACGGAAATTATTTCGCCATGAAATAATGGAAGGTTAACTTTGGTTAACTGGACTTTCCACAAAACCCTTCTGACGAAGCAATTTGCATTTTTCACAGCCCAAGGGGAAATACTCTAATATCTTTCCAATCATTTGATACGGAAAATGTAAACTTCTGTTTTGATATTGTTAATAATTCGACTTATTTTATTCGTTGGAAAAGTTATGATCCTTCTGTTATCATTTCTTGTCTCAATTTAAAACAGAAAGAAGAAAGATGCTTGTTTTAAAATACTTAGATCACATATGTATTTTGTAGATGATGATTTTAGAGTACAGTACAATATAATTGGTCATTAACTTCGTTGTTGCATGGCAAAACACCTATTACTTTAGGCGCATCATTTTGAGGACAATCTATTCTGAAACGAAAGCACCGCAATTATAATTTTGATCATAATAACACCCAGTTCATACATAAATTAGAAGGTAATCGAATTATTATGACAGTGCCATGGAGACGCGGATTGAATTAAATTAAGCAAGATATTGCGTTTACTTAGTCAGGCCACACTCAATCTACATACTACAACCGATATAGGGAATTTTCGCCTAAATAGATTTTGCGTCACTGTAAGTGGGACCGAAGTAAATCAATCGCCAAAATTCGAGGTTCAAAGTCACAGAGACATTTTTGTTAAAGGTCATAATGGTCGATTTCTATAACCTATCGATCTGTTTGTAGTTTTATAGAGATTTAATTTTGACATTAGTTACATACAAATTATGTCCCATCTCTAATTACAAAACTTTCTATAGATAGGTTATAGAATTCCAGCGTAACTAACCTCCTCTTAACTTATCCTCGTCTTGGTCATGTCTATTATTTTCAGTAAGTTCGGCCCCTAAATATTATTTTGGAGTACCAACTAAGATGCCCGATCTTCGAATTTCTTCTAAGCATTATTGAGTCCCTCGGGTTTGCTTGCACACTGCTCCTAAGACGACTAAGTACCAAAACGTATATGAGCTCACGATAATTGGATTCTCGAAAAATAATACGGAAGAAAAATATAACTGTCCATTTTCCGTGGACAAAGATGAGTAGCGACAGAATTGTTGGTTGATTATTTTATAATAGATACTTTTTTGTTCTGAGGCACTTAACCAACTGATGGTTCGACAGGTAGAAGTTTCAGGTATAGATTAAAAATAGTATGTTTTGAAAAATATTGCCTCAAAAACAATCTTTTTATTGTTTTAGATCGAGCACGAATAAGTATTTTCTTATATCGGGTGTGTCGTTCACAATCACATTAAATCATATCGCATATACTTTTTGATTTTCTATGGCGAATTGTAAAAAAAAATAACCTAATCCATTCAGTGGTTTGACCACAGGAGTCATTTTTCGTTTTTATAATTTACAACATCATGTGTATCGTTAATAATAAAGTTAGGAGTATCGTATGTTTTGATCAGTTGACAGCTGTCAGTTTTCAAGGGAGAATTTCAGTTTTTTGTAATGACTGATGACTTTTATATGGTGTTCTAATTTTTGCACATTTTTATTCTATTTACTTTGTTTGAAAAAATCATTTTTTTATTTTTACGTATTTTTCTTTTATCTTTGTGTTATAATCGACATATATTAACCAGTATTTTAACGCATTTCATTTAATGTGATTATGAACGACACACCCGATATTTGCTATTAAAATTTTACTACTATATATGTTTTTTTATTATGAAATTAAGTTACTAAGTTCAGAGTAATACGAACATATTTGTATTTAAAAACACTTTTTCCTTTACAGTAACCCAACCAAATAGTCGAACACACCTCAAAACATTTTACCTTTCACACTCTTGGCCCAACGAACTGAACCTATCTATTCAATATGCCAAAATATCTTCCAAGAAGTCGAGGCCTTAATAGCACATACATACAATAAACGATTTCGATGATAACACACGTTTTCGGCCGACGGCGGCTCAGTGTGATTTGTCAAAGCTCCTTATCTGGGTACCTATCGAGCATTTATTCTCAAAACAACAAAGGAAAAAATATCTCTAGCGTTGCAAAAAAACAGATCAGTGGGCACGAGGGAAATAAAGAAAGGGAAGGTGTCCATCTTCGTTCGTTATCTTAAACTGCTTCACTTTTTATACGGTTCTGTATTCTTGGAAGCTATAGGTCTTAGAAGCTATTTAGGAAACTGCTCTAGACACTCAAGATGTATCTAATTGTTTTGCTACAATTGGTGAGGTCAATGGCCTCAGTCTAACCTAGCATGTAGTGTGAATACTAATGATGAGAATACGTATCGATAAAACAGTATTAAATAAAACAATATTATTTAATGATTTATTGATTCTTCGAATGCGGACGATGAACAGATATCAGAAAATAAGTCAAGTTCCAGTAGATATTTTTTATTTATCTTTTAGGGGCACGGACATCCACGACATAAATATAACTTCTATTAAAAATAGCTATATCCATAATAGCAATATCTGTATAGATATATTTATCGTCAGAACACCCGCTTCTGCAGTTATTGTTTTTGAACCAAAATCAGTTTCTGGAAACTTAATAGTTCTATTCATCCTCCCGATTACGCAATTCTAGATACAGAAGCATTGTTTCGCACAATATAGCATTCCCAATGCGACGGGACGTGACAGTAATGCTAAGCGGTGCACGTTCGTGGTTAAACTATCGATAAATATTTGTGGGACACGGCACACCACTAGTGCTTCCAGAGTAGACAGCTGGTATTATTCGAGTGTTTGAAAGACGGTTTATGTTGTAGGCTCTCATAAGCAGACACGAATTGGATTCAGTAGGTGCTGCGATGTCACTGAAGTCATTAAATTGATGGAAGTCTTGATATTGCAATCGCTAATCCGTTTATGTGCGAAAGAAGCGATTATCACAAAGATGGATGAAATATGTAATCTTTGTACATCCAGCTATGATCTATCAAAGTGAATTAGGAACTATTCAAGCTACGTTTTCAACTTTGTTATAACCTGCCTGATTCAACACACGTTACCTACTAAGCAGACGACTTACCTCTAAATAATTTCTCCACTTACCCAATAAATGGACATCAAGCCTCTAGACATCGGTGTTTACACATTCAAAATAGCAATTAACGGACTGTCGATCAAGTGTGGAAACTGTCAACCCTTCCTTGCCTCATCATCAATATCCTTTACATCGAACCTCATACGCATTAATCGAATCTGTCTCACAACGAACCTAATCCTTCTAAATGAGTCCGTAAAAATAACTCGGCCCACGTTTTATAAATAGTGCGGTAATCGGATTATTCAGTTAGGTAATTAGGACATCGATTCTGGTCGTCCCAAGTTCGGAGGGTTACGGAGGCTTTTTTTTTTATCAATGTAACAAATGAAGACCAGTAAGATGTGTTCGTCATGCCAATGCTTTTTTCAGATTTAGAATTTAGAATCTTCATTTCTTTTTTTTGGTATTTGGATTTAGAATCTTCAATTTTGTTTTTTATTCTGCAATGTTTACAGAGTGCCATTGACTTCGGAAATCCAGTTGAGTCCAATATGCATGGAACATGGAACCAACAATACAATCTGCGGAACGTGAGTGTGAAGTTTTGCTACATTGTGACATTTTTCGGTTCGAATATTTTTGCACAACTGCGGTTTGTTAGTCAGGCACACTACAAACGTAGAGACTGTTCCAATAATAATGATAGACAAGGACAATAAGGATATTTTATTGAGTTCAAGTAATAGCAAATACAAGTTTTATGACACAAGATACCATTGCTTCACAATTACTTTCATATTAAATCAAAGTAATAGCTTACATGAAAAGTAATTATAGAGGTACATGCCAGTTGACTTATCCACTACCAGACGGAATACAATTTAATTCACTTGATCATCTTTAACACGGTCTTTTATTCGAAGATCTCAAGTATTATCAGGTTTCAACTCTTTCAGCTCTGTAGCATCATCATCATCTTTCACGACTCCATTAGGTATACTTTTGTCAACTTCATCATACAATTCTCCTTGCAACTCAATTTGGATCTCTCTCAAACTCTTTCCTTTCGTCTCTGGTACCAAGAAGAATGAGAATACAGCACCTGTCAGTGACGAGCAGGCAAAGAACCAGAACACTCCAGTTAGACCAGCGACATCCTTGACTTCTTGGTACCCTTTCACAACCAAAAAGTTTAAAAACCCCCCTAATATGTTTTGAAATGTCATCGCGACTGATTTGACATTCAGAGGGAATATTTCAGCAGTGATCACAAAGCATAATGTATCATAGCCAATAATGGATATTATTGTAGATATTATCATGAGGCCGAAAAATGGGATGTAGCTGGAGAATATAGAAAAGGTTGGTTGTAGGAAGAAATATAATCCAATAGTGGTGAGAGCCATGCTAGAACCCAGGTAGGAGGATATGAACAATGGTCGTCGTCCAACTTTGTCCACTATTACGGACGAAAAAATACCTGAAAAAAAAGCATATTATAGGTAGGTAACATAAAATTATTAAATATTTAAATGAGTCATGCGAAAATGTAACAATAATTGTGTAAAAAATATGAACAACCTTTTATAGAGAATCAGACATTATGTAAAGTCAATGAACTTTTATTTAAACAAGATGAAAGATGACAAAAGACGCTCGGCTTCATAAAATTAAATAAGGTATATCTTACCGACAACAAATCGGACTGCTCCAAATACCATCAAAGCAGTCGAAAGATTAATATTCGTGTTGCTCTCCTGAAAAATTCGGCCCAAGTATTGTAGGATGGCAAGCGTACCGCTCATGATTTGAGTTATTTTCAAGCCTATTGAAAATAAATTATGTTTATTCGTGCACATCAATTGTGAAATATATATTCGCGACTTTCTCCGCCATCGGCGAATAACTTTTCACGAATTCGAGAGATCCTAACACATTCACAAATGTATATAGCTGTTTTATAATCTCACTATTATTTTGATAACTATAAAGCTCTTATAAACTTAACTGTATTCTAAAATTTTGAGGAACATCATTGAACGAATAACACGAATCGACGCTCTGAGTAGGTACGCTCCATAGCAAATGCTTCAAATTTCCAAGAACTAGTGCTCAGCTCAACCGTATTTCCACCAGCAATACTAACCAATAGAAATAATCAATGCTTTGCGGTAACGCTTCCCGGTAAATAACTCTTTAATGGAACTGGAGCTTTGCATATCCTTTTTAACGTCCAATCTCATTGCTGACAGCCGATCTTCCACTATCTGTAACAACCATTCATTGTAATATTTATTGAGTATTTCCAACTTAAAAGCAAAATAGAATAGTGATCCCTCACCCAGTCTTCCTTATTGGAGCTTAACTTCAACAGCGCAGCTCTAGCTTCTTTTAATTTCCCTTCTTTTAACAAGTAATAAGGAGTTTCAGGAATGAAACAGCAAGCGCTGAAGTAAGCTAGCGGGAGAACCAATAGCAAGCAAGTAATATTCTCAAAAGAGACGAAGGACCCGACTGCCATGGTGAGGAAATTGCCAAAACTCATCATGTAGCGAAATGAGGACGTGATAGTACCTCTGACCTCTTTGTCTGATACCTCCGCTAAGTAGATGGATGATATCTGAAAGAACAATTCCTTGATTCAAAACTTCTTGAAGCTTCATTTTATTATTGACTTTTTTTAATGGAACTCAGATACATTTATCAGTAGGTCATTATTCCTTCTGGCTACTAAGTGTTTATTAGCTATAGCATCATTTTTGTAAAATGAATTTCTATTAAAACTCACCGTTCCAATAATACCCATACCGATGCCCCATAGGAACCGCGCAATATACAGCCACCAAACTGTTGCAGTGCTCAAAATCATAATCTGGAAATAACGTCCATACAGTTAGCCATAATAAGATTTGATTTCATTATTCTTTAAGAAAAAGCCATCATCAGCCTTTTTTATCTTCCCACTTCTGGGCACACAAAAAAAAATGAGAGTTTTATAAAGTTTTTATTCAGCTTCTTAATAATTACCGTCCCTATAATTATAGGCAGAGCACTACTCAAGATGGCGGATCGTCTACCAAACTTGTCAGCAATAAAACTGGATGTTAGGCTGCCAGTCATGTAACCAGGAGATGCGATAGCCGCCACCCATGATATTTCTTGCTGGAAAAGAAAATTTTGAATTTTGAATAACGTGTTTATTCATACATACGCGTATATTAGTGTTACGCATTTATATCTTCTAGCAACCGTCAGTCTTTCGTAGTAGTCTATGGTTCGTATGCACTGTGTAAGGTAATACTCGTAGCACCTACAAAATTTCAACCATCGCAATCGCTAGATCTTATGGTGTTTCTGAAAGATTATATCGGACTATTTTTTGTTTGTTTTATTGGTCTGATCTTGCAGTCCTCTTCGCCATGTTTTAAAGTTTATTCTACATTGAATTTGTATATTTTCTTGTTGCCGAATCCAAGTAATTACGCAAGTAAGGTCGGTAGAGTAGTATTTACATGACCTAGTTCTTTTTGTCACATCACATTTATATAGTCAGTCCACAAAAGATTTGTGTCAAAGATTAAATTGTCATCATCACCTCAGTTGTATTTGCTAATGCGAAATCTGCTTTCCGATATATGAAGCAGTATTCTTGATAGATGACTTTACATCTGGACAAAAAAATTATAAAGATTGTTGTACAGCGATCAAGACCTAAATAATTCACATACATACATAGACATTAATTAAATCTAGTGGGGGTTAAATCTAGTACTTAGGGTTGTACATAAAGGAGTACATAGGAGAAGAGAGTATATAAAGGCGCACAAAGGGAAAAGGGGGACTACATAAGGGATATAGGGGGAGTACCTAAATAAGGGGACATACAGAGAGAGAGTACAGAAGGATGGTTGTATGCGGTGATTTATAAACATAGTTAAGTGTGGCTTCATAGAGTAGTACCAAACAAAAGGAATTTAATCTACATTGCCATACCCCATAGTCTAAAAAAAGAAGCAATTTCCAACTTGTATCTGCTACCTACCTACTCTAGCACAAAAGCTATTTCCCTTTAAATATAAAATCCCTTACGTCAGTAATGTAAATGATGGTCTCATTGTTATGGAACTTAGGTAACACTGTGGTGGTCCAGCCTGAGGAAACTCCTAATGTCACACCGGCCAACGCCACTGGAATTAAAAAAATATATATTATAGTATAGAGCCTCCTATATTAAGAAAAAAAATAAAATTAAAAGGGGCCATTGTCGCCTATATTACCCGGGGATAGTGTACCTTCCAAAGTCTTGGGACACTATTTCGATACTGAGTGAAATATTTTTTCTAATATGTATTTTAGTACTTTCGGAGCCTTTACACAGTACCCGCACACTGCAGATTTTAAGTCAGTCAATAGCTTGATAGGGCTCTTTGATAGGGAAATGAATTGTAATACGCACATAACAACTATATTGTTTTGGCCGGTATCGGACCGATTAAAAACTTTGATTGAATTTACGTTTTAAAAATATATATATCAAACCGACTTTCTGCCGACTGCTTAGTATGCTAGACTGCTTACTATGAACGGGTACTCTTAACGTATAAACAAACTAATAAACTATGCATCAACAACTTTCTATAACTGTTTCTTTTTAAAGTATGATTCTGACTAGTTCGCATTCTTCAGGTAAAAAGACCTAGTCTTGTACTTCAAAACTAACCCAACATAATCACATATATTAAAATAAAACACTCACCGGCAGATGCCACTAAATATTGCGCTAATCTTCGTACCCCCATTCCACAATATCAAATGTACCTATTCACGAATTCAAAAAATCTATTTAGTGAAAGAATACTCCTTGCTTCCATTTACTTGCATTAACTTATTGCCATAGCTTTTAGCAAAGGGATATATCGCTGTTTATTTAATTTTCAAAAATTACACGTGTTTTCTCTTTCGCGATTCATATGATAATGATCCTCCCTATGTAGAGGTACCTAGTAGTGTTGTAGTTGTAGTAGTAGTAATTGAGATAAAAGCTAGATTGTGGATATGAATTGAAAGTGTAAAAACTATTTTTGTAAGGGTTTTAGAATCTTTGTTACATATTTTGGTAGCTCGTCATCTTCGCGATGTTTAACTTTAAGCTTTTTATACTACTGTTGACCTCGGATTTAAAACAATAAATTTTGAAGCCACAAAATTTAGTTTCATCCTAAAATTATAACGGTTTCTTATCATGAGATAACATTTCAGACAGTAAAAGATTTTGAGATATAAATATTAAAACATTCGCACGGACAAGATAAGATAGGACATTAAAAGTAAGATCTTGTTCTACTTAGCATTTCTGTTTCTGATGTTTTGTTGTTTTAGATGTCTTTGAGAAATCATTCAAGTTACTTACACAGCCTAAAACCTAAAATGCAATGTGGGGTTTTTTTATCTTCAGAGATGCTACTTAATTAAAGTGAAGTTAAGGCAAATAAAAGTAAAAGTATAGTATGTAAGTATTTTAATTGGGGTTTTCCGTGACTTAGTAAAACTTGTTAACAGTTAAATGAGTACATCGGGTTTATCTTCATATCTCTAAACCAACAATTTGAGGCATTCAGTTCAGTCTTTCTATTGTCGATTACCTACTGTGATAGTAACAATTTGACACAGTACAACGTTCTTTATAAACGAGTCTGACATTTGTATATATTAACCATTCTCATGCAAGTTCTTTTAACTCATTGTTTTCTTTAACATTCTCCTCAGGCTCAAGTTCTTTCTTCAAAGCATCATCAGCATCATCATCGTAAATATTTCCCTGTAATTCTATCTGTATTTCTCTTAAACTTTTCCCTTTTGTTTCGGGAACAACAAAGTATGTGAACACGGCTCCACTAAAAGCCGTGAGACCGTAAAACCAGAATACACCATACAGTCCCGTCCAATCCTCCATTATCTGATAGCCCTTTACTGCTACGAAAGTCACTACCGCCGTGAAAATGTTCAACACAGTCATTGCAACAGACCTTACGTTGATGGGAAATATTTCAGAAGGAATAATAAAGATTAGAGTATCGAAACCCATACTTGATATCACTATAGAGCAGACTATTCCTATAAAAACGACAAAACGGAAAGGATTTGACGACTCATTTTCGATTCCAACAACTTTTTGTATGAAGAAGTATGTTCCAACCATTCCAAGCATAATACTAGATCCTATGTAAGTGTATATGAGCAATGGCCGACGGCCAATCTTGTCGACTATAACAGGTGATACCAAACCTGAAAACAAACAGATTTCATTAAATCCTTTGGCATAAGCTCCTTACTAACCAAAACTATTGTAATCTCATTTGCATTCATGAATGTAAGTCTTGGAGATTCTAGTTTGAGCCCAAGGAGTTAGACTTACTGTCGTAGTTTGAACTAAAGTCCAATGCATACTAGATCACTAGAAAGTTGTTACTGACCTACTGCAAAACGTATTGCTCCGAAAATAATGAGTGCTGTTGAAACTTCTAAGCCGCAGTTGCTTTGTTGAATGATTCGTCCCAAGTATTGCTGAATTGGTATACTGCCTGCCATCAGTTGAGTAACTCTGAGTCCTGAAAAAAAAGGTTGTTTTGTTTATTTTTTATTCTTCTTTCTTCTATTTGATTCAAAATGAAAAAAAACATACCAGTAGTCACAATGACTGCTTTTCTATATTGCTTGCCAGTTAGGAGTTCCTTTACTGAACTAGATCGTAGCATTTCTTTCCTTACGTCAGATCTCATCATTGACAACTTTTCTTCTAACATCTGTGGGTCAGGAAATATCATTATATCAACTTTGAACGGATTTATGGACTAAATTAGAATAATTTTACCGTTTTAGCATACCTTTTCATTTTTCATTCCAGTTAGTCTTACAAGCTCTTTTCTGGCTTCATCTACCTTCCCTTCTTTAAGCAAATAGTACGGAGATTCAGGTATTTTCCAACAGGCGATGAAGTAGCATAGTGGCAGCACGATCATAAAACAACTCAGGACTTGATAGCTCACGAAAGAACCTACGGCCAGCACCACTAGGGCTCCGAAACTGAACATGAACCTAGTGCCAGCTGTCAATGTACCTCTTATGTCCTTATCCGCTATTTCTGATAAGTACACACTGGAGACCTGAAATGAAGATGCATTTAATAAGAGTGATTTGTAAAATTTTAAAAATAATCTTGTCAGGTAGAATACTTACCGTTGTAATCATACCAGTTCCATTTCCCCACAAGAATCGGCCGAAGTACAGCAACCATGTGTTCAGAGCATATACCACGAAAACCTGGAACAGACTAACAATAAGACCTCAAGTGTTTTTGAAAATTGATTGGAACATTAGAATTACTTCTTTATCAATTTATCCGCAAGTTAACACGTCATGTCCGGAGGAAATTACGTGTACATATAAATTGTCGTACTATCTACTATCGTCGTCTACTACTACTTCCATGCCAAACATTTAAATCGCTTCAGCCGTTATAAATATGAGAGCGTCAGAATTTAACTTTCCCATTATTAATACTTATAGCAAGAAATTTTGTCCATAACACATATAGTTAAATTTTATATCGTTATCTATACTAATATTATAAAGAGAAAAACTTTGTTTGTTTGTTTGTTTGGTTGTAATGGATAAACTCAAATACTACTGGACCGATTTTAAATATTCTTTCACCATTAGAAAGCTATATTATCTGCGAGTAACATAGGCTATATTTTATCTCGGTGCGAGCAAAAGCTCCCACGGGACGCTGGTGAAACCGCGGGAAAACGGCTAGTATTTTACGTTAGATACAGGTATACTTACTGTCCCAATAACAAAAGGTGCAGCGCTGGATAAGAGAGTGGCTCGTCTGCCAAATTTGTCAGAGATTGAGCTGGCGACCAGGCTGCCAGTAACCATGCCTGGTGCTATCATCGAAACAACCCATGAGATCTCACTCTGGAAACATTATTTAGGTATTTAAATGTGAGTGAATAGATACTGAATCATGATGACCTATCGTAGTAGAAGCGTTGAGATCATTGCAAGTATTGCAGCGCTAATAACTACGGCCATCTTAAGGTACAGCTTATGGCCATCTTAGCAGAATGACAAATAAATAAATAGATATGTCGGAAACCAACAAATGTTACTTCCTTATAACCACCTTTTCGTGGTAGGAAATCATCAAAAGATCCCTCCTGCTGTGGATGCAGCGTGAGGGAGTGTCAGACTCATACTGACTAAAAACCACCGTGTTCCTTCTGAAGCCTTTTTGTGCAAGTATCTAACTATTAAGGTTATTTGCGGTACAAGGGTCAAGGTAACTCTTTCGGACAACCCCGCAGCCTTCGCAGACTCTGATCCTCTGCTTCATAATGCACGAAAGGGGGGCGTCATGGGGGTGCTGTCATTTTTGTTTTGACTTTGACACGAATATTCAGGAATTTCAATACTTACACTTGTAAGATTAAGGCTTATTTCCTTATTATGAATCTTTGGCAAGATAGGAGCGGTCCAGAAGTAGGCAGTACTCGTCGCCATAGTTGCTATTGCCACTGAAAGACATAAACATAATTCTTGAATAAGTAAGAGAAAAAATAGTTTAAAAAAACTAAAAAACACGCTTTTTATAGAAAAACGAACTAAAAAATAGAAAATAAATGTTAATGAATTTAAATTAAGAAAACAGTGTTAAAATACAAAAAAAAATATTTAAAAAAAAGCGTGGGGTGCATGGTGTCAATAGTTATAAATATTTTATTGACAGATATGAGTACAGTGATTTTCATTTCGATAATATCTTAAAAAGCACCCCACGCTTTTCATAAATATTTTTTTTTGTATTTTAACACTGTTTTCTTAATTTAAATTCATTAACATTTATTTTCTATTTTTTAGTTCGTTTTTCTATAAAAAGCGTGTTTTTTAGTTTTTTTAAACTATTATTTATTTTCTACTTTTTAGTTTGTTTTAAAACTATTATTTGTTTTGTAGAATTAAAATTCTCTTTAGTATACAAAAATTTGTCAATATTAGAGAAAACGGCTAAAGATAATTATTGGAAATAAAAATTAACATCGAGTCCTGCCTTATCGACTGTAGAGAAAAATTCTAGAAAATTTTAATTAATTTTCTTACCTTATCGACTATAGACGAAAATTATATAAATTAACAAAAATCATATTTTGCAAATTGAAAAGCCTAGAAGTCGGTTTCTAATGGATGTTACTAAGTTAATTTTGCCACCGACTTCTAGGCCGATGCACCTAAAATTAGTTTTTTTTTTGCTTTTTAGTGTTTTGGGAAGTCGGTTTATTTTTTTTGTAAAAAGGTTATTTATTTAAAGCTTTTCAGTGATACGAATAGTTGTCACTATCCATACAAGTGGGAAGTTCTCATCAATACAAAGAATATAAGTCCAAACGAGGTATTTTACATATTCAGTTGTCGAGTTCCCGCGACTTTCTCTGGTCTACATCATCAGGTCAGCTCCAAACCTTCACTGTTGCATAGGTCTTGTCAATACGAATAATTTAAGCCCAAACACGAGGTAGTTTACATATTCAGTTGTCGAGTTCCCTCGACTTTCTCTGGTCTCCATCATCAGGTCAGCTCCAAACCTTCACTGTTGCAAAGGTCTTGTCAATACAAATAATTCAAGCCCAAACACGAGGTAGTTTACATATTCAGTTGTCGAGTTCCCTCGACCCTCTCTGGTCTCCATCATCAGGTCAGCTCCAAATCTTCACAGTTGAATAGTGCTTTTTGGCGTACACCTGAGTGTCAAGTTTTTACCCTATGTATGCCTACAACTTTTGAAGGTTGCCCTCGATTTCTCAGGGTTTCCATCATCAGATCCTGACCTGATGACTATGGGACCAACTGGCAGCTATTCCGAGTCGAACAAAAAAAGAATCACGTAAATCGGTCTATAAACCTCGGAGTAATCGATGTGTATGTGTAACCTCCTCCTTTTTGGGAAGTCGGTTAAAAATGGAATAATTTTATCAAATTAGTGTATTGTCATCGGTCCTCAATAAATCTACAAAGTTTGAACGAAATCTGGCCGTTTAAAGTAGGTCAAAATCGCGCCCAAAGAAGTCGTTTACAAACCTACAAACATACAGGTGAAGCTAATAAAAAGCGTGTAAAAACATTTACTTTTTGGAACAAACCAATAACACTGCACTACCCGGGAATCGCACCCAGGCCTGATATCAAACATTATGTTAAATTGTTAACTGTTGATTAATAAGGCCTTCATAGCTCGATGGACGTAAATATCTACCTACTGGCATATGTGTGCGTGTGTAAACTCCATAGTATTTGAATATAATTGATAGTGACTTGTTCATTGACCTTTTCCAGGCGACCTTCAAATTATAATTTAAAGAAAAAACCTGCCAAGTGCGAGTCACACTCGCGCACGAAGGGTTCCGTAACTTTTTTTATAAAACGAGCAAAACACAATTCTCGAATTAAAGCCCCCAAAACATTTATTTTGTTTATTCAGTATTTGTTATTATAGCGGCAACAGAAATAGATCTTCTGTGAAAATGTAATCTGGATAGCTAGATATAAATAAATAAACATGATTCAAGTTATAGAGCTTGACTGACGGGCAGCGAAGTTTTAGTAATAAGATCCGATTTATCCTTTTGGTTACGGGACCCTAAAAGCAAAAGAAAAAACGACCAATAGCCAATTTGTTTTTTAATATACATTTAGCACTTGATTGTTTGGTACAATAATTATGATTGAGTGAGCAATATTTTACTAAAGACAAAATTAGTTTTATGCAAAAACTCTCCATCAAGGTGCCCCTTTACGATATGTAGGCAACGTATGTTGGGTGTTCGTATTTTGTATATTCGTTAATTTATTATCAGATACAAATTAATACAAGAATCATTAAAATACAATGCAACAAAGTTATTTAAAACCCATTATTTTATTTAAGAACTCTTCCCACATTATTTTATCTATTTTAATGAAAAAATAGAATTTTGCAATATTCCCAAAGGTCACGGCCCTTGTTATCACGACTATGTAGGGCTACATAAAGTTATCTATCAGAAACTCGTCCATATCCTCATTTGATATGGCAAACAAATCATTTTATATAGGAACATGGTATATCAACTAGCATAAAGTAAATAACCACAGCAATGAATTAAATTACACCTACTTTCTATATAAAAAACAGCCAAGTGTGTGTCGGACCTACGACGGGTTCCAAAGCATAAAATAAGCTAAAATATTTATTTTATCCTAGCGTTCAGTATTTTTTGTTAAAGTGGCAACAATAATACATCACCTGTGAAAATTTCAACGGTCTAATTATCACGTTTCATGAGATACTTGGGGAAAGACGGACAGCGAAGTCTCCGCTAAGGGGTCCCGTTTTTGCGTTGGATACGGAGCCATAACAAATACTCACCTGCGAATGCCGCCCAATATTGCACCTTATTATTCTGGGTCATTTTGTAGCTCTTGAGTTCAATAAATATATCAAAGAATACACTGTTTATAAAATAAATAACACAATATTAAACAAACACTTCACTATGTACTCATTTTATTCATAAAAAAGTGTGTGCACTTGATTCTTTTTTTTATTTTTATTTATTGTTAGGCAATTTATTATCATTCGGTTATAGATATCAAGATCATGTTATCGCACGTCCATTTTCTAAAGATATTTTCGCGAAATAATTCAGATGCAAACATACTCGACTGATTGGCTTATCGTTCATGTAATGTGTGTCGCGGTAGACACATGTCTTGCAAAAAGTTAACGGTTCAAAGAGTAGGCTTAGGCAACTATTTGCCGTTAATTTTGGAAGGCTGTACCACTTTTTTCTAACCAAAGGGTATCGGGTTGCCCGGGTAACTAAAGCTTAACTGGGTTGACTAAGTCAGACAGGCAGTCGCTTCTCGTAAAACACAGGGACTCAGCTGCATCCGGTTAGACTGGAAACCGACCCCAACATAGTTGGGAAAAAGCTAGGCTTCCAAAATTTTGGAAGGTTGTAGATGGACGATGCAAAGGCAATAGGTACCTATAATTGGTGAATATAAACAAAATTATTTGTTTATATTCACCAATTCAAATCCCCTTTTTCGTAGTGTCCTCTACATAAGAAGAAGAAAGTGTTTTACAGTGATGATATTTCTTATATAATGTAAGGATCTGTACAAGGTCCAGCAGCCATAGCTATGCCAAAGCAACAGCAACCGTAAGCCGTATATTTTTTGGCTTTTACTGCATTAATATCGCTACGATTACCATCGACTTCATCCTAAAGAGTAGACTTAGCTCCCTGCTAGCCTTGTAGAAAGCGCCCCATCATAATGATCACTCTACCAACCAAGTTTCAAATAAATATAAATGTCCGTTTTAAATCTAAGAGATAGGGCTACAAAGAATGATAATTAAGAGAGACCAGTGTTCAAATGCTGAGTGGTAACAAGGTTGGATTAACAATACAAATGCCTAGTTAGTAAAGTAGTAGTAGTTAACAAAGGATTCAGAAATGGAAAGGACCTACTTAGATAGTGTATCATAATACAAATGCAACGCAGTTTCAAATTAAACAATTTACCTAAATAAAAGGTATTTACAATATCACAATATTTGTAGCTGATAAGAGAAGTATGGCGCTATACACCCGCTCATGTGTGTGAAGTGAGCGGTGCACTAAGGGACTATTTTTTGTGTTCTCCCACATACTGAATAAGCTACTTCCCATAAGCGAATAAAGCTTGTAAGCTTATACGATTATAGTTAATCGTCGCTTACTACTGGTGAAAGAATTACCAAAATCAGGTCAATAATTCCAGAGATTGGCCCACAGTACAAACGGCGACCAACTTACCTTTATCTCTTTACAATATCAGCGTAAGATTAACTTCTAAATTGGCTATCATGATGATAAAAGAAATAACGATTATTGTGCTTTATCTTTCTCTTCAATGACAGATAACTAATATCAATATGACTTGCAAGGTCTTTTGCTCAGCCTCTAATTGGGTACCTACAATAAAGATTTGCAAAAATAAGTTTGAGGCCGAAGTTTCCACTTTATGTTCTTAAAACCACATAACTGTTTACTGGAATGTAAAAATTTTAGAAAACTCTCACAGCTCTTTTTCTTTATAACCGACTTCCAAGCGAGGGACGCCTTCACAGGTTATCGTATGTTTTGTTTTTCTTAGACTTCAATTCTTCTTAAGTCCTTTAAATGTTATACGACGACTCCCGTTTATTTTGAATCAAAGCATCATCATCATCCTCCGGTCCTTATCCCAAATTAAGCCTATGTTCAGCAGTGAAGCATAAAATACAAGGATTTTATTGACAGTATTCAAAAAAAAAAAAAAGTAAAGACAAAGTCAGATCATATATTTTATTTTTATATATTCACAATTACACAAAAGTATAAAAGCTTTTATCAAATGTACCGTCTCCCAAAGTTAGCCAGTTTGGGAATGAACTCGAACAATATATGATACAAAACGAATGCTTAAGTTACGTGTGTGTACCTTTCTACTCTCGTCAATGTGGGTTTTTCATGTAAGTACTGGATCCTCAAATGCTCTGCTACTAATTAGCAGTAAATACATAACCATTTATATATATTAGGTATAATAAGGTAAATATATGATAATTAAGTATCGAAAATAGATCTCAGTGGCGTGCACTTGGAGAGGCCTATGTCCAGCAATGGACTGCGATAGGCTGATGATGATGATGATGATGAATTATTTGTAATTAGGTATGTACTCTTATTTATTTAAAAATAAACAATCATCCGCCAAAGGCGTCGTCTGTGATGTTTGTACCTACTCAAAATATATAAAACCTTATTATTTCATTTATATATCGGGTGTGTCGCTCACAATCACATTAAATGAAATGCGTTAATATACTGATTAATATATGTCGATTAACACAAAGAAAAGGAAAAATACGTAAAAATTAAAAAAAAAAATTCAAACAAAGTAAATAGAATAAAAATGTGCGAAAATTGGAACACCATATAAAAGTCAGTCATTACAAACAACTGAAATTCTCCCTTGAAAACTGACAGCTGTTAACTGATCACAACATTCGATACTCCTAACTTTATCTCTGCTTTACACATGATGTTGTAAATTATAAAATCGAAAAATGACTCCTGTGGTTAAACCACTGAATGGATTAGGTTACTTTTTTTACAATTCGCCATAGAATATCATAAAGTATATGCGATAGGATTTAATGTGATTGTGAACGACACACCCTGTATATTTATATTAACTTATTACTATTGGCGAAAATATAGCTATCTATCACTATTGGTTTTAGGTCCGGAGACATGCAAACTTACTGCCTATTCGAGCCTCTACATACGCACCACACATTTTGTCGCCACTATGTGGCTAGTATCAAAACAACCACGTGAGAGACACAATTATGAATTGATTTATAGTGGAAATATACATACATATTAATATAAATTACGTAATTAATCCTTTGACAGTACAGTGAAGCAAAGCCTAGACAAAATTTAATATGTATAAGTATTAAGTAAATACCTATTTATATTTTTATCATATAAATTCATAGCTTCTGCCAGCGGTTTCACCCGCATCCCGTGGGAACCCCTGCATGAACCCGGATAAAAAGTAGCCTATAGCTTTCCTCGATAAATGGGCTATCTAACACTGAAAAAAATTTTCAAATCGGGCCATTAGTTCCTGTGATTAGCGCGTTCAAACAAACAAACAAACAAACTCTTCAGCTTAATAATATTAGTATAGATTCTAGAATCAATTTTTGTGTCTCTTCAATCTCTTCACCTCAGTCAATATCTCACCTTTGTAAGGTCCCTTTGGTGTAAAAATTGGCTTCGAAATAAAGCAAAGATTATTTTTTACATATAACAACAATACATTCAAGCTCTGTAACCTAAGTTATATAAAATGTTAAAAGCCATGGTAAATACAATATTTAAGGCTATACATATAGTCAATAGGGTAATAGATTTTGTTCATTTTCAATACGTTAATGATTAAATAGTAAAACTTAAGAAAACTTTATCTTAGACTACAGAAAAAGTAAAATAAAAATCTTAAAATATCTTGTGATTGTGATCGAAGTTGAGGCTGTAAACTTTTACTGAAGTCAAGCAAAAGTGAACACGTCGAGACTTAAATATCGTAAATGCAGATGGAGTTTTGGTGCTTGATATCTTTTGAGAAATAACCTAATTCTATAGCAGTTTGTTTATTTTTAACTTATTTCTTTCTTATCTAGGTATATATAAAAATGGAAAATATTAAATTAATTTTAGAAAAGAATCTTCCAAAAAAAGGAAAGGCATGTATAAAAACTAAAGCTAATAAAATTACGTCTCCTTCTTATTAAGCTTTTCCGTTTCGGTACAATTTTCGTTATCAACATTTCTTGTAACAACTTTCTCTAACTTATTCATATCTTCGAGCTCAACGGCATCATATCCGTTACCCTGTAACTCTACCTGAATGTCTTTCAGATCCTTTCCTTTAGTTTCTGTTACCAAAAAATAACAAAAAACGGCTCCACCGATCGCGAAGCCCGCAAAAATCCAGAACACTGTAGTTAAGCCACAGAAATCATTGACTCTCTGATAACCAAGACCTACAGTGAGACCCAATGCAGCACCAAAAAGACTAAGACAAGTCATAGCTTTCGCTTTCACGTTCATAGGAAATATTTCCGCAGGGATGATGAAGATTAGAGAGTTGAATCCTATTGTTGAGATAACGTTGGCTAGAATGATGCCGAGAAGTGGAATGAAGCTGATAATAGCTAAGGTATCATGACTGATGCTGAGTACGTCTTGTAAGAAGAAGTAAAAGCCGACTGCGCCGAGGGAGGCGCCAGTGCCGATGTATGAGACAATAAGTAGAGGACGGCGACCAACTCGGTCTACTAGTACTGATGACATCATGCCTGGAAAGAGAAAAACAAGACGTTAACGATCATTTGTTAAGGAACTCTAATTCAAAATACTGTTAAAGGGACTGTTACTAGACCAATTTATAGGCTGCCGATCGAAGCCGTGATGCTAAAATGGATTGGTTGGTTTAAGACTATTTTAATTAACTGTTGATTTTTATATTCTCGTGAAACATTAGGACCGGACTTAAAGCAGTTATCATGTCAACCATCCTTCTTCTATTTCAATTCTTCCAAGTCTAAAGTCAACTTACCAACAACAAAAGAAATTGCAGCGTATATGATGAGTGCTAGAGATAGCTCCATTTTCAGCTTGGTCTCCGCCATGATCCATCCCAAGTACTGCCGTATGACCACCGCGCCAGTCATTATCTGCGTTAATTTCAAACCTGGAAATACAACAATACATTAAGAAGTATAGAAGAGAAAGAAAGAAGTATCACAAACACTCAGTGACCACTCAATTCCTTTAGCTTTGCTTGTTCTTAAGAAATAGCTGTACTCGTGAACTTTATACAAATTACATTACGCTTTCTAGATTAAATAAAGGGGTTTTCTTATAGCAGCATTGCAGGATCTATGTGTAAAAAATCGCAAGTCGTCTGCCGGGGCTGCGGGATTGATCAAAAAAGTAACCGGCCCTGATCTACAAGAGGTGTCAGTCAGTAAGAGTAGAAGAGAGAGAAAAAAAGCCTGGTGGGAATGTCTTGGTAGTATGTAGAATTATTCTGATAGAAATGGTTAGTCTGTGTCATAATCTTCCCCTAAATCAAAATCCATCCATTTCCGCATACTTCTTTCCAATACCAAGGTTGAAGATCTAGATAGAAATAGGTCATAAGTTATCAACGTACCAGCAGCTATAATAATAGCTCTTCTGTACTGCTTGCCGAGGAACAACTCTTTGACAGAGCTGGAGTGGCTCATGTCGTTCTTGACGTTCGCTTGTAATGCTCGCAACTCATCTTCCAAAACCTGTTGAAAACCCATTGATGTAAACTCAGAAATTCTAGGGATGGTTAAGAAGTCAAATATTGAAAAGTTTTAATGCATGATATAATTCTTTGAACCGAATGAAATGAATTTGGTTTATATAGTATATCTATACTCCATTTGACTAATCAAATCGGGAATCACTTAAGTGCCAAGGCACTCCCGTTACCGTTCCCACATCAACAATTACGTAATCAATCAAAACATTATACTAAGCATAATTATGTATCATTATATAAGTATTTGTGAAAAAAAGTCCTGTCAAGATTGTTTGCCTTTAGTTATGTAAGTGCACTCTCAAAAGAAGTGTTACAAGTATCCTAAGCTTTCATTAGTTAATCATTCAAACTAGCCTTATCCAATCACTACCAACTATAATATAAATTAGCTAATCCTGAGAACTTCGTATCGTTTAAATCTTCCCTGGACATCTACAAACATCTCAAAAACAAAATAAATCTCTAGCCATTCTCTAGTTTTAGTGAGATTTACGAACAGCAATTAATCTATACTAATATTATAAAGCTGAAGAGTTTGTTTGTTTGTTCGAACGCGCTAATCTCAGGAACTACTGGTCCGATTTGAAAATTTCTTTCAGTGTTAGATAGCCCATTTATCGAAGAAGGCTATAGGCTACTTTTTATCCCGGTACAGGAAGTAGTTCCCACGGGATGCGGGTGAAACCGCTGGCAGAAGCTAGTTATTATATACTAGCTCGTGCCAGCGGTTTCACCCGCATCCCGTGGGAACCTCGGCACGAACCCGGATAAAAAGTAGCCTATAGCCTTCTTCGATAAATGGGCTGAGATTAGCGCGTTCAAACAAACAAACTCTTCAGCTTTATAATATTATAGTATAGATAAGAAGATTACCTTCTCATCCTTATATCCCCTCAGAATCCTTAGTGAAGTTCTAGCACCTTCTACGTTGTCTGTCTTCAAGCAGAAGTAAGGAGACTCTGGTATCCACCAGCACATTAAACAGAAGAGCATCGGCAAGGCCAACATAATGTAGTTGAGGACTTCGTAAGAGAGGAAGGGTCCTACAGACATAGTAAGCAGGTTCCCGAATTTGAACATGAAACCTGTGATGACTGACAGTCTTCCTCTCACGTCCTTGTCTGCTATTTCTGATAAGTAGTAGTTGCTCACCTGGAAGAATCAGAGGTTTTGGTTAGCATAGGCTGGTTGGTTTTTGTAGAAATGATATTTTTATCGGCTTGAGGTTATTTTGACTGGCGTACCTACCTACGAAAACGTTTTGCTCCCGGCAAATGTTTGTTCGTAATTACAAACAGTAATGGCTATATTTTTCATATTCTTCACTATATCTTTTTTGAAATTAGAGCAATGAATAAAACAAATACTCACTGTGCTGACCATGCCGGTGCCACAACTCCAAGAAAAAGTGGTCATAGAGAGCATCCAACCATGTTCTGCAACTACCGCCACTATCTGTAAACAAATAAATTTAAATAGACAATCTAAAGCTGCAAGTTTTGTGACTGTGCATAGATAGGTCTTCTACTCCTTTCAGTACTTATTATATAATATCATCCTCCTGACCCTGTCTAAAATTTAATTGCTGTCGACGCAGCATATTTCTCCTTCAATACTCTTATATCTGCCGTCATCTCACATAACTACGTATCGAATGGATATTTTGGTATCTCTATTACAACTCTGAAATTACATGATTTGAATTTGACGATTTCAAATAAATTGCTAAAGTTCTTTTAACGCAAATTACCTACGTGCTATTTCCTGCTCAGACTAGTGTTTTCGGGTCGTTCGTCGTTTCGCCCCACAAGCGATTGGCACCGCGGTGCCAATCGACGAAGTTCAATTTTTGAATGGGTCGATTCGCCCCGCGGTGCCAATCGACGAACTACACATTTGGAATGGGTCGATTCGCCCCACAATATGAAACAGTTCTTTTTTTGAAATTGTGATTGTAGTCAGAGGAGATAAGCAGTTTTTATTATAACATTTTCCGTGTAGTATCATTACCTACTGAAGTTTTATCCATACTTCAAAACCGAAAAAAATGCATTTTTGTATCTGAGTTTCATCTTACGATGTACCAGGACAGCATAAAATACTTGAAGTAAATATAAAAAAATACTTGAAAAAAATTTTGAATAACTAGCTTAAGAGGGCTTAAGCTAGTTATTCAGAATATTTTCGAAGTTAACATAAGCACCCATTAGGACTTAATTTCATGAAATCTGGTAGTTGAGAAATTTTTCACAGCTCAAAATTCTCAGGAGGCAAAAAGACTTAGATCTTTTTCATAATTTTCATACAAAAACTGTGTGTTTTTGCTGGGAAGAAGAAGTGGAGCAACAAACTCCCCAGCAACACATGTCCGTCTGTAAGTTAGAAAAACCTTTCAACAATTTATTATATATACATTTGTATGCAATATGTATTACATTATACAATATGCAGCCTCTACATACCTGAACTAACTCAAGCGTAATGAATTTAATGAAAAGAAAAATAGATTCCAATTATTTAAAATAGGATATAACGGAGTGCCCACCTACATGTGCTATAATGTAAAACATGGATGAAACGAATATAGTTAATATTTCTCTGAGGGATCGCATCTGAAATGAGGTAATCCGTCAGAGAACCAAGGTCATCGACATAGCCCACGGAATCAGCAAGCTGAAGTGGCAGTGGGCTGGCCATATTAGCCGAAGAACCGATAACCGTTGGGGTAAACGAGTTCTAGAGTGGAGACCACGCCTCGGCAAACGTAGTGTAGGACGTCCTCAGGCACGGTGGAGTGATGACTTGCGCAAGACAGCTGGCAGGAGCTGGATGCGAGAAGCCGAAAATCGATCTCAGTGGCGTGCACTTGGAGAGGCCTATGTCCAGCAGTGGACTGCGATAGGCTGATGATGATGAAATTAGACCACTCAGCCAGAAACATAAATATATATATATATATATATACATATATATATATATAAATGAGTTTACATAATTACTACTTATATAGTCAGTAAGACGACCAGGCACCACAAGCAGCACCTGTTCACGAGCTTAACGCGAGGATTAGCCATCGCCCCCCTCGCACATTTTTGAGGAAGGGAGGCAACCCGACCGCCGACGCTACCGCAAGCAGTGCCGTTTAAGGGAGCAAGACGTACTCACTACACAACTCAATATCAAGATCAATTATTATCAGATCTCGCTAAGTAGTGGTCCTTATTAACTATAATATATTCAAGCCAAAAGAATTTATTAAAATACAATGCATGTATCACGTCAGTAATCAACGACCACTATATTTGAAGCGGGTGGAACAGCTAATTAGTCAGAATATTTTCGAAGTTCGCATAAATTACTTTCTCTAATATTCGGGTTGTCGGAAGCCAGTAACTCTGACACCAGTCTAACCAAAGGGTTGCCTGGGTAACTGGGTTGGGGGGGTCAGATAGGGCAGACGCTCCTTATAAAGCACTGGTACTCAGATACATCCGGTTAGACTGGAAGCCGACCCCAACATAGTTGGGAAAAAGGTTCGGAGGATGAGGATGAATTTGTCTAAAATGCTGAACTCCTAGTACCCAATATAAGAAAGTTAAAATAATCTCAATTTTGATGCAAAACGTAAATATAAAAAAAACACATTCTTTATTAGGTATCTACACAGTAGTAACAAAGTTTATATTAACGGCCAGTTTCTTCATCAAAAGTTAAAGTTAAAGTAATGTCTAAAGTAAAAGTAACGGTCAAATTCGTTTTTTCAAGGCTAAAGTGACAGCAAAACTAATAGAAAAATTGAATTTAACCGTTACCTTTACTTTAGACATTACTTTAGCCATAACTTTAACTTTTGATGAAGAAACTGGCCGTAAGAGTCCATTATTCTAGACCAAGTATTTTGCTTATAATATTTTTGATGAAAATTATGAAAAAGATCTAAGTCTTTTGGCCTCTTGACGATTTTGAGCTGTGAAAAATTTCACAACTACCAGATTTCAGGAAAAGCATTTCAGTGGGTCGATTTACCTACGTTACTTTCATCTCATGGTAATCTGGCCCGTGCTTTTCAGGCCGAGTTTTCCCAACTGTTAATATTCCTAGAGTTGTACACAATTCACTCACATTTACACTTCTGCTCTCCTGGTAGATGATGTCAATTTTCGTATCGACTGTACAAATAAAGCATTCAACGATGGAATCAGGGGTTAGTTTGTGGAAATCCATGAACAGGACCATTTTTGGTGCATCCCTCTAATCCATGAAATCATATCGGTCATAGCATGAGGAGACGATTGATCGATTCCTCTTATTAAACAAATACGAGTCGCACAAGACATGAGGCAGCTACTATCGTATTTAGCATAGGTAAATATTAATACCTATGATGAAGTTGACCACTTCGTAAGCAAATGAAAATGACCTTAAAATCAATACAATTTTTACGAACAAACTTACCGAGCCTATGGTAATGGGAAGTGCGCTCCCCAATATAGTGGCTCGCCTCCCGAACCGGTCTGCTATGTAGCCCGTAGCGAGAGAGCCCACGACGAACCCAACCGGATTTATTGCAAGCATCGTAGACATTTCATACTGTGGAAAAAACGTACAAAGAAGTTAATAGAGCATGGTTGGAGAATGAAGAGGGTAATAATATTAAGATTCCGGTGGGCAAGACCTTCCTTCTAATATCTTTGGGCTAAGGTTTAACTCACACCGAAAGAGCGGCAACGAAGTGGACCGCAGTTTCAGTGTGAATTTTAACTTTATTGTTTATTACTACAATATACCTACATGAGAAACTAGTAATACAATAAACAAATCAACGGATGAAGAATGAAGAATATAATGTATTTTAATTAATTTTCCTGTAAATTATTTTATAATATGCAAACTAACCACAATTTCAAAAATAAATTCATTTGTAGATCCTTCTAGTCCTAAGAAGAAACTTTGACGCAAATTAATGAACGCATACAGTCATTTTAGAAAATAATTTTGTATAACAGTACATTATTATTTTGAACAAATAAATTTATCCGAGTAATAAAGTTCAACTTCCCCGTTTGATAAATAATTTCAATGATTAACCCATCCGGAATGTTGAAACCGATTACGGCCAGGTTCCCACTACGCCGGACCGGCAGATCTGACGCGCCGGTAAATCTGCCGGAAGAGCTAGTGGCTGTACAATTTATATGAAGCTATTCACATTATCCCGGGTCCGGCATTTTTGCGGGGCCCGGCATTTTTACCGAGCGTTTTGTCACTACGAATTGCCGGCAGAACGACCGGGCCAAATATTTGTTCTGGGCAAATACATTGTCTGACACTTGTATCTCGTACTCTTATGTCTAGTCGTCCCAGTAAATCGTCAAAAGTGGTTGCTGTCATTCGAAAATAATTGAAGAACTTTCATTCGTCTCTTCTAAGTTTACCCATTAGTGTTCCAAGTGAAAATCTTTCCCGTAAAATAGGGTGTACCCAATGTTTTCTTTTATTTTGCCTTCTATTAAGATACCACCACAACACAACAATTTCGTCGTCCATTTTACGCGCACGCAGGTCCAAATTCAACTGAGGTACTGTCTGAATTTCTTCCGGTATCCGATGTAATGTGAACACTCTGTCCGGTGTCCGGTTTTCGGCAGATCTGCCGATCCGGCGCAGTGGGAACCTGGCCTACCGAGGAATCTCGACTGTGCGCTGATAAGATGATTTTTTTAAACTAACTAAATATTTATGGACCACATGGTACCACGTTTACAACATTAGAAACAAACTTCTGACCACCTATATTTTGAAAATCCATTTGCAGGAATGCAATTTTGGTTTCGTTTTGTTTACTGCAAAATTGCAGATTATTATTTGTATCGCCTAGATAAAACATTTTATCAATATTATTTAGGTCGAAATGCACACAGCCAGATTATTTATAGACTATATACAGCTTGCAGTTACTGCCTTATCTTTAAGGAAGTTTTATTCAATAACGATATCTTTTTTGGTTGCCGATAATGCAATAGTAATAAAGTTTATAAAAATGTAAATAGTGTTTTTCTGATGGCAAGTTAAACTGTAGGTCCCGGCTGTCATTGAACATCCTTGGCAGCCGTTAGGGGTAGTCAGAACTCAGAACCCAGTAAGTTTTAGGAGGTCAGATAGGCAGTCACTCCTTGTAAAACACTGGTAGCTGCATCCCGTTAGACTGGAAGCCGACCCCAATATAGTTGGGAAGAGGCTCGGAACACGGAAGATGATGAATGCAAAGAAACTGGTTACCTTAGTAATATTTACGTTGGTTTCATTGTTATTGAACTTCGGCAGCACGGGGGTAGGCCAGGCAGACGACACGCCCAGTGTTACCATCGCCATTGACACTGTAACATATGATAAGGAGTTGCTGAGGCTGTCATTTAACAGTCTTGGCAGTCGTTACGGGTAGTCAGAAGCCAGTAAGTCTGACAACAGTCTAACCAAAATTGGGTAGCTCGGGTAACTGGGTTGAGGAGGTCAGATAGGGAGTCGCTCCTTGTAAAACACTGGTACCCAGCCGAATCCGGTTAGACTGGAAGCCCACCCCAACATAGTTGGGAAAAGGCTCGGGAGATGATATGATAAGAAGTTAATAGACAAGTATCTAAGCGATGAAGGTGTACCTTTGAGGTAGACTACCATGTACACTGCGTCCCAAGAAACTAGGCTAATACAGGTAGGCATAGAGTGGAGGCGCAGTGGATATATATTTTTTTCATTCATACTCGCATGTCATCATACGTGTGTATTGTGGATGTACTATACCTACACGATATTATGTAGGTACCTACTTTGTATTATACAGACATCATGTATTATACAGAAGACACACGTGTATCATGAAAGGCATTAATAGTTCGACCGCTATTATTTGTACGACTGCTATTATTGCTATTAGTAGACATGTGCAATATAAGCAAAATTATTACTATAACTTACCTGAAAGTGTTACCAAATAAAGGTTTTTTCTATTCCTGTTCTCCATTGTCTGAAATAAATTGCAAATTGAATATTTTGAGTAGATATGCCCCGTGCGTGTTTAGCTCATTACGTAAACTAAAAAAATACTAACACATTTTTAATGAATTTCTAAATGGTAGGTAATTACTAAATTAGCTGAATTCTATTTGCAAATTGGTAAACTTAATCCTAACTAATTATCTAGCTATAAACTAAATAGATCTTTGATTGCTTGTTATGCCTTTACAAGTATAAAATTGTAGAAATGATCTATTTGAATTTCGCGCGCTATTTTATGAAGGTACGCGTACGTATCGATATTGGAACGAGCCGCTCTTCTTTTTTACTAACTTAACTTTAACTCGCGAATGAACTTGCAAATAAATGTTCTTTTGTATGCCTGGATATATAATTTCTATGCACGAAATGTGAAAATGAATGAATGGAACTGGAACGCTACCGAAAAATTGTTTTTGTTGGCCGACCAAATATTTTCCGAATAACATTGTAGTCATTCAATTTCAACCCATGTTTGCTATAAGTAAATTTTTAGGCTGTAGATAAAAATGTTGTTCATTTAGTTGAAGTAGTTTTTAAATCTTCGTAATACTTGCAATAATTTTGCAATGCAGAGTCAAAAGTTAGGTTATATTTTGACAGAGAGTGATGAGTCCTTTATTTTTTAATATTAAACTATCTTCTTTAGGTACTCTTAATAATTAATTTCAACGTGTAGAAGTTAAAAACGTTTATTTTCCATTTTTGTTTAGATACCGATTGGTTAATTCCTGTTTAAGCTTTTAACTTTAATTAATTAATGTAAACCAAATTATTTGTTTCTACTTACGTCTGTTTTATCAACATTTAAATCCACCGAAGCTTCAAAAATATACTGGCAGGTTTACAACACAATTTCAATTTAAAAAAAAATACACTTTCCTACCGCTACCTAACTATTCGATATAATTATGTTCTCATTTTACACAAAACATATTTTAAATTACTTAAGAGTCCTATGTAAACAGTGAATGTCCGAAAAAATCATAATGCAAATTTAGACGGCGCGACTGCACGCTCAGGCGTGTCGAGCCATTCTGCCTGAGTTTCGAGCTTCATGCTTAGCCAGACAGACAACTAGACTGATTACGGTCGGCAGTGAAAAACAAAATAGCGGCTTGTAAACAGGACAAAAGTGATAACTGTATTGCGATTACAGTAACTCTAGGGTCATTTATTTAACTTTGTTACTCCGAACTTTTTGTTCATTATACTTATTATGTGCCTTCTTACATACCTATATACTTTTTTTACTTAATAAGGTTTTGGTTAATTAAGACAAAAAATCAAAAACTTTGTGTCGACTATGTGAATTTTTTGAATTTTTAGAATTCCTGCTTATGGCGCCATTCAGGGATTTTTGCCTGTTCTCACTCATGTCTTGAGAAGAGAAGGTACATCCTAGTATAACATAGTAAAAATACTAGTACCTACATCAATCTGATTTCTAGTCGTAGGTCGATAGATTAGATTCTATGGTCTTTACTGAAAAGTGTCATCAAATTTTGTTCAGTCGTTTTTGCACGATATTGTAACTAACAAACATCCACATTATCTATTTTGATTGGAACTTAAAAAAAAATATATTTGAGGTCACAAGCATTGAGGGCAGCATTTTTTAATTTAATTTTAAAATATGCCAATCACACACTTCAAAAATTCATTGATAATAATAACACGTAGGGAATAAGCCTAGTCGTCAGACTCTCTCGTATCATTCAGTTATTTTTTCCTACAAATCCATTACATTTGAAAAATAACACTATGCAGGTCTAGTTTTAGAACAACTTATCTATTTAAACTCCGCGCTCAAAAATTTTAAGTACCTTCAATCTCACGCCGCGCGATGTAACCAACACTAACGACGGCGATAAATTGATTTGATAGTCAATAGGGTTGTTTCCTAGTATTCATTTAGTTAAAATTAAATAAATGCACCGAAAGTTCACAAAACTAGAAACACGATAAGCTATATTATATTATTTATAACTGACCATATATTTTTTAATTAATTTATGAAATTTTAATTTTGAGCCTGTGACGTCACGCCATTAAAAACGACGAGAAGAGACCGATGACGTCATCCTTTCTATATTTGACAATGACAAGTATTTGACAGTGACAGATATATCGAAATAACCTCAGAATTAATGTTTTGTTTATTTGCTTCTGTGAAGTTCTGTGTGTTAATTGCATTTAAGTGATACAACTGCTAAAGAATTATGGAGAAAGGATTTATGAAAGCTGATAGTTCCAATCTGCCAAGAGTAGACTCTTTTATGGTCGCTCAATTCTTTGCCAATAACCAAGATTCTTATTCAGCGGTACGTGGATGAACAGTTTATTTAGAGCACTAATGGTTGTATTTCCACAGTCTCGCACAACACAAACCTTGTAGACATTCATTTAATTTAAGTTTTTTGAAAAAGCATCAAATCTTTTCGAACGCGGACACAAACATAACCTCAATAGAAATAAACACAAACTTTACGTTTCTTTGCACCATTTCATTTTTCCGCGTACACAACTCAAAACATTTGAGGTATTTTATTTTTGTGCAAATGTATAAAAATAATCTATATGTATAAAATATTATAGTTTTTGTAGCTATTTTATAAAAATACATTATTAAAATTAAGAAATCCATTAGTTGGTATGTTAGTTTTTTCTCGTTAGATGTGCTTTAAAATGTAAAGGAATGAACAGAGAACGTTGACGTCACAGTCACGTGATCTAGCGTTTTCTGAGCAATTTTTAAGACAAATAGAAAAACATGTAATACATAAAAAATAAAAAGATTTGAGACGAAAAATGAAAGAGAGGGTGATCTTAAAATTATTTAGAAGCTATCTAAATAGATTTCCGAAAATTGGAAACAACCCTATTTCCAATCAGTTTTATACGTGCCCTAAAATCGCGAGTGTAAGGCGGGACTTTTTATTTCATACAGCCTGTATGTTTAAATGTACGGGCTCGAAAAGTCCCTCGGAAACGCGGTGCCTCGGTACTTTGTGTTGCTCCGGGGTTTTCCGGGCTATCCATTCTTACACTATGCTGTCTACCATAACCCTATAGGTACCTAATGATGTTTCGCAAATCGAAAGAGTAGGATAAGACTAAGAATAATGCTAAATGTAAAATGTTAATACCTACTTGATTAATTTTTTTTTTAGGAAACCTTAGCTGTTATATAACATTGTAACATTATGTATTACGAAGAAAAAAATTATGCTGAGATGAAGTTTCAAATCTTACTATGTATATGTACCTAGGTACTTTTAGATAGGAAGTGGGTCCTAATAAAAGTTACTAAAACTAATCAAAGGCTACACAAGGTATGGCATTGTATTGTATTTTAATCATTTTAAGTGCCGCCATGAACGTCGTTCTTTGATGTCGTTCCTAGAATAGATATTACTACCAAGAATGTTGGTAGTAATATCTATTCTAGCATTATAACTAAGTTTACGTAGAATAAGTTTACTTTGTCAATTGATTGATTATTATAACAGGGGCCCGATTCTCCTAAGTTAATAATGTCAAAATCGAGTAGAAATCGAATCGCAATATGATCGCAATAGCAGTTTTAACCATATCGGGCATTCTGCTACTAATAAAAGACCAATCGTATTCGATTGACAAAAATTGATTTGATTGGTGTGCGATTGGTCTGCTATTTTGGTGATTTTATCTCTTTCTATCTTTTTATCTTTATATGAGATGGTTCTGTCTCCCAACCCAAATGCATATTAGAGGCAATGGGTGGCACAGTCAAGTCCCATCAAAATCTAAAAAGATGTACCTAGCCATGACACATTCACATAGGCGTATGCCTACCCACAACCAATGTGAATTCTACATTTATATTCAAATAAAAAAAATACGTGTCCATGGTATTACGATATCTAATACGATCTCTCCTGATGACCCTTAGCCAAAGCACTTTTTGTTATACCGTGTGCAGTGTCGATTTGCCGATTCGCTCTCTTCTTATTTAATGAATCAAATCAAGTACTTAATAATGCAATAGGTACTCAATACTCAATACTCAATAACTTTATTGCATTCCATAATGTGTACAGGCTGGTGGGTAAAATTAAAAGAAACAATTATGGACCCTGTCGGGCACAGCAAAGTTAGTTTTTAGAGGAGAGGACGAAGAGCGCTTTTTAAACATAATAATATTGAATTAAATGTAGAAAATCTTATATTTAGATATTTGAGTAGGTATTATTTCTGTGTAGATTTATTTACATTTTACTTATTTATTATTTATTAAATTTATATTCGTTTATTTATATATTATTAATTTATATTATAAATATTCTATATTATGTATTAATCGTTATTAATTATTTTATTTATTTATATTTATTTATAAATTAGCTGTAGTTTTTTTATTTATGACTCAATAGTAAGAATCTAATTAAAGGTATTGCACGGTAAGTAAGGTAAATAAATTGATATATTAAGTACTGCTTGTTTATTCCAGTTATCCTAGTTTCCCTAGTTGGTATTTATCTTTGAAATATTCGTCAATTGTGTAGTAGATAACATATTTAATAACAAAAATTGACTTGACTTGCCCTTAAGAATTATGAGAAAATTGAAAGATTGAAGATCGTTGCATACAATAATGAGGTAATTTTATAACGTAAACTCAGATAGTTTGTTACTGAACAAATATCCTCAGCTGATTTTCAGAAATAGTTTTTATAATTATAAAATTAAATAAAAAATAAGGTTAATGGAAATGGAAGGATCTTAAGTGACTACCTCTATTATTTTATATTTTCATGATTATGATATGATACTTTGGACTTTGTGCTAAAAGACTCGTATCCGTTTCGTGTGCTTGTTGTCATCTCTGTCTCTGACTAAAAAAAAGTCATTTCGAAAGTGTCGTGTGGCATTGGTGTATCTTCATGTTGAATTATCGCAAAACTTTGTAATTCTATTGAATAGTTACAATGTCGGAGCATGTGCTACCGGCTGAAGAGCCGATAAGATTCGTAGCTCCGATTATTCAAGATAATCCAACAGGATGGGGCCCAGCCGAAATGCCGGAGCAGTTTCGGGACATGCCTTACCAACCTTTTAGTAAAGGTGATCGTTTAGGAAAAATTAGTGATTGGACCGTCGTACAGGACAAAAAATACCAAAGTAAGATATTTACATATTGTACTATGTTTATTAGGCATAATAAACTATCCCTACATTAATATCCTTTGAGGTTATGATGACGTTTTTTGCAGCAACATATTTTTCAATCTTGTAATATACCATAGTGCATAGAAGATTTCTATGAATCAACTTCACTAGTGTGGTGAATATTATTCCCGAAATCACAAAACTTCACATTTCATTTGTATTATGCTTATCGCTTTTCTAAGATCAATGTCAATTGTCTTCCAGACAAGTATGCATCTCAGTTCGGCGCTGGTTCGTCGTACGCGTACTTCCATGATGAGGACGAGAGCACTTTCCACCTGGTGGACACTACGAGGGTGCAGAAGCCTCCATACCAGCGCGGCCGTGCTCGTGGCCAGAGGGGCCGCGGCGCTAGGGGTGCCCGCACACCTGGTGGCATGACTACCCTCAACAAGGGCAACTACATGAGAAATGTAGCAAACATTACTAATCATCTTACATTTAAACTCATTCCCTAAAACAAAAGGTATGTAATATGCTTGATATTATTCATTTTAGCAACGGGATCGTAAGCTTGGCAAGAGGTGGGGCCAGAGAGGTGCTCCTATGAAGATCCGTGATGCATCGGTGACTGTGCGACCTACCTGGGTCACTATTGAGGACATGGACTTCCCCCGTCTTGCTAAATTGTCTTTGCCTGGTATTAAAGAAGGTATGTGCACAATGAATTTCTTAGTTAGTCCTTGCAATTTAGACTTGTTTTCTATGGATTCATTTCTCAAAATGTGTCTGCTAAAAATTTTTGTTTAAGAATTCAAATTTGTTGGAGATCAGTGAATATTGCTCGAGACTAATTAACTAAATTAATTCCATTCAAGGATCAATTTTATCTTTTAACACATTGATCATTCAACTGTGTGAGCTAAAGCTATATATCGACTGCAAGCAAGCAATATCCCCTATTTTTGTTACAAAAAACTCGTATCTTTTTTCTTTTACTATTAACTACCCTTAGACTCAAAATAAAAAGAAAAAAACTTTATTAATCGATACTATCCGTAAAAAAAGAAAACTTAGATTTTCAGTATCTCATTATACCTTGGAATAAGGATATTATTAAGTTTTATTGTTCCCCTTTAAAATCCACCTGGAGTCAGATAGGAGGTATTGCTTGCTTGCAGTCGATATGTAGTCAGAATAATTTGAAAAGTGTGGTAGCTAACAACAAAAACATTTTGGAAGAATGACTTTCTCCCAAAAGATTGTGTAGATTTCTTTTCATTAATTTCTCAATTACGGCCAGTTTCTTCATCAAAAGTTAAAGTTAAAGTAATGTCTAAAGTTAAAGTAACAGTCAAATTCGTTTTTTCAAGGCTAAAGTGACAGCAAAACTAATAGAAAAATTGAATTTAACCATTACCTTTACTTTAGACATTACTTTGACTTTTACTTTGGCTTTAACTTTTGATGAAGAAACTGGCTGTTAGTGTACATAGTTATGCTGGATTAAATCTTATACAACCCATTCCTTCCTATAGGTGAAGACATTGTTTGCTGTGGTACACTGGAGTACTATGACAAAAGCTATGATCGTGTCAATGTGAAACACGAGAAGGCATTGCAGCGTATTGACCGTATCTTCCATACGGTAAGTAACATCACATGCAACTATCAAACCATAATTGCTTAATTCTAGTGGAAACAGCTACAGAATTGCTTTATGCTTATTTTAATGTAACTATATTGTATTGAGATTTTAAACATGAAAGCCCTTCATAGACATTGCAATACAAAAATCCTATGTACTGCAATATTTGCTTCTAGGCGACTTTATATGTTCGTACATACCTATATGGCTGCCTACATGCCTACATGGCTTTCGAAACTCTCATAATCATTTAGTTATGCTCATAAATTAAATTTCCGAAATAGTCAGAGCTTGTGCGTGAAATAAATAAAAAAATTCAAAAGCTTTTATTGTAGACCTTAAATACAAAACTATTTTCACTGTTTATAATCTATCTAACAACTTATCTACCACTATAATTCACAATCGTTTTAACTAGCAAATGGTTATCATTCAACTTGTCTTTCAACAAAGGCCTCCTCTAAAGATTTCAATTCTGTTCTCCTTTTATGAATAAAAATAATCTGATTCCCCAGGTGACTACTACTGATGACCCCGTAATCCGACGGCTCAGTAAGACCGTGGGAACCGTGTACGCCACGGACGCCATCCTGGCCACCATCATGTGCTGCACCCGCTCCAACTACTCCTGGGATATTGTTATTGAAAAGATTGGTATGTGTTTAATACTATTGCTATGTTTTTTTAAGGGTTCCGTACCCAAATGGTTAGACGGGACCCTATTGTTTTCGCTCCTCTGTCCGTCTGTCACCAGCCTCTTATGAACCGTGATAGTTAGAGAGCTGAAATTTTCACAGATGATGTATTTTGTAGCCGCTACAACAACAAAAACTAGAATTAAATAATTATTGTATATAACAAACGTGATATTTTTGTCTGTTTTATAAATAATGGTACGGAACCCTTCGTGCGCGAAACCGACTCGCACTTGGCCGGCTTTTTTAGGATTGAAATAGATTCAGGATTTACTTCCAATAAAAAATACATTTAGATGTGGCATAGAAGCTGATGTTCTTGTTGATTACTCTTGAACCCCGATATTCTTGTAATGGTTATAGTATATTCATAAATAACATTGATCTCAAGATCTATGGTTTAAAGTGAACACTTAAATGCTAAGTAAAAAACTGTTGAGCTTTACCATGACTTTATCCCTACTAATATTATAAATGCAAAGGTCAACTCTGTCTGTCTGTTACGCTTTCACATCTAAACCACTGAACTGATTTTAATAAAATTTGGTACAGAGATAGAGTTGACCTTGAGAAAGAACATAGGATAGTTTTTATCCCAGACTTTTGAAGAGTTCTCTTGGAAACGCGATATAACCGAACTAGACGCGGGCGGAAGCTTGTCTTGTATAAAAAAGTCTTTATTGTTATATAAAGGTGACAAGCTGTTCTTTGACAAGCGTGACAACACTGAGCTGGACTTGTTGACCGTGAACGAAACCTCCGTGGAGCCTCCCACTGACGATGGTAACTCCATCAACTCGCCGCGCAACCTCGCGCTTGAAGCTACCTTCATTAACCATAACTTCAGCCAACAGGTAAGCAAGCTTTTGACTTACAAATACTTTTAAAAATGATATAAAAACTGCCCCTACAAAATATAAAAAAAAACAACTCTCCGGCTAGACTGGAAGCCGACTCTAACATAGTTTAGAAAAAGGCCAGGGAGATGATGATGATGATAAATATAAAAAAACAAGCTGTTATAATTGTTATTAATTTTATAATTGTTATTAATTTTATACAAACACTTGTAAAAGGATGCTTCCATAAAAGCTAGTTCACAGTTACAGTATATGATTGTCTTTCCCACAATCTAGTCAGGTTTCAAGTCTTTTTGTATTCTTGTGGCTCAAGCTCATTGTTATGCTAAAACCGTCTTTACAAACACGTTTTTCTTTTGAGAACTTGGACATAAGTGTATACTATAATTTAGTTTACTGGTCTAACAAAACCTTTGTGCTGTCTCACGAAATAATAATTCACGAAAATACATAAAACAGTTTCCATATCTATGAAATTTATTTTATCATTTTGTATTACTACAGGTATTGAAGAGCGGCCCCAACGAACCCAAGTACAAGTTCCCTGAAGCGAATCCGTTCGTGTCTGAGGAAGAGGAAAGTGAGGTGGCGTCTGTCGGGTACCGCTACCGCAAGTGGAACCTTAACAATGGAGTGGTGAGTTGCTTTAACCATTGCAATATAACATCAGCAGAGAATATAACTAGTTTATTCTGTCTTGGCGCATTTTTGTTTATCCTTTTATTAGTTACTAGCTGTTCCACGCGTCCCGCGCAATTTCTTCCCGTTTCAGGATACAATTCTGAATAAAGTTATTCAATTCAGATCAGTAGTTCCAGTGCCCATTTGATCTTAACGGGTAGTAATAAACCGAGTGACTGTAAATTACAATTTTAAGTGTCAAAATTAATTAATTTGGGTTATATAATTACTAAGTGTGCGACTGACTGTAAGTGACGAAAAATCAACAGAATAGTATCTTAGAAATATTAATTTGAGTTACTTAAAATACAAAATGAGCAGCTTCATAATATTTGAGCGACTTAATATTTGTTTGAGTGCCAACATTGCGTCCAGCATTTTTTTCAATATTTGGCAAATGTATTTTGTATACTGAGCATTTTATCTTAAATGAAATGTTTCGAATAGAAAATGTGTGAAATAAATTACATTAGACACATTTCCTAGGAAATCTATACATTTCCTAAATAGTAATCGGAAATGTATAATTAAGACATCAAGGGGTAAGCGGGGGATAGCGGAGCGGGGGAAGGGTATTAAAGCGAAGCATGCAAGCAGGCATGCAGCATGGAAGCACAATGCAATATGCAGCAAGCATGGCTTCTGTCACGGCTCCGGCACTGCGTGGCTTCGACGGTCCCATGCGAGCTTATCGTCGCAGATGGTTTTCACGCTCACCACCGCAGTTTCGGCTTGCGCCTCAGCCGCGGCGGCGAGCGTTTCAACTACCTGCGCCTCAGCTCGCAGGCCGCCTCGGCCCTCCGCGTCTACGCGGTTTTGAATTGCACTCTAGGGGTAGGGCAAACAAGACTACGTGGAGTCGGTTTTGCAGCGATTCGTTTTCAAAATTCTGCCATCTTAAAATAGAATATCAGGAACCAATAATCATTAATAAAGCAGCTTACAAAACTTTGCTCAAAGTGAACTTTTTAGTAGTACGTTATGTATAACCTCACTTAAAAAAGTTGATTCTATCTTAATATTGAAGTTGCCCTCTCTGTATTTCCAGTCGCGCACTTAGTAATGTAGTCGCTCGGATAAAATTTTAATATATGACATAGATTTATCACAATCCACTTTTTGTAAGCTCGTTCTGGATTTTATTATTAATCAATATTCGTTGTTAGTTTAGTTAATTTTTCGCTTACTCAAATTCATACCGCTCAAGTTATTAATACATATGTCGTCATCAGTCGCAAAGCGTTTTTTTAATCGCTCCTTTTATAATTCCCCGATCTTAACTAACAAACAATCTTTCCTCTTTATTTATTACTATAGATATAGATTTGTTTTCTTTTTTATTTATTTTTAATTAATTTTTAACCATTCTCATCACTACAGGATTCTCATTCACTTCACCCACGAAATAATAACATTTAAAAATAAATAGCACACTATAGTATGCAATTTTAACCCATAACTGTTTCTTACAGACACTAGTAGTCCGATGCGAGCACGATGCTGTAATGCAAGGCCCACAAAACGAGACCCAGTTCTTGAGCATCAAGGCCTTGAACGACTGGGACTCCAAGCTGGCCAACGGAGTGGACTGGCGTCAGAAACTGGACACCCAACGTGGTGCGGTGCTCGCTAACGAACTGAGGAACAACTCTTGCAAGCTCGCCAAATGGACCGTACAGGTATGAATTATGTGTATGGAGAAGCTAAAAAATATCATCATCATTAACATTTTTATCCTTTTAGCGTTTTTATCGTCCCACTGTTGGGTATAGGTCTCCTCTCACGCAGGGAAGGATTGACAGTTAAACACAACGCGTTCTCAATTCGCGTTTGTGATTAGATAAATAGTATGTAGTATTTGATCAGTCAAAGAGTAAATTTGACAACCAAATGTACAATTTAAAACAGAATTAAGCTACTGAATGTCGATTGTTTCAAATACAACTACCTAGTCCAGAAATCGTTTTAAAAGTAAATACATTTTATAATTTCAATAAAAATGTTTGTATAACAAATCTTTTTCTATATTCCCAGGCCCTGCTAGCCGGTTCCGACCAGATCAAGTTCGGTTACGTTTCCCGCGCTCAAGTGCGTGACAACTCCCGCCATGTCATTCTCGGCACGCAGCAATTCAAGCCGCACGAGTTCGCAGCTCAGATCAACTTGTCTATGGACAACGCGTGGGGTATACTGCGGTGCATCATCGATATCTGCATGAAGCAGAAGGATGGTGAGTACTTGCCCACTATCTTATCTAGCCTTTTCCTATGTTCGGGTTGGCATCTAGTTGATCTGGAAGCAGCAATACCATTGTTTTATATGGAACAACTGTCCATCTGACCTGCTCTATACTTCTCTTCATTAAGACTGGTTATCAGGCTCTCTAGCCAATAAGTTTACAAAATGGCAGCCTAAAAAAACTTTTGGAATAATTTCCTAACAAAATTCGTTGTTTTGCAGGTAAATACCTAATCATGAAGGACCCCAACAAACCGCTGATCCGCCTGTACGACATCCCCGACAACACGTTCGAATCGGATGCGTCAGAGGAGAGCGGCGACGAACAAGCCGACACTCCATTCGCACCACTCTACTCCTACGGGAACACCAAGAGAATTTAGAACCACAACTCACGCGTTGTACTCTAAAGACATTATTCGTATTTCAAGGTCGTCTCTTGTGCTCCCAAGGTCAAACTTTTTATTGTATAGCTGGTATTCTGCAGTAGCCTGTCTTACATCTTCCGATCGTGTGGTGATCTGTACAGGGTTGCCATATTTATATAAGATTTCTGGTAATCAGTATGTATTTCATATTTTTATTCAGCCGAATACAATTTTATAGTCACATTTTGGTTTTTATTTGGCCATTTTAAAATTATGCAAAAATATAACATTATTTTTATTCATTTATACATTCATTTACACTTAAAAATCGCTGTAGCTTAAAATTACTAATATTGTTCTTAACATAATAAATAATTCAATAACATTACCAATACATTAAATCTTTACAAAAATATCCATAAAATGCCGACATTTTCTTCTATGAAATGCCAATTCTGGAGTGTAAACCTTTTTCCTGTTTACAAGAACATACAGAAACATTATACTTTCTCAGCCTTCTCGGCGTTCAACGCCTCTTCCTCTGGTCGCTGTTCTTGAATGTTATTCTGCACTTCTTCTAAAGTTTTTCCTTTCGTTTCTGGGACAAAGAAGTATATAAAGAACACGCCTATGTAGCCAATAAGTGCGAAAGACCAGAAGACCATGTAATGTCCACAAGCGTCCTTGACTTGTTGGTAACACTTTGTCACTAAGAAACTTAGGATGCACGCTAACATTGTCGCTGTACTTGAGGCCACTCCCTTAACGTTTACTGGGAATAGTTCTGCTTGAAGTACATAGGGCAGGTTCCCCACACCAACCGCATATAAGACATTGAAACTCAATATACCAACAAGAGGCATCCACGAGATTGCTTGCGAAGTTTCAGCGCTGACTTGAATGGTATCTTGAAGGAAAAAGTACAGGCCAACTATAGTCATCGCGACAGACACTCCGAAACAAGAAATTAACAGAAGAATTCTTCGGCCGAACCATCTCGATAGGAATGTTGCACCAATACCTGGAAATAATAACATAAACATTGTTTTATATATTTAAGTTAACTTAAAACGTTTATCTTTTTTTATGTAATTACCTGCTCCTAACTGCACAAAGCCGTAAACGATGCTAGCGATAGGCCCGGAGACGAAGTTGCTTTGCCTAAATATCGGCTCCAAGTACGATTGTATGACGAGAATACCAGTCATGTATTGCAACAGTTTCAGCCCTGGAAAAAAACAAAATGTTAAAAAATATTTTTTCTTAATTGTACAATTTTAAGAACAACATCTCATCAAGAAACAAATAATGAGAAAGAAGTGAAAAATAATCGTGCAACATCGAAAATTGTGTTAAAATTCCTGATAACATTTATACGATTGCTTGTTAGCTAATAAATAAGAGAAATACAAATGTTTAGATAAAACTGATAATTTCGTATCGCGCGACTGATGTTATCTTTTCTTTCAATTGTAGTCTGTAACGAAATCGGCGAATAAAGATAAGTAATTTCTCGACATTAGACTTTATAGTTGCCCCACTGCAAGGCACATTGACGATTTCAGACTTTAAAGACCAAGTTTCTCCAAGATGTATTCCTTCATCTTTACTTGTCTTGTCTTGTCAAGTATTTGATGTCCAAGACATAAATTGAAGAGCGTCAAGAAATAGTAGGTACCTAATGAGAGAAAGGACGGGTTCACCGTGCCACAAGCAGTGCCGGCTTTAACTCTACTAGCGCCCTGGGCGAGATTTCTACGGCTCCCCCAACTGCAATTCAAACCCATACGAAAAACAGAGACATGTGTAGTTACCGATTGCGCGAGGGAAGCGAGCGCGAATTTTTTTTTTATAGTTAACAAGTCAAAGAAAAATTACCTAAAATGTAGCCCAATCGTACATAAGTTATTGCTGGTTGGTGAATGCAAAAACACGGGAACACAGGTTGTGATTGCGCGAGCGAGGCGAGCGCGAAATTTTTTGTTATATTTTAGAACTCAAAACAAAAATGACTTAAAATGTAGCCCAAACGTAGATAACTCTTTGTTGGTGTTGGCGCCTATGAATTAAAATTTTGGGACTTAAAGTAGTACCATAAATAGAAACTAGAAGTTACTTTCTTATTAATAAAAGGACTTAAAAACGACGCTACCTTTTTACTAGGGTAGACAAAAAAATTTTCAAAAATAAAAACAACTATAAAGTGAAGCAAGCCCGAAAAAGCTTTTTTGAGATTTGAATCACTAAAAGTCCTTAACATATATAATAAAAGGCGACTGTGAAGTGAAGAAGCCGCGAGCGAAGGGAGCGCGAATTTTTTTGAGTATTGGGACATTAAATTAAAATTAGGTATATGTGAAAAAAAATGTAAGTGTAAAGTAAAGAAACCGCGAGCGAAGCGAGCACAAAATTTTTTGAGTTTTGGGCCATAAAAGTAGTGTATCTAACGCGCGCGGCATTGTATGACAATACATTAATTTAATTGAAATTTCTTGGTCCAGGAGCGTACCGCGGCGCCCCTGAGCTCGCAGCGCCAGGGTTATTCGAACACCCTGCACCATAGGTTAAGGCGGCCCTGGGGCCCGATTCTCCTAATTTTACTTAAGCAACATTCGATTGACGTTCGACTCGATTCGACTGCGATCCAATCCAGACTCGATTACGATTGAAACGTATGTGGCATTCCGCTATTTTTTCTTTGAAATAAACGTTTTTATCCTTTTCTGTGATTCAATAATGAATCATTTTGTCTGCAAATGATTTACGATTGCAAAATGATTGTACAGCAAACTACCGTATAGACCAAAATTACCAAAATAGCAGACCAATCGCACACCAATCAAATGTCAATCGAATACGATTGGTCTTTTATTAGTAGCAGAATGCACGATATGGTTAAAACTGCTATTGCGATCATATTGCGATTCGATTTCTATTCGATTTTGAAAATATTAAATTAGGAGAATCGGGCCCCTGATGCTATCCATACATTTGGATACAGTTCTTGTAAGCTGCGATCTTTGATGAAATTTAAAACAAAAATAGGAGTAAAATTCTGATCAAGGATTGGTTGGGGGCGCCTGCGGCGCCCCTTATGTCCGGCGCCCTGGGCCGTCGCCCAACCGCGCCCTACCCTAAAGCCGCTACTGGCCACAAGCCAGTTAACTTCCAACAAAGTAGTGTGCAGTAACTGCTTTGATATGCATATTTATATCGATTTGCACTCACACAAAGACTTTACACATGTCTCCTAGAAAGACTTACACAGAGAGGTAACCTATCTTCATAATTATCGATTATGAATTCATCCATAAAATTGATTGGTTATCACTCTTACTCATTAATTGCACGCTGATCTCATCTTGATCTTTACCTATTCGATAGCGAATACCTACTTATCTTGCTTTTCCTGTGCAGACTGACAAAGGTCGGCTTACCGGAGAGATTAAATATCCCGACCTTTATAACGGGTTACTGGCATAAAGTAAAGAGGTTGCAAGTAGGTACCTACGCTACCAATGTTCGCAGTTGTTGTTACTTGCAGCATTGAGGTAACGTGTGTTCGTCACGTGGTATTAGACAGTGACCTTAATGCATTTGATAAGACTATACTTGTACACGAGACATTGTTTCTTATCTTCCTGTTCTTACAACTAAGCTTTGTGCAAAGCCTTGTGTTAACAACCTACGACAACAATCTGCTATTGAATTCTAAAAGATAACAAAAATGGAGCATCAAAAAGGGCAACAAAATGATTAAAATGAAGGCCCAATTGCACCGACAACATAAACGCCAGTTTCCTTAAAATAACTGTTTAATTTTTTTACGTACAATTTTCAAGTCGTTTAAGGAAAACGGACGATTATTTTGTCTTTCAAAGTTGACAGTTGATGACAGAGGCAGAATGATCGTCACTTGCATCCAGCGGTTATCATTGGACAATACGCGAGCCATCCTACACTACAGAAAAATGATTTGTGGACTTAAAGGGTACTTACATAATTACCTGTCACAATGTAAACAGCCTTTCTGTATTTCATGTTAGTTAGCAGTTCTTTGAGTGTAGTCTTGTTTTCCATGCTTTCTTTTACGTGAGCTCTCATAATCCTCATCTGATCATCTACCACCTGGAAATATATTAATAGTTTATTATTATAAAACAAAATAGTATCCAGAGATAACCACGATATAGTATAAGGAAGACTCCTGACTCAGGTAGCGTCTTAAAAGACTGGTCGTCTGAATTTCTGACTTTAATACCCGACCCGTTAACTTACCAAGGCCCAAGTTCATCAACCACAAAAACGTCAGTTTTCTCATAAACAACTGATTACAACTGTTTATTATTGAATTTTCTCTTCAACTTTCAAAGTAAACAGTCATTTTAAGAAAAACGCTCGTTTATGTTGTTGTTTAAAATCGGATGATTCTTTTTTTTTTCCGACGTCAAAAATCATCAAATGACCCCTCCCGCTGTGGGTTAGCAGCGGCAAGGGAGTGTCAGACTCTTACTGACTAAAAACCGTCGTGTTCCGTCATAGGCCTTTTATGTACCAGGGCTGCGGTATCTCCTTCGAACAACCCGCAGCCCCGGCAGGAAATCGGATGATCAATTGGACATTGACAATGACTAAAAGTTAATAAGTTATACTACTACTACTACTAACCGATTCATCCGTAGTCCCTTTGAGTCTCATAAACTCTTTCTTCGCAGCCTCTACCCTCCCATCCTTCAAGTGATAGTAAGGCGACTCTGGTATCCACAAGCAAAGCAGCACGTAACATATAGGTATAATCAGTATTATGTAGTTCAAGGTCGTATATGACACAAAAGGGCCCACGCTGTATACTGTGAGACCACCGAAATTGTTCATGACTTGCACCGTCATCCCCAGTGCACCTCTAATCTCTTTATCAGCTATTTCGGTTACGTATATCATTGTCACCTGAAATAAAATCTTGAGATCAGCGGGTGTAACAGAGAGAGATAAAAATTTTCTACAATACCCTTTAACTACGATTAACTATAGAAACGTTCGATCTTTTAACTCCCGGGTGTCATCACTTAGGTAAAATAATATGAAAAGCCTAATAGCGTCTGTTTTACACAATTAGATAGTGCCGACCTGTGTAGTAGAGACAATGGTATTGTAGTCTTTCTTTGTGTCCAAGTAGCAGGGCCTATTTTGAATCGATTGATAATAATACAAACGTAGTTAACTTACCACAGCTATGGTACCTGTCGAAACACCCATGAGGAACCTGGCCACACTCATCAGTTCGGGTAGACTGGTGTTCAGCATGATAGTCTGAAAGATATCAGCCTAGTGTAGGTAGATTTTATACCAACAAATGTTATTTCTCTGTTTTCAAGATCTGTTAAATAGACTAAGCTGCTGCCATGCTTAGACCCAAGTTCACTAATAACATAAACGTCCAATTTTTTAAAACAACTATTTAGTTTCTAACGTGAACGTGAAAATACATTCTAAACAGTTGATTAAAGAAAACTCACGTTTATTTATATTGTTGGTGAACTTTGGCAGTTGGGCCTTAGAAAATCAAATAGGAAGGTACTATAATGTAGTTAATATACGATAGAACGTACCGCACCTAAGAGGCCCGGTACAGCTGAGCCGAAAAACGTGCGGCGACGTCCAGCCTTCTCGTTCAACACCTGCCCAAAGTAGCACCCGAGGAGTGCGCCAGCCGAGTGCAAGGATACCACCCATGATGTTTGCGTCTGTAATAAACGTTATTACTTACACTTACCAACTTCATACATAGGCACAATGGAACAAAAATAACGAGGGTAAAACTTTCTGTAAAAGGTTGCTGACAAATGTTCCTTCTTTCTTATTTTCTACAAGAAAATTTCTAGTAGTATTAAAAGTTATATTTATGTGAAAGAAATAGATAATATGACTCGTTTTCGATTCGACACGCCTATGTCGTAGTACCTATAGTGGTCCATAGTCACAGTGTGAGAATGTACCTAATGTGTGACTCGAAAAACATTGGTAACTTAAATGATCGTACCATATTAATTAATTATAAGTAGATAAGCATCGTGTATAATATTATTGGGTACATTAACCTTTAAAACCTACCTAATGTTCTGTTTGTTTCAAATATTAACATGATGTTGATTTAATTCTTTGATTGATTATGTACTGAAGCTAGATAAATAAGTCCCTAATAGGTACCTAGCTTTACCTAGACAGATACAAAACAATAAATGTAGTTATGGTATGCCTAATTATTGTTTATTAGCGATACCTAAATATTTTTAATATTTAATTATTAATAGATACGTATTTAACGTTCAAGTCCGCTAATGATAAATAGAGAGGAGGGTGACCTACTTAATATTATTAATTAATTAAAGGTACTTACATGAATAATTTCATTTTAAATTCAATAAATACTTACATCAGTGATAACAATATTCGCTTCACCATTTTTGAACTTTGGTATTGCCGGCGATGACCATGCCAAAGTTGCTCCAGTGAATGTAAACGCAAACGCCGCTGTAGTTAAAATTTGAATTTAGAGCAGAACAGTATTTAATTTCAAATTTTCCCGCTATTGAATGTTGTTTACTCACCGCATACACCCGCCAAATATTGCACCTTTCTCTTCGGTTTTTCAGTCATTGCGTATTTTCTATAACCTTGGAAGTAATCAATTAAAATTTGCTATTTCCGCTATTGTGAAATAAGTAAGAAAAACAATTTCTTATCTGAATTTTATGTTAACACGACAACAGCCGCCTATCTCAATAATCAACTGTCAGGGTTGCGCAGACGACGACGACGGTTAGTACAAGTATATAATATATACGACATGAGTGAGCGAGTAGGCGGAAATATTGTTCAACAGAGAGTGAATCACGAAATAGAATGTCTAGACGCGTTCGTTGTACACAGTCTGTTGACTTAACTTTTTATCATCGAGTAGAAAATAAAGGTACAAGCCCGATAAAAATGGGTTGGGTATTCAATAATAATACGTTAGGAGGGTATGCCAGAGTGAGTGTATCTATTTTTTCTCGAATAATCCCGCTACAGGCTAGACAAAGCTAGAAAGAGAAAAAATAACAAAATCTGAAAACAAAATATTTAAAAAATCTAACTCTAATCTAACTTAGGTTTCATCATGAATTATAGTCAGACCTTTTTTTGTGTTTATTTATAATCAGAAAGTAGGTAGGCGCAAAATATTTTATCTGCTGAACTGCCAATAATGTGAGTGCTATTTCAGTTTCTCATAGTTTATATAAAAAATTAAAATTGCGATTTTTATAACAACTAAAATGATGCTAAAATAAAAGGCATAAGTTTACTTAAAAAGGTTATAATTACAGGAATAAATATAAAAAATGCAGTCATTTTGATTCATAATCATGTGGCATCTTTTCTATCACATTTCTTATTTGCATAGCAACTATAGGATTGTCTGTACTTATATCAGAAATATTATATGGCTGTAATAATGTAACATTTCCTATTACTATTCTATCATCTAACTCTGTTACTGGTAACAAGTTGGTTTTTAACCATGATATAAGGCGCTTCTTTCTTCGTATTAAGTCATCTATTGAATGTGTAGGACTTTCTTTTCTTTTGGGTGGTTTAATATTTTCAGGAGGACTTTCATTGGTAACATTTAGTATTGCATGGCCAGGAATTACAATTGTCTGATAAGCATCTTCTTGAGGTACTGACAGGATAATACTGAAATAAAAAATAACAAATTAATTTTAAGCATGACCAGAAAGGTTTTTTTTTCATTTATATCGCAACAGGTCTCATACGACTCAAAAGGATTAATGATGAAAAAACCTTCAAAATTGACAGAAAAATGCTAAAACAATGTGAAATCTTAGACCACTCAAACAGTGACTTCAATGAATAATAGTGTTCATCAGTATCAAGAAGTAAGGAAAATAACTCCATAATCTGTACACTATGCCTACCTAAGGCGCCTGAAAAGCATACATGTGTTTTGATTCTTATAAGGACTAGCTGAATCACAACACCTCTAATAGTAGTTTACCTGTGAGTAACTGGGTCAATTGAGTGCACAAACCCGACATAGGAACAATTCTTAATAAGGTGTACTTTTACATATGCATTTACAAGTTTTAAAATAGCTTGCAAGTCTTCTTTTATTGAGCTGTAGTTATTATTTTGGCTGCATTCGGCGTCTTCCATTTTATATAAAAAATATAGACGTTTTTATATGAAACTGCTCTATAAGTTCAGCTTTTCTTGTTTATTAAAATATTGTAATGATTATCTTATTTAAATATAAGTTAAAAATCAAGGTTTAGGTTAAATAAAACGTGAACATGAGCAACAAAACAATATTTTCAACTTGTGTGTGGACGGCACTGTCAAAGTCAAAGCTGTTTGACAAACTCAGTGTCATGATGACTCATGTCAGGGGTTATCAGGGTTATGCAAATGCATGGATTCGGATCAAAAAGATCTTCGCAGCTTCGTAATCATACGCGTAACGATAAAAACAACACAACGTAACAAAAATACAGCTCCAAAATCAATTATTAAAATGATAACAAGCAAAAAAAATATTGTTACTATTTTCAGTGCAAAATATTTATGGTTTGTATTGTTGTTCAACGTGATTTTACATGGTTGTGAGCCAAATACTAGTAGGGGTAACTTCTTACCAATAGACAAATAAATACGTGGGGCTAGGCCGTGGCACACGTTGGGGTGGAATTGAGAAAATTGATGATCACAATTTATGGACTAAAGAAATAGGCATTTACCTTCTTGTCATCATCACGGATAACACAAGTTGTAGTTGTTAGTGGAAACAAAGATACTTAGATAAAGAATGGCCAGAAGAGAAAACCTGTTTTATTGATACATACTTGAGACTTTTTAACATACTATTTCAAAAATAATTAATGTCATTATATTTATTTTCATATCGCTTCATTACATGCACGGGCCTAAAAGTGGATGAAACTTAGAGGTAGTGAATGTCCAAACAAAGATTGTTTGACAGGATGCTGATTACATTTGTCTAAATAAGTTTCTCGTAGCTTTTCTCTACAATGTATCTTCCCAGAAATCCGAAATACATACCTATTACCTGCATTTTTACAAAATGTGTGCTTGCAGAACAAAAATCTTACAGCGGAAATGATATTAATAATCCCTACCTACACATTTGAAGTACCTAATTTACTTACTAAAGAACCATTGCCCTTCCTTGGAAGTACTACACTTCCTATTTTACTCCATTTTCATTGATTCGGCTATACTTATTATAACCCAAAAACGATTTTTTGGAAAATATTCAATAAAAACACAAATCATTAATTGTCTATGATTTGGTCGAAAAATAATGGCAACATCGTCAAAAGATTTCCAGGATTACCCGAAGTTAACGATTAGTATCAGAGAAAAACATTGTCGCCCGTATTACATAGAGTATAAGGTCTTCAATCCGAAACATAAACTTTGATATACGATATTCGCCGATAGAATGTGATTCCACGTCACACAGAGCATTTATATACCGCGGTCAAATGTCTGGGACGCTTATTTTCTTGCGAAGAACGTCCATTGCATTATCGTGTCGAGCACAACAACGGCTGTATTTGGAAACAGACTATTTTCTCATCACATTCAAATAAGGTAAGGAACCAACATCTCATATCAATAATTTAAAAAGTTTAGGTTGCGTAGTGAAATCGAAATGCAATTTTCTTTTGTTTATTGGCGTGCCGGTATGTTAGCGTCAATTATTATCAGTGTCCTTCATAAAGCTGGTTTGGTATTTAAAAATATTATATAGGTACGTCTATGTGCATCAGTTTTTATCATGCAATACGATGAAGTGTCTAATAACGTTATCTAAATGTACTACGAGTGCACCCATTTCGGCCGCTGCCATTTTGTAGTTATTTAACTGAGTAACATGACTCGAAAGTCGAAAATAAATCTCGTCTGAGACATTAGCCGCTAAAATTATAGGTATGTTAGTTAGGTATTCAACTTTTACCCCGAGTTCGTATATTTTGCACTTATTGTTGTAGGAATTAAAATTATGTGGAGACAGTCCAAATATTGATCGAGATCAAAGTATTTGATTGATTTTGTAAGTGTAACATGAATAGGTGTAACGATCTTTGATTTTTATTTGGAATATTCTTTTAAATAAGCTGTTGGAATCTCGATTTGCTATCTTCATTTTTATTGATGATTTTCCTGTGTAAAACATTAAAAAGAGAAAGTATAGGCAAGTACTGAATAGTTGAGCTAATAAAACGTTTCCGAAGTATTATTATGGGTGACTATCTATATAACCACAATTGAAAATGCATGTGCCACAGGAAAATCGAATGTTTGGTAAACACTTAGTTCCTTGCCTACGCAGCAGTCGTCCACTGTATTGTTATAGGCGTTATCTACTCGTGCCCCCCTATAGGCACCTACTCACATAACATAACAAAAGAATGACTTTGTTTCACGAGTTCACGACACCCGAGGCCCATAATGATAATGTACCTATAGGTTTGCGACGTAGCATAACAGCAGTAGGTTTGTAGTAACTTAATGGAACAAAGAAAATAATTCAAGCCAAGCGTATTTGCTTACATCATTATGTTTATCAAATGTGTACGGTCAATCATTATTGAAAGATAAACCACTTAAATGGCCAGTAAAAGGCAATGTATCTACGAATATCTACAACGAAAATTCATCCTGCTAATATTATAAATGTGAAAGTTTGTGAGAATGTATGGATGTATGTTTGTTTATATTTCACGCAAAAACGGCTGGACCAACACACACACTGGACACATAGGCAACTTTTTATCAACACGCCACGCGGGCAAAGCCGCGAGCGGAAGCTAGTTATATATAGTTTTATTTCTCAATCGTCGCTTTGATTGGTAAAACTACGACTGTGCCACCCCAACATGATGTAGTTTTTGACCTTTAAATTGAATCCTCATACTACCTACCTAGGTGGTTATAATTTTATTTCCCGTACTTATAATGTTTTGTCTTTTATTTTCAGTAATATACACGTGACCGAAAATGGCAACGGCTAAACCAAATAAAAAGTAAGTTTCTACCAATAAATTATTACTTATACAGTCAGGATATTTTGTAAATACCCAACTTCTAATAGATACCTGCTACTGATACTGCGCAGCTTGTAGCTGCATATTTGCCAAACTCACACGTACCTACGTATGCTACACGTAGCTCAAAATAATTACGGGGAATTCCCATTCCGCTACCAGATTTTCTCAACAAAAAAATTGCAATTTTCGAAGCACTTTATAAATAGCTTCGATAGCATTTACATAAACTTGACTTTTTTTACCTTTATGCAACAACTACTACAACTTTTTGCTGTCAATTTTGATAAAAACCATTGAATCAAAGGACGCTAAGTTTTCTGACTTAAAATAATCAATAACTTGACAAAAACAGGGCCTCGGCAGTGGCGATTGACCTGCCAGAATGTCCAGTGTGCATGGAAACCATGAGTGCACCGATATTCCAGTGCCAGTCGGGACATAGCCTGTGCAACTCCTGCACGCAGAATCTGATGCCGCCGATATGCCCCATCTGCCGCCAAAACCTCACGCAAATGAGGAACTGGCAGTTGGAAGAAATCGTTGCTAAGGTAAGTTTGAAAGAAAAAAAAAATGTACAACACCAGAAACTACACGACTATAAATGCCTGTATGATGTATCCCGAAGTTTGTCATAAACTGGCAGAATGGAATGTGTTTTGCTTGTAAAATACAACCAAAATTTATTTTTTGTAGGTGTGTAATATAAATCTTTTGACAGTGTCCCGTGTGTCCTAAAATTTTTTAAAGAATTCTTTTCATTGTTTGATTATCGGTGAGTTCGCATTCGGGGTGCAGCTGTTTCTGAAGGAGTGGGCCTTAGTCGGTCTAAGTAGGTAGTAGGTAGTCCTCCGCTCTCGCTTGCTTTTTTATCCAAATCCAGTCAGTCGAAGCCACGAACGGGGAATACCCGCATGTCGTGTATCGAGCAAGATAATGACTCTAATTATACCTAGCCTTTATTTGGGGACTCCCCACACGCTGTATAAATAACAAGTTATTATTACCGATGAAAATTAGCCTTTTATCAGTTTCCATCTGCATACCGTTTGATGTGATTATGTCCTCATTTATTAAACCAGTGGCAGGTATCTAGACAATAATTACATGACTACCATACCTACTATTCTCTTCAACTTCAGTACATAGTATGAAACAAAATCGCGTTCTCTGTGCCTATATCCCCATGTATGAATCTTTAAACTACTCAACGGATTTTGATGAGGTTTTTTGTAAAAGTAGATGGTGATTGAAAAGGAAGATGTGTATTTTGAGGTAGTATTAGCATTGCACCCGTCCGAAGCCGGGGGCGGGTCGCTAGTAGATGCGAAATAGAAAACTAAAAATAAGAAAGCATTTTATCCCAACTTACATTTAGTATTGTTGTTTATTTTGCAGGCTAAAGTACCGTGTCCTAATAAATCAGCGGGATGTGTGTACACCATGGTGTCTGTCGACATGCAGGAGCATCTCAAGGAATGCATCTTCCGAGAGATGGAGTGCCCTCTCGGTGTCGTGTTTGGAAAATGCTCCTGGACAGGTAATAAAATGCTTCATTTAAATGCCAGGTCAGAGTTTCATTCAATATTATTAACGTCACCACAGTTATAGCTACCCATTGAAGAAAAAATATTACTTAGTATTCTAACATTTTTGTTATTCCCAGGTAAACTGAAGGACATGATGGAACACTTTAAGGAACGTCATACTGCTCACTGCAGCGCCACCTCTGATGAGGAGGTGGAACTTACCAACGTAGATATCAAAAATGATGATCGCCACTTCTTCCTCGTGGCCCAAACTAAGTTCTTGTTCATCATCACTGTGAAGATCGACACTCTTCAGAACATGGTGTATTGGACCGTTCAGCACATTGGCAGCAAGAAAGCAGCACATGATCATATTTACGAGATACATGTCTTGAGCAAGCAGAACCCTAGAAGGAAAGTCGTGTTCACAGAACATTGCTTCAATGATGCCATTAAGCCTGAAGAGATTTTCCGTCAAGGAAAGTGCGCTGCTCTGCCTTTGGAAATGTTGGTTCACTATATCAAGGATAAAAAACTCTCGTTCAGGTTCTTTATTAAAAGAATCCCACCAGCGCCTAAACCTAATAAGAATGAGAAAGGTGATGACAACAAACCTGCACCTAAAGGACAAGGACCAAAACCTAAAAATCCAAATCAGGATTCTAAGCCTAAGCCAAATGGGGCTGGTCCCAGCGGAAAGGGTAACAAAAATAAAGCTCAAGCGTAATTTCAAGGAATTGCGAAACTCTAATTTCCTTATTCGCTACGAAAATAACAGCGAAAATATTGTTTTTTTATTAGGTATCTACGTAACTAGTTTGCTTGTTACAATGAGAAGGTCGGAGTTGAAGTTCAATACGCGTGATTACCTCTACCACATAAGGCTTCATAAAGCTCTACATTATTTTGAAGTATGTGATGTGTGTATAAAAAATAAAAGTTGCCTTTGCATGTCTGTTCTGTAATAGGTTAATGTTCAGAAGCAGGCAAAGGCGAGTGGTGAGCGTAGCCTAGCCGCACTTGACCTCACCAAAATTCTGCTTTACTGGGCTAGTAGTAAAATATTGAACCTTGAATGTAAAGCCGCCTCTAACATAAGGCGGATCTCATCAAACAAACAAACACGGTGATGGTTGCTATGGATTGGTCCAAAGTAAAAAAAAAAAACAATTGGCAATTTCCTCAACCAATTCACAGTTTAGTCTGCTGGGATGGTTCATCAAGGGAACCTTGTTTATGCTAGATCCAGGCAATCTACTGCGTGAACGATGCAAGGCAACTTGGGAACACTCCAAGCATAAAGGATCCTATACTTTATGAGGATGTGAGCTCAGATTATGCCAAGGGCTTATCCAACCACTGGCATTCCATTGAGTATTGTGTATAAATGCACTACAATACTCTTGTACACACATACATATTAAAAAGGACAATGCCAGGGTCTGGGCTCAATGTTTGCCCAGCAGTGGGAGTAGTTCCAGCTGGTTGCATAGTGCACTCTGAACACGAAATCCAAATATTTTTGAAATCGGTCCCAGAGTTCCGAAAAAAACCGGTTCAAATGTTCTCCATAGATAGTCACTTAACAAAGCCTGAGCCATTTGCCCAGTAGTGAAAGTGGTCGAAATAGGTTCTTTACTGCATTGTTAACACGGAGTCCAAATATTTTGGAAATCGGTCCCAGAGGTCCCGAGAAAAACCGGTTCAAATGTTCTCCATAGATAGTCACTTAAAGCCTGAGCCATTTGCCCAGCAGTGAAAGTGGTCGAAATAGGTTCTTTACTGCACTGTTAACACGAAATCCAAATATTTTGGAAATCGGTCCCAGAGGTCCCGAGAAAAACCGGTTCTAATGTTAAACTTGAACAGTCACTTTATAAAGCCCAAGCCATTTGCCCAATAGTGGGAATGGTTAGAATAGGTTCTTTACTTCACTGTTAATATGAAATCCAAATATTTTGGAAATCGGTCACAGAGGTCCCGAGAAAAACCGGTTCTAATGTTAAACTTGAACAGTCACTTTATAAAGCCCTAGCCATTTGCCCAGTATTGGGAATGGTTAGAATAGGTTCTTTACTTCACTATTATCACGAAATCCAAATATTTTGAAAATCGGTCCCAGAGGTCCCGAGAAAAACTGGTTCTAATGTCAAACTTGAACAGTCACTTTATAAAGCCCAAGCCATTTGCCCAGTAGAGGGAATGGTTAAAATAGGTTCCTTCTTTACTTCACTCTTAAGACGGAATCCAAATATCTTGGAAATCGGTCCCAGAGGTCCCGAGAAAAACCGGTTCTAATGTTAGCCAGCCATTGTTAGCGAGCCATTTTAAGCAGCCACAAACCTAACAACCTCTTTTCTTGAAATAACATTCAGATAGATAGTGGTTTCACTGCTAACAGGAAAAAAAAAAACAGAAGTAGACGTTTAAAGGTAACTGTTGTTTCTCTTGCTTTTCAGTCTCTATCTACCACAATCAGTCCTAAATTCGTGTAGCGTCATGCAATTAATAACCGTAATGGCAATGGAAAAATCTTATCACGAATACAATAAGCTCGAACACGAGGTAGTAAATAGATACCCTTGAGGAGTTCCCTCGTCTCACTGTCGTCTCCATCGTCAGGTCAGGTCTTAACCTAGACTGTTTTGTGGTGTCGGAGACATATACCCGAATGACAAGTTTTTATTCGATATGTGCTTACAATTTCCGAGAGTTCCCTATTGTTTTAAGGTTTTTATCACCAGACCTTGGACCGAATAACAAAGGAACCATTTGGAAAGTAAATCCTTTCAAACAATAAAATGATTGTTTAAATCGGTTGGTAAACGACGGAGTTATGCATGTACTTACGTAAAAAGAATACAAACGAACTGAGAAACTCCTCCATTTTTTGAAGTCGGTAAAAAAAATCTCGTACAATACCTCGTATTTGTCGATTAATATTATAATGCATTTCAATTAAGGTAATAGAAGTGGAATAGTTAAGAGATCGTAAGCATAATTTTCGTAATATTGAATAAGAGTCAAACCAGTTTTTCTCAGGACTCCTGGGATAGATTTCGAAATATTTCGGTCTGGGACCTATTATAAGCCTATGGAACATAATAAACTATGCAGTTACTGTGGGCAACTCTTGAGCCCAACTTCCATACCAAGAATAGCATTGTCCTTTACCTAATGTAATAAGATACTAAAATAATCCATTATGTAGCCCTAATGTGGTGTAGGAAAAACAAGTTTTGGGCTGTAATTAAGACCTATCACTAACGACCAATTTAGTTACTTAAAAAAAATGTTTATTCTCTAATGTTTAATGGTATTCATATGCCCTTATGTACGTATTCCTTTTGTTTTGTAATGATTGTATTAGAATAGTACTTTATTAGGCATAAGGTTTTTATTTTGAAGTTCATAGGTATACTTCTTACACTTAGGTACTGGCAGGCTCTTCATGCCCAAGGTGCCAATGCCAAATATTGTTGAGATAAAAACTTCTGGATGCAAAATCTTTATCAAAAGCATAAAATCACACTTTAATCATTGTTTGTAGTAGAGTTAGTGTAGATGATAGTTATTTTTTATTAAAACTTTATGTTAAGAATGCTCCATGGTACAATTGTATCATACCTAATGTAACTTTATTACGTAATTCAAATTAAAGATTTCTAAACAAGGATTGTTAACATTTTTTTATTTACCTGACCCTTAGGTATGATTCCAAACCACGCTGCACGCAGCAGTGCCGCCGCAGCAGTGCTGCCGCGACACTACTGGTCCCCGTACAATTTCTATTGGCTTATATGAGATTACATTCCGAGCTAGGCAGCAATGTCGCGGCAGCAATGTAGCGGCAGCACTGCTGCGCGTCAGTGTCGCCCTACCGCCGCGACAGACCAGGGGCCCGATTCTCCTAAGTTAATATTGTCAAAATCGAATAGAAATTGAATCGCAATATGATCGCAATAGCAGTTTTAACCTTATCGGGCATTCTGCTACTAATATAAGACCAATCGTATTCCAATGACATAAATTAGGAGAATCGGGCCCGGGGCCCAATTCTCCTAATTTATAATTTTACTTAAGCGACATACGATTCACGTTCGACTCGATTCGACTGAGATCCAATCCCGACTCGATTACGATTGAAGCGTATGTGGCATTCCGCTATTTTTTCTTTGAAATAAACGTTTTTATCCTTTTCTGTCATTCAATAATGAATCATTTTGTCTGAAAATGATTTACGATTGCAAAATGATTGTACAGCAAACTACCGTATAGACCAAAATCACCGAAATAGCAAACCAATCGCACACCAATCAAATGTCAATCGAATACGATTGGTCTTCTATTAGTAGCAGAATGCCCGATATGGTTAAAACTGCTATTGCGATTCGATTTCTATTCAATTTTGCAGTAGTGACGCGTCTGCCGCCGCAGCAAGAGTACCTACTTGAATGTTGACACGTAAATTGACAACAAAAGGATGAATTTCTCTGACTCAGACTTCTTCCTGTTCCAACAGTATAAATAAAAGTTGGTCATCAATCGACATCTTGTCAACTCAAAGTTAACTAACGAATACACAACAACGCATCACCACGAACAGAGCGACACTGCCGCGTTGCTCGGAATCTGCGCGGCAGGCAGCACTGCTGGGCAGCACCTTAGGGGCAGCACTGCTGCGGCAACACTGCTGCGTGCAGCGTGGTTCGGAATCATACCTTTAAGAAACTTGAGTGGGTTCCTCATTTAATTGACAGAAAAAACCAAAAGGTTATTCCAAATGTTGTCGTCTCTCGAGCTTTTTCTGGAAGATATACTTGGAAAGTACATACGAAGTTGCATTGTTACTTGTCCGACTTGGAATCCAACCCACATTCTCATACTTGCGAAATTGGTTCTTTACCTGCACTGCCACCACAACTTTTTTTTAATTCCAAATGTAATTCCTCTCAATTTACTGTTCTTTCTTTTCCTATACAAGAATTGAATTACTATGAAATCAACTGCACTATTTAGGTACCTATTACAAAGCTTTTGCATACAACCTTATTGCTAACTAAAGATCAAACTATCAATGTACTAGTTGCAAGGTAAAATAAATCAAACAACTAAATAAGTTTTAGTTTTTATTTCCTTACAGCTAGATGTTCATTTCTTGGCCTTAGCTTCCCGCGTGGCTTTCCTCTCAGCGGCACGCGCTAGCTGCTTCGCTGGCTTCAGGTTACCCTTTTTGCAGAACCTTTGGTTCCTCAGGAACTTGGGGTCCATCTATAAATGAAAAATAATTACAATGTATTAATTTGAAATTTGTAATTGTGGGAAGATTGAATTAGAAATTCAATTTCAAGTCTACTAGCATGGATTATAGAATTATTGAGTTTAAATTACATTGGAGTTTGCTTAGCAAATTTATTTGATTGGTTGGAAATGATATTCTCAAGAACAAGTGAGATTTGAAAAATCTTTTCAGTATTAAATGGCCTTTTATAGCAGTTGTTAAAGAATACATAGACACTTTTTTATTTTAAGAATCCTGGAACAACAAGTTGTTATACATGGAACAGAATTTCACAATATGCAGTAATATGACTTTTTCTTCCTGCCCAATTTATTTAAAATTTTGAATTACTGCCGGCGGAAGACAGATTACAAAGATACTGGATAACGCAAGTTCTGCTGAACTTAAGTTGGCAAATGCATGAACTGGCAAGGTTATGCTCGCCATGCATGATACAGTCCACAGGAGAGATCCACCTGTGCAGATATGCCTGCGCAGGTAAGACCAGAGTGTGCGTGGGAATAGGTCGCGCAGTTTCAAAAAACTGCGTATGGCCGGCATTAGGTAAATATTCAAGATATAAACGTTTGTTTACTATGAGAAGTACACATTACCTACTGATGAAATTCAACACTTATTCAATAAATTCTAGAGGTTTCCAACAAAACTACTGCTGAAAGAACCGGCCATCATAAAATGAGTACAAAACGACGATAATTCATTAAAAAAATGTTACTTACGCCGAGGGTAGATTCGTGCCTTTGGTTCCTAGGCTTTTTGATGCCATTCCTGTGGGCTTTGCGGTCTGAAAAGAAGAAAAACAGGTTGTATTTACATCACGTCAACTTAACCCCAAAGCAGTTTCAAAAGTTTGTTAAAACGGACTACGAATAGCACCAATACATATGATGTATGTACAAAATTATATTTCAACGTGTAACAATCACAGTTTGGTATTTTCGTATTCACAATATCAGGCAATAGAAATACTCACTTTGGTTGTGATTTGTGTGATTCTTAGACTTTGCCATTTCGTCTGTTTATGCGTTCTGAAAAAGAAAATATGTATTAAAATATAACACTTAGCACTAGGACCCTTAATACGACGAATAAAACTGTTCAAATTAAGTAAGATCTTGTAGATATTTAAGAATTATTTTAAAACTTGGGACACTAACCTAAAACAGCAAGAGAAAGAAACAAGAGGAAAACAATTTGATTGTCAATGTCGAGTTGAAGTTTTCAGACACACTTTGCAGCATAAAATGAACGTGTCTCTGTCGCACTTAAGGAAAACTATCTTGCTATCCTGTTGTCAAACTATCGAACGTCCTGCCATTGTCAGTTAAAAAACCTAAAAATGTTCATTTCTGAACATGGAACGTGGTCACATTCCTCTAAATGCAGAATGTTGTAGAATAAATCATAATAATTAATCGTGATTTAATGTTATTACTAAACTTATAAACTTATTATAGGTATATAACTCCGCGTCGCTTGACCTTTGTTTTAAAATTTTTCATCATCCTCCTGCCCCTATCCTAACTTTACTTGGGGTCGACGCAGCATGTTTTCTCCTTCCATACTTTTCTATCTGCCGTCATCTCCCAAGTAGTGATGGATAATATATCGTATAGCAAAATATAGCACCGTGCTTTTTAAACATAGCATATAGCAAATGCTATCGTGGCTCACACTTGTTGCTACTTGCTAAGTTGCTAACTTGCTAATAAAAATATCACACGCGTTCTGTCTCTGTCCGTCGCGCGTCGCAACTCGCATCATGCATGAATCGCAATCGCAGCCATAGCAGACTAGCAGAGTAGCAGACACGGCGCGGCGGTGGGCGGGGCGGCCAGTCGTCGTCGCATGCTTGCGTTTGCTATCGGTCGCTCGCGCTAAATAGTTGATTTTTGTACATACAATCAATGAACTTTTAAATACGCTTTTCATAACATACCCAGTTTATTTCATAAAAACACTTACGTCTGAAATGTATATTTACAAATTATTAATTTATAGCGTAAAATCAATTATAGACAGTCCTAAGCCTGAAAACTACTGAAAAGTATGAAGGAAAGTTCATTGGATTTTTACTGTTCCGTTTTATCGTAAGAATTCATAAACGCGATGTAATATTCTTAATTTCTTGTATAGCAACTTAGCAAGTAACTACAGCAAACAGTCACTACGCTTGCTTTATTCGCACCGACTTAGTGAACCTACTCATAAAATAGCATGCTATAAATATAGCAAGTAAAATAGCATGATAAAAATTTATAGCATTTCGCATATAGCAAGTTATTGCCGCATAGCAACTTTGAACACCACTACTCCCAAGATCAGTGCCGGCTTTAACTCTACTAGCGCCCTGGGCGAGATTTCTACGGCGCCCCCAACTGCAATTCAAGCCCATTCGAAAAACAGAGACATATGTAGTTACCGATTGCGCGAGCGAAGCGAGCGCGAATTTTTTTTTATAGTTAACAAGTCAAAGCAAAAATTACCTAAAATGTAGCACAATCTACATAAGTTATTGCTGGTTGGTGAATGCAAAATCACGGGAACACAGGTTCTGATTGCGCGAGCGAAGCGAGCGCGAAATTTTTTGTTATATTTTAGAACTCAAAACAAAAATGACTTAAAATGTAGCCCAAACGTAGATAACTCTTTGTTGGTGTTGGCGCCTATGAATTAAAATTTTGGGACTTAAAGTAGTACCATAAATATAAACTAGAAGTTACTTTCTTATTAATAAAAGGACTTAAAAACGACGCTACCTTTTTGCTATGGTAGACAAAAAAATGTTGAAAAATAAAAATAACTATAAAGTGAAGCAAGCCCGAAAAAGCTTTTTTGAGATTTGGATCACTAAAAGTCCTTAACATATATAATAAAAGGCGACTGTGAAGTGAAGAAGTCGCGAGCGAAGGGAGCGCGAATTTTATTGAGTATTGGGACATTAAATTAAAAGTAGCTATATGTGAAAAAAAATGTAAGTGTAAAGTAAAGAAACCGCGAGCGAAGCGAGCGCGAACATTTTTGAGACATAAAAGTAGTGTATCTAACGCGCCCGGCATTGTATGACAATACATTAATTTAATAGAAATTTCTTGGTCCAGGAGCGTACCGCGGCGCCCCTGAGCCCGCGGCGCCTGGGTTATTCGCATACCCTGCACCATAGGTTAAGGCGGCCCTGATGCTATCCACACATTTGGATACAGTTCTTGTAAGCTGCGATCTTTGATGAAATTTAAAACAAAAATAGGAGTAAAATTCTGATTAAGGATTGGTTGGGGGCGCCTGCGGCGCCCCCTATTGTCCGGCGCCTTGAGCCGTCGCCCAACCGCGCCCTACCCTAAAGCCGCTACTGCCCAAGATATTGGATTACATTTTTTATTTAAAGTAAAACTTATGTATGCATAACATAAGATTGTAACCAGATGACGACCTATACCCTCGGAGGCCTAACTAAGGCATCTTAGGCAACCTAGGTTACCGCAGAACACAGGGAACGCAGAACCCGCACTAATACATATAAATAAATAAATTCAAATTATATAAAATACCTTCGGCAATCACTAAGATAATTTTATTTCTCACCCATTACGAAGTAGAATAATTTTCCTGAAGATGTGAGTGAGACTGAAATATGTTAAAAATGTAGAAAAAATTTACTGGGAACACTGAAACATGTGTCGTGTTGTCTGATAGCTGTCTTGAGTTGTCAGGTGTTTATTTGAAATAAAATCTCTATGAAATATTAATCTAATTCCAATTAAAACCTTATAAAAAATCGTAGCAAGTCACAATGGTGGTGTTGGAAGGCGATTCCGGGGATGCGAAACCTATTTCCGCTGAAGAAAATGATAAAGAAGAAGTCAAGTCGCCGAGGCTTTTAACTTTAGAAAGTATCCTTTGCAATTTTCGATATACATTTTTACTGTGACTTAAAATGAATTACATGCCTATACCTTACAATAATACACTAGTGTTCTACTTGTGATGAGCTGCCGTATGGTATGTTTTAACTCGTTATCTCGTGTCATACATATCACCTTCTTTCACTTAAGTCTAGGTAGGGGTACTGGTATCATATCCAACAGGTACGAATAGATTGTATAATAAATACTATGAAAATGTTCATTTTCAATTCATCTTCACCATCATTTATTATTTTATTACACAGTGTTGTATTTTAAATGTAATCATTGTTGTATATTGGGCTTTAGTTTCAGCCTAAACTGACAAGTCATAGTAGATGAATTCTAGTATTAGAAGTTTTGATGTTCAGAAAGATTTCTCTTCCTTTGCTATTCTTTATTATTATTTAAACTTACTTCTATTATATAGGGCTTTTTTGGTTCTAACCCTATAGGCTCCAATGCAACATAATTTTTACTATAAGGAAACTAGACTATCTCCAGGTGACATAGACTTAATTTAATCTAGTTAGGTGAAGAATTTCTTTCAGAACACGGGTACAACTGTAGGAATCATTCTAGTCTCTTATACGAATAATCCTTAACTAGTGTATCAGTTTTCCGCATCACGAAGGATGCTCAGCAACAGCATGGCCTGCGCCACGGTGACTACCAGCGCTACCGAGGATATTGTTCAAGGCGCATCAGGAGGCTGCGTAAAGTGCTCAAAATACCCCAGGTTAGTTTTTTCAAATTCTGTTCAAGAACTGGGATTGCATAAGATGATTGACATTTTTGATTTTCAGAAGGGATTGTGTTTGTTCCTTACAAATAATGTCAATTGTAATAGCTTTAGTATACTTCTACTCTCATTATCATATTTACGCTCATTATCATATTTTCGCTTTGTGGGTTTTAGAAGACTTTCACAAAGCAGCCCGGAGCCTGGAAGTTGGTGATTGATACACCCGTGCATCGGAGAGCACGTAAATGTCGGTCCTGCGCCTGATCTCTCTCCGGTCGTGTCGGATTACCGTCCCATCGGGCTATGAGAGTTAAGGAATAGTGAGTGCACCTGTGTCTGCGCAAATGCTCGTGCACTATAATATGTCCTGCGTAGTTGGCTAATCTCCTTACGTGAGAACAGCCGTCGTAGCCGATAATCGGCTAGGAAGACATCATCATCATCATATTTAAATCAAATCAAGATACAATATTTCCTCTTATACTCCACCACGTATTTCCAGGGTGACCGCCGTCACTACCGCCGACGTGACGTCACCACCGTCCACCTGACTGCCACGACGGCAGAGAGCCGCTTGCTCTGCGTGCCACTACTCCAAGCAGAGAGAGCGTGGGCCTACGCTATGCAGTTACGCCAAGAAGCGAACACTGAGCCCAGGAAGAAGTTCCATCTCGTGTCCCGGTTGAAGAAGGCGTTTGCTCATGCTCAGACGCTACTGCAGTTATGCGAGGTAGTACTGATACTATTGAAAATTTAACTCCCTTTATTATTATTTTTTTACTGCTGACACAAAAGTTATAAGTTTGACCGTTGTAAGTCCATCAGTTCATAAGCTTGTCCGTCTCTCTGTCTGTGGCATGGCACTGCACGGCAGCTTTTAAACAGCTGAACCGATTTGGATGCGGGTTTCTTAGATGAAAGCTAATGCACTAGTCCTAGTGGCAGTTCTTGGATATGGGTCAACAAAGTCGGTTCAGGCGTTCTACAGTTATTACTATTTGTAATTGCTACAACAGCCCACACAACATTAAGCGGCACTATATAAATGACACTCATCGGATTCGACTGTCATTTAAAATTGAACTCTGTCTTTTCCAGCAAAGTGGTGTCTGCGACGCTCGCACGCAGCTGGAGGCGGGCGCGTACGCGGCGTGGCTGGGCGGCGCCCTACTAGTGGAGCTACAGCAGTGGCGTGCGGCTGCCGAGAGCCTGCACCGCGCACAGCTCGTGCTGGAGAAACTCTGTGCCGCCCTGCCCGAGGATGAGAGGACTGTGTTTAAGCAGAAGGTTTGTCTTACACATTGAAAAATAATATATACCCATCATCATCTTCCCAGCCTTTTCCCAACTATGTCAGGGTCGGCTTCCAGTCTAACCTGATGTAGCTGAGTACCAGTGTTTTAAAAGGAGCAACTGCCGTATCTGACCTCCTCAACCCAGTTATCCAGGCAACCCCCATAGCCCTTGGTAAGAAAGTATACACATAAAACTTTTTAAAAATATATACACATAAAAATAATAATATATAACTCTTTGGAACCGTACAACTAGTTTAACGTTTCGTAAGAGCTTTTATAGGCCTATTTGAATTTAAAAAAATACTTTGACTTAGATATACCTAGAAATAGATAGCCCCCCAAATTTGCATATGCTGTAGATATAAGATGTGTTCCATAGTGGTAATGTAGTCTACATCTAACTTCTGATATTCAATTTCTTCACCCTGTACTCATAGCTATAGTTTTTGCAAACAGAATGGCAACCACACCTCCGCCGCCTGATATTACGTAAAGATACTACTGGCGTTTAGTACCGTGACGACACAAAGTTTGGCGAGATCTATACCAATAACATATATTTTAATCCCTTCAGGTAGAAGAACTGAAGCCCAGTCTCCGCTACTGCGCGTACAACATCGGCGACGAGTCGGCGGCCGGCGACCTCGTGGCGATGCGCGGACAGGGGCTCATTGAGAACCTCGATACTCTCATGGCGCAAGCTAAGTAAGTCTTATTTCATTTAGAAAATTTTGCGATCGTTTCAGACATAGCTTTCTATATGCCTTTTTCCATAAACTATTTTATATAATGTGTCTTCGCACTATTACAGGGAGTCTCGCTCTGGCGTGATGCATGAGATAGAATGGCGCGGTCGACGAGTCACTGTGAGACCGGAAAAAGTGCGTCTATTCCTTATCGCATTGCAAGATCTAGACAAGTCCGTCGCCAGCGCAGAGACCGTACAAGCCAAGATTGATATCCTCGAAAACATCCTCATGGATTGCAAGGACGCTATTTCAGCTATTAAGGACGAAATCAAAAGTGACCCCAAGCTTAAATCGGCTTCCGAAACGCAGATGTCTGGCATCAACTACTTGCTTTCTTATTTGATGTACTTGCGTCTGATGCGTACTATTGAGAGGAACAACTTGCTCGTACAACAGGCGGAGGAAGCTCGTAAGAACAACATACAGATTGACGGCAAGAAGGTCCGTCCTCAAGACCTCACTCGGCTCTATGAGATCATCTTGCAGAACTTCACTGAATTGCAACAGTTGCCCGGATTTGAAACTGATGCGGCATACCAGCAGGAAATAGAGACCTTGACGAAGGCATACCGTGCGTTCCGTTGCTACTACATCGCTCAAGTGTTGACTGGGCTACGTCGCTTCCGAGAGGCACTCGCCATGTTGGAACGTTGCAGCAACTACTCCGCCGAGTCGCTGGCCAGCAAGCTCAGCGACAAACAACTCGTGGACAAGTTGCAAATATTGAAGAAGGACATAGAGAGCTGCAAATTCGAAGTCCATGCTGACTCCGTTCTTGAGGACGATGAAGAAGACGAAGACACGAAGTATACATCAAGTGGTAGGTCTTACAAGGACAAGAAACCTCTCGTTGATCGCTTGGACGAGTACAGGGAGGATACTCAGGTTCTCACTAAGAACCCCAACATCTACAAAATGCCGCCGCCGATGGAAGCCATTCCCTGCAAGCCGCTATTCTTCGACCTCGCTTGCAACTTCGTGGAGTTCCCGAACTTGGACGATAAGACCGGCGCGGCGGACAGTAAGAAGCAAGGTGCAGGCCTTACTGGACTAGTCAAAGGTTTCTTGGGATGGGGCAAAAGTGACAAGTAGATATATACATCCATTCATACATATTTATACAGGTTCATTGGTTTTATTATGTACCAGGATTTGTTTTTAAAGGTTCAAATTATATACATCTATATAAATAAAAGGTCGTTTTCATTTATTACAATTGGTTATTTACTTCCAATAACAATCAGCTCAGTCTTAGTTGTCAATGTCCCGCGTCGATAGACATGACATAGCTCTCTGGTTGGTAATCGTAGACAATTTCTCGCGTCTTAATAATCTGTTTATAGATGAAAGCTGATTTCCTCGGAATGCGTGTAAGTTCAGGATCAGCAAAGTTTATTTCGTAAAATCCGAAACTTTTCCTAAAAACATAAAATATATAATTTATAAATATAAATTACAAAAGAAATGAGAAATTTTAGGCTAATCTGTTGGTCCTGATAAAAGAATCCATAAACTTGTCAATGGTACAATTAAATTAGAGGGAAATAAACCGGTAACAGGAGACATAATATTAGCACTCTTACGTGTAACCAGCCAGCCACTCGAAGTTGTCCATGAGACTCCAGGCGTAGTAGCCCCTAACGTCGATGCCCTCGTCCAGAGCGTCGAGCACGTCTTCCAGCGCGTCTCTGTAGTAGTCGACGCGCTCGTCATCCTCAATACCCTCGCGGGTTGACCAGCCGTTCTCGGTCACGTAGATAGGTATATCACCGTACCTTTTCTGTATTTCATTCAGTGCAATGTACAGGCTTTTAGGCATTTGCTAGAAACAAAAAAGATCTATCAATATCTCACCACGATATAGCGCTCTTTTGAGCTACAAGTTCTATGAGATCTTTCGGAAATCCTCAGTCTTTCGAAAACATTGGATCATTGTACATCGCCCACTGAAAGTAATAAATCTATTATAGTAGCATCTATAAGCAAGCTTTCGTGGAATATCTAAGGTCCTTCAATTGAGGGCGTTAAATGAATTGCTTGTATCATACCTGGAACTGGTTGAATAACTCTACAGCATGAAGAACTTCTTCAGAATCAACAATAGGCTGTGCAGCACCCAGGGTCGGACTGGGCCGGAAGGGCCCGGGTGGCTGATCACAATCCCGGGGCCCGAGACTAGACCATGGTGATGGGATACTATCGAAAAATACTGAGATAAACAAACTATAAAAAATTTATTACTATACTAAAATACAATACAATAGTAAGGAGGTATTTACTTAGAACAAATTATATAAAGCTAGCCAATCAACATTTTTTTTAAAAGAGGAGAACTTTCAGCTAAGCAGTTAATGACTCGATCGTAAAAGCTGTTGTTTTCGTCATCCTTGATTAGATCCGATTCTGTATTTAATATAATCAACGAATCCAACAGTTCTTGCCCCAGTAAAGAACGAAGTCTCGTTTTAATGCGCTTCAATGCTGAAAATCGTCTCTCACAAGTCACTTGCGTGAATGAAATTGTGAGAATTACACAATATGCACATGGTATGCAACTTTGACAGACGTCCAAACCACTTCTGGAAAAACACATGGCGTCCTTTGCTGCCTGGTCTAAGTCTAAAACATCTTCGTCGTTTTCTTCGTCGCTTTGTGAATCTGAATCTTGCTTATGCTGCCTAGGAGAAACGTGCTCATCCCAAAGAGTTTTAGACAGTTCACTAAACTTATTTGCAAAAGATTCCAGTTCTTTTGACAGCAACTCTCGATCGACATTTGTAATTGATGCGATAGACTTGTAATGTAATTGAACTAGAGTATCGGCGGTAAGGGCAATACAAACCGACTAAACAATGAAATGCGATTCAAGGAGCAGCGAACGCACGCGTCGGGGATTCCCCAAACCACAGACTCTTTACTTGCGTAATGCGTTCCGTTTCATCAAAATTATGAGATGAGAGTGAATAAATACGTTACGTTTCTTAATTGTTATTTATAAATGTTGCAGTTCCGAATTCATCGAGTTTTTAACCTCTATAGCCCTAGTGTATGCTTGGCGCCCTGCTAGCTAGATCTAGAAAACCGCGTAAATTGCGAATTTTACGCGTTTTTGCCGCGACCTTACAACAGCAAAAATGTCTCAGTCCTTCGAAATCATGACCGATTCCTGTAGGGTTTCTTGCTTTAGTTTATTTTATAAACGGCGGAATAAACACTATTATTATTGATAATAATAATAACCACTATAATACTTACACAAAAGAAAGCGAAATAAAACTCCCATAATTTTCCGGCAATTTTAGCCCATTGAAATGTTACCTACAATTTAAGGACAGAGTATTGCATTTATTACAGGATGAAATTTTATTTTTGGGACATGGGGGGTCAATAGAAGCTTAATCTCAAGTTTGTGGGGTCGCCACCCAGGTCCCCCGGCCGCCATCTTGAAAAAAGGGGTGAAAACACTTTTTTCGCGATATCTCGTAAACTATGCATCTTACAAAAAATTCGTCAAGTCATAATTTGTAGCAAATTGTTTTGTCTTTCAATTTTTTTGTAAGACGCATAGTTTACGAGACATGCACGCGGGCAACCGTAGCACAGGGGGCACGCTGCGCGGCCCCCCCCCCCCCCTGTGCTGAGGTTGCCGCATGCCTCTCAACCCAGGCCTGTGGGGGGGCCCGTGCAGGCTGGGGCCCGGCTGGCAAATGCCACCTCGACTGTATGGCCAGTCCGACGCTGGCAGCACCTACAGCTATAGCGAAGCCACACGATCCTCCCCGTACAGGCTTGAACTCATCATTATACACGTGGTACGCCTTAGCGTGAGCGAGAATAAGATTTTTCGCACAAATGAATTCCCCAACATCTGTAATGTTTAACATCAGCGCCTTCGTTACGGAACCGTAACCGTCATGACAAACTTGCGCCGCCTCGTTGAATGTGATAAAAGTCTTAACTCTATCGCCAAAGTTGTCGAACACGACTCGGGCGTAGTCTGCGAACCAGTCCACGATGAGAGGGTTGAGGAAGCCGCCCATGTCTTGCAGCTTCTGCGGCAAGTCCCAGTGGTAGAGCGTGATCATCGGCTGAATGTTGTACTTGAGCACTTCGTCGATGACGTTGTTGTAGTAGGCGATGCCGGCCTCGCTGACGCGGTCCGCCAGGCCGTTGGGCAGGATGCGCGACCACACCACCGAGAAGCGGTACGAGTCGATGCCCAGCTCCCTCATCATCTCCACGTCGCGCTTGTACTTGTGGTACGAGTCGCACGCTGTGTCACCATTGCTTTGGTCTGAAATGGCTCCCGGATTGTTGTGGGTTAAGTAGTCCCAGATACTCTCACTTTTGTCTAGAAATATTTCGAGGTTTGATTAGGTACTAAGAGGAATACCAAGTGCAGTCATCAAAATTATCAATTCTATCACAAGAAGACATACCATCTGCGTCCCATGCTCCCTCGATTTGATGAGCTGCGGTGCTGGTGCCGAAGATGAAGTGTTTCGGGAATCGTCTGCTGCGCTTCACCTCGACTGCACATGTTACTGCTACCATAGAACTGTAATATACAATTTACATATTTTTTAAAATGTTACTACCGCATGGTAGCTTGCGGGCCAGTAAGACAATCTCGTAAGTGCTTACCACAATAATAACACCGGTATCTTCATGGCGTTGTATTACACTAATACATTCAAGACTCAATATTGCATTTATAAGCTGAAATTCTTATCGATCATCTTTTAATCTAATTCAGATAAGAAAGTTGGAATCTGTTTCATCTTCCTGCAGTGACTCATAATAGAGGTACTTTAAACTATTGATATTTTATTTTTGTGTGTTGAATTATAGAGTCTTCTAATAAATGAATCAGTGAATTATCTTGGTTTGTTGATGAATCACTGAATGAAAATGGAAGTATATGTACTTTTTTCAAAGTATCAGATTACTTGATCTGAGATATTAGCATACTTCAGCGGGGCCCAGTAGGTAGGGCCAAGGCCTGCCGGGGCTGCGGGATTATTCGAAAGAGTTACAGCGGCTCTGGTACATAAAAGGCCTACGTCAGAACACGACGGTTTTTAGTCAGTAAGAGTCTGACTGACACTCCCTCACCGCTGCTAATCCACATCGGATCGGACGATTTTTGACATCGTTAAAAAAAAGAGCATATCTATTTCGTGACTTATTTCTTCTGTTTTTATAAATGTAATTCAAAGTCTACTTATATCACTTTTCTACTGGTACTCTCTTAGATACACTCCCTAGACTCCCATTTAAACTCCTGTATGTACTTCATTATATAGCTACTCCCTTCCCTAAGGTACCCCTACGTACATTGTTCTCCCTCGTACCTTTGTAGTAACTTTATATTTAATGAATGCGAATTTTCAGCCATCCGGGATGCGGTCAGAACCTTAATTGAGGGCCGCCCTTTCTGCGGGTTGTTCGAAAGAGATACCGCGGCCCTGGTACATAAAAGGCCTATGACGGAACACGACGGTTTTTAGTCAGTAAGAGTCTCACACTCCCTCACCGCTACTAACCCACAGCGGGAGGGGTCATTTGACGATTTTTGACGTCGTTAAAAAAAAAAAAGGGCCGCCCTTTCTTTAAGATAATAACCTGTAATATGATGGATAGCTATAAAAACTTAAAATCAAATGAAAATGAAACACTTAAAAAATCATTCAGTCAGTTTATATTTTCCTTCTTCATACAATAAAATCCTAATGTCCCGGGTCGATTGTCATGACATAGCTCTCTGGCTCGTAATCATGGTCGATCATTCGCGTCTTCATAATCTGTTTATAGATGAAGGCTGATTTCCTCGGGGTGCGAGTACGTGCGGGATCTTCGAAGTCAACTTCGTATAAGCCGAAACGTTCCCTGTAATAAAAAAGTTATGTTAACAGAATAATCATCATCTCCCAAGCCTTTTTCCAACTATGTATGTTGAGGTCGGCTTCCAGTCTAACCGGATGCAGCTGAGTAGATACCAGTGCTTTACAAGAAGCGACTGCCAATCTGACCTCCTCAACCCAGTTACTCGGGCAACCCGATACTCCTTTGTTAGACTGGTTAAACAGTAAACTTGGTTAAACAGAATAATCATCCAATTGAATAATAAGGGGTGGCTGATGTCCGTGAGGCGTATGGGCTACATGCGCGCTCGGAAGTTAGTGGCGAACCGGCCGTTCAGTTTAACCAGAACTTTACTATTGTTTAACTTTACTTTGCTGTGACGATTTGTATAATTTAAGACAGCGGCTGCGCGGCCCTTCGAGAATAATTGGAAGGCTCCCTAATTGTTGTTACAAAGGCTGATTATTGGGATTGCCGTTTTACACTTCGCGGCCAAATTCAAGGCAATTGTACAACATTATATTTTCGTCAATGGCGAACATCCAGATACGTACGTGTAACCAGCCAGCCACTCGAAGTTATCCATGAGACTCCAGGCGTAGTAGCCCCTAACGTCGATGCCCTCGTCCAGAGCGTCGAGCACGTCTTCCAGCGCGTCTCTGTAGTAGTCGACGCGCTCGTCATCCTCGATACCCTCGCGGGTCGACCAGCCATTCTCGGTCACGTAGATCGGGTAATCGGAATATCTCTCGTTTATTTGTCTGAGTGCGTGGTACAGACTGTTGGGCATTTTCTAGGGACAAGAAAAAACTTTGATTAAGTTTGTTGGAAGCACCATTCAAGAAAGTATGGCAATCTTTACCAAGACCTAATAAAATGTGGCAACACAGATCTGGAATCTAGGATCTCATACCAATCAGGCTCTAACCTGCTAACATTTTATCGTGATACCGAAAACATTGCAGATTCATGCTAACAAGATAAACAACCCCGGGATGTAGATTACAAATAATATTCAGCTCACCAGTACATAATAGATATATTGTTGTGATATAACAAATATTTCCGATGTACGTACCTTATCTTACGTAATACAAAATAAATTTCAGATAAATTGACGGCTGTATTACCTAAATAGGAGTCGAGGTCTAAATTCGTAGTAGGGAAGTAGTTAACTCATTTCCAGTAACCGAAAATTGAAAAGATTGAAGAATAAATTTTTGTCAAGAAAACTTTTTAAACACTTGTTTTGAAAATGTCATGAAGAAGAATTTATAGTTTTCTTTTTTCTCATTTTTAAACCCAACTGTAGCAACTTTTCCTAGTTAGATAAATAAAACAGCTGCTATAATGATAGGAAGGTATAATAAAAATATAAAGATATTAGATCAAGCGAAATACAGTGGGTTCTTTAATATTCACTAAGACCAATACGTGAAAAGTCCAACAATCACTACCACTGCCCTGATAGATCGGCGAATGCGTGAAGTCCGGTACCGGAGCGGTGAACCCCGATTCGGGGTGAAAACAATACACTAAATTGTTATAAACTTTAACAACCGCGCAAGCACTAGATATATATATGTATATATTTCGATGGATAATACTATAAAATAATTCTATATTGAATAATCTTGACTCAATATAATAAACGTAGGTAGAAGAAAATATTTAGGTAACGCGGCACGTCCGACCTTCAGCGTCATCCAGTTAGCTCTGCACAATTAAAATTCCTACGCGCGCGCCGCCTATCGATCCCTCCATGCGATCGCGTCGCGAACTGCTAAACATAGAGGAACTGCAGCATATTTGGAATACTGCAGGTAACTTGGAATACTTCGATATCTAAATATATATAAACGCCATCTGAGTTTTTATGCCGTAAACATAACGTCAAACGATACACAAAGCCATACAGCATTAAAAACAGGACGCTATCTTGACATTTCGGCTACCAGCCCCCAGCGAACGAGAAGCCTGATTTGAAAACTTTTTCGGTAAGAATGCAATCAGTGGTAATCATTTGCTGTAATACTCTAAATCTTTATTGTAATTATTTTAATTGCGGAGTGACCTTGTTAGTTTAAGATATTACTATGATTTTGTGAATATTTCTAGAATTAAAAATTTGACATGCAACTTTAAGTTAAGTTGGCGTGTTGTTAATTTGGAATACCGTGTTTTTTTTGCTTTTCAGTTTTTTGGGAGTCGGTTTTATTTTTTTGTAAAAGTTTCTTTTTTTGTAAAGAGCCAATGACTATAAAACATTTAGAATTCTATTAGTTTCTAAGAAAAAGTGTTAGCAATTTTCAAAGAAAAAAAAAATGAATATAATTTGGAATACTATATTCCAAATTATCTGCACCCTAAGTCAAATCACGTTTTTGGAGTATTTTTAGTTTGATAGGCATTTTGATAATATATCTGGTATTTTTTATATTTGATTGTTCTCATTATTAAAGTTTAATATTTTGACAATAATTTAATGTATTTTTTATTGAGCTATCCCGTTTCTCCTTCAATTTATTTTCAAAAAACAAACTGGTATTCCAAATATGCTTCACTTCCTCTACTGTGCCTCCCGAGTTTGCTTATGAATTAATATTTAATTAGTTTTAGTTCATATTAATATTTTTAATTTGTACAATAATGTAAATAGTAACTAGCGTTAGCTTTAGGAATTAAGTACTTATTTATTTTAGTATTATTTTGAAGTTTGTTTCGAACCTGAAGCGAAGAAATCGTTACACAACCTTACTTAAATCACACATGTTGTCGTAATAGAACTAGGTACTTACTTTCAGCCAAGGAGAGGCACCCTGAAGCCAGTCATCTAAGGCGACCTGCCCAACTTCTATATCATCCATGGACGAGGGCACGGCATGCTGAGACGTGTACAATGAGCCTGATGTCAAGGCTCCCGAGTAATGGTTCACGCCGAAGAAGTCGCTCGTACCACGCACATAAGCCTTCTCCTCCTCCGTAAAGTCGGGCAAACGAGATCTGGGGTAGCCCTGCGCGGCGCTCTTTTTAGCTGCAAGCTCTGTTAGCTCTTTCGGAAATCCGCCATCTTTTGAGAATATGGGATCGGTGTATAATGCCCACTGAAAACACAACATGTTGGTCTCGAATTAGGTAATGTTATCATGATGAACATGCAAATTTTACTAGCCTTATAAATCAAGATCTCCTTTATCTAAGGCTAACGCTGCCTTTATTTATGTAGACATAAAGGACCTCAAGTAGGTATTCCCTTGATATATCACATACCTGAAACTGTATGAATAATTCCACGGCATGGCGATCTTCATCAGAATCCGTGAGAGGTAGTGAAGCACCGGCAGCGATGGTGTAGCCACACTGTCCTCCTTGTTTGTGCCTGAACTCATTATTATAAATATGGTACGCCTTCGCATGGGCGAGAACCAAATTCTTGGCGCAAATATATTCACCAATTCCCGTTAAATTTAACAGGGGGGCCTTCGTCACAGAACCATAGCCTTCGTAACAAACTTGCGCCGCCTCGTTGAATGTGATAAAAGTCTTGACTCTATCGCCGAAGTTGTCGAACACGACTCGGGCGTAGTCTGCGAACCAGTCCACGATGAGAGGGTTGAGGAAGCCGCCCATGTCTTGCAGCTTCTGCGGCAAGTCCCAGTGGTAGAGCGTGATCATCGGCTGAATGTTGTACTTGAGCACTTCGTCGATGACGTTGTTGTAGTAGGCGATGCCGGCCTCGCTGAGGCGGTCCGCCAGGCCGTTGGGCAGGATGCGCGACCACGCCACCGAGAAGCGGTACGAGTCGATGCCCAGCTCCCTCATCATCTCCACGTCGCGCTTGTAGTTATTAAAAGAATCGCACGCTACATCGCCACTGCTTCGGTCATCGATTGCACCCGGATTGGTGAGTCAAATAGTCCCAGATATTCTCGCTTTTATCTAAAATTAATTTTGCGATTACATCTCAAATAAAGCATACACTATTAGCATAGACTAATATCTATTAGTATATCATCCCTTTGAAGTCATACCATCTGAATTCCATGCTCCCTCGATTTGATAAGCTGCAGTGCTGGTGCCGAAGATGAAGTTTTTGGGAAATGTTCGGCTGTGCTTCACTGCAGCACTTGTCAGTGCTAGTGTACAGCTACAGAAGACACATAAAATATATTTAATTTATAAAGGTAGATTTTGTACATCGGGAACCAAAATCAAGTAGATTTTTTGCTGCAAATTGCGTGATCAATTTGAATGAATCCAATGACTCCAACTATCTCTACGACATTAACCGTTGCCACGAAAGCCAAAGTGGTCGAAAAGAAGCTAAAGGCGAGCGATGCCTAGGGGGCCAATGGCGTCAAAACAAGCATACCGATACCAAATATAAGTATTCAAAAGTAAATACCAGGAAGAACTTACCACAAAAATAGCAAAGGCAGCTTCATGGCGTAAGTACTTGTACTGGTAGACCACACACAGAGTTTAATTTATATAGGAAAATATCACTTATCCATTATCTCTATTCGGAGTTCCGTAGAGAACGAGATCTTCTGCTTGAGTTATAGGGACTTTCGACTCTAAAAATGTAATGAAGAATGGGTTCCCATACGTAGTAATCATGTGTATGGTTCATGGTCGACCATAATGATTATATAAAGTGTTTAATGAATCCTGAGTTCACAAACATAGTAATTATGAGTCATGGTCGACCATAATATTTCAATCCATCCGTGATTGTACCTACAAAGGTGTTCGATTGAACGAGAAGCCAACGAGGGACGAAGGACCTTATAGTAATACATACTTACACGATATGTACTAATAAACGCATGATCAATAAAAAATACTTATAATAAGAAAAAAAGGTCAAGCGATTTAATAATTATTGGAGATTATGAGCAAGGTTTTTAAGTTACATGATCACTTTTCCTTTCATACATATTTTTAGAGCGCAGGGGCCCGATTCTCCTAAGTGAATACTGTCAAAATCGAATCGCAATATGATCGCAATAGCAGTTTTAACCATATCGGGCATTCTGCTACTAATAAAAGACCAATCGTATTCGATTGACATTTGATTGGTGTGCGATTGGTCTGCTATTTTGGTAATTTTGGTCTGTACGGTAGTTTGCTGTACAATCATTTTGCAGTCGTAAATCATTTGCAGACAAAATGATTCATTATTGAATGACAGAAAAGGATAAAAACGTTTATTTCAAAGAAAAAATAGCGGAATGCCACATACGCTTCAATCGTAATCGAGTCGGGATCGGATCTCAGTCGAATCGAGTCGAACGTGAATCGTATGTTGCTTAAGTAAAATTAGGAGAATCGGGCCCCTGGTTTTCGCGGTCATTTTGTACGTATTTGGGACTAGAATCGAACCCTGAATACCCTCTTTCAATATGGTCCTTATTCGGGGTCTAATGGTCAAGCAATTTATTGTATTTTCCCTCCTGTTTACGAGACCAGATAGGCCATGTAATTCTAAGGCCTGATTGGAAGGCGACCTAAGCATGACGAGGGAAAAACTAAACAGAAGATGATTTGTACTACGGAACCTCTAACTTCGGTAGGCCGACATACATTTGGATACTTATTTTATCTTATTTCTCATGTTGTGACAACACTTGAAAATGTCCACCAGTTTATCTTTCAGTACCTAGTTTTTTATCTGTAGGTATTAGGTATTTTATGGGTATTTTCTATTGAACTTGACTTGCGCCCAGAGACACGAATTTGTTCTCATTTATCTATTGAAGAGGTTACCTCAGATAGCAGGGGCACGTGCCACATATTTAAAATTGGGAAGGTGTAAACTAGTCTTTCAAACAAAATACTTCACTCGAACATATATTATTATGTATAAGAGTATGTACATTTATCGTTATAAAAATTTTACGCATTGTATCTATACAATGTACATAAATGTATTACATACACTAATGTATTTAGAGAGATGGACTGTTACTTTAGAGTTATAATTTAGCACGAAAGGTTATAATAAAACCACTAACAGTATATTCAACAAAAATATTTTACACAAAACTAAAGAAATCGTTCTGCTTTAGAAGTACAAAAATATAATAAACTTTGAAACAATATATTTTACATCATAACATTTACATTATACAAAATCACAAGTCGTGTAGTAATTGCGCTACAGTGGATTTAATATGTTGACATTATAATGCACAGCGGGACTGTGGGGGCTAGCGAAACGAATAGCGGTCAGACCCGGCGCCAACAGAGCGCCGCGTCCCGTCCTACTGCAAGGAACAATAATCTATTAAATAACTATGTATATACAAAACGTTAGTATACAGCCACCGAGTAAGCTGTTCATCACAGCGTTAATAGTTTCGAGAGTTAAGTATAAGGTATTTCAAATGGCGCTTCGACACTACTTGATGAACACAATGTCGAACACAGTAATGTTGGATTTTTAAATTATAAAACTTCTTTCAATTGTGGATAAAATTCCCATGATTGAAGTTCCCATATCTGGCAGTGGTGGTCCATATAACTTTAGTACCTATGCTGTCTACTGAACAACTTACTCTGTGGCTCTGTACAATAAATCCGTATGTCAACATGGACACTCACGTATAGTCGCATAACATTACCCGAAAACAAACTATTGGCTACGGTCGGTCCCTAGCGCGGCGCGAGTGGCGGCCAGTGCGCGGCGTCGTGCGCGGCGGCGTCAGCGGGCGCGAGCAGCTGTCCGCACGTGCCGCACACCGCCAGCCCCGCCGCGCCGCGCTCGCGCACCAGCTCCTGCTGCTTGCCGATGTCGGGCAGCAGCGCCACCAGCTCGCAGAACACGCCCTCCCACGCGCCGCCCAGCGCCGCGCCGCAGTGCGACACGAACTGCTCCGCGCTGATCCCGCCGTCGCGAAACGCTCGCGACGCCACTTTAAAATCCTCCACGGCCGCGTCACTGCCTAGGGCCACAGAAAACTTTTTCACTAACGCGCGGTTCCTGTGCTCGAAGTTCGGCGGCGGGATGTACGTGTGCAGCGGAGCGGAGAACGTCTGCCCCGCCGAGTTCGTGAACGTCATGCCGTCGCACGAGGGTCGAGCCTTGAACCCCGGCGGCACACTGCCGTTCACCATCTTCTTCGTCGGCAAACTGTTGTCACTTCGCGAGTTCAGCGGCGGGTAGTCTTTAGCGGCTAAACTGAAGTCTCCGTTGCCACCGTTCCTGTTTTTCTCGTTGTTGACGGGCGCCGTAGTGTCCACAGTCTTAACCTTTTTGTCCTCTAGAGTTTGATTATTGTTAGTGGCGTTGACTGAAGCGTATGACTCCCTCAATAACTTTTTGTCATTAGTGCCATTCACGTGATACGTGTCTAGCAAGTTTTCTTTTTTACTGTTTTGTTTTTTCTTTTCTTTTTTACTGAGTTTTGTGTTGTCGTTTGTGTTCTGTGTGGGCGGCGGTTGTGGTTGTGGCTGGGGTTGTTGTTTCTTGGACTTGGACTTGGTGAGATTGACGGGCAGTGTCGGGAAGTCGGCGACGGGGTTGAAGGAGGGCTCCCGGGGCTGCGGCGGGGGCTCGGCGCGGACGGGCTTCTGCTTGTCCTTGGGCTTGGAGACGGTGATCCACTGCGGCGGCGCGACGGGCGCGGCGGTGGCGGAGAGCGCGGGGAACGCCTCTGAGCTCAGCGGAGCCTTCTTGTGATGGTTCTGGACGTGGTTACTTTTCAGAGCTTGCATCTCTTGGCTATTGATAAGGGCTACCTGCAATAGATAAAAATCATCATTAATAATTCCAGTCCTATGTTTGCACTGGCAAACTGAATGTGGAAGCAATGTTAGACGTCATTTGTGTCGAAATCATAGTACATACATATTTAGTTGCTGCATTCAAAATGTGTATTCTAGCATTTGTTTTTGTTTTTGGTTCAATTTCAGTAGTGACAAAATATCCAATTATTTATCGTTCTAGAATCTTCAGTACACATCCATATTAGTCACTCATACATTACTTACTTTGGGCGCCTGCACAGTCCCAGCCCCGATACTCGGGTGGTCATCCCTCGCGATCCCCAGCGAAGGGAAGTCGTCATCATTACTGATAGGCGGCGGCTTCTTCTGCGGCACGGAGCGGTGGCCACTGGTCTGGGTGAGTCGGAAGTTGCTGGCGCTAGCCGGCTGGCTGTGCAGCTGGATTGAGACGCTCGGTTTTGCTAGGAAGGTTTTATATGGAACTTTTAGTTTTGATATGCCTAGGTATAAACTCAAGTCAATATTTATGGGAAATGTCAAATTAGAAGCTTGATTAGAAGTGGCATAAATTGTGTCTATGAACAAATTAGTGGATTGTATGGCTTTGTGATCAGTATCCCATTCGGTAGTTAAAGAAATAATGAGAAAAATTACACAATATAATATGTAATGTTTGTGTTACATGTTTGGACGATGTTTCAATATTGATGGAAGTCTCGAGATAATTTATTGACTAAATGATTATATTTTATTATTGTATTTTTACATCATTTGAAGAGATTGATGCCCAATGTGTGTCTATCTATTTGTTACTAGCTGATTCCACGAACTTCGTTTCGATTAAACCTTCCCTGGACCTTTACAAACATTTTAAAACCAAAAAATAAGCTAAATAAATCGGTTCGGTTGGGTATCGGTTTTAGTCAGACTAACGAACAGCAATTATTTTTTATATATATATTAAATTAAGTAAATAAACCCACTATTTCTAACAATAGTAGCGGCGACGGTGGTAGGCTTTGGGGCCGGTTGCGGCGCTCGCGACGGTCCCGCGGACCCGTCCAATGCCGGGAAGTTCTTGTCGTTGCGAGTCAAACCGTCTACACCTGGAAAATATATAGAGAAAATGTGGTATGCATATAGAAAATCGTAATTTTTGGGAAGTTAGTTAAAAGTATCATCTTTCGACGGATTTATTATCTCTTCACATAATAGGTACAACAAATTGAACTGACTGCGTCTGTCTCTCGATCCTTTTCCCAACTATGTTGGGGTCGGCTTCCAGTCTAACCGGATGCAGCTGAGTACCAGTGTTTGACAAGGAGCGACAAATTCAAAAACTACTGCACGGATTTTCATGTATTATTAAGTTTTTACTTATAGAACTATTCCGGAGAAAAATTTTTGTATGCGGCTTGCGGTAATGTAGATAGATAGGTTGTTATGATAAGGTAGCATCAACCTAAATACATACAAGTTGTCAACACGGTAAAGTTCGTACCTTTATAAGCGCGATGCGGTGCCGACAGCACTAGTCCCGGCGCGGCGGGCGCGGCGGACAGTCGCGGGAACTGCTCCACGCTGCCCGTGTCGATGTTAGCCTGCGACATCGTAGGGGGCGTTGGAGTTACCACTGGTTCTTGACGTTCTCTATCTTCTCGCCTGTCCCTGGAAGATAAGAATATAGGTCAAGATTATTATTAGGGTAATATATTTTAAGTTGTAGGTTCCAAAAAACATTTATTTTTCAAAAGGCTTGATTATATTATTTGTTGGAATTGGCAACGTCAGACGCAACATTAGTTATCTCGCATAGCGTAGCATACTACGGACTAAGAAAAGATGAGCGGCGGTGCCATAAAGCAGGTAGGTCAAGCGCCTTCTTCTAGGTCAAATACATTTTTTTTTTATGTCCCAGTCCCCCGAAAAGCCGCATTGTGGCGACGCTACTTACTCAGGAGATTTTGCACTATGACCTTGTAATGTTGGTCTCCAACCACCCTATTATAAAACGTAGTTTTAAGAAGTACCCACTTTCCACTAACTTTTTTCGGGACGGTGCCGTGGTTTAAGCCGTGGTACAAAAGTTGGTACTTTTTTTAAACGATGTTTTATTATAATAAGGTGTTTTATTTAGGTTTAGTATGTCGTGTTGGTACCTGGGCTGTCGCTGCACGACGGGGTGCGGCGTGATGTTGAACTGCAGCTCCAGCGTCCGTGCCTGCCGCGCCGCCCCGCGAGCCATGCCGCGCCCGTGCACCGTCGCCTTGTGCGCTAACACCGGCGATCGTTAGATATGTATGTAACTTTGCATGTACATATTTTTGCTGGTGACTTATTGTACATATTTTTTTTGGTTGAGGACGTTAGTTATATACCTCACATTGCATGTTTTGCTGACCTATTGTACCTAGTACTTGATTGCCGGCGCTGAACGTTGTCCAAAAGAACCGAGCCACAAAATACAAACTGCGCTTAATTTATGGCTCAACGTCAATGTAACCCATTAGGGTTACATTAGTAAAGTTACTTTTTTGCCAAACAATATATTATTTTTATTTTAATTTTGGCTGGCCTGGTACATGTATTGGTCAGTAAGAGTCTGACACTCCCTCATGCTGCACCCACAGAGCGAAAGGAAATTTGATGATGAACCAAAACCCATCATCATCTGCGAATCGATTAGCCCTTTCTCTAGTTTGTTGGGTTTGACTTCCAGTCTAGCAATTGCCTATTTGGCCTCCTGAACCCAGACCCCTAGGTTAAACTGGTTGCCAGACTTTGTGGTCCTAGTAAGTTAGAGGAGAACGTCTTTTCTTCAGTACGAGTGCGTATTTTAGTTTAGCATTTCACCTCTCATTTGATTATTACTGCTAAAGGACTGATCCCCAAAGTATGCTAGATTAAAGTTTTATTCTGCCCCCCACACAAAAGACATAAAATTACATCTCATTTGAGTCCTTATAAACTTTATAAAAAGCAACCTTATCCCACATACCTTTAAGATCAATTTCGCTTCTAAACACAGCAGTCAGATGTTGTCCGGCACACTCCCCCTCCTCGCACAGATAGTGGTCGGTGCGGAAGTGATGAGCGAGAGCCGAGTGCGACGCGTAGTACAGATTGCGTCCATCCGCGTCACATAGATGGCAGTAAAGATGCTCTTTGCGCAAGTGCCGGTATAGCTCGTCAGCGTCCATGAAACGCTCCTCACAGAATTCGCAGAGAGGGTGGCCCCTGTGAATAATAAAGAATTTGTTGATTTCTGACACTTAAGCGAGTATTAGACAGTTAAATAAAACTACTTGTAGGGATTAAATAATGTTGAAACGTCGAGATTAAATAATTTTTATATAAGCGCGATAAAATACGTAAAGGTAGTGTTATTTAAAAAATAAATAATTGTTTAAAAAATTTGGTTATTACGTATTATTTACTAATGTTTTTTCCACATTTAAACACTTTATGTATGCTAAACATCTCTTTATTACTACATGAAAAATAAATACCTAAAAAAAATCACTTTAATATTTATTTTATTCAGTTTACGGCACCATATTCCGATCACATCATTTAACTGAAGTCAAAACAGCTAACCCAGGCATACATAAATGTTTATATTCATATATTCCCGTCGTCAAGCGCTTACTTATCAGTGAATATTTCGTTACAAACGTATTACGAGTAACAGGACTTTGACGCAGCTAGAAAACAAATCCTATAGCCGTATTTCTAGGGTTCCGTACCGTAAGGGTAAAACGGGACCCTATTGTTTTCGATCCTCTGTCCGTCCGTCTGTCACCAGGCTGTATCTCATGAACAGTGATAGTTAGAGAGTTGAAATTTTCACAGATGATGTATTTCTGTTGCTGCTATAACAACAAATACTGAAAACTAGAATAAAATATTTTGGGGGGCCCCCATACAACAAACGTGATTTTTTGTTCATCTTCTAAATGATGGTACGGAACCCTTTGTGTGCGAGTCCGACTCGCACTTGGCCGGTTTTATTTTATCAAGATATTTGTCTGTTTAAAGTATGGCAGGAAAGCAGCGTTATTTTAGAAGAAATAGCTTATTCAATCATTTATTTAAGAACAATCGTGCGTACCTAGCTATTGTTTTGTTTAAGGCCTGTGTCACTAGAATAGAAATGATCTGAACATTTCTTATGAGTTAATAAGGTATTCTATTAGTTTACGCGTATAACTGAATATAGGTCTGAACATTATCTAATTATGTAATCCATTGTAATTAAATTATACATATATTGTAGATGTAACAGACAGGAGATTCAACGTATGATTTAAATTAAAAAGTAATTCAATGGATTTCAAACCAAGGAGTTTACATCTCAATCTACTTACAACTAAGAAGATTTAAAGAAAAATGTGGATAAAATGATGAGTAAATAACATTGTATGACACATATTATGTAATATCAGTGAGAACTAGGAATATACACATTTAGATTAAGTAATAAACATTTTATCATGTATTGTGATGATAACAAAAGATAGCAATTAAATGCATATAACGTATCAGGTATATTTAATTGGTATAGGTATAGTTAAAAATAGCGTATTATCACGACATTATTGCATGAGATTACAAACAGAGAAGATCAGTGCGTTCACCATTATGTTATAGTAAAGGTACGTTTTGGAATCCAGCTATCGACCGCACGTGCCGCAGCTGCACTACTCAATTGTATTTATAAGAACGTGAAGTCACCCTCAGATATGAACCGATTTCATGCAGTCGCTGCTCGTGCAGTGGCAGTCGGCAGCTCGCTTCCGAGATGTACCCTTTTAGTTCGTAGATACTTAAAACAAATGAATCAGCGATTCATAAGAATTTGATAGCTCGTATTTCAGCAGCACCCAGCATACCACTAGGAACATGATAATCTGATCATATCACATTCAACTGTTTGTTCATTTGTTTACCTGTGTGACGTATCATCCACATCCCCTCTCCGTCGATGATGCGCCAATTCCTGGCGAGTATAGCACTTTCTCTCCATAGTAAATATCTGCAAATATAAAAAAATATTTTACAGCAGATTGCATTAATTGATCCTTCTATTGTTTTTAGAGTAGAGACTGAAATCCATACTAATATTATAAAGCTGAAGAGCTTGTTTTCTTAAATACGCTAATATCAGGAACAACTGGTCCGATTCGAAAAATTATTTTAGTGTTGTTAGTTATCGTGGAAGATTATAGGCTACTTTTTACCCAGTTTCGTGCAATTGTTCCCACGGAATGCGGGTGAAACCGGTGGCAGAAGCTAATTTAACATAGACTTTTTTATATTTATATGAAGCTTAAAATGTAATCTTAATTTTTTTTCTTTTTGCAATATTGTAATCTGCAGTTAACGAACCTGTTATCAATTTAAAACCTCATTCATGCAATTAACTGTTGTTTACATAACACATGATAACATTACAACACTCGAGTAAATTATTGTTACAAAAAAATTATAAACAATTTGTGATGAACCATTGTCTAGTAATGTAGGTAATTAGTATGATAAGTTGTATTTAATTGAGTGCACGAAATATTTAAGTGGGCATTCCGTCACTGATGGATGCCTGAATGTAGGTATTAAGACAGTTGATTATGTTATGTAAGTTTATGGCATAACCACAATCAAGTTTGTATAGTACAGTAAACTGCACATTAGTGGTAACTGTCATGAACCTTAAGTCAATAGTAATAAGTACGATGTTCCTATAAAACTATTACCACTGACCTGAAGTTGACTGTACATACATAATATTGCAATGATGATTTATGGATACAGTATATATTTTTCCATCTATTTTATTAATTTTAATACATTAAGAAGGATAATATTTGGTATAAATAATTATTCTAATCTATGTATAATGTCTATGAATAATGTTTTTTGTTTTAAATGGTAACTTTATATGAAAATATTTTGTGGTTTAATTTGTTTTAGTAGACTCAAGTTGTGTTCTTTCTTAGTAGCATTATTATGAAATATTCTTATGAATATCTAAAAAACATGAAAAAATGGAAAAAATAATATCTTACCCTTAAATGCTTAACACAGAGATCACAGAAGTATCTTTCATGGACTTTCCTCATGTGGTCACTGAGCATGGTGAATGTACGAAATGGTGGTATTTTATCACAGATCTTGCAGCGGTTCTCCAGGAGTGCCTCGTAAGCCTGCTTGATCTCCTCGCTGCAGAACCCGATCTTGAACTGTCTCTCAAACAGGCGGTCGGTGAAAACCCTGTTGCGAAGCTCCTTATAAGGTTGGACTGTATCCGTAAATACAACCTGTAAAACATTATGTTTCTGTTCTATTTAAATGTCCATAGAAAATGTTATGGTTTTTAACCCACTTCAAAAAAAGAAGGTTCTCAGTTTGAACGGTATATATGTTTTGATCCAATTTTTATGTGGTTTTCAGCATAGGAGAAGGTTTTAGGTATATAATATAGTATTCAAATCGGTTTTATTCAAATTCACATTTATGTTTTGTAAACAGTTTTTATATTATTCTTTAGTAAGGCATAAAAATTGGTCCATTTCCAAATCTCAGTAGACTTGTTAAATAATGTGCCAAGAATTGTTTCCTGTGTCCACTTTTATGTTAGAAATGCTTACAATTTGAAGATATATAACAAGTCAAATCATGTTAATTAACTAGTGAGTCATTTAGAAACATGCATTATCATCCTGTGCACAGTAATTAATGCAATAATTTAATAAATTATGACACAAGAAATTAAGTCTTCTGAAGTTGTGTTATTAAAATCAAAATAATCCTAAAACTATCACTTGTTTGTATATTTTTAAGTGCTTAAGTACCCCTAAATATTTTGGTTTTGGGCCTGTACATGTCACAAACTTTGGGTACATTTTACGTTATTTCCAGGCAACTAATTACTTAAAAATGGCTAGTCTAATCAATGTAGCTAAAAGATAACAACTATGGTCATAATAGCAAACGTTATTATTAGAAAAAAATTGTTAAGCAATTTGTTTTAAAACTAAAGTTATTTAAATGCAATGTTGGCTTTATTTTAACTGCCTTGTACTTGGGAATCCCCTTGATATAAAGAATAGGGTCAAAATCCTGATATATATACCCAACTGATATTAGTTTAGGCATATTCCTAAAGAACAGTAGAACATTGTTTTAGACTGAAAGATATAATGTTTGATAATATAATATGTTTGATATAATGTTTCCTAGTCAAAATGATTTCAGTTTCCTTTTTTTAATTTTATGCTATTTAAGGATTATAGAAGTCATGAAATAAATTAATTTTAATACAAAATCACTTAAAACATTATGCAAATTATTATACTCAAAGAATTTAGCAAATGGTAATTGAATTGTGTTATTTCTGCATTATTGATCTTTTTATTACAAAAAGACATCAAATCTTCACTAGTGACTTAAAATAGTAGCTTGTTTAAACAGCCAGCATCAATAGAATATTGCAGAGATACAGACACATAGTTTAATTTAATAAGAAAATAATGAAGGAAGTTCTCTTTGCCTTATTACTTTATAGAGATCCGACATGTATTAAAAGTTTATCAAAATATAAATATTATATGAATTGTATATTCAACAAGAGGGATCATTCGCCTATTGTTATTTATAATGTGGAAGATTCGCTGAATTGTGTTTATAATACACATTGTTGCACAATGTTACACTGAACTGGGGGTTGTGAGAAACAACATTCCTAGATGAACATGTTATTGTAACTTACCCTTGAAAGGTCTTGCCGGCAGATAGGGCACTCATTTTGCAGGCAGAGTACCCGCATTCGGGTAGAACACTCGAAACATACGGGATGGTCACATTCGCCAATCGAATAGTATAAAACGTTCTTGAAACACACTACGCAAGTATTCTCGTTTGAATTCGAGTCGGCCATGGTTCCGAGCTGGGTTCTGGAAAATTATGCACAGTACTAATATCTGGACTCGATTTATCGAGATTAAGGGTTAAATTGGAGGAATAAAAATACTGTACGTACGTAAGATTGAGAAAAGGAAGGACGAAAATTTCGTAGTGCTGAAATGACTGACAGATAGATTAAATAGTTGCCATACAAAATATTCAATTTATTTAATTGCTTTAGGCAGTGTACACATTAGATTTTTTATGAATACCAATAGCCTGCTGGTCACCTCTATCTCACTTTACCGTTAAATAAGGAAACCGTAAACTTGTCTATGGAAAGATAGTCAATGAAAAAAACGGTGAATGAACGGTTTGAAGTTTGAAATTGTTTGAATTTAATTTGCATCAAAGTTCGTTTGTTATCCAGAAATAAAACTTTGGATTAAAATGAGTGATGAAATAAAGCTTTAACTGTGATTTTATCAAGTGATCACCAATACATCGCTCTTACAAAATGTCTAATCTGTTTTTCCAAGTATGTATCAAATATTATGTGTAAAAGAATTTGTTGAAATGTTACACTCGTTTGTTGCAATCGTAACGGAAATTATGTATTTTTATAGATTGAAAATACTCCTGAGCACATACGAAGGGCACGTCGTACGCAAAATGTTGTGAAAGAGGCTCCCAAAGAAGAATGCCCCCGCCTTATATTGGCGCCGTTTTCCAGGCCTCCGCAAGTAGTATTCGACAATGTCCTCATTGGATCATCTTGCGAGAGGAACTTGGAGGTGTTCAACCCCTCCAAGCAAGTACAACAGGTATGACTCCCATTTCAAATAGTTGATTGTAGGTGTAAATTGGTGATATTCAAAACAAGCTTATTTAATTGTTAGTTTATACATTAAATTAACTGATTTTGTTTGTGGTTGTGACTCACTGAATAAGGCTACTCTCTGATGCATTCTTATTATTACATCAAGATAGTATGTTCAATTTACATCATACAAGCACCAATAGTCCATAAATTCATAGACAATATTACTACTTATGTATGTTTATGCACCTTTTACAGATAACATTGGGAAAAGCACTGCCCCCAGGGTTAGTAATCCATTTGCCGGGTGAATGGCTGGTCGTAGAACCCGAAACATGCTACTGTTTGACCATGATGTGGACGCCAACACAACCTACTGGTATCCGGGAGACTATCCGCTTTACTAATGAAAGCAGGGGTCGTTATGATGTCATTGTGGTGCTCAAGTCTGTTGTGGTAAGTGTTTTTCTTAGTTTGTGATTTTATGCAATTCTGTTGCAGTATTTAAGGTAACTATACTTAGTGACCGGTAGTTCAGCATATTTTATATCGATGTTTTCCATGGTTTCACCCACGTCCTACTGCCCGTACCCGTACTGTACTCAAGGGTAGCCTAGCTTCCTAACATCGAAAGAATTTTTCAAATTGATTCAGAAGTTTTGTTTTCTGGGACAAAAAAAAACAAAGAAAAGCAGTTTGAACGATAAACCAACTGGTCGTGATTGGTCGATCTTACAAAAAGACTGACCAATCAGGAAGAGCTTTCGGACAGTTGACAATTTGACAATTTCTCATCGATAGATTATAATATAGCGAAAAATAATGCGTTAAATTGCAATCAGATGTTACGGTTCACAATAATTCGACAGTTTACAATCTCTCGAGATACATTGTAATCTAACGATGTTTGTAATCTTACGGTGACATATACACTCAAAATTCTCCTTTGCTTATATACTTTGTCAGGATTAAGAAAAAGAGGGTTATTAAAGAAGAGTATTAATTATTTATTAATATTCATTTTATTGCATTGGCACTGGAGTAAATAAAAGTTTCCTTCTAAATTAATGCTAGTAGATATTTTTAAATTGTATTCTCTAATTGAAATGATTTTTTTTAATCTGTTGATAGGCCTACTGAGTCGCTTTAATTTGTTTTACATATACAGTCTTAATTGAAGACATCTTTTTGCTAGTAGTTCAGCTACATTATTCAATAACTCTTTTCAGAATATAAAAGGAAAAGGTGTCCAACCTAAAGGCTTCAAAATATCTCCAGGTAAAATAAAGAAAAAGCCTACAAAAAAATCTCCTGTCACTATGTACAAGAAAAAATCTGAAATCATCTACAATACAACACAAATTAAAAAGACTTACAATGTCATACAGTCACAACAAAAGTATGCTCAAGTCTATGATAAGGAAAACATGTCCATTAATGACTATTCTACTTACTCTCGCCCAGATAAATGCCCATTTGACTCTCCAACTAGTGTGGATTTTAACTTTGACACCTCTGAGATTTTTTCCAATATGCGCAAGCCTGACATCTTACAACAAACATATGAAAAATCTTACACAAGTAGCAATAGATACAATGTCCCTCAAAATGTTCTAAAGCCCTCCAATAAACAAGCATTTGATTTCTCTGGCACAGAAATGTTTGATAATCTAACTTTTACCCCGTTGAAGGCATTGCCTCCCAAACTTGATAAGGGACCTCAAATTATACTCAGTATGAACTCTGAAAGTGAGTTAGATGATAGCCTAGAAAGTAATACCTATAACAAAGAAAACCAGACGCATTCCATTATTAGTGTAACATCATCCCAGCCACCAAATAAGTGGCTGACAGTTAACCACCACACACAAGTAGAAAGCCACATGGAAACGCCCAATATACCCAACAAGAAGCAACCCAACACTTCGTCGCCTAAAGAATTCAACAGTCCCAACTTCAGCATCAACACAGAATTCTCACGCATCAGCGATCTTTCATTCTTCCCGCAAAGGTTTTCCACTGAAAGAAAAACTTTCCCGAAAGTAAACAATGACACGCATGAAATATTTGACGAACACTTTAAATTAAGTTCCGATACTTATACCAAGGAGTCGCCGAATACACCTATGGAGCCCAATTTTAATCAAATTTATGAGATGAAGCCACCTCACTTCTTTCTTAAAGACCAACCGAAGATGTGTAGACAGGCTCTCTTCAGAGAGTACCAGCACCAAAAAGAAAGTTATGACCAGCGAAATTTCTTAAATGCCTACGAGCATAATGTATGGCAAAACGACCTGCGTGTAGATACGCGTTCTCCTCCAAGATCCATCACGCCGCCTCTGCAGTCAATTCCTGAAGAGAGTGTGCAGTTATCAGACACTCAGGTTTTCGACCGAACAGATAAGCAAATGTCTACTTTCACCATAAATCGTACTTTTGACAAAGCTAACGATAGATTTTCTACTGCACCTTCAACAAGTCAAAGACAGTCGTGGTCTAAAAAAGCCGTTAGAGCTGAACCGGATCTTTGGAAAATACCTGTTTCTCATGTTAAGAAAGCCGTTAAGAATAGGCCATCTGTTAAGGGAAGGGATTCGGTTTGCAGTAAAGTATCCAACACGACGTTTGAGACTAACAAAAGTACTGTACAAAACATGTCTGTTAGTCAGTTTGATAATGTGTATTCGCAATCAACGACTGTCGATCCATTTTTATCGTCCACATATTTTTACGATGAAGAAGCCGTGGAAAAGTTTGAGAAGGAGTTTAAGAGGTGGTTGAACTGCATTTTGACACCACCTGCTGATCTCGAAAGTAACGTTGAACAGAAAATAGATGTGGGCAAGGTGTGGATTGACAACAGGAATAAAGAGGTTCCGGCGGCGCCTACCAAGGAACAAGTATCGAGTGCTTACCACAACAGTCACCGACTGGAGAGTCTCCGCAGATCTGCTAGAGCTTTACTAATGAGCCCTGAAATCGCTATAGTGTTTCAAAAGTTGACTGCTCAAATAGATAAGAAACTCATCGCTATAAGAACTGACAGAAATCTCCACTTAGACGTCGGTCTACAAAAGATTATCATGGAGTTGTTGTTGTCATACAACCCGTTGTGGCTTCGTATCGGACTGGAAGCTATATATGGCCTGGTTCTGCCTTTGCATTCCAACAGCGATATCGAGGGGCTCACTACGTTCATAATTCAGAGAATGTTCAAAAATCCTTTCCTAAAAAATAAACACTCAAAATCTAACGCCCCGAATATGTTGCTTCCTGCTTATATGGAAGCGATCAAGAAATTTACTCTCAAGAAGTTTTTCATGCTTGTTTTCTTCTTAGATCAAGCAAAGCAAAGAAAACTCATATCACATGACCCGTGCCTTTTCTGCAGGAACGCAGTGTGTAAAGAAAGCAGGGAAGTTATCATAAGATTCACTAGAGAACTTATTGCCGGTATAGGCGATATCACGAAACATCTTAGGCCGCTCGGATATGTCGTGAGCCACAAACAGTCGTATTTAGATGAATACAAGTATGCAGTGCACAATATAGCTTTGGATATAAGAGATGGTGTCAGGCTGACGAAGGTTATGGAGATAATATTGATGAAAGATGGATTGTTGAATCAACTCCGGACACCCGCTATATCTCGCCTGCAAAAGATCCATAACGTTCAAGTTGCACTGAACGCTTTGAAAGAAGCTAACTACGCGATCGTTGGTGAAATCACTTCCAACGACATTGCTGATGGTCACAGGGAAAAGACGCTGTCTCTTCTATGGCAAATCATTCACGTCTTCCGCGCTCCGTTGTTCGAGAAAGCCGCCAATGTTATACAGACCTGGTGGAGGAAGAAATACGAAATCATTGTTGAGAAAAAGAGGGAAGCTGAGAGGATACTTCAGAAACAAGTTAACGCTGCGAGTGTGATCCAATGTTGGTGGCGCCGTATTCAATACAACCGCCTTGTTGAGTGGAAGATGCAACAAATAACAACTGCTACTACTATTATACAAAAGTATTGTAGAATGTGGATTGAACGAAGTCGCCTTCTGAGATGGAAAAGGAGTGTTCTAAAGATCGAAGAGTGGTATAAGTCTGTGATCATGATGAGGGAAGCTAAAGCTACTCTCGAGAAATTAAGAGCAGAAAGGGAAGAGTTGAGACGTAAGGCGGCTATTCACCTACAATGCCAAGTTAGAAGGTGGTTGTGCGTCAGACAGTACACGATACAATTAAAGAGGATTGTAACGATACAGAGCTTAGTGAGGCGTTTCCTTGTAAGGAAAGAGTACACCCGACTCAAACAAGCAGTCATCTGCATCCAACAGAGATATAGGAACAAATTGTTGATGAGAAAGGAAATGCAAGATTTCGCTACAAAGCGTAGAAGCGCTGTAATAATTCAAAGCTATTATCGCATGCTTCAAAAACGAAGATATTTCTTAAAACTAAAGGTAGCCGTTAAAACTATCGAAGAACGTTACAGGGCCTTGATTCAAATGAGGAAAGATCGCAGTGAATATAAGACTCTTAGGAGCAGTGCTATTAAAATACAGGCACTTTATAGACGTAATAAATGCAGAACTGAGTACTTAAGACAGAAAAATCTAATCATGTCGCTCCAGAGAAGGGTAAGAGCTCATCAATTAATGAAACAAGAGAAAGAAAGTTTCTTACAAGTCAAGAATGCCACCATTGTTCTACAAAAGTATACTAAATCATATATCCTCATGAAGAAGTCAAGACAAGACTATGTAAAGCTTCGCAATTCAACTATTCTAATTCAACAATATTACCGAACATATGTATTAGCTAAGATTCAAAGAGATGCCTATTTGAAGATGCGAAATGCTGCAATCATTTTGCAAAAGACCTATAGAAACTTAGTACTGATGCGTAAAGAGAGATCCGAGTATCAAAAACTTAAGAAATCTGCGATTGTGATCCAACGAAGGTACAGAGCTCAAAAATTAATGCAGAAACACCGAGAAGAATATACGAAGATCCTACAAGCCACATTAGTCTTTCAACGTAGGTACAATGCCCTTATGAAAATGCGTTTGCATAGAGCTGAATATCTGAAAATTAAATCATCTTGTACCGTCATTCAAAACGCCTATCGAGCCTTTGTGTTAGGCAGACAGCAAAGATCAGAATTTCTAAAGCAAAAACAAGCCGCTTCAAAAATCCAAAATTGGTTCAGAAGTTGCAAGAAGGGCAAAGAGGTGCAACAACAATATCAGCAGTCTAAACAAGCTTGTGTAGTTATACAAAAAATCTATAGAGCTTATATTATTGGTAAGAAACAGAGACAAGAGTACGTGCGCATTAGAACGGCTACCATTCGCATTCAGAAGTATTTCAGATCGTATATTGAAATGAAAATTGTAAGACAACAGTTCATTATACTAAAAACTTCCACAGTCACCATTCAGAGATATTATAGATCTCATTTAGAAACCAAGAAACAAAGAGCAACATACTTAGAAATAAAGAAAGCAGCCGTGGCGATCGCTGATCATTATAAACGTTATAAAGAAACTGAGAAGACCAGACAAGAGTATTTACGTCTTCGGGAAGCAGTATCTTCTGTACAGAGCAGATATAGAGCTATTTGTGCCATGAGAGCAGAAAGGGAACAATACTTGAGGGTAAAACAATTAGTAGTTCTATTGCAACAAAAGTACAAAGCTAAATTAGCAATGAGGAGGGAACGAAAGGCATTCTTGATGTGGCGAAATGCAACTTTGAACATTCAGCGTAGATTTAGGGCTCAAAGATTAATGAAAGTGGAAAGAACACGCTACACCACGCTACTAAAACAATGCATTACAATTCAGAGGTTTTATAGAGCTTATTTAGAAGGCAAGAAACAAAGACAAGCTTATCTTACTTTGAAACGATCGGCTGTTGTTTTACAAACTAGGTTTAGAGCTCTGCTGGCTATGAGAAAGGAAAGAAAATCATATTTAGAAGTTAAATGTGCAGCTATCACAATTCAAAGGAAATATAGAGCACAATGTTTGATGTTAAAAGAAAGGAAAAACTACACAAATATGGTCAATGCTTGTATAACCATCCAAAGAAGATTCAGGGCGCACGTATGTGGCAAACTTCAGAGAACAGAATACAATAGAATCAAATCGGCAGTAATCTTAATCCAACAACGGTTCAGGCTTATTCGAGAAACAAGAAGAATTCAAAATGAATATAACAAGTTGCGAGAGGCAGTTTTATTAGTTCAAAATAGGTACCGAGTAAATAAAACCGCACGCATTATTCGAGAGAATGAAGCGGCAAGGAAAATACAGAACTGGTACATCGCATCGAAGAAACGCGTCGTATGTCGCCATGAATTTTTGAAACTGAAAGAAAGTGCAATTCTTACTCAATCCGTTGTCAGAATGTTAGTAGCTCGTAAGAGGTTTATTGCTATCCGAGAAGCTACACTTTGCATTCAGAGATTCTATCGCTCATACAAGTTAACGGTAACTGAAAAAAAAAGATATATTAATACAAGGATTTCCATAATCAAATGCCAAAGCTACGTGAGGACCTTCATTGAAAGAAGGCGCTTCTTCAGATTGCGTTCTGCTGCGATGACATTACAAGCAGCGTATAGGCTCAAAAAACAAAGAGAAACATTTAAGGCCAAACGAACTGCAGCAGCAGTTTGTCTACAGAAATATGCAAGGCGTTATCTTGTAAGGTCTTGGTACGTGAGGTACATGGACCGAGTTAGATTTATTCAAAGAATATGGAGAGGAAAATTACTAACAAGACTGATCCATTGCGAGTTTGTACAGAAAAGAAGGATTATAGTCAAGTTCCAGGCTATCGTTAGAGGGTATTTAGTGAGAAAACAAATCCAGTTGAAACGAGAACGCATTCAAAAGACGAGGGAAGAGCAGAGGATTTACTGGGCGGCTTCGAAAATTCAGGTAAATTATTCACCACCTAATGGACTTTATTTGTAACGAAAGAGGATTCAAAATCTAATACTTCTATTTTATGTTCAGGCGCTGTTCCGCGGTCACTTAGCAAGAGTAAATATTGCTCACAACAAGCGAGTCGCGGCAATCAGACGCAGATGGCGAGATGGAGGCCTGAATTCTACCCAGGAGACTATGAAGGAACGTAATGAAGAAGCTATGGAGGTCCTGCGTAATATCAGCTGTATCGAGACTGTTATTAAGGCCTTCAGATCACTTGGTAAATATTTACATGTTCTAAAGTGTTAGTTAGTGGTAGTTAATGAAAAAAGGGTGCCTATAGTTTCTGCAGCCCCGGATCTTCAATTTTTATTAGGCGGGGCAAAAACTGAAAAATGCCGCCCCGCCTACCTACTTATGTTTATTTTCACCTTTATCATCTATATAATATTAGCTATCAATATGTAGGCAGGCAGGGCCGTCTCTAGCTCATGTAGCGCTTGGGTGCAATCATCACCCGAGCGCCAACTATGTATTGAAGTTGTTGTTGTTGTTACAGCCTTTTTTTTTTTTATCGTCCCACTGCTGGGCACAGGCCTCCTCTCACATGGAGAAGGATTGAAGTACTTACAGTAGTTACAAGGAATATAAATAAGAACGTTCGAATGAAGTGCACTTTTTTGGTAGGTAAAGGACTTAAAAAATGTGTCCAATTCATTGTAGGCTCAAACTGTTGGCCAGGTTTAAGTTATGAAAGTCGAGACAGAGCAATGCAATTGTGAAAAGTAGCGCGAGCGAAGCGAGCGCGCAAATTTTTCAATTTTGGGACACAAAAAGTTAATAAATTTTTCAAAAGCGCTGTAAAGTAACAAGCAGTCGGAAGCGCAAACTTTTTGTGGTTTTGAGGACTCCATAAAAAACATCCTTTCTACATTTGACTTATAAAAGATAAGACAGTGTGGACTTGACTTACGAAGTTATCAAGGCAATGTATGTACAATATTTTGCGAGCGAAGCGAGCGCGAACAAGACTCACAAATTAAACTGGGAATTACGTACAAATAAAAAGAAAACGTGATTAGAGACCGAATCAATGACCGACGACCGAGTCAATAAAAATAATAAACAATCAGAAAAACAGGACATACATTGTCATTTAACCGCGAGCGTAGCGAGCGAGAATTTTTTTACTTAGTTGGAGGATGTTAAAAGTAAAAAATAATCAAAATGATCAATCAAACAAAGCGAAGGCGACTTTTTTAGGAACTTCGCTTGTCAGTATCGTGATACAATGTGGAACTTCCTTATCAAACGGGTGTAATTTCATCCAAAATTCCTGGTGGTGGGACGTCCCGGGGCGCCCCTGAGACCGAGGCGCCCGGGTTATTCGCACACCTTGCACCATAGGTTAATATGGCGCTGTAGGTAACTATTACAGTAATCTGTAATGTAAGATTTAAAATAAAAATAAATATGCGATATTCCTGGCTCATAGATGATCGCAAATAATTTTTTAGTTTGCTAAAACTTCGCCTCGTGAATAATAAATGTTCGTGCAGTCATGCAGCATGTCTCACTCGGCGCTCAGGGTATCGGTCAAGTTGATGTGGCCATGAAATGGCTGTACTTGTGCTATTTTTATTTAACCGTTAATTTTTCCGTGGTCAAAATTAGTTATCCATTGGTCTGTGAAGTGTGAGTTTTGCCGCCCCCTAAATTTGCCGCCCGGGGCACAGGCCCCGGTTTGCCCCCCCCTAGATCCGGGGCTGAGTTTCTGCAAGATATTGCTATCGGAGACCTGTGAAACCAAAATTGATCTGTCAGCTAAATTCCTGATCTATCAGAGACTTTAGCAGTTAAAAGTGAAATTAGCCATAAAAATTATAACTATCATCATCATCATCCTCCTGCCCTTATCCCAATTTTATTTGGGGTCGGCGCAGCATGTTTTCTTCTTCCATACTCTTCTATCTGCCGTCATCTCACAAGTAACATTCTTTCTTACCATATCTACTTTCACACAATCCATCCATCGTTTCTGTCTTCCTCTTCCACTAAATTATAACTAATTAATCGTATTTATTTCAGAATTACTAACAGAAGTATTCCCGATGATGTACAACGACAATGCGTCGGCCATTGTCCATCGTGTGTACACATACATGTCGGTAACAAACAGATCCATTTCTAGCATAGAAGTGCTCACATCTGCCTCTGCCATACTTGTCAACCTGACTCGGTATCGAGTCACAGGACCGAAGATATACTTGGTAAGTAATGATAGTTATTTACTTTTATATCATGTTAACATGGTAGGGTATGGCTGGGTAGATAATATATGTTGATTAGCACAAAAAAAAAGAAAATACGCAAAAATAAAAAAGTGAATTTAAGTAAATAGAATAAAAATATGCGAGAATTAGAACACCATTTATGAGTCGATCGTTTATGAGTGTTGCCGCAATACGCGTTTTGTTCAAACGTCCAATTTCAAACAGCCCTTATAATCATCTTATTCTAATTGCAGAGGGATCGCATACCGCCAATCCTGAAATTCATGTGGAGATTCAGCAAAACTGAAACACAGATGTTCTGTATCATGGCTACATATTTGTGGTTGTTTGCAAAGTATGAAAACGTTAAAAAGGTAAGGATGGTAACTTTATAATTAACTTATTTCTTCCTGACTTGATCAGTTTTCATACTCGGTAACTATGCTATTGAAACTTGCGAACCATTATAGTATCGCAATATTTTAACTTGTTTGGACTTCATGTTTTTAACTAATAAAAGTTTCATTATCTTTGTTCAAAGGACTTAACAGAGCTCCTGAACCAGCCCGAAAACCATCGTATGCTAGTGTCAATAAAGGGTAACGTCGACAGAAACAAAAGAATGACGACCAACAGTATGAAAAGTAAATTCAGTACCCCACAGCCATCGAGATTTATCTCCCATACAAGCAACCAATCGTTAAACATGAGCCTATGTACAGGCCAAGTTACTGTGTTGCCAGCCTTAGAACCCGACTACGGTATTGCCAGGGTTGATAAACCACGTTACTTCGAAGACGCTCAACAAGCCATCAGTTGCCTTTTCCATACTTATAATTTGTGATTATATCTCGTTTGATTTATGTTTGAATATAATTTAAGATAGTTTAATATATTCTATTTTTAGGACTGATTATGTTACTGTATTAAGTTTTTAGTTTTGGAATATCTCGGTTGAATATCTTGTGCAAGTAATACAAACATGAAAGACTTCATTTAGCATGTTTTCTAAAAAATAGTATATTTTACTTATGTAGGAAATTAAGTGCAGTGAATATGCCATAACTCCATGTTTGTTTAATTCATACAAAGATAAACTTATGACTTTATATTTTTTGTTTCTCCTGTAATAATGAATTTTATTGTTAAATTATAATATTAGTCAGGCTACTATTATGTCTTATTTAGATTTTTTTAACGGCCGTCTAGTTATCTGATATGCGACGATTTTCTTGACGTTATTTGCCTGTTTGTTTTTGTGTGACTGTTTATATTAATTAAACGTTTTATAGCAATCGAATTAATTTATAATTGTGTACTAATGTTTAACATAACATTAAGTATTGTAACTAATTATGGACGAGTTTGTCAATAAATGACTCATTAAAAACTAGTGTGTTTTCACAAGTAAAATGTTTACAATAGTCAATAGACCAACAATTAAGATTACAACGAATTCAATATTCCTAATATGACAAAACTGAAGAGATTGTTTGATCTAATGCTCTATTCTCAGGAACTATTAGATTTATTTTGATAGAACTACGCAGTAGTATAGCTTTTTGTAAGAATAACACTATCCGCGGGAACCTATCTACCATCTGAAAATGTGTGAAACCGCTAGTAAAAATATTTCCCCGTCGCTAGCATAAGAAGCCTTTTCTTCTAGCTTAAGCCGTCTCGTAAAACTGCTTTGCACGTAGGCAGGGTAAAAAATACACGTAAAATTACAAAATCTTTGGCTATGATCATGGCTATGACATCATTGACATCGACAAGAAAACTCACCATAGAAGCTGTCAGTGTCAAACTGAAACATCATAGGTTATGTTGTTGTCATACGCGCACAAATTGTGTTACCTATTTATTTAACAAAAATAAATGTTAAAAAAGGCCAGCGCAAATAAGTATTATGATGGATGAAATAGTTAACTATTTACTGATACTGTTGGTCATATTGCCAGTGATTTTGTTCTTCAACTTGTGGTCCGGTATCGGCTGGGAACTGTTTGAAAACAACTAGCGCTATACAACCAATTAAATGTACTCTTTGGAGCAATACACCGCCTTGAAGATACAATAGCTTTATTTTATAAATTAAGTATGCTAAGGGTCTTGTAAATTATGCTTATTGATATGTTAAAGTAAAAATAAATGTCTTTCTTTATAAACATTTTTATTGATAACACATAGAATCTTAGCACTATAATTATCACAATAGTGTCGCAAATAATAATTCATAATAATTTTCATAATGATTGCATTAATTTTATACATTCCAAGTAATTGATCTAAATCTTAACAAAAATATCACATCAGTAAAAAATATATACAATCATCACTTTTTATAATCATTACAACATGCTCATGCTTGAGTTGCTTTAATTGGAAACAAGACAGCAGTGTGTTTAATCATCATTAAATTCACGGTCTAATCTTCTAAAACACTAGGTATTATGCAAACTGAAATCAACTAATCTACACAAATACTTTCCACATTAAGTTCTATGGTGATAGGTACAAAATTATCATAAGATCACTTGACTGCCTATGTTTTTGGTTTCTAATACATTTTCTAGAGATATCAATCAAGTAATGAAGTACTAAATGACACCTAGGCTTCAACCTAAAAAAAAAACAAATATTTCATAAATAAAATCATCATTTTGATTGAATTTAAATAATTTTAATTATCACAAGTAAAGCTGTACTAGTTATACCTAGGTATTTCATAAAAAAATCATAAGAAAATAATATTTTGTCATTTTGATTAATTTCACTAATTTTTATCAAAGTCCACTCATGTAAAGGTTTGTTTGTAGCTAGAATTATAAGTAGGACTTTGCTGCCCCATGTCAAACTATCGCTAGAGACTCAAATGTTTTATACAATCTTTGGTTTCGAGCATGAATTTTATGCTGTCGCACTTGAAGTGGCTTATTTTTGTCAAGACAGTTTGTCAATGTTGTTTCTTTGGTCGGACACTTGTAACTAATGTGTTAGATTTCACTAGAAAGTATTAACTCTTCCATTCCCATGTGTCCTCGGTGTCTCCACACTCGATATCTTGCAATATCTTTCCGAGTGACCATACCTACTACCTGTAACAATTTATAATCATCCCGATTAACATAAGAATTATAATACCTATTTCATGTTACTATATTTATGTGTTGTGCAGGAAATGCCATTTGAAAATTGGGGAAGCCCAAAACATGATTAGACTAATTCTGTTTTCGACATTCCAGGAAATTCTTTAAATCCTATGATAATGAATCAAAAACAGCATCATAATTTTATCATCTATGATATAAGTAATTACCTCGTTGACATCATTGACAATAGGTAGATGTCTCAAACCCAGTGCTCTGAACAGCCTGAACAAACGCGGCAGTGACGCTCGATGCGGCAGAGTATAAGGCGAAGGGTTCATGAACGGACGCAGGTCGATCGTGCAAGTCTTCTCCCATTCTGCTATGTCTAACTATGGGTACAATAGAAGAAAAATTAATGAAGACTTTTTTGGAGAACAGGAATTGACGAAAAGAAAAATTTAATCTATAGGTACCTATCTAATTTTATCTAGTACACATAAAGAAACCTTATGGATAAATTTAGAGCTTGTCTTTCCAAGTTCATTGACGATAAACAAATACATAACAAGCGAATCCTGTCCGTAAAAGCATCCATATATTTTTCAAGTACAGATGGCAGCAACCAAGCTGTTACAATCTGTCCAATTTCTTTAATGTATTTTGAACTTTTTATCTAAAAAATAAGGTTCAATACAATTAAGAATCTTTTAATTATTGTAAAAACAGTGATCTTACCTCATCAATAGAAGGATACCGAGGGTACTCCTTCCTAAACATATTCATGTCGACATTGAAGTTCGACCACGTGGTGTTCGCGTTCTCGTTGTAAAGCTTGTTTTGTATGAGCACGATCAGTTGCGAGCGCAGTATCATGCCTCGTAGCCGCTTGTATGTTGTCACTTCCAGCTAAAATGGGGAATTAATTTTATTATCAATCGAAGAAGCCTTAAAACAAGTGTAAGTTACAAGTAAAATTCTATTATCAAGCTTAATGGCAGCTCGGAATATCGCGCGAGATTATTGCACAGAAACCATTTTAAAGGTTTTAGAGAACAATATGGATACGTACGCGCACCTGTGTCTTGAAGTTAGTTGCGAGCGGCTTTTAAGTTTACCTAGAACTATTTAATATGTACTTTATTAAGCACTAGTAATTTGATTAAATGGCCCAAATAAAAAAAAAAACACAAATCATGATGACTTATGTCCAGACACAGAACAGGCGCTCGGCTAAGCTGGTCTCCAAAGAGGCAAATTTTTCTATGAATACCAGCTTCATATTTATTAAAAACTTACATCGTCAGCCAACGGCGGATCAACAACAGGGAATCCATTGTAGGACACTAATTTCAGCAACTCGACAATATGGCCGACATTCTCAACGGTCCTCAGCGTGAATACTGGATGCGACATCACTTCGGAAGCGTAGATATTGTGGGCTAATGGCGGCGGTTCCCATGGTAGGAGAGGCACTGCTGCTAATTGTATGTGGATGTCGTAGATACCCTGGGAATAAAGAATAAAGTTGAAGATCATTGAACTTTATTGTAAGTGATTCAATTTGTGTGAAATCAATTCGCAAGGGCAAACTTATTTGATGTGAACTGTATTACGCTGGGCTCATTTTCTGCCATGATTTCTGACACTTACGCGAATATTAGACATTTAAATAAAACTAGGTTTTGCCAAAGATGTAACGAGGGAACTCTTTCCTCCGCTCTCGGATAAATCGTAGCTTAAATAGCCCAGGTATCACTCTGATATACTAGGTACGTTACTGTCATCATCAAAATCTTTCAAGTAGTTTTGAGTACATACATCCAAACATACAAACTTTCACGTTTATAATATTAGTATTTTACCTCATTAAAGAAGTCTCCGGTCCACTTGGCCACCACCAAGGTAATGATGATAGGTAACGCGTTTGATATCTGTCCTGTAGTCTCAATGATAATGACGGTGAGAGATATCGTCATGCGCACAACTCCGCCCAGTTGGGCAGCCGCACCTATGAGCGCGTATTTCGCTGGGTTGATTGTCTGTGAAAAATAATATTATATAACTTCTTGTACTTAAGTACAAAACATATAGACCTTAAACTTTGAAGACTTTTAGAAATGGTTTTAATATGTATAAAGCAAGTTAATGGATGTTACTATGACACATACTAACTTTATAGTTCGGCCATTCAGAGAATGCGTTCCTGACACGTCGCGATTGAACTGACGACGTAACTTTGCAATGGCGTTGCAGTTACGATAAAAATATTTTTGCTGGTTGTTTACCGTTTTAACAATTGAGGAGCATTAAAACAACATTATTATATCAATAATCAATGAATGTAGTTACGTCGTCAGTTCAATCGCGACGTGTCAGGAACGCATTCTCTGAATGGCCGAACTATAGTAACAAGACTTTCAAAATTAGAGCACACATCAATTATTATTCACATCGTGGGTACTAAGGTCTAAACGTCCAATATTATTAAAAAACTGTTTATTTTGAAAATTGAACGTGAAAATTCGTAGCAAACAATATAAGTAATTGTTTTAAGAAAAACTAACGTTTGAGAAGTCGGTGACCTTGAACCAAGTTTATCATAAAGCAAAGTCAATACATTCCATTAACAAAATACCAACTCACATTAGAAGGCAGCATATACTGTATCAAAATCGCCAGCAATCTTCCCCACGCGGCCCCGGTCAACAAATTCGGTATGAACAGTCCACTAGACACTGACAAGCCAAAGGTCCAGGTAGACAGTAGGAAGTAACATACAACGAACACCAGGATAGACCAGGGCTTGTATGAACCTATTGGGTCGTGGAGGAAGGATCGGACTGAAGCTTCGGGCGTTTGGAACCAGATCGCCGCTAAAGCATTGTATTCGCCGTCTGCGCAGTATAGCTGAAAAGAGTGTTTAGATTAGTGAACCGAATTTTATAACTTATAAAAACTTTGGAAACTTGCAAAATGATTGAATGGTGGATTCTATCTTCTGCACACCACAATGCAACGTTTCAGTTTATTTACTATCTATTTATCTCTCTATGAATCTGATTATGGGAAAAACTGAAAGTGTATAGCTAAAGAGATTTTTGTTTCAATGCCCTCAGGAATTACAGAACACGTTTGAAATCTTTCAATCTTTATAGAGGAAAGCTACAGGCTACATATTAGCGGATTAGTTAACATGGTACGCTGGTGAAACCGAAACTCATTGCCAGAGGTCTTGGCAAGAGCAAACAACCCTTGTCAACACTGCAAAAGTGCAATCTTTGTCAATTTAAGACTTTTTTAACCACCGACGCAAAAACGACGAGGTGTTATAAGTTTGACGTCTGTGTGTATGTTGCATCGTAGCTCCCAAACAGATGATCAATTTTAATGCGTTTTTTTTGTTATTAAAGTTGATACCTGTAAGGGTACTTTAGTGGGATCCTCTCCGAGGGGTCGGCAGTCATTCAGCAGGAACATCATGAGGAAGCCACAGGTAGCGCTCGCAGCCGCCACTAGACAGGCTTCTACCACGCGCAACCATGGACTTCCTATATACCTGGGGGGGAAGTAATATCTATGATGTGACATGTGACACAGTAAAAATATAAGGAGTAAATAGACTCATTAATGTATATATTAAGGTAAAAACTAAATTGAAAAATCAAAATTACCGGTAATCTCAAATTAAATTTTTAATCAGCCTAGGTTGTATATTATGTTAGTGAAGTGAATAAAAATAGGAGAAAGTATTTTTCATTTATTATATTATTGCGCGCTTTTTGTAATGCTAAGTATTTTTCTGACCAGAATATGTATGCATTTAAGATTATCATTAAGCTTTTGGGAATCTAAACTAAAGCTAAAGTCTGTTTGTCAGGATACCCTGGTCTCCACCACTCAATCGCAATATTGGATTTTAAGACCTTATAATATTATACATAGATGCTTACCTTAGCCTAAAAACGGTGAGTCTATAGTTGATATAGTTCCACAGAGCGCCGAGCATGCCGCCCACAGCGCCGAAGAACATGAACACAGGCAGCTCGTAGAACTGGAACGGGAACGGCTCCATCTTACCCAAGTTTAGGAGACCTAGAAATGAGAAATAAGAGGAACATTTTCATAAAGCTAGATAATTAGTAGAAAACTATAATTATATATATAATTATATATAATGCTAGCTGCCGAATACAACTGCCGACCGCACATTCCGCGATTGGCAGTTGCAGAATGCCAACTTATTCAAAATATAACATTATAATTTAAGTTAATGGTATATCAAAAGTACATATATACTTATGTTAAATAAAGCACTTTGAAGGCGAGATAAATGACGAGTTCTTATTAATTCAACTACCTATACATTTTAGAGCGATTTCGTGCGAAAATCACATCAAAAAGCTTCATACTAAGGCCAACCGTCTGCGTCTGCGCATACATCGAAAAATACAAATAAAAGCAATAAAAACTATTCGATTTGACCTGTCAGCAAATAAAAAGTAGATAACCCAATCATGTATCGGTATCCTACTACAAATAAATACAAACTTACCAGGAAAACTGAGTTCTCCAGCGCGGCCATGATAAGCAGATAGAGCGCAGTTGAGAGTGAAAGTCGACACCACGGTGCCGAAGAACGTCCGCCATGTCAGAGCCTGGTTCCAGAAACTGGTGCCTTCTTCTAATGAGAAGAGGACTCCACCTGGAAATATAATGGTTATGAAGATAGGCTGCGAGTAATCAAGCAGTAGCAGTTTTTGTTATCTGCATTGAATAATACGATCTATTCACACTAGTTCTAAAAAGTTGAAGAGTTTGCTTGATGGCTCTAATCTCAGTAACTTTTGGTCTATGAATCGAGGAAGGCCATATGCTAGTAAAGCAGTAACCACGGCGTGGAATATAATTGCATCCTCCTAAATCCAGATGATGATATTTGTTAAACAGATTCCGAAATTCAAATCTACTTTTCCAGAGCGAACTTTAAGTAGGTACTAGAAGTGACTTCAGATTAAACTGGAATTTCACTATATGACTGATCTGTGAACCATTTTACCTATAGGAGCCCCAAAAGCGGCGGACACACCGGCGGCCGCTCCCGCCGACACGAAGTCCCGTTTCTCATGATCTTCGCGGAAGTACTGGAATATCTTGAAGTCCTTGTTGAAGGTCGTGCTCTTGCCTTGCGATATGCCGGCCGCGACGACGGCGCCACTGTGGATCATAGGCCCTTCCTGAACGAGAAAGTGTTGTGTAGAAGGCAAAGAAAGAATAAAAAAAGTTCTAAATAAATGCATAAATATAATCTTTCAAAAAAAAAAACGATTTTCTGGGCTTGCTAGGGTTGCAAGGAAAATTTTGGGTCAATTTCCTTTGGTCAAGGACGAATTTAAAAGTGAATATTATCACAATACATTGTGTACACAAATAAAGAGTCCATAAAAAACAACTGAAATAAAAAGAACAATAATACTGGTTTTAAAGAACAAGCCGTAAAACAAGTGACATTCATATTCACACAACAAAACAAAAGAAAACGTTACAAACATACAGATATACATACAACAAGCTAGATATGACATACAAACTAGTTTAACGAGCTCACCTTGCCTCCAGCTAGGCCCCCTACAACTGCTGTGATGACACCAACTGCTTTCACAATAAGGGTCTTGATGCGAACCACCCGCGGAACTTTGACGCCGTTTAAGTAACATTTCACTTGGGGAATACCACTTCCGGCTGCTACAGGCTGAAATAATGTTCTTTATAAGTAGGTACTTTGTTTTGGGATAGTTAACCTTATTGCTTTTGAATAGAGTTCAATTTTCTTTAGAGAATAGATAGTTATTCTACAGTTTTGCTCTTTGTTTACAAGTACCAGGAAGTAGATGTTTGGTTGAATATGTTGCTGTTCACGGTTTTAGTAGGAATTGTGTATATTTATCACTATAGGGAATAGTAATGTTGTGTACTTCCATTGACTAATTTATTATATTTGCAGTATAATTACTAATTACATACATTTTACTTTAATATGATGACTACATTTTGAGAATTGATTTATTTACTCATCACTTGGGTGTCCTAAACACCTTCTTGGGACCCAAAACTCAATAAATAACCATCCCAACTACATAAACATACAGATTCAGTTTACTGCAAAAAAGTGCATGTGACAAAACATTGACATTTTCGAATAGATAGCAAAAATATCATGCATAAAACTCGAGTAAAATGGCACAATCAATTTGAGATAGTAAACTAACAACTACCTACTTACCTCAACATATGCAACAAGCATGGATCCAATAAACACAATGCATATGTTTGATAACACCCACAGCAAATAAGGAATGTACAGTCTATCTTGTATCACGTATGTGTCTACAGCTGTTTGGCAATTAAATAATTAGTCATGGAAATCATTAACTCTTGTATACCTAATTATATAATTCATTGTAATGTTAATGTGAAATACTGGATGGAACGGTTCATTTATTGTTCTGATATTAATTTTAATTAATGAGGAAGATAATTTTTTCAATTAGGTATTTTTTTATTCCTTTTTGTTAATTAAGGAAAACATTTCTCTCTTGATGTCATTAGTGAGATAACAATTAATGTCCTTTAAAAAACCATTTTGGAAAGTATTTTATCAGATAACAATTACAACAACAAAATTATTATTATAACAGCAGAGTATGGTAAGAGGAAATCAGGAAACACTGAAGGATTTCCCCATACATACCTACTAGCAAGATGATAAATCATTTAAACACTTTATAAAGGATACATTTCTTCAGCTCCCTGTATTTTATCTTTGAGAATTCTTCTATACAGATGTCTATAAAGAAAGCTATTAGAGCTGTGATTATGCCAATCAGCAGTATGATGAACCACCGGGCTATGTCCTTCCAGACTATAAAAGCATAACCTCTTTTCCGTTCCTCGTCAAGGAGTAAGTGGTTCTCACATGTGTCATAGTCCAAACTCTGAAAGGAATTTAAAAAATATATTCAAATTTTTTCAAATAGTTTTTAACACATTTTTTTTTCACTATTATTTTTTTTACATTAGTATAAAAAATAAACAGTCAGAAATACTGTCCCACTGATACCGGGAATATAGTCATACATATACATAATTTTGAGTGTAAATACTTACTTCATATTTAGCAGAAAGTACATTCATGGACCCTGGCTCAATCTTCTGTGGGGGCTGCCTTCTCCGAACTCCATGGCTGCCATGAAATTCATCATCATCCGAGTCCTACACAGTTCAAATCAAATTATTTTATCTACATATCATGTGACATTGTATTTCTAAACTATTGATTACACAAAGAGGTCATAAGCCAATGACTAATTTTAAACAAACCGTGTGATATTTAATAGCTAAGTTACACTGACAGAATTAGGTAATCATTAAATTAAAAATAAATACATACAGTGCACTAAAAGTCTGATTGTAATTTTAATTGTTAACGTTCCACATACCTCGAAATTCACAGATTTATTAAGTTGCGTGAAATTAGAAGTGCTGGGATCTTCAGTGCTCAATAATTGCGCAGTGTCTGACGTAGTTTCTATGTTGCTGATAGAACTAGCAGTTCCCTCAGCAACCGAAGTCGACGAGTGGCTCATTTTATTCTAATCACTACACTGAATTAGATCAATACGTTTATTTTATTGTTCCTCATTAATAATTACATGGCTAAATAAAAACATTGGATTTTCCAGTTTCACTTTTCACAAATGTTTGATTCACACATAAAAAACACTTTGCACATGGTGCTCTTGATTATCCAAATTATTTATTTATTTATAAAGGGACTAAGTTTATCAGTAGTCAATAAAACATATCCAAATTATCAATGAATCATGAACATGAACGATTTTGTACGTACGAACTACGACAGCGACTGTAAACTGACAGTTGTTTTGTTGACTGACTGCTGACATTAAGATGACGTTGACTTTAAGTGATGTCCATCATTATATAAAGCACAGACATCAGAATTCATTCGGAATTAAATAATGACTGTTATTCTCGATAGGACTAATTATCTGTAAGCAAAGCCAAAATAAACACAAATAATAAATCTTAATGTACTGAATACAATCTGATTTCAATTTAATAAATTTGGAACCAAAATGCTAATACAATTTATCAATTTTTCCAAATCTTTACAGTGCCTTTAATTCTTTAAATATTTTGATCTTCTAAGCAAGGCTTTGCAGTTTCTATAAAGTGCATATACGTCCTTCTGTGGTGTAATTACTATTCATTCATTAAATTTTATCAATTATCATATCTACTGCAATAATACTGATAATACAAATCATTTGATAATGTTATCATTTTATCAGTGCGTAAACTAGAACAAACTTTCGTAGCTCACACATACGACGCGTTCATCGCTTCGTAAACAATAGAGATTTTCAATGTGTGTGTAGCTTGTTCGTTCGTTTGGTTGACAATCGCGATGTGATGTATTCTACATCATCGCATGCTGAGTTATATTTTCAACAAAACCTTTTAATTTTTAATTAAGTTACTTGATTAATTTCTAAATGTTTTCTTTCGTTGTGAATACCTTTCTCTGTTTTAATTTCTAAATATGTGTAATTTGCCGCCGAAGTTCCATTCAGTGTGTCGCCTTTGTTTATCATTCTGTGGCGATAATTGCAGTGATGTTAAACTTCCAATTTTCGACCGTGATAAGGATAAATCACGACTTTCCGAGATGATAATGGCAAATTTGTCAATAATGGTAATAATTTTGGTTTATTTCTCGCAATGATTACTTAGAAGGAGGAGTTTTCTCGTGTGAAAGTTTAGCGTAAGCGTATGAGATTGTGGATGCTGATAAGCGCCATTAACTTTCTCGCGGGTGTTGGGTATTTTCGCATTGTGATATCATATTACGGCCCACGCGTCGATTGCTCGGCCGTATGACTAATGTCATTCGTGGAAGTGATATGCGAGCGTGTGGCAGGCGCGCTGTATCAGCGGCCGCGTCGCTGATAACAAAGGAGCGCGGACGGCGGAGACCACCTCGCCTCGCCTCACACCGCCCCGCTCCTGCGCTGGCCCTCGCGCCCTCGCCTCGACTCCTCCACAAATACACTACTCAAACCAATGCTCTCCTTGCAGTGCATATCCACATTGCTGCTATGCCCTGCTATTTTGAGATTTCAATATTATCTATATTTAGATTGGTATTTTAAGGCAATCAATCTGCAGGGGGACTGCATCTTCCCATTTTTGTCACAGTGTGCATCCTCCTTGGTGCAGTAAACAACTTGTGGGTTTGTTTAATGTGTTTGTTATCAGATTGCCTCCCATGAGTCATCATCTATGATTACACTTGCAAAAGGTCACTGGCCACATCAACTCTCTTAATGACTGGTGTTGTGAAACTAACATAGGTACATGTCTAATGTTGTGAATAATATTTTTAGGTGTCCCCTGAAGACTTGCTGCCACAAGTTGTGTGCGGGAGCTGTGCACACAAACTTGATGAATTTCACACCTTCAGAGAGTTATCACACAAATCTGAACGGCTTTTGGAACAGTTCGTGCAATATGCCAATTCACTATCTGGTCCAAAAGAGGTGAGTTTTAATAATTACATTTATTGTTTACATTCACAGAAGTAAAATAGCACAAACAGGGTTTTTAAACTTTATTAATAATTTCCAAAAAATATTTAATACAATTTTATTTACATGTCTTGGTTACTATCTAAAGATTTATTGACAATTTAATTCTACAGGAGTATAATACATATATTGTAATATTAAGTACTCTTTGTAGTTCTTATGCAAAACTGGAGTCTGAGTTGATGTTGATGTAGCGGATTGGTTGACTTATCTTTTTATTGTAGAAAGCTTTAACTGCATTGACAAGTAGACCAAGAAGCATGCCCAGACACGCTATCAATGCCACTGCTAGCATACTCCAAATAACATGTTTAGGCCTCAAGTTTGAAAGGGTGAAATTTCTTTTAGGTGCAGTTGTGGTATCCAATGTAGGGCAGTAGGAGATTGTAATGTTTGTTATGTATGCACCGCTGAATCTCATGGGCGCTGCACAGCTGTAATCAGATAACATATTGTTAATACATTTACACATTTAACTGGATGCGCCTTGTGTAATAAACTTAGAATAGTTTGTTTATGTCATCAATATTATTATATAGCTATCAATTTATGAGCAATCTGTGTTTACAAATAACTTGCGTTATTTAATTGCTAGCTGTTCCTGTGACCTGTTTTTATTAGAAGCATTAGAGTTTTATTATAATTAGTTTATTAATGACTAGAGAGAAGCAATTAATAGTCTTGAAAATAGAAAGGAATATTTTTTTTTTCAGATAACTTTACTGTTATTATAAATGAAATATTAAATTCATAATAATGGAATGTCATATATTTCTTGAATGTAATAATACAAAGGAAATGATTTGTAGAGTAAGCAATAAATATAAATAGTCACTTGTAAGTGATTAGGTCATGAAATGGTGACCTCATAAGATTTTGAACAGTTTATGAGTTGACAGTTTAGTAGCCATTCATTCTAGATTCTAGAAGCTGAAGTAGTAAATATTAGATAATTGAAAATAGCATCTTACCTAGGAATCATTATAAAAAAGAATAAGAATCGATTATTATTATTGTCAGTGAGGATTAATACACACTGGTTTCTTATTTAAAATGATTCCTCAAACATTCCCCAAAAATTATAGCAATGTTTGTACAAATACTTACTAAGGAATCTCTCCTATCTGGAACTTAGTGGCTGCTTCCTGCTTAGTGACAATATTTGCTAGGTCACAGTTGCAAAGCCAGTTGTTTCCAGTCATTCCTAAGATTTCTAATTTGTTCCATGGCATCAGATCAGGTGACAACTCACTGAGGTAATTGTCGTCTAGGTACACCTGTTCAACAATGCATTATTGTTTATACCTATTTATATATGCACCCTACATATTATTCTGATATCTATCTCTTCCCAGACTGATTAAAATCCATCTAGCAGTTTTAGTTTGAAACAGCTACAAACATATATTATGTATCCTTAAAAATGATTGCTTTCACATGACAGAATCTAGGAAAAGTCAGCCCCTATCAAATGTTTAAATGTGTAAAACCAAAGTGAATACAAATTATGCACAAAAATATTTGATTGTATTATGATTGTACATTTTTTAGGGAAGTCCCAATTAAGTTTATAGTAGAAATTGTGTAGTAACTCTGCTAATCAATCTTGTTGAACTGTGACTATCTACATTGTAACAATAGGTACAGTAATTAGATTTGTTAAATTCAATTTGCTACTCTAGTAACAATAATTGGTTAGTGTTACAATAGTAAAAATCAATTCAGTGCCAGTTTTAGGATACATGTGGCAATGTATTGATTGATTGTATATCAAAATAAAACACTAAAATGATTAGTAAGCTGACCCCGATCCGCGACTGTCGTGTAAGCACTCAAAAACTGGGGCAAATTGGATTGCATGCATTCTATAATCTGATGATTATGATACTAACTGAAATGTGTATAATACATTTGAATCTGATAAAACATGTTGCCATGAGCTTATAATAGAATATCTGATCAGTCACAATAATAAACGGGTGTCGTCATTCTGAGTAACATTAATCATTGTGCGAAAATACTTAAGTAGGTACACGACTTCAAACTAGATTTGACTCGATAAAAATGTTAGAATACATTATTTTCGCTTTGATAACGCGCAGAATTAGCATCGCGCGCATACGAAAACTACAGAGGGGTTTTTCCGCTTTGGCGCTACCTTCTATCTAATGTTGGTTGGTACTTAAATGGTTTAGAATGCGTTACTCACTTCCTTCAAGGTCCACTTATCTTTCAATCCACGGAACGCATTATGGCTGATGTATCTCAGGTTTCGGTTATGACACAGGTGGAGAACCCTCAAGTTCTTGAGTGGGGAGAACGTGCTGCGTTTCACTTCGTCCAAATAATCGTTTTCGCCAACTTCCAATTCGATTAAGTTCGTTAAGCCTGCAAAAAAACTGATACTATTATTATTATGTACTTCCGTATCAGCGCGTACGTAGGCAGGTACAGAATACTATTTAACATAGATAACATCAGGTTTTTTGTTCTTTGGATTGTTTACCCATGTAGGTACCTACTACACTACAGTATCTGGAACTTTAATGAAACTGTCTATACCGCTCCATGATGGAGTAAATCGATGTTCTTGAAATAGATACTTTGATAGTTATGAACTTCAGAGTAATAATATGCTCCAGATTAACATCGTTGCCAAATATCGGGTCCAATTCGTACTAAATTAACGGCCCAGTATTATAAGGCACCTAAGTACGGGAATATAGTGAAATCATGGTGATTGATTTAGCAATACTGCAGATAAACAGTGTCGTAAAAATCCTCTTTGAGTTTGGTATTTCCCGTGAGCTGATAACAACAGGTTCTCATAGAATGTTATTTCGTAACTACCGTATCCATGACTCACAATCATCATCACTGTGCCGAGTACATTTTATATGATTTGTCTTGTTTCTACCAGTGGTTGAATACCAATAAGTATAATATGAAACGATATCCCGAATTAAATGAGTAATCAGTTTGTATTTACCTACGAAGCTATCATCATTAAGCTCGACGATGGGATTGTTGTTGAACGTGAGGTACTTGAGGGAGTTACCGACGAGGCTCAGACTCTCCGGCACAGTCACGAACCGGTTGTCTGATAAATCGATCTGTTGTAACTTCGACAACCCTTTGAACGCGTCTAGGGGTATACTATCGATGTCGGTCTTCGCCAAGTCCAAAACCTGTAATTGAACAACAAAAAAGGCGTATTTATAGTGGAAGATAACACAGCGGGAGTCTGCGGCTAACAATAGGGGTGCTTCTCAAGGGCATGGGTATTCTCAAACCTAAAACATATGTGTTACAGTTATAATGATTTTATAATATTATACATAATTATGTGACACAACCACGATTGGAATGTAATCTTAATCGGAAATACATAATCTCTGTAATGTATGCTTCTATTTTAATTAATGATGGCGAGAGTATGTTATATCGTGAGTAATGCTCATTGTTATTGACTTTGTGAAGTCCCTTCTAGTAATAGACTTTTTAATATTCTCATGACGTCTCAGCTGAGGTTGACACAATACTCGAAGAACTTGTCCCATCGTAAATCAGAATTTTATTGCATCAATAAAAAGCCAGAGTTTGATAACCCCGTTTTTTATCAGGTAACTTGCGAATTATCATCAGACACTCATATTATTTAATAATGATGAAGGTGATTATCATGTGCTATGATCACTAATCTGAAGCCGTTTGTTTACTCCAACATCGATAAACAGATTGGTGCATTCATGAACTTTGTTTTTGTAGCGATCGATGTTAGTGATAGTGATCCCTGAATAAATGTAGGTCGCCCCATTTCTTGGGTTTCGTAAGTGGCGATTAAAGAATTATGTCAGTTAGATGAGCAGCAGCGCATGTATCAAGTTGCGCAAACTATGTTTCCCATGAATTTTTGACATTTGAAAAGTAGTTTCCGAGTATTAAGCTGACGGAACTGAGAGCGCTTGTCGCTACGCATTTCTTTTATCAGTGTTGATTAATTATGCAATCTTGTGTAATATTGAAAACGAAACCCTTACCTGCAAATTGGTAGCACTCGCCAGAGCAAGGATAGTGACGTGGTCGAGTATTTCAATAGGGTTGTTGTTAAGATACAGTCGCGTCAGATTCGGCGTGTACTGGAACAGGTACCGGTCTAGCGAGTGGATGTCATTGTGGCCCAAGTTCAGGGTCTCCAGCGCGATGTTCGCGTATTTACCGTCAAGGTAGCGCCCTTGGAAAATTTCGCTCCTCAAAACCTCTCCTGAAAGATAATTCATATTTTTTACTTATCTATCAAGCACATGCAGTAATTCGAAAATTCTTAGTTTTATAAAGAAGTGCTGTCAGAACGAAGTGCATTTGTTGGATTTACGTCAATAGTATTTCCTGCTTTATATTCATTCTGAAGTTGCATACGGCTTATCCGTCCGCCCACTTTCCTAGTGATTCATAGTTTTCACTGTGCCAGAACTGGTTACATTTTATTCGCTAAGTATTTATTAGTTTTAATAAATACTTCATTTCTATATTAGGATGAATAATGGAGAGAACGCTGCCCAAAGTTCCACCCATGGATTAAAGTGTTCGTTCTATCATGCTCGAGCTTAATATAATCATGATCCATACACAAGACTCACACAATACTTTTGTTCTTATTTCAATATTGTATTAATTTCATCTTGAGAATCATAGTGAACGGCATTTGCTTGATTAATTATTGACTAACGAACAGTAATTGCTAAACAACGTACTTCTAATATTAATAGTATATCATGCGCACGTTATTGTTTGAGTTTACTTTCTAACGAGCTACCAAATCGACAGAATATTTTCATAGATCACCTCTACGTACACACACTTTCTTCATGTTTATGTATTTATGTTGATTAGATACTGTATTTTGCGTAAAGACTATTTGCGACTTCTTATTGTGCACATGAATGTTGCGATAAGAGATAATATGGTTATCATAAACTTCAGTTGAGTATAAGTATTTCCTATATGTCTATGGTTTGATAGTGGCACTCTCGGTAACCTATAGCTATGGGCTATGTGTATCCTTTAGGCGTGGCCTAATTTAAAGTTCCATTCGTCGGTTCAATACAAGGAAATCTTAAATTAGAAAATTGTCTCACAAAACTATAATTACGGATCATTGAACCGGGGCCATTGATTGAACTGTCGCTTGCTCGGGGATTAGTTCTGTTGTTATGGTATCGCTAATGATTTTTTTGTCGTCCTGTTTGCACGCCGCAGGTATGTTTCAGTTAGACTTTGTTGTTAATTACTTGTGGATCTGAATGCGATACATGTATAATATTATAATCTAAACAATAGATGAGAATTTGCTTTATTCTCTTAGTAATCTAGAATTGCTTCATATTTATATCGTTAAGATCCAATCTTAGTTATTCAACATAATTATAATAATTATTTAAATACCTATGTTCATGTTAAAATGAAATCATGCGTTCAAAGCCATATAATATTGTTAATGCTATCTAAGGAAGTAGCATATTGAGAAGTCAGTCATTTAATACTTTTACCAGAGTAACACCCTATATAGCCATAAATAGTCGTTCGTATTGTCCAGTTGTGTATCATCTGGAACTGACAACTTAACATGCACTTAGATTTCCGAGAGAACAAAACCCTATACATATTGTCTTATATAGTCAAGGCTATTGTTGGATGGTGTTTACGACATTTTTGTGAATAAAAGTGTTGCAACCAAGCGTTCTTCGGCGAAACCATATAAATAAATGTACCGCTGCCGATGACTAATATTATGAAAGATGTCGAGTGTACGCTCATATCTGTGTAGAACGTTAAAGATAATAAATTATTCTTACTAAATTACTTACCAAAATTATTGCGCTAACTGATTTCACACTCCGTCTCAATGCAATATGCGCTTTAGACACCCAAAATACATATAGATCGGAAAATAAAAAACCTGAATGGGTTTCTAATCTATATGTATTATGTAGGTATATCACGCCGAGTTTGAAGGTACATTTAGCAGAATTCATTCACCTTTAGAATGGAAAGTTTGAAATCAAAGACGTAATGGAAACATCTACTCTTCCACACTAATCATCACTAATGTTGTTTACGGATTTATAAGAATAATTTGTTTAAGATTTAGATCATCTTTATTCAGTGTTTGTTTCTCTGTTCCACTTATTTTCGTAAATTAAGAAGACGTGGGCGTTTGGACTCAATACTTAAACCAACGAAGTGATCGGAAAATATGATAAGGCAGCTCTTTTCAAAAAGGTTGTGGATATTTTATTTAATTTCAAGAAGACTTAAAAAGGTATACGGTACTGTTGTTTTGTCAAACAATACGGACCAAGCGATATGCTAAGCACTTGTCGTGAACAGGATACTTCTAATGTCACTTGACTGATTGCAGTAATCAGAGTTCCTCTAAGCATTCAACAGTACATGTATAACATCACGTCTGTTTTGTATAACTTGTATAGCGCTTTTGTGTTTGATTTTCTTGTGAACATAAATATCTGACCCAGATAAGTGTTTTCTGATCAATAATCACGTATAGCATCTCTCGCGTTCGTACGTAATGTATGAGGGTGGTCAGGTCAATAGTACATAGCTACATATTTAGTAGTCTGTCAGCGCCCCACTACAAGCAGGTTTCTGCCAATATTAATCATAATTTTGGCAAGATTAGTGTTCAAAATATGTAAATTAAAATTTATGTTATTGTTATTAGCATTAATAAATTCGTTTGTTGATTTTTATCTGTCTTGAATATTCTTTCAAGTGCCGCTAGCTGTCTACTTGTGTATGTTTATGAGAACGATAACAATTAAATACGTACCGGATATGTAATTGTTGCTTAAGTCCAAGTAGACCAGTCCGTCGATGTTACTGAAAGCATCGTCTTCGATATCGACCACCTCGTTGGACTTGAAGCTGATGGCCACCCTCTTGCCGGGCACCGCGGGCAGTTGCGACACGTTCGATATCGTATTGTTGAAAAATGTTATCAACACATGCCCATCTGGAATGTTACAAGTTACGATTACTCACCTGCTTTCCACTCTTCACTGCTACCGCATGAAAGTTACTTACTCTAAAATCTATTTTAGAGACTTATATATATATCACAGACGGCATATATCACAGTTCATAGTCATTTTAACACTTCATCAATATTCATAAAAGCTAATCCATTCCACCCACGGTAAACTTCACTGCATCCATTATCTAACGTAGAGCTACGTAACGTATGCACGACTCCAAATTCCGAATTTACTATGAATAATATATTTTAGGTAATATCCAAACCTGATCAGATGTTGATGATCAGCCGATAGTTATTTATAGATAACGCTAGTTTCATTTAGCACGTTATTAATTGTAGGTGCTGTGATTGTATTGTAGCTATTTGTTTTGTTTACGTCATACTGATAGTGATGATTAATGATTCCTCTCTCTCAGTTCGTATGAATTTACCTTTGTCTACGCTGTTTATTTTTTCCGGCCATTTTTCGGGGATCTCATCAATGTTGCGACGAGAACAGTTAAGAGTTAAAGAATCTTGTATGGTAATATCACATGGAACGTTTTCCGCGTCGGCCTCTTGTGCACGGCTCGATGAAACTAGGACGCATAATATCATTAACACCTACAACAAAGAAACACCATTACTTATATAATCTTTTAGGTACACAAACAACGATCGTCTCTGTTTTGTATCTCGGTCACTTCGGTCACTCACTTTGCATATCGGTTGGAAGAACATTTTCATCGAAATTAGAAAGAGCACTGGAGAACACCTTCGAATCACAATATGTTTTATCTTATCAGTTAGGAGCCGCCTGATATCACGAGTGACATGAAATGAGCGAGCTTCTCATTGGTCGGTGTTTGTTTGTGCTATCGTCCTACTAATAAGGAGCTCCGTTTCATGTTCAAACATTGTCTTTTGTTTTTAGGAGATCCTGAACATAACAGCGGCAAAATTGGAAGAAATAATCAAACCACTGAGCGACAGCGAGTACGAGCACGAATTGAAACACAAATATGCCGAGATCGGCTCTCCGGATTCAACTGAGGAGATGAAGAACTTGGAGAGCCGGCAAGCGGCGGTCACACTACTGCAGATAAAAAATTACGACCCAAGTAAATATGCGGTCAAACAAGAAGAAGAGCCTCATATAATGTTCAACAGCGTGCCGAGTTTACCGCCCTCTGACAGAGCGAGAGAGGTGATGCACTGCAACACCGTCATCGATATTATAAGCAAGGCTGTGGCGGTCGCGCAGCGGGAAAACGAAGAATCTCAGAAGTATCCACCGAACTACACAGGCGTCATCGACAGGACACACGCGAGCGGCGCGGCCGACACCTACGCGCATGAGTACCCCGACGAGCAGTACAGCGTGTACAGCGCGCCGCCGCACGCCGCCAGCCCCGCCAGCAACGAAGACCATGACAACAAGGAAATGGACCTCTCCCTCTACAGCACAGTCAAGAACGAGCCCGCGGAACAGACCGACCAGCAGGAACAGAACAACTCATACTTCCACACAACACTAACACACAAGCCCAACTTTGTTGACGAGTACAAGCAACACGTTTTTGGACGAAACAAAATGAAAACGTCCAAGGAGAATTCATCGGTGTATGAAGATTGTAGTCGGAGTAGTAGTGGGTCAGACCCGGACAGGCTACAAATGGATATATCTCAGATGTCGCAGGTGAGGCCTTCATAATTTGATGTGTATTAATTTCAGTAGCATGTTTAGAGGAAGGTCAACTAGGTATTCTGCCGTCCACAATAGAAAACGAGAGATAACGAACAAGGTTGGAGTGACGTCATTGTATCCAGCGACATTGAATTATATTTTTGCAACCTGTGTGACCTACAAACGTTGTACTGAACTCGACAAATTGTGGCTGAGTCTACGATTTTGATTCCTGATCCAAGTTGCGAATGCTGAATTTCGGTAATAATGTTTGTTTATGTAAATTACAGGACGACCCTGAGGAGACGCAGTCAGCTAGGTCGACACAGTCTTCGCCACAACCGCCGATGGAACACGAACAGGACAAGGAGTCGCTGTGGCAGGCTCTACACCGGCAAAATGGTGAGCACTAACATTACTTAGAGATAAGGATGACTGACAGCTCTTAAGATTAGCATCAGATAGATTGTTTCTGCTATGTAGCTATAGAGGAAAATTCAGTCCATATCGCTCTTATTCAGTCCAGAAACTTTTATGACGTGCGATGTTATAATCATGCTGTGTACCTTGTCTCGCAACAACTGTTTCATGCAAAACAAACTGAACTTTATTCTTATTAAGTAAAGTTCAATTTTGCGTGCGTTCTTTCTTGTGATTCTTGATTTAATAGATGTGATAATAGAGCACCAATAACAATACCTAATTAAAGAAATGAATTCATTAAACCGTTACAATGATAATTATAATGCTGATCAATAGACTGAAAAAAAAAAATTGTTTTATCGGTCTTTTACTAATCTCATCCTACCTACATATTAATTATTTGGATGAATCATCTGAGGTCCTGTTTTGGAACTTTTTGGAGAACATAACAATATTTAAAATGAGCCTTAAAAAGTTTCTTACTTAGTAATACAAATAAAATTACAAATTCTGACTTCTCCCATAAAAATATCACGTAACTTAATGATATACCCATGATTACATCAGGCAACAAGTAAGACCATCCATGTCAATGATCGAATTGTGCTATAGCGTTAGTTTTAAGTTCTTTATATAAAAGATGTATTATTATTTAATTTAATATTTATGTTAAGTATTTTCTATGGGCCTTAGATTCCTGAGTTAAATAAATAATAATAATTTTATTGTGTCCAGGTCGCAGCGGGGAAGCAACGCAGTTACTACGACGGCTGATCAACAGCAAACAGCTTGGTATGACAGTTTCGCCGCTAAGGACGCCCACCGCATCCCCACTCTCCACCGCTATGCAGCAGCCGCTCAACGGTTCTGTTTCACCGGTCAGTAGTAAATAATACCTTAACATTATAAGCCAGAAAAAACTTGTCAAGTGTAAGTCGAACCCGCGTATGAAAGGATCCGTACAAAAACTGGCCAAGAGCGTGTTGGGCCACGCTCAATGTAGGGACCGTAGTTTCCCGCGTATAGCCCATACCCGATAAGTGGATAAACTAGATGGGTCATGTATGTTGGGTTTTCGGAGATCTGTTACAGACACTAATCGGTCGGACGGACGGAATGACCGACAGACACGGCGAAACTATAAGGGTTCCTATTATACTACGGAACTCTAAGAATCAGGTTTGTTGTATGGTACTCTTAATTACTTATTTCAAATCAAATGTAAAATCTCGCAAGGTATTTATATAAAATATGTAGTATTTAGTCTTATTTAGTTACTGTATGCTGAAGCTATGGCCTGGAAAATTAAAGTTTATCACTCTACTAACCCAATACTTATGTATGCATAATATTAAGATGTTTAAATAAACTAAACTGTTGATTAGCGCGTGACGAACTGTCTTTCAGGCATTTACTCACAAGTTCCTAGATTTTTTCATGTCACGAAATTCGTAGGAAGTGTTTACATACACAGTGACTTAGATTTCTACGAAATGTAGGTAGTTGTGTAATTGATAGTAAATCGTTGAAAGATTATTATCATAATACTTAGCACGGGTCGCATTAACACTTGATAATTACTAATTAGGCTATTAATATGCGGTTCTGAATACATATCTGTTCAATCACATTTCCCTAATTAATAGGCGGACTGATAAAATTTACGCGTTGTGAAAAAAAAAGAAATAACCACATTATACAATTCGATATAGGTGCCTACTTGATGATATATTTTATCTCTATATCTGTCATTCAAGTCTTTCTTATTTGAATGAAATGAAAATAAAATAAAGGAATGTTACGGAAAGTCGATAATAAGTAAGACACGTGGTGTATGTTTAAACCAATAATTCTAGATTTATTTGCACTTCATATTGTATGCAATGACCAGTCTTCACCATTTTCTTTCATTTATAGCTGAAGATTTGCTATAAAATTCTATTGTACTTTACGAATAAGGAAATATGTCGGAATACGTGTTCCGCATTTGAGTTTAATTTTATTATCACCAGTCATGCACGGAACGTAATGAAACGATATATATTTCGTATCAGTGCCGTCTTCGTTTGTATGTTGATTAGAAACACCTATTTTCCGTAGATAATTATTTTTAACTTTTAAATTGCACATTCTGATTTAATGCTCAATCCTTCTCCGTGTGAGAGGAGGCCTGTGCCCAGCAGTGGGACAATAAAAAGGCTGTAACTAACTAAATTGCACATTTTTTGATATTTATTAATAAAATTACGTATTCTTATGACCGATACGACCAATCTCGGAGGAGTAACTTATCACTGACAAGACTGTGACGAATTGAATGATAAAAAATAAACTTGCCCTTTCTTTGGACTGGTTGTCTTGACGTCATCGAGTAAAAAAACGGCGTAATATTATTGTAATGTAAAATTTGGTTCAATATTTGTGTTGTTATCTGTCCTAGCGGTTTTTTGGCGTATTGCCAAGGTCCAGTTGTGTGAACTATCTGGTCATGCGTTTGTTATCTACATATGAGCCGTTATTCCATCTGATGGGAGGGTTAATTTCCAGACGGCGAAATTATCACCAGTAATGAGGATTTAAATAGTAAAGTGAATTTCGTGCGTTGTCCTTTATGCTTAAATTGCTACAAATCAAAATGGTTTATTCTATTCCTTCTTTATATATCAAAGCACGTGTAACAGTTAGTTTTCATCTAGTAATAGTTGGTTAGCTACTGCCACGATCGTCTAGCCATCAGGCTCTATTGCCAGTAATGATTTAGCTAGTATCGTAAGCTCATTCACTAAAATTGCGCCATTATTACCTAGTTATCGACAATTTAGGAAAATACAAGGATTAAGATCAATATTCATAGAATAGATACAGATAGGCAACATGAACACCAGGGGCCCGATTCTCCTAAGTTACTAATGTCAAAATCGAATAGTAATCGAATCGCAATACGATCGTAATAGCAGTTTTAACCATATCGGGCATTCTGCTACTAATAAAAGACCAATCGTATTCGATTGACATTTGATTGGTGTGCGATTGGTATGCTATTTTGGTAATTTTGGTCTATACGGTAGTTTGCCGTGCAATCATTTTGCAATCGTAAAACATTTGCAGACAAAATGATTCATTATTGAATGACAGAAAAGAATAAAAACGTTTATTTCAAAGAAAAAATAGCGGAATGCCACATACGCTTCAATAGTAATCGAGTCGGGATTGGATCTCAGTCGAATCGAGTCGAACGTCAATCGAAGGTCGCTTAAGTAAAATTAGGAGAATCGGGCCCCTGTTCTTAAGCTAGACTACTGTATATGTAAGAACATAAGTATTTCAGAATACTACACAGATTTAAAAACATGATAACAACTGTTATCAGTATTATTTAATTAGTCATGATACGCTGATAACACTATTATGTTTGATTACCTACTGCACATTGGTTTGTACAAACTGTTATAGTATATAAAAGATTAACTATGCTAACTAAACTATGACGCCATATTAAATATTATTAATGACACGATCAAATAATGCGCTATCAAAATTTATAGGTGTAATCAATACGCAATATACAATAGTAACATTAAATGCTGATTACAATGGCGGTAAATGTAAATAGCGTCCTTGACATAGAAATATTTAATTATTTATACTCACAGATCGTAACATGAAATGAGTTAGAAGTTAACTAATATCTTACCAGTAGAATACAGGTTAAGAAGTGTTTAAAGGTTTGAATACGATTTTGACGACAACACAAAAATAAAGATTAATGTGCTATCTGGGTTATTTCCATTTGTATAATATGTTTGATAAGCTTTCTAATGTTTGAGTTCCGTATGCTTATACAAATTCCCAAAATATAACTTTTATTAGGAGGATTAGTAGGCAGTATGTTTATGCTCTCATATCATATTTTTATGTAATACAGAACTTATCTTCCTTGCGTTACTCAGGATTTGACATTTGCATAAACTGTATTGTTTATAAGAAGCCTAAATTGATTTGTAATGAAAAAAAACATTGAATATGTCAAAACATCAAATGTAACTCAGTAATGAAGTAACTAACCTTCATGCTATCCTCTAGCAGTTAGACAGGTCTCCAAATGTCCACGATTCAAATTTCAGCAGATTAACGTATTGTGACAACAGACAATCCACAAATAAACCTTCTACATCTTACCACATCTTACATTAAAACTCTGCTTTAATACAAATTAACTGGACAGTAAAGATATAAAAAAAAAACTGAAAACGCAATCAAGCAATACTCATTAGCTTCACTCAAAATTTCAAACCTGCCTGAATCTATAGCAAAACAATCTAATTGACATCTGACCATTTACCAACACCATAGAGATTTAATGAGATCTTTTTTTTAGTAAAAACTTGAATTATTTTCCTAACATGAGTAAAACTCTCCAACTAACAAAGTGTACTAACCGAAAATGTTTCATATTACACTTTTAAAAACATTGCTTTTCTTAGCAGACGAGTAAATAGTAAATATGACTAAATTGCCGTATGTCTAATCTCCTGTAGTGTTTACAATTGTACTGGGGAATAATACAGGTGAACGCTAATAGTAATAAAGTAGGATGACACGACAGTCATTTCGCTTCTTATTGTCCTTCTGATGTATGTTAATGTTCATAATTTACTTTACTGTTTTCCTTGTCGTCTTTAAGAAATATGACGATACTAGCAAATAATAATAATTGTTGTAACTGTCACAAATTATCAAAAATGTTTTATGAAAAAAAAAAATCTTTCACTCGATAGTGCTTTTGGCATTTTGTTTTAAATTTTCCTTTCCAACTGGATTTCGCGGGTTTTTTTTATATAGGTACATTTGATTCATTGATAGTTGTTGCAATCTTTCAGGAAAGTAAGTTAACAATAGTTTGGAGTGTTACTGACTGTTATTTTATCACTCTCATGTACGTTATACAATGTTATGTTTTCAGAGATAAGATGATGCTTGTGAGAAATACACGCGCCTATCTGTATCTGGGTTTAACCCCTTTTGTTTCAAAGGCTTTCGGATAATTGGCACGAGTTATCTTTTGCGTTTCTGGATATACATATTTACTATTTAATACATAGGTCAGAATGTACATACATACTCCAAATTACTAGTTGTACCAAAGTATTACAGTAATACCTTGAGGAACAAATTTTTGTTTTCTTGAAACATAGTTTTTTCTTACAAAATAATATTTTTATATATTTTATTTTATATATATTGTCTGCAGAATGGTGAGTGGCACAGTTCGGGTCGCGGGTCGGGCGTGGCGGGCACGGCGCGAAGAAAACAAAGCTTCCCCGCGCGAGCGCAACCCGTCATGGCCGTCGACGCGCCCGCCACTAACCAGCAGTGGCCTCAAACAGCTTCAGAGAATGTAAGATTTTTTAAACAAGTCAATTGTATATTTTTGTTGGGATATGAAATTGACTACATATAGTTATCGGTACGAATCTTGAGCTCTGACCTACATCTGGGCAGAACTGATTTATTAGCAAAGAACCAATCCCGAGTGACGGCTATGACGCGATGCACTGCGGGCCAATCACCGCTTTAGCCCGCTCCCGCGCCTCAGTTCATACCACAAAAGGGACCCAATAAATTATTTCTGCGCAGATGTAGGTCAGAGCTCAAGATTCGTGCCGATAACTTTACCTAGTTCTTAATATTACAACAGTTCATCGACTCGAGATATCCTATCCTCATCCCTCTCGAGATGGTTTTTCCAATGCTGATTGTTGCGACTGCCTCACATTACTGCTGAACAAAACACGACACAGCCATCTGATTAAATTTGCTGTCAAATGTTTTACTCTACATCAAATTTTTAACTTTGGTCACAAAGTCCTTGCAAAAGTTATATTTATGTGTTTTGTATACAGCAGGAACCACCGGATGCGGGCGGCGCGGGCGGGGCGGGCGCGGGCCGCGGCGCCGCTCGCGTGGAGCTGTCGTGCAGCAACTGCGGCACGCACACCACGACCATCTGGCGACGCGACGCGCGCGGCGAGATGGTGTGCAACGCGTGCGGCCTGTACTTCAAGCTGCACGGCGTCCCGCGCCCCACCGCCATGCGCCGCGACACCATACACACGCGCCGCCGCAGGCCGAGACATGATGCCAAGCATACTAAGAGCAGTGAGTATACTTCACAATCATCAGGCGACAATAAGGCGGCGAAATGGTGCGCGGTTCGCGTCCGACCCTCACGTCTCGCGATACTATACTTGAAGGAAGATCGCACTTTTGCGTACTTTTTATAGAATTAACTTAAGTTTCATTATGTTTCTCGAAAGGGCCATGATCGGGCGGTGGGCGGTGAGTTCGGGTGGCTCATCGCCCCTCTGTCTACTTAGACGACAGACCCGTGTCGACGGCGCGCGTTGTTCCACGCGCTCCTCAAAGAGATGTCAGCAACCCCAGCGGGGCCCAGCAGGGCCAAGGCCTGCCGGGGCTGCGGGTTGTTCGAAAGAGATACCGCGGCCCTGGTACACAAAAGGCCTATGATGGAACACGACGGTTTTTAGTCAGTAAGAGTCTGACACTCCCTCACCGCTGCTAACCCACAGCGGGAGGGGTCATTTGATGATTTTTGACGTCGTTAAAAAAAAAAGGGCCATGGCGCTTCTAGAAAATTTGTGTAGTGCCAATGTTGTACAGCCGCAATGTCAACTTTGCAAAGTTCTCACGATAAAGCGTTAAGCAAACAAGACTTCAACTTCGCGTATTTTGGAAACGGGTATACGCGCGTTAAAGTAGCGGTGCCGCTTGCTGCATGAAAGCAACGTTGACGTCGCGAGCTAACTCCACAAATTGTGTTTTGACATAAATCCTTATTGCTTGTTGCAGAATCCCGTCGCAGCGGCGGGAGTGGCGGCGGCGGCGGCGGCGGCGCGTGCGAGGCGGGCGAGGGCGCGGGCAGCGGCGGCGAGGGCGCGGAGGAGGCGGTGCTGGCGGCGCTGCGGCGCCAGCTGCAGCCGCACCTGCTGGCCGCGCTGCACGCGCACAACACGCGCACCGTGCGCCCGCACACTGACCAGGTACGTAACACCCTTATGTAACTACGCCCCTTATAAACACTCTTTTGTACTACCCATCTAATACCTACTCCCCTCCATAAACTTGCTTATGTACGACTCGTAAGGTGCGCCTGCGGTCGGCATTTGCAGTCAGCAGCTCGCCTCCAAAAGGTGCACACCTCTATATAATCCTTTTTATGTACCTCACCCCTATTTACTCCCACTTGGGCTTCAAATTAATGTATGTGAATTTTTAACCATATATCAGATGGATGAGCTCATAACCGTTTTTGAGGGCCAGATCCGCCTCTCTGTTCAACTACACCGTTTTATTTTTCAACCACACTGTGGTCAAATTACTTTGCCACTATGAATTTGCCCATTAGAGTTCTCTTGTTTGATTCCCGTGAAACTATGTATGATGGCATAACATTTTGTTGCAGGTGGGTCTGAACGCTCCCGAGTACGACGAGGCGCCGCTGAACCTAGTAGCCAGTCACGTAGCCGCGGCCGAGGAGACGCACTGACTGCCCCTGTGATAGCCTCACTCACACTTCCCACAGAGCATTGCGTGTATCCTGTATCGATCGCTTCTCTTCCACGACTAACTAGTGTTCCCGCGAACGTTTTACACAAGCAGCCTTTTGTAAAACACTCGCCCCAACACTCACTCGAAAAGCAATAAATTTATAGAGTTAAGTATACATGCAATAATAACATTCTTCATATAATATAGTACTAAATATCTATTTAGTGATAGTTCAGGCCAGTGTTTGATGACAATAGAGGGAAAAATATGTATTTAAAAATTGTTCATTCCTTTCGTCCGGTCGTCATAGAGCTATAATGAAATGTGAATTATTTTTATAGGAGATCATACATTTTTCATAATCGATTCTCAATTAGCACTTTATTGACGGTTTCGGCTTTTCATATAAAAAAATATATCTAACGACCGGTTGACCTTTGGAATAGTATACTACAAGTGCTTTTAAACTAAAACTAAAGCAATAAGTATAGTTCGGCCATTCAGAGAATGCGTTCCTGACACGTCGCGATTGAACTGACGACGTAACTTTGCAATGGCGTTGCAGTTACGATAAAAATATTTTTGCTGGTTGTTTACCGTTTTAACAATTGAGGAGCATTAAAACAACATTATTATATCAATAATCAATTAATGTAGTTACGTCGTCAGTTCAATCGCGACGTGTCAGAAACGCATTCTCTGAATGGCCGAACTATAGTTTGTCGACAACGGTAAAGATTACATAAATGTTTATAGAAACGCGTTGGCAAAAAATCGATGCCTTTTAAATCACGTGCCTAATTTTCGTGGTCGACAATCCTGTCTAATTAATATTCAAAGCAAATCGTCTCGAACGTCGATTAACAATATACAAAAACTAGGGCATTACGCATTATCACTTCGTGATTTGGTCGCGGGAATCGTTCATTGTATTAGTGCCTATTTAATGTATAGGGAAGAAAATGGTACCATAGTGGATGATATGCAAAGGGTACTTCTGTGTGTACATATTTTCTTAACATGTGATATGTATGATTGTTGGTCATACATGTGAACGCATCGTGCAATTTGTGATGTGGCAGCTCGGAACACTCCAAACATGAGATTAGTTCTAGCGGCCGTATGAAAACTATTCGGGTTTGTTCGTTAAACTTCGTACAGACGCCGATTTGGATCTGTAATAATAAATCTCAAAACGATAATGACACTATATCGGGTTTTATTATAGTAAGCCTTGCCTTAGAATGCTCTCTTTGATATTATTGAAATTATATTTACGGTTACCTATTGCAGGACGCAAGTATTCTTTTAGTTTTAGGTCATATTGTAAATTTTATTATTTACGTAGTAGTTTTAATGCTTGAATTCAGTAAATTATAAGTGTCTAATTTATTTCCCATTTCGGTCAGTATTTACAATGTAAGTATTTTTTTCTGTCGAGTATTTTTTCTTAGTTAAGGTAACGAAATGAGAAGAAGCAATAATGACAAGCAAAACTATTTCTGGAAAATTATTTGCCAGATAATATTGTCAGCACAGGGTTGACAAATCAGCTTAGACTTTTACGAAATTAACTTTATTTGATCTACCTTGCCCTTTTGCATTATATGCTTAAAGTTAGTGAATAACTCCACTAAACCCATCATGATCACTAATCTGTGACAAATACTTAGTATACTTTTCTCATTAACATTATATCAATTATGATGTTGCCTTTAAACATTACTAATAAAACCTGTAACTTTGGCATTATTAAAATAGATTTACATGATAGTTAAAAGTTTATTTTAAGAATTAATTTTTCAATCCATTTATGATTATTGGGCATTTTTGGTTGTTAAGCGTTAGAACAAACCATTTAACAGAAACGTTGTGGCATTATATTGAGTAAATTTACCGGATTCACCTCATAATGGTCAGTGTTATGTGTTTATTTATAACAGAAAGCATTTACGTTATCTGTACCTTGAACTGGGCTGTTATGTTATTGCTTCCATTCGACTTATTTAGCTGTGAACTCTGTCACCGTCCTTTACTTGACGTCTCTACTTAACTTAGTATTAGTTCGTTTAATTATTGAAACCCCACGGGCCAGTAAAATACAGCAGTCTATGAGACATTGTGATAATACTTAGCAAGACAAACTCAGCTGTAGCGTCGCTGAGATCCTGATCGTATTGTGTTGCAGCTAACCTTCAACGTTACGTCAAGCTTATCGTATTTATAAAGCTTTAAAAATTGAGATTATTTATTCATTCTTATTGGGATCACTGTGTAGTTGTCGGAGTAGTGTGTACCCTAAGTACCGCGTAGTATTTTGCTTACGTTTATTTCGGAGTAGCAGTCTACCTTGACAATAATGTTTCACTAACTTATTATAAAACTGTAACGTACGTAAATTCTAAAATTGTTTTGCTCTCTACTTAACTATAGCTCTCTGTATGATGATATTAAATTGAAAATCAATATTTATCCATGATAATTTTTGAACTTGATATAGTACCTAGGGTGTGTTTATTTTTCTAAGAGTATATCTTTGATGGAATTTTATCTCGAATATTATTATTTTTTAAATTGGAGCCAGGAATAATGGTTTAAGTCAGTGAATATTAAAATGGATACTTATGTTGATATTTTTTTTCGAATTTGAATTGTAATAAAATACCAGTAGTACCTACCAAGTATTGGTTTTGAAATAGGAAAATATACACAATATGCAATTGGATGGTATTATTTATCGAGTGGTTGCTTAAATGCATTACCAGTGGTGATAGAAATACGACGCGGTGTAGGGGAACGTGTTTAGCGTCAGTATGAAACCACGCAGTGTAGTAGTAGCAATCGCTATGGATTCTCCACGAATATTGCTAATTGCAGTAGTGACACAGTATTATTTTATTGAACTCTACTCTGTACATTTGTGTTAGGTTTATTATTTTTGTATTTTTATAGGTTTTATCTAGATTGACTTCCGAATTTAAATTTGTAATTGTAGTTGTGGGTGGTAGTGTAGTGGAATGTTTGGTTAAATATTCTCACTGGAACATCGTCGTCTCCGAACTGCTAGACCAACTCGTGTCTGTGTCTGGTACATGAAGCAGAATACAGCTCTAATAGATCTTCCAATTTGGTTATTTATTATTGTTAGGTTAATTTATGGATATATCGGTATTAAGAGTTGATGAACAATGTATATCGTCATTTAGTTACTAACAACCCGGTTGTGTTGTGTGTGCTTACGCTCTAACAAGCATGTGTTTGTGATTTTGTTTTATTATCACGTCTGACAGGGACGCAGACAGTACCAATGCTGTTGTGTATTATTATAATTTATGCTGGAATATGGGCTTCGTATTCATATACTAGGAATTCCATTCGACATTGTATGTAACATCATTTTTCGAAGATTAAAGACTGACAAGAACTCTCATAATGTCTTCTGTTTTGTAATCTCTCTCACGTTCTACTTTACTCGAATTATTCGAAAAATGTTGATGTAAAAGTATTTTAATTCATTGTGATATCTTTTGTTGGAGAATGTAGATGTGTGTATCCGAAAAGCAATAACATTGTGATAAGTGGTGATGAACATTGTATGTTAAACTGAACACTTAATTCTGAATAATATAGAATGAATATTGTCAATTATATATTGAGCTCGCTGGACGGGTGAGCACGCAGCCAATAAACTTAATGCCTCGAACTAGTTTCGAATAATGTTACGATAGCAATAAATTTGATGAAAGCAATAGACCACATACGGTCACATTAGCCTTATATTTCACATTAAATATACTATACTTATCGTAATTATAATTAAGAAAAAGTGTTGTATTTACCTAGATACTGCGAGCCCAGTCGTCCAGTGGCAAAACTTTGATACCGATAAGCTCGTCTTTAATGTCAAATTTCAACTCATTTGATTATAAGCAGATGGGAATTAGTCTGCAGAATGATTTCCTTCGTAAAGACGTATTTATATATTATGATGTAAAGCAATAATTTCCAATATAGAAAGCTTGATGGACCATTTGTTATTGTTGTTGTCAAATTACATAACTACGTATTTATAGTAAGTTTCAGCATAAATTATCCGTTTGAGATTGTTTAGTATGAACACGTGGCCGGAATACTCATTGTGAAACATTAGTTATTGTTGTATAGATGATAAATAATGTGACTTACGCAGGGATGGATACTTAAATTATTAAAGTTTTAACTGATATATTGGCTATGTAGTGAGTAGAATATTTTTTTACAAATAAATTATAGCAGCTAATATTTTGTTTCACTTACCCTACACAACACAAAATAAAAGTCATACAAAAAGTTAACTATATTTATTCTCATATCTTAAATCTAAGTGACAGTAACAATGGGTCGTTTGACAGCTAATCTGGCGCGTCTCCGCTTGTCCCTCTTCTTGTTCTCAGTGAAGGCTTCTCGGAACAACTGTTCGCTGTCAGCCGCCTCTGCCTCGCGGCGTAACCACTGCAGCGCGTGAACGTTGTAGCCTACCATGTCCTGGACAAAATATATAAATATTTTAGAAAGATATAAAGGACAATGGGGCTATACTAGGTGCAATCTAGGTGCCTCCATCCTCCGAGCCTTTTTCCCAACCATGTTGGGGTCGGCTTTCAGTCTAACCGGATTCAGCTGCGTACCAGTGCTTTACAAGAACCCGGGCAATCTAGGTGCCTAAGAGATGCAAATGTCAAATAATGTTGTTATTGGCACACACGAAGATAATGTACAATCACATTATGTGAATCGTCGACGTCTTCACAGGCTAAAAGAGGTGTGCTGAATAAAAGTCTCCCACAAGCTGAGTGGATTTACCCATAGCGCGTTGGGCTATGCTTGTTGCTAAGCAGTGTGGGATAATTTTTTTGCGTGTTATATGAGAATAAGATATAAAAATAGGTAAGGCATTGTCACCTACATGGTGTTCACATTTACAAATGTTTTGAAATTGAACAGACGCTGGAAACTAAACTGGAGAAATCAACTCACCCTCAACTCATTCAGCCTCATGGTAGCCTTAGCCTGTATCTGTATCATGTGCTTCAACAAGGCTTGGTTAGCAACCAGCGGCGCGTGGTGTATCTTCAACAGGAATATAGCGAGGCGACAGAATAACTCCGTGTTATCGCCGCGGTCTAATAACTTTGGTAACATCTTCACAATGTCGCAGGCTACGCTGAATGGGATCAGGAGTAACGCTTCCTCTAGATCACTGGAATTAGAAATGTCTATGGTCATTTAAGTTTTTTTTGAGTATGGAAACTTATCAGACCTTCAGTGACATACTGAAACAGGGGAAAAGATTAATGATTAATTTATTAAGAAGCAATTAATTATTATGGTGATTTCTTTCAAATGTGTTTTTGTCCTGCTTTTTTTTCATATGTTGTCGAGGATGATATGGTATAAGGAATGCAGTGAAGGTTTGTTGATACTTTTTACGGTAAAATGTAGCAAAATAAATAGGTAACCTTGATATTCAATAAAATAAAAGCTACCCTGTCCTATTCACCCATTAAATAAATTATAAAAAAAGTTAAATTTTTGAAGAAATGTCGCCAAACACAAACCTAGCCCGTATTCTCTTGATAATTTCCACTAAAAAGTTTTCAGGTGTGGTGCAGTTATAGGCAGCCATTAGCAGAGGCGGCTGAACAAACTGCCCTCGCGCTTCAGCCAACTCGCGTTTGTACTCAGCACCCACAGATAAGCATTCCATTATGGAATCGGCCTGAAAAACATTTATGTAGTCAGATTTTCATACAGATAAGGAGTAAAAGTATAATTGTGAAAAAAAGTGTTTTACTTACAGCTTTTTCAGCTCCGATAGTTTTCTTTGTCGGCATTGTTAGACCGGGTAAGCCTGGGACCGGTGCCTGTCAAAAGATAGAAGTTTTGTTTCAATTTATACAGAAATAATGAGATATAAGGAGTAGGTAATATTTAAGAAACTTGTTAAAACATAAGAGAAAAAAGTTGAGACGAGAATTTCTAGTTACAATCATTGACCGTACATTACGTCCGTGTCAGTTTCAATACACCTTTATAGGTGCAGCAATAATCCTAAAAACCTATCCATTACGTTATGTTAATATACCTATGTAAAAAGAGAGTGTTTCGAAACGTTCACTGCACTGAACAGTGAGTACCTCTATATTTCGAAACGAATCCACGGTATGGATTCACGACCCCTCCTTGTCTTGGCTTTATTTTGAAACACGCACAAAAACAGTTAACAGTTCAAAAATGAGTCTTCATCAGTAACAATAGACAGTAGCTACATACATGTGTCTCCCCAGTAGCGAGCCCCTCCTCCTGCTCATCCGTGTCGCCGAGCACGAGTGGCTCATCCGTCCGCGCGTACAGGCGGAGCGCGCGGTCGGCGCCGCACGACGCCGCGTGTAATCCGCCCGCGCCCACGCTTATGTTCCAACACTCGCCCGCGTGACCCTGGTTGGGGAATGATGTTTTTGAATTCAATGTATGATATTTCAATTGTTTTTTTTTTTTGTGTACATTTTTGAATGAGAGAACGTTAGATTAAAGTGATATTTTTAACCGACTTCTAAAAATGTTTCTGTTCTATTTAGGTCACAAATTATCGTCTGATTAATTTGTGATAGAATTCGTAGGAGCGAGCGAAGAATTTTAGCGTAAAAAACCTGACATTATAGAACTTATTTTTTTAGAATGCAAATTAAAATTTTTAATATCCGTAAAATGACCTAAAATTCACACAAAAGTAAAAAAGTATACTCACATTCAAAGTAATAATATTATCATAACTATCGGCATCCCACTGCTTCACCTTCCCATCTTTCGACGTAGTAAAGAAGTAATGCGTCGAAGGGACGAACTGCAGTGACGTCACAGAGTCGTTGTGCGCGAAGATAGACTTGTGACAGTCGCCGAAGTCCATGCCCCAGATTTTGACGTTGCGGTCAGCTGAGCCGGTCGCGATGATGTTCGAGTCGTAGCTTATGTCCAGGCAGAGGACCGGGAGCTTGTGGCCGTATAGAGATAGGTAGAACTGTGGAGATATTACAAGTATGTAAGTCTGCTATGAGTACAAAGCAGAGGCAACACCCATGACGCGAGTGACACAGGTGCGTGATCTGGGGGTTCATCTCACTCCAGAGCTCACGTTTCGCGAGCATATTATTAAGATATGTAAGAAGGCGTACAGAAACCTAGGCTTTGTACTTAGGCAGTCGCAGGGCTTTACGAATATAACAACAGTAAGGGTATTATACGACGCACTCGTTAGGAGTCACTTGGAGTATGGTGGTGTCATATGGGCTCCACACGAAGCCAAATACTCTGTTATGCTGGAGCGTGTGCAGAACAAGTTCACGCGCCACTTGTACTGGAGGCTGTACGGGGTGTATCCGCTGTACCCGCTTATGTACCCCACATTGTTCGTGCTGGGTATGGTCGGGACAACCAGTTAAAGGTGCGGCGAGAATTTGCCCTTATATTATATATTATTAAATTACTCCGTGGCAAGGAACACAATCCCGGCGTACTACGGTGCTTGTGTCTCTGTGTGCCGGACCGCTATGTGGAGAGACGACGGCGCCCGCCACTGCTGTCAGTGCCGACTACCAGGACCAACCTACTGGCCAAAACACCTCTCACGCGAGCGATCCGTACTATTAACGACATCCAGAACAATATAGACATTTTCTCGTGTCAGTTCAGTGAACTCGCAAGGATGATTTTGTTTATATTATGTTATAAACTAGATTAGGATTATAGGACATACTTTTGTTATTATTGTTTTATTTTATTGTATTGTTATATTCTATTTTATTTTAAATTTATTTTGTGTAAATATCTTGTGTTTTGTTGTTTGTTTTTTATTTTATTTTTGTAAGTAGTTAGCTAGTTAGTATTTTAAATAAGTGCCTCCCTAACGCATTGGATTGTACCTGTCTGTAATGTTAGTGGTAAGGTTGAGAAATAAATAAATAAATAAATAAAAGTATGAGGCATACATTTTGTCTATAGTAGAATTGTTAAAACCTGTTTTTCAAAGTTGAATTTTGTGTTCACTACCTATATTTTTTCGGCTTTTCAATTCTTTCAACCATATTGTCGACAAACTCAAAAACATGGACCTTAAATATTGAGAAGGGTCCTTAAATATTTTATTTCCGAATTAAAAAGACTCCTATTTCTGTATCCTTAAGATACAAAATCGGAGAGCTTAACAAACCTTAAATGTATCCAGGAAGAATATCTTGACAGTAGAGTCTAACAGAGCGACTGCTATGAATTTGTTGTTAGGGCTTATTTTCACTGCACACACCGATTCTTCTAGCTCCAATGTTCTGGTATGCAAGAGTGATAGGACCTGGAAGACATCGTTCATATTATTATCAGATGTGAACAATATATTTTCATATGGATTTTCCAAAAGATATTATTTTGTTACCTTAGCTTTAGATTCTCCTGTTGGATCGGGTATCAGTTCAAATTGCCATAGTTTCACGGTCTTATCGCCGCCACCCGAGAAGCATCCACGCTGAAAAGAAAAACAGATTATATCTTCCGCTAAATCAGAAGTCAATAAATATCTGTAAGGGATCAAGATAACAAGAGTGGTTTTGGGAGCGTTACATAATAAGTTTGTCAGAGATTATGCCAAATGGCTGTTGCAAAGACTCAGCAGTTAGCCTAACAGCAGAACACGTGATGAAAGACATTTCAGAGCTATTTGCTAGCCCAATTCGAGCGTGCCAGCGTGTCGATAGCACTGGTATTGTACGAGTAACTCACCATGTCCGGCGTGAGTCCCACAGTGGAGCACTCGGCGGTGTGTGCGGGCACTTGCTCCAGCACCCTGCCGGCGCCCACGTCCAGCAGCAGCAGCGAGCCGTCAGCGCAGCCCACTAGCGCGTGTCGGTCGCCCGGCGCGAAGCATATACTGCATGGTCGTGACGATGGCATTGGAATTGTACGAAGGCAGGCTTGCGTCGATCTGAATGAAGAATTGATGACTTGCGTGTAGTTTGCTGAATTATGAGTATGTTTTATCGATAAAACTGTCAGCAACACAAGTCGGTAAGTTAAACTATTCGAAGATTCCGTTTTTAAAATCGCTTTAATTAGTAGATCATTATGTCATTAGTCACACACATCACACCTGGCAATAATATAATTCAATAGGCTAGAAGCACTAGAAACAACTTACCTGCTCCAAAGTTTGACAGAGTCAGCGGACGCCGAAATAACAGCTAAATTGTCTGAACTGATCGCCACACATCTTGGCTCCTTTTGATGACCCGGCTGTGTTATTTGTTTTAAACATTGAACTGTAAAACAAAGTCTCCATTGAAGGGGATGGATAGATGCAAGAAGTTCTTCAGAGAACATCATGTATACGGAGAAAAATTTTGCCATATAAAGGAGATGACAACTGACAATACTGACAAACATTGCACGGCAATCAGCACTAACCTTCACTCCCGTCTCCAATTCTCAAGCTATGCAGTTCAACAGTGTTGTTAGCTAAAGTAACACCAACGCGCAGCTCCCCAGTAGTACCAAGCAGCAATGTGGTAGACTTCAACTTGGCGTCCAGTTTGATGGAAGAGAGGCGTTTCACTTCATCAGTCAGTGTTAGTAACTCTGGCACTTCTGTTGTTTCAACGTCGGCCTCGCCTGCTTCTTTTAATTTTCTACAAGAATAATGTGGTTATTGTAATTTAGATCTTAGGTGAATTAAATAAGGCATAAAATTGATCTGTAATCTCGGTGTACCAGTGCCCAATAAAAACCTTGTCCTACAGAAAATTCAGGAATTAAGAACAAAATAACTTACGCCAATTTCCTTCTCTGCTTCTTAATCCGTTTATCCATCCTCATCTTAGCTTCTTCATCAGAGCAAAAAGAGAAGAGTTCCAACAGGGCGTCAGTACCGTGACAGGCTAACACACTCATTCCCGGGTCTGTGGAGAGACCTACCACGCGGCCTTTACCTCCTCTCACTAGGGTGCCTACTTGATGACATTGTAAGACCTACAAACAAACTTGTGTTTAGATTTAGATTCGCTAATATTGATAGACTAGCTTTATCTGCTATCTGAGATCGCATCTGGATAAAAGTAGTCTATAAATGTTATTCTGATGTTTGAGCTATATGTAAGCTATGCCATTTCATCAGTATACCATCAGCTGCTTGATGAACACATAACATAGATACATAAGTTATTGTTTTTATAATAATAGTGTGATGTATGCAGTGGAATAGAAAGAGTCAATAATTAATTGCATAAATATGATTTATAAAACAAATACTTTTACTATAACATTTAAAAATACATACAGAAGAGTCCTCAAGATTGTCTGTCTCTTCAAGTTTGACTATTTCCAGTTGTCTTGATAATTTCTCTTCATCTTTAACATCAGCTGTCCAGTTCAGTTTCCACACTCTCAACTCTTGGTCCATGCTGCCGGTAACGAGGTACCTTTCCTCTTTGAGTAGTACTGCTGACCATACCTTAAAAAAAATGTAATGTGTTATCAATCGCTAAAAGGCTAGCTTTGATTGTATACATGAAGCCAAGAATACATGTATGGTGAAATATTGTGGCGTCTTATGAATGATGTTATTGCTAACAATTTGTAACTTTTGGGCTTAGCATAGTTAGCTTTTATTAGTTTCATGTGACATCAGACACCTTTCATTAAATAATTATTTACATGGGACAGAATATTAATTTACACTAAACTGTATATAGTAGGTCAATGCTTTAACAATCTTAGGTATAATGTATTTATCACAAAGTTTAGAACTTACTTCCATCTGATGTCCTCCTAAAGTTTTGAAGCAGTGCTTAGTCTCAATGTCCCAGAACTTCACGAATGTGTCCTTGGAAGAGCTGACAACACAGTTCTTACCATTAATGAATAGTACACTAGTTATGGCCCCTTTATGGCCACTGAACCGAGCCTTGCCTGTTTCTGAGACCACATCCCATAGAATTACTTCTGTATCCTGCAAAAAAGAAAACAGAAATATAAAATACAGTTAGTTGAAATCTACACTAGAAGTTTTATTTATTTAGCCTTTTGGACTGGGTGAGAGAACTGATCCTTAGATCGTGTTAACAGTATGTTGTAGTTATAAAATGTCTCTCAGCTCAGTATGCCTGTTGGCAAAGGCCTCCTCCAGTAGCTTCCATTGGTTCCAATCTTGAGCAACTCTCCTCCATTTCGAACCTGCAGTAAGTTTGAGCTCATCCTCTCAGCGCATCTGTTGTCGTCCTCTATGTCTTTTGCCATCTCTAGAATACCACTGCGTTATAATTTGGCTCCACTTTTTTTGTCTGGATCTCAACAGATGTCCGGTCCATCTCCATTTTTGTAAGTCTATTCTTTCCAGGATGTCGGTTAATTTGGTTTTTGCTCTTAATTGGATATTGCTAACTCTATCTTGCCTTCTTACTCCTAGCATGCTTCGTTCCATAGCTCTTTGACATTTTTCTAATTTGTCTCTATGGTGTTTTGTAAGGGACCATGTTTCGCAGCCGTAGGAGATGCATGGCAGGATACACGTATCAAAGACTTTTCTTTTGGTTGCCATATTATGGTCTTTAGATTTTACGATTTCCTTTAAGGACCAATATCTTTTCCACCCATTGGCAACTCTTTTGTTTATTTCCTTACTTGTTTGGTCTTTAGGGGAGATGATCTGACCCAAATAGCAGTACTCTTCAACGTATTCTAGTTGTTGCTCTTCAATTTCTATGGGTTCCATTTTCGAGTTGGTCATTAGTTTTGTCTTTGTTATGTTCATTTTTAAGCCCACTTTTGTGCTTTCAGTATTTAGATTCTGTATCATGTTTTCGAGCTTCTTTGGACATTTTTCCAGTAGAATCAGGTCGTCCACAAATCTGAGGTGATTTAATTTCCTCCCGTCTATGCTAAGTCCTAGGTGTTCCCAGTCAAGATCGCGGAAGACATTCTCTAAAACTGCTGAAAAAAGCTTTGGGGACAGTGGGTCTCCTTGTCTAACTCCTCGCTTGATTCGAAATTCTCTGCCCAAAGTTTCCAGTTGTATATTACCTTTACTGTTTGCATACAGTTTTGATGATATTAATATATTGTTCCCGTATACCTTGACTTTCTAAACTTTCCCAAATTGCCTTATGACTGATGCAGTCAAATGCTTTTGCGTAATCTTTAAAGGCTATATAAAGTTTTTTATTATACTCGTTATACTTCTCAATTATCTGTGTGATTGTGTGGATATGGTCTATCGTTGAAAAGTTCCGCCTGAAGCCGGCCTGTTCCATTGGTTGGCTTTCGTCTAGTTTTGCTGTTATCCTGCTCAAGATGATCTTTGCAAAATATTTTGTAGACATTCGACAGTAGGCTTATTGGTCGATAGTTCCCGATGTCATCCTTAGCGCCTTTTTTGTGTAGTAGAGTTATGTATGAGGTTTCCCATTGTGTTGGTATATAGCCACTTCTCAATATTTGGTTGAACATCTTAGTAAGTATTGGCACTAAATCGTCAATAAATTTTGACACTAGAAGTAATATACTTATAAAGAGGAATGATTTGATTGAGATTTTCTTTGAATCGAATAGGCTCTGGAACATGGGCTGTGCTTTATCCGGATTTGGGAAGAACATTTTCAGGGACAAGGGTGAAACTGCTTGGAGCAAGTGTGGGATAAAATTGATCATCTGAGTTGTTATTGTACATGAAAATATGAATGTTGATATATTGGCACCTCCTACGTATATTATCGTAACCAACAAAATGACGATTTTGCTTTTACATTTTTAAGTATTAAATATAAATGTAAGATATATGTTTAAAAATAAATAAATGGAAATAAAAATAAGTCGCTTTATGTAAAAAAAGCAAAATTGTCATTTTGTTGGTTACAATAACATACGTAGGAGGTGTCGGTATGTCTTATGATACTAACCTTAGCCCCTGACACCAAGCGGTGCCCCTGCTCATCATACTGCAAGCATGTGACAGCAGACTTGTGCCCAGCAAACACACACACTATTTCATTGTTGACTAATTCAAACACATTTATGTTGCCGTCTACGTAGCCGACCGCTACGTGGTTGCCGCTAGGACTGGCTGCTATCTGTGACACTACAACGTTCTCTCCAGGAAGTACTTGTGCCTGAAAGCATTAACCAAGTTTTGAAATTTTGAATAGTAAAAAATAAGTGAACATTCGAAATTTTAGAGCATGACCGGGTATCGAGATGAGAAGTAACAGTTTTAAGACTATAAGCTGTATTTTACAAATCCTTACCTTCTCGCCAAGCCTCATATCCCAGATCACAACATGTTCGCAAGCACCAACAGCTATGTATCGACCGCTCACGCCATTTAAAGACACATGGGCACTGTTGCAGTCAGCACTAGCTATAACATTAAAGGTCCCACTGGGCGCATAGCGTAAATATTGCTTTGTAAGACCCATTTTTGATATTATTTGTGTTTCTTACGATATCATAACCTTAAAACCAAAACACCACACATTGCTTTGTTATGACATTTGATGTCGGGTTGCCATATGCCAAATGTTCTCAGTGTCACCAGTAAAAATAAATTGAATAGTGCAGTCCTACAACTACAATATGACCATAATACAACTATGAAACTTATTTTTTTCTCACTTAAATAATCAACTTATTTTCAGATTTCAGGAGTCTTGGACCTTCTTCATTATAACTTTTTAACTTTTCCTACACACATAAACTGCAGTTACCTACTTATATTACGGTATGTTAATAATACCGGCAATACTGCTAGTTATGATTCGGCCAACACCCAATGCCCATTTACACAGCTCATTTTCCCACGTGTAGTAAATAAATAAGCGGTATCAAGAAACGATGACAGCTATCTTAAATGATTAAAGTCGTAAAAAGTGCTCGAAAGGTGTTTTAAAAGATACTATATAGAAACCGTAAAATCCAGCTGAAGGGGGCATGAGGAAAACGTAAACAATTTTAATTTTGACACATCCATTCATTCGTAGTTCCATTAATTTTTATCTGTGACGGCTCTCAATCGGGGATTCCGACTTTCTGTAATTAAAATTATTTTTACTCGTAAAACCACATTTATATATCTTTCACATATGTTTTAGCTGTGATCTATAACGAAGAAAAGTTTTTGGTTTATTTATTTGAAGTTTTGTTTTCTCTGTTCATATTCATATTCATTTATTTGCTTTCCACAATTGCAATTATATATACAAAACTGCCATCAGGTTATTATGTTACTCAACAAAACCAGGTTTATTGTTTTTCTTGTTGATCCAACGTGCCGTCCCTTTCCCAAATTTAATATATTTACATGTGGCGGTTGATCGACCGACGAATAAGAAAACGTGCGTGACTTTTGCAGGCTGGTGGGTTTCACTAATAGATCTCACAAGAGCAATATGGAGGGTAACTCCACGTCAGACATAGTGATCATTAGCGGCAACTCGCACCCTGAACTCGCCGAACTGATCGCGCAGTAAGTCTCTGCTCCTCATCTCCTACTTTACTAGCAATTTCAAGGTTTCAGATATTGACCTAGTGTTTGACACTTGCAGAGGTTAAGTAGTTTGACCTCATTCAGATTATATTCTGTGTATAGCTTAGTAAATAAATTGAATTAGAGCTAGTTACTATGATGGCTTTACTGCAAAAATAAATATGAATGATTTGTTACAGTCGCCTGGGTGTTAGAAAGGGAGGATGTTCCGTGTACCACAAGACCAACAGGGAAACTATTGTGGAGATTGCAGATTCTATTCGTGGAAAGAATATTTATATTGTACAGACTGGCACTAAGTGAGTAATGCATATGAGAAGCACACATTGTAGCAGGCAATATAAACATCTAATAAGAATTATCAAGAAGCCAGTTTTAGAGATAAAAACATATTCAGAACACTTGAGAAAATCCCGTAATATTTACGTTTGTATTAATCAATTGTCTATAAAATGTATGTAAAATATGGAAATAATCCTCAGTGTGGATTATGACAATATTTTTGCTGAAATATTCTAGACCAGGTTCCTAAATGTTTTCACATTGATATGCTAATAAGTGTGTTGTTACATATCAAGTGGATTCTCAGTAATCAGTTAGGTTACACACCTCATTGTACATTGTTACTGTCCATTACAGTAGCATTGTGTATGTTCATACAAAGTTTTTACAAAGGAGAAGTATTGTGATTGATGTTCTAATAACAATGTTGTATATAAACAACAATGATGAAAATGTGCATGTTTTGTTTAACACTGCAATCTAGATATCTCAAAATTTACGTAAATAAGTCTGGGAAACAAATAAATTCTTAAAATTTTGCTTCAACTATATAACATAAGTATTTTGAAAAAAATGTGTGGCGAATGTAAAACTAACAATTAGAAAAATATAGATATAGATTAATATTGAAGTTGCATGTTTTGGTTTGCTATATCTTGTGTACGTGATCCTTCAACACCTATAATAATTACAATATTTCTTACAGAGATGTGAACAACAATATAATGGAATTATTGATAATGGCTTACGCTTGTAAGACTTCCTCGGCAAGGTCAATCGTAGGAGTGATTCCATACTTGCCCTACAGCAAACAATGCAAAATGAGGAAGCGTGGCTGCATTGTAACCAAACTCCTTGCCAAAATGATGTGCAAGTCGGGCTTGACACACATCATCACAATGGACCTACACCAGAAGGAAATTCAGGGTTTCTACGAGTGCCCAGTTGATAATTTAAGGGCATCTCCATTTTTGTTGCAGTACATCCAAGAAAGTGTAAGTTAATTTTTCTATCAAATGATATCTCCTAAATTATAACTGTTTTGTGGAAAATTTGGAATTCTGAAGAATATTTGGCAAATGTAATGTTATTAAACATTCATTACATTCCACCACAAATCCCTATTAATGTATATTTTGGCCTCTGTCCAAATTCACCTATAACTGAGAATAGGTGTTGTTTTCCATAGAAGGTTAGCCAACCTAAATGGCTCTATCTCACCACATTTTTTCATAAGTAATTAAATAATGTCAATTTAGATTCCAGATTATCGTAACTCGGTGATAGTGGCTCGTAACCCAGGTTCTGCTAAGAAAGCTACTTCATATGCTGAGCGTTTACGGTTGGCTATAGCCGTCATTCATGGAGAACAGAAGGAAGCTGAGAGTGATGAAGTTGATGGACGCTACTCACCACCATGCCTACCAAAGTAAGTTCTCATACATACAAAATACATACATTATTAACATTTTACATTTATTCTCAAAAGTGGTTTATTTGATCTGATAAAGCTTAACATTTACTATAATACTGATAAGCAAAACTACTTAGATAAAAAATACGACACATTTTGTATAATATTTACACACTTATATAGATTTATTTCTGATAACAGCAACTATTTGAGCTATCTGCTGAGTGCAGGACAAATTATAATAATATCTTAAACTAATTCATGTTTGGTGTTTGTAGTCGATCACGCACCATGGACGTTTCTGTTGGTGTTCCCGTACATCCAGCAAAGGAAAAGCCCCCGATCAACGTGGTTGGAGATGTCGGTGGCAGAATAGCTATCATGGTGGTAAGTTTCCTAATTATTATCATATACAACATGTACAATATTATTTTGGTTTATGAATGTAACATGTGAATGGATGAAGATGTTTAAAGAGGTCACGAAACTTCTAAGGAGTCATCAATCAATCTGCCTGTTTGTGGCCCCTAAAATTGCTTATTTTATTACAGGATGACATGATTGACGACGTACAATCATTCGTTGCCGCAGCGGAAGTGCTAAAGGAGTGTGGAGCGTACAAAATATACGTGTTGGCAACCCACGGATTACTGTCTTCCGATGCGCCCCGGCTTATCGAGGACTCACCCATTGACGAGGTCGTGGTCACCAACACCGTGCCACACGAACTTCAGAAGATGCAGTGCAACAAGATCAAAACTATCGACATATCAGTCCTCCTTAGTGAGGCCATCAGACGCATTCACAACAAGGAGTCCATGTCATACCTCTTCAAAAACGTCACCCTCGAGGATTAGTCATACCTGATGTTGCTTTCCATGTTTTAATGTTAAGTATTAATTAAGTATTATGTTCCTATCTCAGTTCTATATTCACTGTTTTTTTAGAGTATCTTTTATTGTAACAGCTATGGGTTCAGTGTATAAAAATGCCATAATCACAATTAAGTTGCTTTTATGAGTAAAGTATTCCTTGAAGTATTATGAAAATTTGACCAATGATTATAGAACTCTGATATGGAATGGTTACATAATTCCTTGTTTGTGTATTATTTTATGTATTGTATTTTTTAAGTTTATCGTATGTTTAATTTTAATTAATATCAAATGCCTAATTAAGGAAACTAAATAATTAATATATGTATATATCTATCACTATGAGTTCAAAAATGTATTTATGGCCAGTTGTATTCTTTATTGTTTGAGTTCAGCTGCATTTTGTTTCTTTTTTGGTTGCATTTTAATTTTTGTACCCACAGTAACAGTGTTCTTTACCAATAAAAGAATATTAAGTAAATTAAGTTAGAGGTTTCTTTTGTTGTATAATGTGGAGGTATTTTTAGGCTTGTTAAGTATTAAATATATATTCATTAATGGCGACTTTAAGTCCACATTTTCTTTAACGCAATATATCACCCGTTATCTACTTGCTTCTGATAAAGTCCGTTTGAAAAATATATATTAGTGATATTGAATTTTCAAATACAAATAGTAATTTTAGTAAACATAATTTCAAACTCATATACATTTTCAGACATCAAATAGTTTTAATTGCGTCGTTTTCAATCAAAATAATGAAATATATATTTTTGTAATTGAAAAACTTTTCCAAATAATTATTCGTCTATTGATACTTATCACGACATAAGTTTGTCCAACTCAGTCCAACAGCTTGAGACTAAAAAATAAATTTTAATGTTTTTCATATGCCAATGTAATGTTTTATTCAAAACCTACAATCCGTTTAATTGGTGTCTGCAACTTTCGGTGGGACTGCGTTATCTAATAGAACTAATAGTCAGGTTTTTGCTCATATCTAAAATACATAACGGAACACTATTATTATAAGCCTTTCCGTCTCATACAAATAGACTGAGGGCATAAACTGCGTTAAGCGTGCCTCTCGCGTGTCCATACAAAAACGACCCGCGCGTGCCCATGCGCGTGCACACGCTCGTGAGCCCGTCGCGTGATACTTCCGTGCAATGGGGCACGCATGCACGCGACGTGATCACGCATCACGTTGGACGGGTCCACGCGCGAAGCCCGCTAGCGGGTGCACGCGCGTGCTTGTTCAGTTGACAGCGCTATCTCGAACCGACCGCACGCGCGTGCCCGGCCCATAACAAAAAATGACAAATTTTGTACTGAGAAAACTGCGTACGCGGATGCACGCGCCGATGCCCGCGCATAAGCACGCGAACGTGCTCACGTGCGTGCACACGCTTAACGCAGTTTATGCCCTGAAGAGAAAATCTTTAGTTTGTATTTCCAAAATACAAGTGGCCTTTGCCGTATACACCATCAATGTTTGTTGATACTGCAAATGTTTATTAAAAAACAAATACTTAATTCTGATCTTTATATTTTATAGAAAGAATGTTAGGAGTCTAAAAAGTAATCATAGCTTTTGTGATTGACTTATAATGTACGTAACAATTTGACAATTTTTGTACAAAAATATAACTTTTATGAAGCCGCAAAACTGGCCTGCACTACCCGTGAATGCGCCACAAATGGCGTGAACATACAAGTTCAGTGTATAAATTGTTACGTATAAAGTTATAATATGTGAGAATTATAGTAATACAAACATAAATTAATTTGTATAGCTAAGAAAATAACGTAAATGTTTACTACTTAATATAGACTATATAAATAGAAATAAAATTGTGGCATATACATCGATTTTTTATTATTACTCTGCTCGACCCCTATGGAAACTATTGCGTAAAGATATATCCTTTTTGCGAAGAATGTCAGATTATATGATAAGACAGGAAAATCATACATAGAATTAGTATCCCACTCGATATATCCATTATGCATAGCGAGTTTGTGTATGATGATTATCTTGTCCAAAGATATGATGATCAAAATTATTTATTCCCAAACGATGATGATATAGTACTAACCCTAATCGTAAGCGCGATTCCGAACGACTCATAACATGTCACAATTATGTCAGAAATAGCGATTTGATAAATTCGTGCAAATTTGATCTTTATTGCGAAGAACATAAATCTTAAATTTGACCTTAGTTTTTAAAGTGAATAAAATATACTGCAAGATTTGAAGATTCTCAACACAGAGCTCCGAGTAAAAATTAAATAAACGGTATTATATAATGTAAAAGGGAAACTCATAATCGTCATAATATTAGCCAACATTGCTAAACAATTGCGGCGAAAAATCTCGCATCTTAGTTTTTAGATTGAGGTTATAGCTTACAGATTGTATTTATCCAGAACTGAGCGAATTCCTAGAGACCAGCTATGAAACTACTGAAGCAAATAATGTGTGTGCCCAAAATGACTTGGCTACAAGCGTTTAAACGAACTTATTCCAGTAGAAATATTCTAAAACTCAGTGAAAGAGGGATGTATCAAGATATGTTTCCTAACACTGCTGGGTAAGTTTATGATGTAATTTATTAATGAAAAATCGACTTAAATGATTTAAAACAACTTAAATTGTTCCCCATTACCCACTGAAACTTTCAAGATACTTATCTGGTTTCCTTTTCTAATTTCTGAACACTTCTTTCCATCCAGGTATTTCACTATTTTCTACATTTATTTCTGTGTTCTGTTCTAGATCTGAAATCCGGGACTTATTAAACAAAGCTCCACAATGTGTATACGCTGGGTTTGACCCCACAGCTGATAGTCTTCATGTTGGGAACTTGCTAGTCATCATAAATCTCCTGCACTGGCAAAGAGGAGGCCACAATGTTGTTGCTTTGGTAAACTATTATTCAATATACTTCTAGTTAAAAAAAAAAGAATATTTACAAAGTTTGTTATCATCAATTTTTATATAACAGTGGCAACAAAATGAAAACAAACAGCTACAACTTTGTAACTGGCCGATGCAGAAGAGTAAAGATATGATACTTAACCTTTTTTCTATTCAGGTAGGAGGAGCCACAGGGTACATTGGAGATCCCAGTGGTCGAAGCACAGACAGAATAGCCATGCAAAGTGATATCATACAAGAAAATGTTAAATGTATCCAAAACAACCTCGAGACTGTATTTGAAAACCACAAGAAATATATCTGGACACAAGACGCAAGTAAACTTAAACCTATCAAGTAATTATAGACAGGAATCATTTTGTGTATTAACTAAAACCTTCTACCACTTAACAAATTTAATAAAAAAAAATAAACAGACACTTTGTTATTTTATGTAAATTTTCAGGGTTGTCAACAATGAAACCTGGTACAGAAATATAAACTCCATACAATTTGTGAGTGAGATTGGAAGGAACTTTCGCATGGGCACCATGCTTTTAAAACAGAGTGTGCAAAGTAGAATCAACTCAGAAATCGGAATGAGTTTTACCGAGTTTGCATACCAGATATTCCAATCATATGACTGGCAGCATTTATTGAAAGAATATAATTGTAGATTTCAGGTAAACAATATTTTCTAGGAAACATATATTAAAATGGAATGGCATTGGTCTATATTGTTAGAATTTTTCAGATAGGCGGCAGTGACCAAATGGGCAACATAAGTGCGGGACATGAATTGATAAGCAGGACTGCAAAGACAAATGTCTATGGTTAGTTTTGATTACAATCTTGATTAAAACAATTTTTTTTGTTGTAATTTTTAAAGTTTTTTTTTATTTTCAGGTCTAACATTGCCTCTAGTCACGACTGAAGAAGGTGACAAATTCGGAAAGTCAGCTGGAAACGCTATTTGGCTAGACCCAAAGAAAACAAGCCCATATAGCTTATACCAGTTCTTTATAAGAACAAAAGATTCAGAAGTAGAGAAACTACTGAAATTATTCACTTTCTATAGCTTAGGAGAAATAAAGGATATCATGTTCAAACATAAGGAGCATCCAGAGCAAAGATATCCACAGACCTGTTTGGCTGACCAACTCACTACTTTAGTACATGGAAGTGAGTACCAACTAAACTGCAAAGATGATACATCTTTGCTAAAAAACATACATATTTTAACTTTAAGACCCTTTGACAGGGTTAACTTGTTTTAGACTTTAGGTACATATTGCTCCTAAAGTTGATATTCGTTTAGCAGTCACTTAAAATTTTTGTATATTTTCAGAGGAAGGATTAGAGCGCGCAATGAAAGCAACTGATGCTATTTACTCGAAAGACGTGAAGTCTCTGGTGGCGCTCAGTAGTACGGAGTTAGAGCAAGTGTTCGAAAATGCTACGGTAACCAACCTGTTGTTGTCGCCCGGTATCACTGTGCTGGAACTAGGCATGAAGGCCAAGTGCTTCCCCACTGAGAGTAAGATTTAGTTATTTATTGATAGTTATCTATTTAGTTATTGATATACATATATTTATATCTATAGTAATGCAAAGAAGTCAATACACTATAAAATAATAATGCAATAGCGGCAACCCTATTGCGTTTATCATTTACTAGCTTCTGCCAGCAGTTTCACCCGCATCCTGCTTGCACCTCTGCAGGAACCTGGATAAAAAGTAGCCTATAGCCTTCCTCGATAAATGGGCTATCTAACACAGAAATAGTTTTTCAAATCGGACCAGTAGTTCCTGAGATTTGCGCGTTCAAACAAACTCTTCAGCTTTATGGATTTGTGTTGTCACAAATGAAGTAATTATCGACATTGATATTGTAGCTCGAAGGCTAGTTCATTCCATATTTGTCTTAAATCATGTTCTTTCTTCATCAGGAGATGCAATGCGGATAATACAGGCCGGAGGATTCTACATCAACCACCAAAAAATACAGAAGATTGACGAAGTGATCACGCAATCGGCGCACATACTGCCCAACTTATTGTCTCTGCTTAGGGTGGGCAAGCGCAACTACTATATTGTTAAATGGCAAACGTAAAATAAAATATTGATTATTTAGGAGTTCAAACTTGTTTCATTGTCCTTCAAACTCATGGTTAGATAATTGACTATGATTCTGGGAATGCAATATGGCTAGACCCAAAGAAAACTAGCCCTTATAGCTTATACCAGTTCTTTATAAGAACAAAAGATTCTGAAGTAGAGAAACTACTGAAATTATTCACTTTCTATAGCTTAGGAGAAATAAAGGATATCATGTTCAAGCAAAAGGAGCATCCAGAGCAAAGATATCCACAGACTTGTTTGGCTGATCAGCTCACAACTTTGGTACATGGAAGTGAGTTCTAACATAACAGCTAAGATGATACATTTTGCTCGTTTGTTGCCCGTGGTACTACCAATAGTACTACCAGTAGTACTACGGGTAAATTTTTCTTCCCGTAGTACTACCAAGCGGTCTGGTAGTACCACGGGCAAGAAAAAACTACCCGTGGTACTACTGTCAATAATTTAGGTTTTTTTCAACCCTTTTGTTGTCACAGTTGATATTGTCATCCTAGAAAGAGAATTGAAATATATATTTTTTTATGTGGATATATTTTGGTACTATTTCGTAAATAGATCTGGTAGTTGTGAAATTTTTTATTGCTCAAAATCGACAAGAGTCAAAATCACTTAGTTTTTTTTTTCACAAATAAATATTGAATACCTTGGTCTCGATTTACTTGATAGGTATTTTATGCTATCCTGGTACTTGCTGAGCATTTTCGTCGGGAAATTGGAATACTCAGGTAAGTTATGCTGTCCTGGTACACGGGGAGAGCAGTTGCATCGACATTCCGAGATTGAATAGGTTTACTTTTTATACTCCGGTGATTTATGCTGTGTATGATGAGGTGGGATGAAAAGTTACGTGTTGCACTCGAGTGCAAAGATTTTTCACCTTGTACTGTTTTGATTCCTTCGCTATCGATCCGGGTTCTAAGCTTTGAAACACTCCGCTCCTTTAGAGAGTAGGCAAACAGTCAAATTCCGAACTTATTTCAAATATTTAGGCTCATGATTAAAAAAAAAATCAAATCAAAAAGGTTTTAAATAAATATAAAAAGTCATACAAAAATAAGAAAAAAATATGTAAGGGTGCGTCCACATCTGGCGAATGCGCCACGAATGCGCAGCACGCGAGCCGATCGCGAGCTGTCCGCGAGCTGCGCGCGTGCAGTCACTGCAATAGTTCGGTGCGCCTCTTTAGCGCAACTCACGCAAGGCTCGTATAGAGCGCGCGAGCGGCGCGCGATCTGCGCGCAATCAGTTCTCGCCCTTACAGTTCCGTATATTGGCTCAGTACTATCGAAGATGGCAGACGTCGCGCGCCGCCTGCGCGCCGCTCGCGTGCGGCGCTTAGGTCGCGCGCGAGCTGCGCGCGGGCCAAGCAGAAGCGGCGCACGAACAAAAATGCACGCGCGCAGCTCGCGGACAGCTCGCGATCGGCTCGCGTGCTGCGCATTCGCGGCGCATTCGCCAGATGTGGACGCACCCTAAGAAAGAGTCACCTACTCCAAAATAATATTGTAACAAAGCAATTTTAATTAAACCCCACATAATTTTAGAAAAAGAAATCCAAATATCCACTCCACTTAAAAATTGCCCCTTTTTCGATGTTCACAATTTGAGAAGAGCACCAGTTGCGAAGTGTGCCATTTGAGAAGCGTACTAGTTGCGAAGTGCACCATTTGAACATGATGTAGAAGTTGCGAAGTGCACCAAATGCGTCAAACCCAATGATTCTTTTACTGTTAGGAAGCTACACTCTCTGTGCTGAACGCAAAGTACGTTTTATCCGGGTACGGAAAGAAGTTTCCCCGGACGAGGTGATTAGCCAAAAACTAATTTATAGAATACGGCCGAACCAAAAAAGTAAAGTACTAGGACAGCATAACCTAAATTATAGATAATTTTAATAAATATGACACTACCTACTTAATATTTTAAATAAAACGAAAAACGTAAGTACATATTCAATTCTTATTTGTGAAGAAAAAAACTAAGTGTTTTTGACTCTTGTCGATTTTGAGCAATGAAAAATTTCACAACTACCAGATCTATTTACGAAATAGTACCAAAATATATCTACATTAAAAAAAATATATTTCAATTCATCTTTCTAGGATGACAATATCAACTGTGACAACATAAGGGTTGAAAAAAACCTAAAATATTGACAGTAGTACCACGGGCAGTTTTTTCTTGCCCGTGGTACTACCAGACCGCTCGGTAGTACTACGGGAAGAAAATTTTGCCCGTGGTACTACTGGTAGTACTATTGGTAGTACCACGGGCAACAAACGATTTTGCTTACCAAGAGACCCTTTAACAGGGTTAACTTGTTTTAGACTTTAGGTACATATTGCTCCTAAAGTTGATATTTGTTTAGCATCATCCTGCGAGCCTTTTCCCAAACTATGTTGGGGCGGCTTCCAGTCTAATCGGATTCAGCTGAGTAATAGTGCTTTACAAGAAGCGACTGCCTATCAGGGGCCCGATTCTCCTAAGTTAATAATGTCAAAATCGAGTAGAAATCGAATCGCAATATGATCGCAATAGCAGTTTTAACCATATCGGTCATTCTGCTACTAATAAAAGACCAATCGCATTCGATTGACATTTGATTGGTGTGCGATTGGTCTGCTATTTTGGTGATTTTGGTCCATACGGTAGTTTGCTGTACAATCATTTTGCAATCGTAAATCATTTGCAGACAAAATGATTCATTATTGAATGACAGAAAAGGATTAAAATGTTTATTTCAAAGAAAAAATAGCGGAATGCCACATACGCTTCAATCGTAATCGAGTCGGGATCGGATCTCAGTCGAATCGAGTCGAACGTGAATCGTATGACGCTTAAGTAAAATTAGGAGAATCGGGGCCCTGACCTCCTCAACCCAGTTACCCGGGCAACCCGATACCCTTTGGTTAGACTGGTGTCAGACTTACTGGCTTCTGACTACCCGTAACGACTGCCAAGGATGTTCAATGACAGCCGGGACCTACAGGGACCTACAGGGGATATTTGTTTAGCAGTCACTTGAAAATTGTGTATATTTTCAGAGGAAGGGCTAGAGCGCGCAATGAAAGCAACAGATGCAATATACTCGAAAGACGTGAAGTCACTGGTTGCGCTCAGTAGTACAGGGGCCCGATTCTCCTAAGTTAATAATGTCAAAATCGAATAGAAATCTAATCGCAATATGATCGCAATAGCAGTTTTAACCATATCGGGCATTCTGCTACTAATAAAAGACCAATCGTATTCGATTGACATTTGATTGGTGTGCGATTGGTCTGTTATTTTGGTAATTTTGGTCTATACGGTAGTTTGCTGTACAATCATTTTGCAATCGTAAATCATTTGCAGACAAAATGATTCATTATTGAATGACAGAAAAGGATAAAAACGTTTATTTCAAAGAAAAAATAGCGGAATGCCACATACGCTTCAATCGTAATCGAGTCGGGATCGGATCTCAGTCGAATCGAGTCGAACGTCAATCGTATGTCGCTTAAGTAAAATTAGGAGAATCGGGCCCCAGAGTTAGAGCAAGTGTTTGAAAATGCTACGGTAACAAATCTGCTGTTGTCGCCGGTATCACCGTGCTGGAACTTGGGATGAAGGCCAAGTGCTTCCCTACTGAGAGTAAGTTCACTTTGATAATTATACATCTGTTTGCATTATAATTTAAAGTAAGAAGTCTATGAACTACAATAACTCATGGCAACCATTCTTCATCATTCATCTATACTGACACAAAAAATTAACCAATATTAATATTTTCTCTTTTGGAATAAGCATAGCTTTGTATTGCTTTCCACGAGGCGAATAATAATAAGGGATAATCGTCGAATTTGATTTTGTAGCTCCAAAGCTAATTCTTATTTGTTTTATAATAATGTTCTTTCTTTATCAGGAGATGCAATGCGGATAATACAAGCCGGAGGATTCTACATCAACCACCAGAAAGTGCAAAAGATTGACGAAGTGATCACGCAATCGGCGCACATACTGCCCAACTTACTGTCTTTACTCAGGGTGGGCAAGCGTAACTATTATATTGTTAAATGGCAAACGTAAAATATAATATAGATTATTTAAGAGTTTAAACTTGTTTAATTGTCCTTCAAACTCATGATTAGATTATTGCATAATATAACTGGAGATTATTGCTAGATTCAAATAATGAAAGACGCGTATAATGTTTGGGCTATTTTATTAATACTTACAACAGAAGCTGGTATACTTGAAGTATATAATAATAAAATGCATATCACATAAGATTGTAAACACTACATAACATACTTACAGCTAAAATAATAGTCATTGAAACAGCATTGCGTTGATTACTAATCTAATGCATTGACAAGTCACGACGGTATCCATTAGACACGGTCAGTTGGTCAACGCCGGTACAATTACATAAATACAATTTAATTAACTCTCAATACAAAAAATAAAATCTATGTTTAGCAAATAAAATGACTTGCCGGCGCTGGCCAAATGTCTAGTGGTCAAATGGAAACACACCATTACAAATATCGTAAAAATATGGCCGTTTGTTACGTCAACAACATTTGTGCATTCCCCCGCTTGTGGCCACTGACCGGGAGTGGTGATAATATTTTTCTAATATCACAATTATTAATTGCAACATTTTATCAATATATAACTAACTGGCTTACAACATTCCATTATTTATTAAAATTAGATTGCATAAAAAAGCTACATAGACAATCTAACCGATATGTCTTTTTGGAATAATATTCCGGGGTCAATGATTAATCGTCAGACTAACATACGTATTACGCAAAAGCTGTAATTTCTATTTTGGTAATAGATAATATTATTCAAATTATCACTTGTTATCTTATTATTAATTCTAGTTTTACAAAAATAAATACATAATACTCATTTGATGCAAAGAAAACTTTTCTCAAATAACATTTTTCTACGTGACCGAGGCACGGTATAAGCAGAAAATAAAGAGCCAACATCAGTCTCGTTGCGACATCATAATTTACGACAGCGGGAACTAGAATTATAATAGACCACGATCATAACAATGTTGTCGCGCCCTGTTTACTGTGATGCGGTGACTCGCAGCAACTAACGTCGTCGCTTCAACCGCGGCATGGGCACCGGCACGTACGGCGCCCGCTAAAGATCCGTACTCTCACGCAGTGGCTGCACAGCCGGCGCCTCAGGCCGCGCCGGCTGTGTGGCGGGCACGGCGGGCGGCGACTGTGCTAGTGGGGCGGTCGGTGCCGCGCCTGTAACCGCTGGCGCCGCTACTGGCGGCGGCGGCGCGGGGACTAGTGGTCGCGGCGGCCGGCCCGGCTGTGGCCGCGGCGACGGACACTCCGTGATGTCACCCTCCGACTGCGACAGCTGTCTGCTCGCCACACACAGGCTCCTCGGCTCCTCCAAGTCGCCGTCCCGCCCACCCGAACTATGTGTACGTTGCACGGTCGCGCGTGGGGTTTCGTCGCCATCCTTGTCAGCGGGAACGGCGGTGGCCCCGACTTGGATGACGGTGGGGTGATGTTTGTCGACGGTGTAGATGTGAGTGCGCTCGAGCACGGTGGGCTGGCCGGCGAGGTCGGGCGCGTCGCCCAGCGAGGAGCGCGGCGCGCGGAAGCTCTGCGGGCGCAGCGTGGCGGGGCGCTCGGGCACGGCGGGCTTGTGCCGCAGCTGCACGTCGGCGTCGGGCGCGGGCTCGGGCGCCGGCACGATGGTGCGCGGCGCCGCCACCGGCCGCGGCGGCGGCTGCCCGCTCGGCTTCGTAGCCTGCAAGCGTGCCGGTGTTATCTTGTCAGCTAATGGCCGTTCGGCTCCCAACGATGCCGGCCCACTAAATGCATCACCGACCACTTTCATCCTGCTAACGACTCCGGTCTGCGCGGTCACGTTCTTTACGACTAGTGTGGAGTCTTTCCCGTCGGGTGCCTTCATAATGTCCTTGTCGAGCTCGAGGCTCTGGCGGCGCGTGTCGGCGAGCAGCTCGTTCCGCGCCTCCTCCTTCATGGCTTTGCTCTGTCGGTACGTGGAGCGGTTGATGGTCTGTACGCCGGTGATCACCTTGCCGGTGTCCGATATGACGGGTCTGGGCGGCTTGGCAGGCTTGTCGATGTCAGCCTTCGCTGTATTCGTCTGTTCTTTTACTATTTCTGGCGCAGGGAGCTGCGCCTGCGGTTGTGGTTGGGGCGGAGGCTGTGGCTCTATTACTACTTTTTTATTTTTATCTGGTGTGAAATTAGGCGGCACGGGAGCCAATGGTTTGTTTTTTCGCCTCATGATCGGCTTTGGACTTCCGTGTGGGGGACTAGATTGATCAGATAATGAACTGTTGGACTGAGCCTTCTTCATGTCGTTTTCGAGCAATATTAAACTAGTGTCGTGACTGTTGCTCCTCGAGTGGCGGCCTGCGCTATCGGTTAATTTGCTTAGACTTTGGTGATTGTAGTCGAACATAGACTTGCTCATGCTGCTGTAGTCGCCGTTCGTGGGCTCGTGGCTGAGTGCTGCGGTCTGATTGTAACCGTGGACGAAATTAGGCGAGAAACCGTACTCGCATTGATCTGGAAGTAGATCCTCTTTGGTGAATGAAATGAAGAAGTTTAGATCGTCCTTGTAGAACCAGTCGGCGTGTTTGATGAGTAGTTCAACGATGCAGTTGACTGCAGTTGTGATGTTCATGTCGAATGTGCTCTCGTCGGCCGCCCACAGGAGGTTGGGAGCGATCACGATGGCCAGGTTCGAAGGGGTCATTTTGTTTGTACTTTGGTTCTGTGTCAAAGTAGACAAAAATTTGATAAGGTACCTAAGATTTTGGAAGTTAGCCTCGGGTAGTAGGTGTATGGCTTCCCAGATGGCGTTGAGCCGGGTCTGTTCGGAGGGCTGCCGGGAGGCGGTGACGAAGTTCTCGTAGAGGCGGTAGGTGAGCAGCGGCTCGGGCAGCTCGCGCAGGTAGCACTTGAGCACGGACGCCACCACGTGCATGTCGCGGTAGTCGCGCGGCAGCGGCACGTTGAACAGCCCCGCGTCCAGCGACAACTTCATGCGCCGCACTTTAGACGTGCCTGGAACAGATCAACGTACATTATTCTCGACTATGTTATGATGTTCACAATTGAAACAATGCGCGGTTTGATAACATTATTATTATAACATCGGAGATCAGCAGTTTGGAGCTCCATTCAATGGCAGCTTGTAATATCTCTATTATGGATATCTACTTATTCAGCCAATTTTATTATTTTCCTCAATCATAAATTATCATCTTCTTTTATTATTATTATTTTACAGGTTATTATTATCTAACATAGGTTAAGTTGTTTTTGTTACTAACATTTTATGGGCCTTGGCGTCTAAAAATATAAGATTTTTATTTTACGTAGATAAATACATACATATGGAAAAACATAGATATGATAGCAATTCACTATAGTTCGGCCATTCAGAGAATGCGTTCCTGACACGTCGCGATTGAACTGACGACGTAACTTTGCAATGGCGTTGCAGTTACGATAAAAATATTTTTGCTGGTTGTTTACCGTTTTAACAATTGAGGAGCATTAAAACAACATTATTATATCAATAATCAATGAATGTTATAATTTTGTGCCAAACTGAGTGTCAAATAACTTGGTAAACAATATTTTTCTAAATCTATACTGCGCTATTACAAGGTTATGTCAGCGGTTTATATTTTGTAGTGCTGTGCTAAAAATAACAGGCAAGTATCGTAATCTGTTCTTATACAGTTATAATATAAAATAATACGTTTTGATTTTCTTTTTAAGAATTGGAAAATAATGGACTATAAGACTTAATTATAACGTTTATGAAATATAAAAATAAAACTATGACCAAACCGCATTTTTATACTTAGATTAAAAATGGTAACCCCAAATGGCGTTATGGGCCGCCATTTTGTGACGCTAAAACAGTCGTCCGTTGTCGTTTCGTGCGCATAGACCACGTTTTTCAAGTGTTTTCGATCTGTTTTTATTTGATTACCCGGCTTTTGTTAGACCGAGATATCAGGATTGATTCTGTTATTGATAATAATATAATTATACATGTAGGCGAAGATGATGATGAAGACACCACCTCCTCAAGCAAATCGGAGTCTGATTAATATTCTGTTCGCACATTCAATTCAATGTACTTGTAACAAAGAATAAATAAAACAATTTTATTATATGAATATTACCTTTTTTTGGTTTCCACTTAAATAACTAAAATATAAAACAAATGATTCCGCCAATTTAAAACGAAAATAATCTTAAAATAATGCGGCGGTTCATTTTGAAGGAACGGTAACGAACTCAGTGTTATGTTGTGCCCATCACTAGTCGTGACTAACTGATAGGTGTCAGGAACGCATTCTCTGAACGGCCGAAGTATAATACCATTGAAATCGTTGTTTATTTAATGAATAAAATTTATAAAGATATATAGACATTTATAAAGAAATCTCATAGGAACAACTCTTTTCGATGATTTTTACTGGCTAAATAACAATTTACACTTATACATAAATTAGCAAACATAGTCAATATAACTTCAAAATAATGCGAATTTCCTTAAACACGTGAGTTAAATACACAGTGTGGTTTTACTATCGGGTACTACGGGTTTTAGTAGGCATTTAGTATTTTCGAGTGCAATACATATTACACATAAATAATGTGTGCCATGATTTTTGAACTATAAAATTGACTAATCTGGAATGTACGTACATGTGTGTTCTTTTTCTCTAAACCTAATCATTCACGTTTGCAAAACAAAAACAAAACTTTTGGTAAGTTGTTCTACTTACGCCCACGGACTTAACGGGACACCAAGGTACCAAAAATGGAACTATTTATATGAGTAACAGGTTTTATTTAGAAGTAGTATTATAGTGAATTGCTTACGCTTTGCTTTTTGCTTGCACTAAAATTAACAATCACAGGTGAAACCGTGAGGCATGGATAATGTCATAAAAAAAGGATTGCTATTCGTCTGACTCGGTAAAACTCTAAAATAGCTGGATGAATTTGGCTAATTATGATTTTTTAATAAAGATAGTGTACCTAGTATTTGTGCTTTTGTATGTAAGTCAAACTTTGACATGTTAAGTATTTAATTCTAAACAGTACAAAAGCCTGGACATTTTATGTCAAAAAATTACAAGATAATTTTCTAGTACTTACCGCCAGCAATCCTGAACAGTCCTTCTTCGTTAAGCGCCAACTCGTGCAGGGTGCAAACACATAGCTCTATGGGAAACGCTATGGTGCGGCCCGTCACCCTCAGGTGCTCTTCTAGCGGGTACCCGAATACCGGCTTCACCGAACTGTCGTCTGAAGCAAGGAGGTTTTATACTGTTTAATTAATTTTAGATATGTTAAGTGTTATTGTAGAGTGCAAACACATAGCTCTATGGGAAACGCTATGGTGCGGCCCGTCACCTTCAGGTGCTCTTCTAGCGGGTACCCGAATACCGGCTTCACGGAACTGTCGTCTGAAGCAAGGAGGTTTTATACTGTTTAATTTATTTTTGTTTTGAGATCTACATATTAGTCTAACTGTTATTTGATAGTGTCCATGTCATTTATATTTCAATTCTTGGAACTTTTTTGTGAATTAAAATTTTTGCAATATTCGTTTTATAGTGTATACGCGACTATACGTATTCTTTTGCTTTATTGTGTGTATTGTTAAAGTTATAAATAGTTGTAAGCTTGCAATTTTATTATGCTAAATAATTTGAGTCCAGGAATAACACTAAAACAGAAGAACTCTTTCCAGGTATTATTTGGTATATGACACATTTGAAGTCCTGGTACTAACCTATTTAGTATTTATGTAATGGCATTTTCACGCAGTTGGTAAAGGAAAACCATAACAGTTAGGAGGAAATATGTTTTAGTATGTCAGTTCTATGATTAGTCAGCTATTATTAAAATATAATATATTTTATTACTGGTTACCCTAAAATACCATTTTAGTTTACATATAATTATGTCTAAATTCACCGTGAATCATACAAGTGTCGTGTTCTAAAACTGTTTTTACGTCGCTCACCAAATAAAGTTGGTCAAACTTTCACATAACAGAATATAAAAAATACATATAATTCGATTCTGATTCTCAATAGTTTATGGTTGTATCTTGAGTGCTCCCAAAAAGTAGTTTATTGGTGCGATTAGTTGTCTCTAATAAAATCTTTTTATTCTTTTGTTCTGTCCCAATAGTTTGACCTATCTTTTTGTTTAGAATTTTATTGGTTGTGAAAATCATCTTTTTCCCCCCCAAATTTCAGCCTTAATCAGATTTTCTGCCTTGATTTGTGCTTCAGGAGATATTTCAGTAAATATACTCCTCCAATCGTCATAATGTTCTACCCTCTAGCTAGGGTCTCTGGTCTAATTGTAGTATTTGCCATCGTTTCAGTCTTGTGATGTCACTGTTATTATTAACCAGGTCCCTCGCCAATTGGTTAGTGTGATTCAGAACTGCTGGACCAAATCTCAAAATGCATTTACTCCATCTTTCTAAAACCTACGACTTCACAGAGCGAAGCCACTTTTTTATTTAAGAATCATCTAAAACCCACAACCTACCTTATTTTAACGGCCGTTCCCAATACCTATCTATCTTTCATTTTGCTTAGAGACAGGAATTTAGCATAACTTCTATGGGGCTAATGTCAATATTCAATATCTAGTAAGCAAATCAACACAGTATATTGGGACCGGGCGTAAGACATCTGAGTAGATAGCTAAATCGGTACCGTCGATTGGCGGAAGTATTATGTTGATATACGTGTCGTCAACGGATGTATACATTACGCTCATTCAATGCTAGCATACATAATGTATTGAAGGAACTTTTGGAGACATTCAAATGCATCGGGGACTCACTTTGAATATTTTATGCCTTGATTTTCCATTCAACTTCATTTCTCTTTTAAATTAATATTATATTCATTGTAAAAATGTGTTTTAAGTCACAAACCAGTTATACATTTTATAAATACATACGCTTTAGTTAGATTAACAGCTATATATCCTGTTAGCGATTATAAATATATTGCTATCAGACAGATAGAAATAAGCTAACTGCATCAATCATGTAGGTAGGGGATATTTTTTACATTTCCTTCTAGTACATTCGTAACGCGCCAACATCCGTATCATTGTATGGTAATGATTATTGAATAATTAAAAGAGGATGTTGATAAAATATTTGCTTGTAGATACTTAAATATTGAACTAATGAGGTTTGAGATGTATTATTTAGATTAGTTTATTCGTTAATGGGTGATGATTACTTAATGAGACCCACAACCAGAAAAAAATGCATTTTTCAAATCATATGACCAACTACTCCTTGACTTTGTTGACTTATGGTGTAGGAAAAAATGGTAAGGAATTTTGATAAAAGTGACCAATATCTGTGCCCTCTGCAGTGCAGTAGTGATATAATATAAAAAATATAAATAAACAAAGCTTATAATGAAAGAAAATAGTTTTATTATGGCCAATAAATTTAAAAGAAATGATTCAAAATTTTGAAACAGATAAAAATTACATTATATGTAAAAATAATGAGTAATGTACTAATGACTAATGGATGAGTGATAAACATTATTGATTTAATACATTCCCTTTCGATTTTTAAATTAAAACGAAAATATGCTAAAGATATTGAGATCTGTATTACAGAACCTGACTTTGAATGAAGCACTACTCAAAATTAGTTTTAGTTAAAATTATTGTGAATACAAGCTAGAAATACGATTATTGAGTAAATTCTAGAATACAGACCAAAGCAACTAACTACAACAACATTCTAGTTTTCCCATCCACCAAAGCGTTATACTTACTTATGAATCGTTCTAGCTCTGGAACCGTATCTTGTAGGGAATGTAGTGCCGACTCGTGGTAAGCTCTCTGTAGTTTGACGTACTGTAGTAGTGTGTGTGCTAACTGGGCCTCCTTAGCGACAAGTGCAAACATGTCCGCAGCCAGAGCATCCCGGGCTGCCTCCACTCGGATCCCAACATCTTCGAGTTCTTCTCTCGCAGCATTTAATTTAGTTGGATTCTCCTCTTTCTGCCTTTCTAAATGCTACAAAGTTAAAATTATCTAATCATTTATTTTGGTCATGTTAATCTTTTGGTGTGAGTAATCTAATCAAAATGGGTGAATACCCGTCCTTACCACTAACTAGCACTAATGACAATCTAACATAAATAGTCAGTATCTACTTTATATGAAGTCTAAATAAATTCAGCTATGTTTGTATTTGTTGTCAATGTATCTATTGGAACCAGGGTCAGTGAGTGAGGTTGTTTCAAGTCATCAATACATTGTACTAATTAAATTAGTAAGAAAGAGAATGCCATTCAATGTCAGTAACTTAGGAATACAACAATGGGCTTGTATTTAATGTAAAAACATATTTATGTATAATGGATCGAGATATGCATTTATTGTTGAATTGGACCAAAATAACAACTGATAAGCATGCATATTACTTTATTTAACTTTCCTGTTAGGCTTAGCCTGTCTGATATTGATTAGCTCAATATACAGTGTGAGTAATCTTCAATTACAAGATTACTTTGACATTGCAATCTCCCAAATATCACAACACGGTTTAACAGTTTTGTTTACATGTTACATATCTTAAACCTGCAGATAAAGTATTTATATCTCAATAGAGTAAGAATTGATCCTAAATTTTGGTGTTTAGATAAATTGTGATAACTAAGAGCACATAGATATAACTCACATGATATCTGCTGGTAGCAGTTTCCTTCTCGCTCATGAGCCTGTTGAGCTGCTTCTTGGCTTTCATTATGGCTGGAAGATCTTGGTCACTTATAGTTGTGAGAGGTGCACACACTAACTGTTCTACCTTCAGTTCATGCTCTGCTATCTCATTTGCCAGAAATTTCTCCGTTTTACCTACACAAACACCAAATAATAATTATTATTGTTTTACCACTAGGTCATTTTGTAAAAACCTTTCATTTTTCCTTTTATTCTAAATATGGACAGGGCAAATTCGTCACTTACCACATTCATATAAAATATATTTTAAAATGCTATCATCGTCATCAAAATTGCTGGCTTCACACATAGATAATCCAAGGAGGTATTCAGGCAGTTTTTTAAGTCTTTTCTCTCTGGCTGCAGGGTCCTGGCCCTGTGTACTGCCTGCTCCTGTTGACAGTCTCTTGCTAACCAACTGTAAGGCATTTCTGAGGTGCTCTACTTTTCTGTCTGCTGTTTGCAACTCGTCTGTCAAGCCTTCCGCTTTTCCTGACCTGAAAATACCAATATCAATCAGCAATGTTGTTTTCAACTACGAATCGCTCAAACAACGAAATAACATAATAAAAAATACTGTTACTTTTTTCTCATGATACCACTTCTGCATGGGATAAAGTGTTACTGATCCAAGTAATAAGATTACAAAAACAACGGACCAAACCCACAAAGAAGTGAATCTTATCTCATAGTTAAGATAATGTAAAGTACATATCATACCTTGAAAATGTTTGGTCGGCGAGTTGCTTAACCCTATAGAACTGTTTCTTCATTGTCACTAATCAATTTCGATGAAATTATTTTAAGTTACAAGGTCATTGGACCCAATAGCAAAATAATAAAACGATCAAGATTTCGCTTAAAACGTAATGTCAGAACGTCAATGAGATCATCCTCATCAAAGAATGTAGCAGAGAAGACACACGTAAATTAACTACATAAAAATTCCATTAAGGCACTACATTTCCATTATTTACTTATAACGCTTAAATTAAACTTATTTATTTGTAATTTTTACGTATAAAGATTCAGCATAAAAATACACTCGATGAATCAGAAAAATAAAATAACCACAGATAACTATAATTAAATATTAATAGAACTGAAATCTAGTTGTGATTTGTTTAAAATTATCTGTACCTGGCAACAAAACGCAACTTTAGTGTTGTAACCAAACTGCAACTATAACTATCTGCAAAACAGTTGGACTTATGGCAGAATTTAAAAAAATACTAAAATAAACCTGAATATTACACATCTCATGGTACGGAAATCTGATCATACGAGCGAGGCAAAGCAAAAATAAGGATACATATTCATTAAAGCACTTTCGCACCTGCGGCTTTTGGACACAACAATAAAGAATATGAAAACTATACAAACGCAGAGACCTATAAAATATAGCATAGGTTTTTTGCATCGAAAAACTGAAATCTGAACAAAAATCTGCTATCGTGAAAGCACAGCTTTAAAGTATAGGCAGAGTGTTGCTCTCGTAGTTAATGAGCGCCGCTCTCGTGCCTTTTCGGTTGGTTAGATCTTCAAATCAGATTCGTAATAAATATCTTATTATAGCTAAATACGAGCGCAAGATACAGTAAATAGTGCTACAGGAAATTGGAGCCCCGATGGAGCCTTGTGAATGGAAATCACAACATTCCTAAATATTTATTTACTCTGTGGAATGTACTATGCAATCATTCACGTCATTCATATTTCACTCATGACATTGACATTTGACAGTTGACAGCTAAAACAGCCTTCGTGTCGTACTGTGTATTTATTTATTTACATGTAAGAAAACATAATTTCTTTGCTTTTATTACTCGCTTAGTGTGTCGGTGGAGGGAGTTCGGAGTTGCGTGTAATATCATTGAAAAACTACGTCAACAACTCAGTTCTCTTTTAGATGTTGGACTGTTGAGTTCCGTGTTGTCGCATAAACGTATTGCTTCTAGTTATATTTTTTTAGTTTAGTTTTGTAATCGTACACATCCATCAAAATGAATCGAAAATTTTTAAACGTTATAATCCTCGGATTTGGATTTATGTTCGTCTTCACTGCTTTTCAAACTATGGGAAATATAGAGGTGAGTTTTCTTTTTTATGTAAGAACAATACTGTTGTGCAAATAGATGCATAAAGATAATAATAATATAATTTGACAAAGGTATTAAATTTATTCTTACGTTTACAAATTGTTTACTCTTAACTTCTAATTGAGTTTGCAACACATAATTAAGTATTCTAAATTATAGAAACCCTATACTTTGTGGTCCATTAATCAGAATAAAACTGTTCCTAATTTTCACACAAAAAACTAGTAGTTACAGAAACAGAAAACAGTAATAACATACAGAGATATAATACTATAAACATGTCGACTGCAAGCAAGCAATACCTCCTATCTGACATTTTTGTTTCAAAAAACCAAAAAACTTGTATCTACCATAAACTACCTTTAGATTCAAAATAAAAACAAAAAAACTTTATTAATCAATACTATGCTTAGAAAAAGAAAACTTGGATTTTCAGTATCTCATTATACCTTCCTCGGAATAAGGATTTTATTAAGTTTTATTGTTCCCCTTTAAAATCCACCCGGAGTCAGATAGGAGGTATTGCTTGCTTGCAGTCGATGTGCTATTATTTACTATTTAAATACACCTTTGACTACCGCTTTTACATGCATTATTTAATATTTTTTTTACCTATGTATTAACAATGGTAGTAGTGCAGTAATGTTCATTTCCTGGGTCATACAGAGCTATGTAGTTGTAGAAAGGATCACTTCACATTGTGGCTGATCAACCCAAATGTCAAACTGCGACCTTGAAATTACTATCAGAATGTTACTGACCTGTTGATGCCAAATATGCAAATAATATACCATAAGAGTTTTATTTTTTAAGTGTTTTTTTTGGTATCTAAAATAATAAAAATGAATGTTTTCATCTACATAGAAAAATATCTGTATTTTTTATATAACACGTGGCTATTAATTATACTAGTAATTTAAGCTTATCAGTAGGCATGTTATTCACATTAAACATTTGTTCATTGTATATCAATTTATTCACATCCTATAGTTTATTGTTCCGTCTTGATAACAATTAAACTATGAGTTCCTAATTAAATATTTTGCAAATTAAAGCGTTTTTGTTTAAATAATTTTACTGTGCAATAAATTAGCATTATAACAACATTACATTTATTGTTTGCTTGCGCAACAAAACATTATTTTCTTTCTTGCAAGAGGTACTTACATCTATGTGTACTTAGATCTATTCATAATATATTTGTCCATACACCAGGCACATATGGTGTATGTGCATTATCTGACTATTGAATCATAAATATCGTGCTTACATGTTTATGTTAATAGCAGCGTTTTACCTGAAATAAAACGCATATTAAATACTTACCTTATTTGAAGCTTACTAGTTTGAGATAGGCACCTACGTGTTTTCCGCTTTTATCTCTGTCCTTTTCTACCCCATATCTTGCATCTCTCTCGCACACCGACCAGTTTCACTCCCCACCAGGCAGGAGGCGACGAGTGTTCTCGGCGGCCACAGTTCGTCATTGAGTCGAAAACACCAGGCAGAAATTAAAATGTAAGCTTCAAATAAGGTAAGTATTTAATATGCGTTTTATTTCAGGTAAAACGCTGCTATTAAATTCTTGACCGTTATTTGAAGCTTACTAGTTTGAGACGTGTTTGTTATCGCCTGGTGGAAGTGGACGCCAATGTGAGCAAAAGCACAATGAAATTGTGTATGTAAATAGGTACTTAGGTACACGAGTAATCACATGTAAGTATGTGTATTGCGTCCTGGAATACTAATGTAATCAAAGTTAACTGGTACTGGTACTCAGCTACATTCTGTTAGACTGGAAGCCGACCCCAACATAGTTGGGAAAGGGGCTCGAAGGATGAGTAATAAAAATTAAAAGAGAGATGCAAGAACAAAAGCAAAAATTGATTTCATTTTCTAATAGTAATTAACAAAAACATTGCGATACTTCTTAATAACAATAGTAACAAAAAAAATATAGACATTAATCAGCTGGATTAATTAAATAATCGAGATAACTTGCTACTTTTATTTAGTGGGTATCTTTCCCTTCTGTAAAAATGGGCAAATGTATTGCCTGATCGCCAATTACCCTTTGCTAATATATCGTCCAAAGGTATATTGTCAACACAGATTTTGACGCTACCGCCGAGTGGAAGCTTCCTGGGGTTGTAGTTATTCCTGCCTCTTTTAACAATGTCTTAATCCACCCGCATCATCGTTCGGGTGCCTGCCTTTGGTTGGCCTCTAACGGATATAAATAAATTTAAGGAATTAGCCGATGTCCGTCTATCTTCTAACAAGGCTTTAGTCTTTCTGACCCAATACACTGGACTTAGATTTATATTTTCCTGATTATCCATCAAACAACAACCCGACTGCCTATGACTAGAACTGTCGGTCTTAGAGCCAAAGACTGGCCATAAGATTAAATTATCTTTGTTGTTTTTGAAATGTTCTGGGTCTATTGCAAGCAAGGAAAGATCATGGACTCGCCTTTCCGAAACAAGCTAGCAAAAGAAAGAGTAGCAGTGTGCCTGGAAGTTGCAAATGGATTATTCTCGTCTACGTTTACTGCACTTAAGTAGGTTACCAATTGGTCAATATTCCAGATGGACGGCTTCCCGGGGAACAGGTTTGCTCAGCGCTATTGATTTTAAAATGTGTCCGACTAGAACGTGTGAGCCTAGCTCTAGAGTGGTTTCTGCATTGCATAGTGTAGCTATAACTGACTTGTGTAATAAAATAGTATTGTATGCTAGTTTATTTACTATGTGTTAGTCCGCTAATAAAAATTGGGTAAGTATAGGTCCAAATAGGGATTCAAGGATTCATAGGATCCAATTTCATACTTTTCGCCCCAATTTAACCATCGACTCCAAGCTGATTGATAAGTGTTGCGTGTGGATTGAAGAAGACTTCAGTCGGAGAGACTCCTTGTCCCTCCCCCCCCCCCATTTCCTTGACCTTGGCAGGGGGTATCCCCGTTGCTGTGTCTTTCGGTTTCTGCTCGAGGTTCATCAGTGTGTAGGGTACTGCTAATGATCGGGACTTCAAATCTGCTCGCCAAAATACCTGGTGCCACCGAAGGAACTACTATGAGATTAACTCCCGTTCCTGAATTGAGATGACTGAGGACCTACGGTATAAGGTAAGGTGACGGTAATACCCATGCTAGCGGGTAAGTCAAAACTTGAGAAAAATGCATCGTGGAACCCCGCTTTCGGGTCCTTCAGATCTAGGGGCACGTAGTACACAACTATGTGTCCCTGGGCTCGCTTCGAGGCAAATAGGTCCACTGCTGATACAAGATGCCACTCCGGTGGAGGTTTGTGTCGGGAGAGATGGTCTGCCTGACTGTTGAATAGGGCTGGTATATGATTCACGACGTGATAGATTTGATACAGCTCAAGATAACTGAATACTCTGTACGTCAAGTTCGGTAAGCTCCTTGATCGGGTGCCACCTTGATTTCTTAGATATGACACCACAGTCCCATTTCTGCATTGAAAAATGGCTGTTGATCTCTTTAGCAACTTGCCGTGATTTTCCAGTTAACACTGCAAGCATCTCTTTCAGATCGCAGTGAAAGCCTTTTTCTCTCTCGTTCCATGAACCCATTACGGGAGTTCCGTTCAGTTGTGCCCCCATCCTACATCGGAGGCGTCCGTGGTTATAAGGTGACAGGGAAGTGGCGAATGAATATCCAAGGTTTGGTGGCAGCTGACCAGCCACCACTTTAGATCTGCTAAGGTATCTGCTGGTAGGTTCAACATTGCTATACTCCATTCACCGAGCCGTGAGCCCACAATGTAACCAAAGAATGACACTTTTTCAAAATGGTGGGTATAACCCGACCGATGACAAAAACGTCACATTTTTATGTAAAATGTTCTTAGTATCTGTGGTCTTCAATTAAGTAGGGTTCTATGTATGACAGTCAAGACTTCTAGGTTCATTTTACATGTAAACGATTTACTACATATTTCATTAAAATTAAGAAAATAATTTACGGCATTTATCATACATATTTGATTTCAATTAAGTTTGAAAAGATTGCATAAGTTCCACAGACATCGTTCTAAAATATCATTTCTAATGTTGTCAGTATATTACTTTCGTAGTTATTTTTATAAAATATGATCATTACTTCAATCGTGACTTATAAGAACCCTTTTTATGGTTTGTTCACCGTTTGGCTCACGGTTCCATGAATAGGGTAGGTATAGATTGCTGTTCAACACTGCATTGAGGAAAGTGAGGAGAGCCCGGTAATGCAGTCTGCCGTATGGAACAACGAAAACTTGCGAAGTTTAAAAGTCCTATCAAGCTATGCAGGTCTTCTAAGTTTGTCGTGCTGTTTGTCACGTAGTGCGTTTTGTCATTATCTTGTTGATAATGCTTGCGATTTATTCACTTGCCATCCAAAACATGGTGCAAATGATCCCAAAGTAGGCAAATATATCTTGGTGAGCCACCAGAAAATCGAGATACACAATTATAAGTAACCCTTGAGTTTTCAAAGTTTGAGCCACCCAAATTGGTCACTGTGGCGAAGGTCTTGGGTGCCGTGCTTAAGCCAAATGGTAGGCACGTAATCTGAAGCAGTCTTCTTCTGTATACTAGTCGAAGAACATATCTGTGACCTTCGGCTACCGGAAGGTAGAAGTAAGCCTGGGCGAGATCCACTTGCACAGCCATTCGTCTTTCTGAAGAAACTCTAGCACCCGAAAAACATTTATTAAACTGAAGGGTTCCGTAATTATGAACTTGTTGAGAACCTTGAGATTGAGTATTGGACGGTTCTTTCCGTCGCCTTTTGGGCACAAGAAACATATTGGAAAGAAAGCTGGCAGAATTTGCAGCTATCAATAGAACTTTTTGTTTTATCATTTGGGATATGACGACATCCATCTCTTTGGACTCTCTGGTCAAATCTGGCATTATCTATCAAAGGTGGCTTTTGGCCAATGGTATGCGATACCCAGTTATTATTTTTAACAAGAAAGGCGGAGCTCCCATTTCTTTCCATTGGTCTTGATATAATGTTAGGCAACCCGCCTGGAAAGTCATAACTTACGTGCCTTGTTGGACGCATCAAAGTCCGCCTGCGGTCCTGGACGCTTTCTGTTTCCTCTGTTGGACATGGTTCCTATTGTAATTTACTCGTGATATCCCAAGGGAGCTTTTAGAGTTTTGCGTCACACGCCATTCAGCGTGAGTGTGATTACCATTTCCCTTCGAGGGAAGGTTATAATGGCGACTCTTCGAAAGTCGATCCAAAAAGCCACCCTGCGAGGGTAGATTGCAATGATGGTACGACCCGCAACATGCATGATTGGTACCCTGCGAGGGTCCGTGATAATGAGCCGACCCCTGCGGGGGATGGCTAGTATACTTACTGGTCCCTGCTTTGTAATGATGCTGCTACTCGCAACATGCAAGATTGGTACCCTGCGCGGGTCCGTGATAATGAACCGACCCCTGCGGGGGGTGGCTAGTATACTTACTGGTCCCTGCTTTGTAATGATGCTGCGACTCGCAAAATGCAAGATTGGTACCCTGCGCGGGTCCGTGATAATGAACCGACCCCTGCGGGGGGTGGCTAGTATACTTACTGGCAGTCCTAGGCGGAGCGTACCAAGTCTTTCAAGGCCGAAAACCATCACACGCCGTGATAATGAGCCGACCCCTACGGGGGGTGGCTAACAGACTTACTGGCAGTCCGAGGGGAGCGTACCAAGTCTTTCAAGGCCGAAAACCATCACACGCCGTGATAATGAGCCGACCCCCATGGGGGGTGGCTAACAGACTTACTGGCAGTCCGAGGGGAGCGTACCAAGTCTTTCAAGGCCGAAAAGCTTTCTTGACACCACCAGCCCTCTTCAAGTGCGGTAGTGACCAGTCCGAACTAAGGAGATGCTGGTTGGACCGCACCTCACACCATTCTTTTTTGTCAAAAAGTTGAACGCCTTGCAGGATTGAACTAGGGCCACAGGTGCCTTAGGAACTTCGGGCTTGCTTTCTTTTCCATAGTCACGTGCACGGGCTGTGGTAGCTTTATTATTTACCGCATCCATATTTGCTTTATAAGTCACTCATTCTGAAAACAAATTACTGAAAAAAAAAAAGTACACGGAAAAAACTCGTGACAAAAAAGGGGTAGATGTACAAAATATTAACACTTGATTTCGCAAAATCGAATATCGAACGGTAAAACCGTTAACAAATTGTATAAAATATTATAAACTCACCTGTGTTCTGCGAGAGCACTGAGTTTATTTTTCAACGAAATACTACAGCGGTTGGTTAGACCAACCTTCTCGGGCGGAAAACAAGACGCCAATGACGAACTGTGGCCGCCGAGAACACTCGTCGCCTCCTGCCTGGTGGGGAGTGAAACTGGTCGGTGTGCGAGAGAGATGCAAGATATGGGGTAGAAAAGGACAGAGATAAAAGCGGAAAACACGTAGGTGCCTATCTCAAACTAGTAAGCTTCAAATAACGGTCAAGAATTTAATATTATGCTTATAATTTATTAGCAGCAGTCTATCCTCTTCAATAGACTATTCATATCATAACATTTAAGATTTGAAAGATACTGAATTTGCTAATAGTAGGTAATTCTATTTATAATACTTCTTTTTGGAATATTAATAACCTTATTTTTGCAGTGACTATAATAATCCTATATATGATGATAAATAAATAATAAGTGTATTTTTCTATTTTTGCTGGATTGTTTTTGAAACGTTAGTTATTATGAATAACCCAAAATAACATCATAAAAGTAAACAAAAACCCAAAGTTTTTTACTAGTTACAATGTGTTTGTTACACTTTAATAGCAATAAGATATGAATGAATGCTCCCCATTTAGAATATAGGTAGGGTGTGATTTATCAACAAGGAACTACAAATTGTTTTCCCAAGAAACAACAAAAATGAAAGCTGTATGTAATAGTGAAAATCAAAGTCAAGATCAATATCTGAGATGTGGATGTAAATAAGAATTTTACATGAAAGTAAATTTTCATGTAGATATCTATTAGGCGTCGCGGCAGAGCGCGTGCGCGTAATGTTAACAATGTACAGACGCATAATTACATGTATCACGGATTATCGTAGGTATTTGATTATATGTTCCCGCGTTTTATAATCGCTTCCCAAGAAACTACTTGTCGCATTCTTAAATTCTTAGATAGAAGTAGTTATTCTGATGTAGCTACTTATAAGCTGTGTTCTGTAAAGATTCATCAAAATCCGTTCATTACTTTTTACGTGAAAGTGTAAGCAATTATTTAAGTATTCCATCCATTCACACCTTAAGTTCTTCTTGTAATAATGATTTTTATATTGATAATTTGATATACAGGATGGAGTAATTGTTGTTATTGTGCTATTTTGTCGCAATAATGTAGGTATATATTTTTCACTATCTACTTATATTGTAAATAGCGTGGTCCTCACTGGCAGTACCGGGACAAGTTTTGTTTTTCATTCGTTTCATAATTAAATCAAGACGCTTCGCTATCTGACTGCATACAGATTGCTAAATCAATGCAAATGATGAATACCAATTACTAATTTCAACGAACGAAGTCTGGGCGTGTCATCGAGATCACCGTCTGGAAAAGCCATTTTGTCTAGCTATAGGTACCTAAGTACGCACCTATACTTAGGTACCTACTTGGGTCCTACGTGATTTATATTGCCAAACCAACCAATTACTGAAGCACTGTAATACGGGTACAGTCAGAACGAGTTCAGCATAGTTATGTGTCGCCGACAAACTGTTATTGTTGTGCCGTATAAATAGGTCTGAACAGTACGCAGTTTGTTTATAAGTTGTACGTGAAAATGAAAATTAATTTCGCTGACATTAGGTGCAGAAGACCTTAGTTCCACCCATTTTGATGTGAAGGCTTAACTGCTAAAGACTCTACCCTACTTGTTCTGGTCTCCATACATGCTTGCCTGTATATTGTCCCTGATATGCTTATTATCCTTTTGAACTTCGATTTTGAATTTCGATTCATTACGTTGAACTCAATAAATTCTTGTCTCTGCCAAACTACGTCTGCTTTTCCAAACTTGTGATTCTGTGGATCCTGTTAAATACATAACAGTGCTACGCGAGCTACATTGAACCTGCATCATGGCTGCTGCGTAATTTCAGTCGATCGATCGATTCGTAACTCTCAAACTCTTCAAATCGAGAGTAACTACCTACCAGCCATACCTACGTCTACACGAAAGTACCGCCACAGGTAACAAACTCTTCAGTGAATGCCGCTCCGCTGGTAGAAAATCAATAAAATCCTCAATCATGCAGCTCACATTGCAAATAATTATGTGCGGATGTTCTCTGTGACACTACCATACATAGCTGTGATTTCATAACGCGTTGTGTAACAGATAAAAGCACAATATTTCATTTAATTTACGGGCTGTAAGGGCATAACATTGATATCTTTGACGTTAATAATGAACGTGTCATGACATCCACTTTATAAGCGAGCCTGTAAGATACCTTTTATGTTTGGCTTACGTAACTTTACAAATTGAGATCATCGTCCGAGATTCGCAATGGTATTGTGCAAGTACTTCTTCCAAAGCTGCAAATGTCATAGAGGTGTTTGCAGATTAGCGAATGTGTGTGGATGTACCGAAATGCTGGCAATTTGATCTGCGCTACAATCTATTGCTCGCATCCTGCAAATATGTTTCATAAGTAAACAAGTAGGTAGCTAACATAACATCCTGCAGAAGTTCTTTTCTAGACGTGGCAGTTGTCAGACTATAGCCAAAAAATATTTTATGTGACTTATTTTGTAAAATCTCTTCTAAAAATAAAAACACCATCTTCTCAGATGATCCTCCGAATTTCGATTAGGTTTGTTCGACCTTTCAAAGTCTCGTAATGTAAGAGATCTGGAAAGATAACATATCAGAACATAGGTCGGCAATTTTCTGTTTAGTTCATTATTGAATATGAAAGAAAATACACCCGTGTTTTCTATCCCATAATATAGAAAGTATGCAGTCTGGTAATAATTACGTAAATTCTTGTTACGGATATTGCACCGTTGCACAGAGCCAATTATTTTCAATAGTTACGCTCCAGTAGAACCCGGTGTTCAGTTGATTTATTCCACTCAATAACACTCGTTCTTAATCAGTTGAAGAGCTCACAAAGTGGGATATTGACCTACGTCTGTGTACTTACCTAGCTATTGTTATGTCATCATATATTTTTATCAATCAGTCATGAAACTGGGTTGATGTACGATCGCCACTGGCACAGTTCTGATAGGAGAAAGGCTCAGTTAAATGCATTTGTATTTAATATTGTAATGCACCATATATACTTTCCCTCTATATAGCTATCAATTTGCATCCTTCTAGTGCTCACGCATGAGAGAGTTTACTTTCAATAAATAATGCATCGTGCATTGATGATATAATCCTTATAGATTATTTTTTGCAATTTAGATATAACATCAGCGTCATTTGAGATAAACTAGAAATTGTAATATCGCTATTTATATAATTGTATCTATAATAAACCGATCATTTATAGACACGTTCCATCGTATCATAAAAATACCACCTTTAGTGCTAGTTTGAAAGGATCATCTCAAACAAAGTTAAACTAAAGCCGAAACTTTTTAAGACCGTTTTTAATAGGTGTTTAGATCTTAGGGTGCGTCCACATCTGGCGAATGCGCCGCGAATGCGCAGCACGCGAGCCGATCGCGAGCTGTCCGCGAGCTGCGCGCGTGCAGTCACTGCAATAGTTCGGTGCGCCTCTTTAGCGCAACTCACGCCATTCGCCAGATGCCATTCGCCAATTCGCCAGATGTGGACGCACCCTAAGGGTGCGTCCACATGGCGCTGTTCTCGCCCTTACAGTTCCGTATATTGGCTCAGTACTATCGAAGATGGCAGACGTCGCGCGCCGCCTGCGCGCCGCTCGCGTGCGGCGCTTAGGTCGCGCGTGTTATAATAGATTATTGTATATTTCTTGATTTTAACTATCTTTGTAAACGAACTTTAAATGTCAAATATTGAATATTTTTACTGTCTCTGTAAACGCACATGAAAACGAGGGTACCTTTATGTAATTGTTTTATGTTCATTAAATTTTATATCTAAAATCTTACGGGCCTTACTACAAAAACTTTAAACCCTGTTTTACACTTGTCTAATAAAATTTTGGCTGCAAAATGAACCATATGTCAACGTCATAATTTGACATTTTTTTAGACAAGGCATAAACTGACGTTTAAAAGTTTTTGTGGTAAGACGGTACATGTTTAATGATAAAATAAATATTAAAATTATCGTTATAAGTTTTAAATAAGATTTGGTGTGTTTAAATTAGTTTATTTCAATTGTGAATTTAGTTATTTGTGTATAAAGCTTACTCGTCTGTGATTGGTCAATTGTGGCGGGATAGTATGACTGTTCGAAATAATGTTTTAAAATAGTCATGGCACTTTTTTCTGGTGGACGTTGAGGTGTAGACAACAAACGAAAGTTAAGTATTCTTTCTGATTTATATTTTCTTGATTGTCATTTTTATTGTAATTGTTGTTTTATGTATTATTGTGCTGATGTTTAAAATGTATGTGATCTATCGCTTTATACATGTCTTTAAGATATTATGCTGTACTGTGGGTACCATATGGAATTATTTCTTTATGCTATATATGATTTATGTTCTAATGGGTTATAACCATACAGACAGAATTGTGTTGCTGGGGAGTTTGTTCCACCACTTCTTCTTCCCAGCAAAAACACATAGGAAGTGGTGAAGGGTGGGCGTTTTGGGGGCTGTCTATTGTAAAATCCTGACGTTCTAAAAGTGCTGTTTTGCAGCCAAGTTTGAATAAATGATTTTTCATTTCGATTTGATTTTGATCATAGAAAATGTTTTATTTATTTTTATACCTTTATGTTTTATTCCTTGCTTTCTACACTTATTCTTGGGATTTCAATAATTAAATAATACATTAAATTGCTCTATTATGTATTCAAATCTAACACGCGCGAGCTGCGCGCGGGCGGCGCAGAAGCGGCGCACGAACAAAAATGCACGCGCGCAGCTCGCGGACAGCTCGCGATCGGCTCGCGTGCTGCGCATTCGCGGCGCATTCGCCAGATGTGGACGCACCCTTAGAGTTGACTATCGAAAAAACACAATGAATACTGCATTGATAGTTCATTTGTTTGCACAGCGCAAAACGTAAACATTTATTGCATCACAAAATTCCCCAAAATGTCAAGATTGTAAGTTTAACAACGCAATATATTTTGTTTACTAACTAAACTGTCCTTCTAGCCTACCGTAATATCTTGTAGTTCCTAAGGTTATCTGAAATGAAGGCTGTCTTACCTAATGTGAATTACCTAAAACAGTTAATTAACTTTTAAATATTAGTCTCTAACACAATACGAGTGGATATTTATCATTGTTTGTCTATACTCGATAAATTCAAGGATTAATTTGTACACGATTTAGGTCAGATAGATGTACTGGCAAGATATTTATTTTCAAGGGTCTTTTCAATGATATGTTTCAGATAATTGAGAGGTTAAAAGTGACGTATGCTTCGATTGCGATGGGCAGATAAGCTGGTTACCTTTAGTGAAACGTTGATCTTCATAACATGATAGGATTCCTGTATTTTTCTTTTTGATAATATTTCCTATACCGTAGACAAGAAACAACTAAAACGACCTCTTTAAGCAAATTGAAATCGTGCCTAAGTAATTGGGATAATGCAACTTGCGGTAAACCCACGCAACATTTAAGATATCTTGCTTAGCAAGTGTTTAATGTAGTTAAGTATCGTGTAGCATGTTGGTTTTATCGGCCAATTATTATTTACGATCACCGTTCAACGACCTTCTTACAAAAAGATAAATTCTAGCTTTGGGACGAAACTTTAGTACCCAAAATCGATGTCAAACCGGGAAGCCTGTTGCTTTTTAGGGCGAAATACCGTAAACAGCGGTGTTTGAAAATTTTAAAGCGAGACACTTTAGTAACCCACACTTCCATTAAGCTTAAGAACGTGCTTTTGGTTTTAACATGTAAATGATGTTTGTATGACATTATTAATGAATACTTGATAATATTATGCGTGCGTCTTTAACATTATTAAAAAGATAATAATTTTCGAAACTGACGATAAAATCGCAATCACTCCTTATGAGGGTATATTTTGGCAATATGATATCCTTGTAAAACCAAATGCAGATGAATATTATAAATATTGGATTTGGTTTATCGACACTATAAAGGAAAATTTCCAAATCGAAAGTTTTTTTACCTCAAGGCGTTACGAAATTTTAGTGCTTTATTGCAATTCACATAAGCTTTATACATTTTGGACCGGTCCTACCGATTTTTTAGGTTGCATCTATATTGTTGTAGTAAACATCCCACGTTTTTTGATTTCGAAAGCAGATTCGACGTAGTGGGTTGTACATTTTGAGAATATCAAGGTCACAAACATAAAATACCAAAATAATGTGAAGTGCATTGTGAAATTGAAATCGGAGAAATTGCGGCTTCTTATGACTTTGTTTAACAAACAAACAACAGTTATCTTCTCCCGTAAATAGTAATGGAAAGTTATCGTCATATAATTTTGTCGTTACAAGTTGACTTCATGATCATAAAAATGTGCGAACAAAACACTACTGCACGTACCTGACACGGCAAATGACTGATAAACTTCAGAGGAGCAATACTTCTACTTTTTCCTGCAATGTTCTCAATTTTATTTGGGGTTACATAAGTTTTCCGCTTCCATTCCTCTCTGTCAGTCTTCCTTCATTCTACCATTCGTGTTATCTTTCAGACAATCCATCCATCTTTTCTTCGGTCTTCCTCTGCCTTTTCATCCCACCTTTATGGCATGTGTTTCTTCTCTCTTTGAATTTTCCTTGCCCTTACCATGACAACCGCTTCCCTCGTACCTTGTCTGTAACTAGAGTTACTTTCAGACTCTCCATACTCAAATAACTCGATACTTATTCGGAAACTGTGAAGAACAAGTTTACGTTAGGATTTTTACAGAATTCAAGGTAACATTAATACGAAGATGAGTTTTATCAGTGTTGTTGAATACGCATGACATATTACAATGTCAAGTACTGCGATCGTACTTGATCTTTCGACTATGCGAAACTGTTTCAAGGCCCATCTAAGATAAAGCTGCGTTATTAATATAAAGTGCTTATTAATTCAAGAACTGTCAATGCAAAATATATTATAGAATTGGTTAGATCATCGTACATAATTATTATCTTCATCTTTGATTCGAATATAAGGTGGTTGTAAAAATACTGATAAAGGTGTAACCCCTTTCCCAAACATTTGCTTAATGTTTGGGAAAGGGGTTGGAAGCCATCATATATTATAGATTGTAGGATTCCATCACTTAAATTTCATCTTTTGTTCGCAGAAAACAGTGCTAGACAGCATATCTCACGATGATCCGGAATTCACGGGAGATGGATACACGTCCCTGGCCATCATTTACGCTACGCTGGCCATCTGCAACTGGATGGCGCCTTCCATCATCACGATCACTGGCCCGAGAGGCGCCATGTTTATTGGAGGACTTACATACTTGTGAGTACTTTTATGTTCTAACTTAAGAATTATTTACAGAGTTGATAATCACGTTTTCTCCTTACTTTATCTCAAAGGAGTTTTAACTGCCACCTGCCTGGCGTACTGGCTGATTTTCTATTTCTATACTAATATTATAAAGAGGAAAACTTTGTTTGTTTGTTTGGTTGTAATGGATAAACTCAAAAACTACTGGACCGATTTTAAATATTCTTTCACCTTTAGAAAGCTTTATTATCTGCGAGTAACATAGGCTATATTTTATCCCGGTGCGGGCAGTAGTTGCCACGGAATGCGGGTGAAACCGCGGGAAAACGGCTAGTCTTGAAATAAAGTCGTTATTCTTATTTCAAAAGTATGACCACGATCAGGGTTTGTTCGTATCGTTTACAGTCGGATTGGAAATTACAGTAAATGTACAACATTTTCCACGCCTCAATATTTATTAATTCCGCACTGGAGTCTAATTCTCAATAAAGGTATAAAAAATAAATTCTTATTATTTCACAATCAGTTGAGATTTCTGCACCAAAGATGCCAAGTCATGGGGCTTCAATGAGAAAGTAAAACTACAGTAAGAAAACTTTCTCGGATCTAATGCTAGAGTTTCCAGCCTCTCGGAAAAACTTAAATGAAAATACGAATTCGTTTTATCTACGTTCCTAGACTAGTAGGAGGTATGTAATAACATGATAGGCAAGGCATATAACTTCCCCGTAGAGGATTACGTAAAGTTGTAACAACGATTGTAACGTTATACAACCTTTCTGAATGACATGGTAAGTGCTAATGGTGTTATGCCTATCATCTGTCAGTTTGAGGCTGAAGTCTTTGCTATTGAGGTTTCTGGATCATAACATATACCTTACCAATACTAGTTACAGCTACTGTTTTATTACGTAGGTGTAATATTATCTTACTGCGAATTTCAATAACCGATCTCTTCTTAGTTTTGCGATTGGAGATTGAATTTCGACGTTAGTTTCAAATCTATGGGACAATGCTGTTGTTGTTTTTACAGCCTTTTTATCGTCCCACTGCTGGGCACAGGCTTCCTCTCACAAGAAGAATGCTACCTGAAAATAAATGTATTTTGGTTTTGATATGTAAATTATGTTAAAATATCTAATCGAAAACCAATGGATGGATCGGTTATTGAAATCCGAAGTTAGTATGATGTTCTCTGTTTTCGTTATTATTCAATCAACAAAAAACAAGTATGTCCTATCCTAATGCAGTAATAGAATGATTGTCACTTGTTTATTTTCGGTGTGTTGTCATTTTGCGGTGATGTGATCTTTTGTGAAAGTCGATGTTTGTTTTGGGACCGATATTTTAAGAAAATAAAAAAGTAATTTTGCCCGCTAAGAGAAAGATGATGCCTAAGTTTTATGTTGAATGTACAAGCTGTTTTACATAAAATTTTACAGTCTTAGATTTAAATTTTAATGTAAAAAAATTGTAAAAACACAAGCTAACTTTCACTGTCTATTTGTCGGTTGCCATAGAATAACGTCCATGTTATTATCACACATGTGTGAACTACTTGCGTCTGCGCAGCTAACGCACTCGCTTGGCAATTTGTTGCGTGATTTTTGGTAGTATGACTTAATTAAGTACATTAGAAAATTTATACGTTACAGTGTCTTGAATGATATATAACAACAAGCGCACGTTTTGTTATTTTCTTGTTCAATAATTTCTTACATACATCAAAGTTATACATATACTGCCACACTCAGAATGGATACTTAAATTAGTCCTAATGAGTCCTTAACTAATTATCATTAAATCTGTTAATGAACGATACATCCCAGAGACGAAATTTAAGGGTTCATTAGTTAATGACAGCTTTAAGTATCCGTAGGGCAGAGTATCGTCAAATTGTCTTTGATAATGCTTATCGATAAACGAAAGGTGTAGCCGCACCTTAAAATGTGAAATTATTAAGTAGCAAAAACTGTTATTTAAATACATTAAAACCTTGTATATCAACAATAGAAATAAGAATTTGTTAATTTCGGGATCGTTTTTACGTAAAAACACCTATTTTCATGTAAATGATATAAAGTACATGGAAACTTTTTTCTGGTATCACTGTCAATATTGTACTGTCAGTGTCAAGGTTACGTTTAAAATTCTTGTTCCGTTAACCGTCAGGAAAGAAAAGTGTGTGGAAAAGTGTGATAAGCTCTGAAATAAATAGCTTTATCTTAACATATTATCATGGTAAGTTTCGTTTCTATAGACATTAGTAGCTGCACATATGTATTTGAAGAATTTAACTTGTGCTTGTTTCATTTTAGGAGTCTTCAGGAACAAGAGCCCCACGCAAACGTGTGGCTAATTTCACGGCGGACGAAAAAGCTTTGTTAGCACAATTAGTTAAAAAGAGACCAATCGTGGAATCTTAAATAACAGATGGCAAGTCAGTCGCCAAGAAACAAGCAGCATGGGATAGTATAACACAGGAGTTCAATCAGGAATCAATCACCAACTTCCAGACTACGGGCTGCTTTGTGAAAGTTTAAGAAAACCCAAAAAGCGATTTCGGCCCGACCCGGGAATCGAACCCGAGACCTCGAGCACAGCAGCCGCGCTTGCGACCACTAGATCAACGAGGAAGTCAAATAAACTTTGTACTACATAATTGGCCTCTTGTTCAACAATTAAAAAAATATTCCTCTTATTTTATGGATTTTTATTTATTAAAAATTATATTATGAGAAAAATCTATCAACTATAGATTGTCGCACCAAAAATCCATTGCTGTTGGTTGTGCTTTCACGCCTTTCACTCAGGACAACATCATCATTCTCAATATGAGGAGATTCCCAGTTCTTTGGAAAAAAATCATCAACCTGTAAAGAAATATTATGCAGTGTCGCACAAGCACATATAACAGCCACAACTGTATCCATCTTAATGCCCATGCCAAGTTGGAGACAAGGAAACCTTTTCCAAATGCCAAAGCATCTTTCCACAGTATTCCACGTTATATTTTATTTGGCTTCTGTTGTAGTTTTCTTGTGCAGTTGAATTTGGTGATAAAAACGGTGTCATTATATAGCACATTGCTAACTGCATACCCGCTGTCCCCTAAAATTATCCCTTTTAACACACCAGTATTCAGTCTTTGTTTACTTGCACTGCTGTTATAAATAAAACTATCATGGGTACTGCCAGGCCACCGGGCTACTAGATCATAAAATTCCAAGTTTGTCCCAGTGACTGCTTGAACATTGATAGAAAAATACCCTTTTACATTCCTATAGACTTCTAAAGTTACTCCTCCTGGGCTTCTTATTTGGCCCCACTACTCTAAACCTTCTGGTATAGTCTACAAAATCAATAAAGTCAAGCAAATCACTCATCTTTACTTTATTGTTAAAACATTCCTATTCCTGAGACTTTTTAAAATATTTTATTTACTTTTATAACCTCAAACATAAATGTCAAAATCAATCATTAGCAAGTTAAGTAAAGGTTTTGCTTTACTTAACTTTAATTGTCATTAAGGGATGCTAACGGATCATTAATTGTCTCTGAGAGTGAGCTTTTTTAAATCTATACTAAGGAGCCACTTAAGTAACCATTAACTGACTCTGACTGCCACACTCATAATGGATACTTAAATTAGTCCTAACGAGTCCTTAACTAATTATCATTAAATCTGTTAATGAACGATACATCCCAGAGACGAAATTTAAGGGTTCATTAGTTAATGACAGCTTTAAGTATCCGTAGGGCAGAGTATCGTCAAATTGTCTTTGATAATGCTTATCGATAAACGAAAGGTGTAGCCGCACCTTAAAATGTGAAATTATTAAGTAGCAAAAACTGTTATTTAAATACATTAAAACCTTGTATATCAACAATAGAAATAAGAATTTGTTAATTTCGGGATCATTTTTACGTAAAAGCACCTATTTTCATGTAAATGATATAAAGTACATGGAAACTTTTTTCTGGGATCACTGTCAATATTGTACTGTCAGTGTCAAGGTTACGTTTAAAATTCTTGTTCCGTTAACCGTCAGGAAAGAAAAGTGTGATAAGCTCTGAAATAAATAGCTTTATCTTAACATATTATCATGGTAAGTTTCGTTTCTATGTATATTAGTAGCTGCACATATGTATTTGAAGAATTTAACTTGTGCTTGTTTCATTTTAGGAGTCTTCAGGAACAAGAGCCCCACGCAAACGTGTGGCTAAATTCACGGCGGACGAAAATACTTTGTTAGCACAATTAGTTAAAAAGAGACCAATCGTGGAATCTTAAATAACAGATGGCAAGTCAGTCGCCAAGAAACAAGCAGCACGGGATAGTATAACACAGGAGTTCAATCAGGAATCAATCACCAACTTCCAGACTACGGGCTGCTTTGTGAAAGTTTAAGAAAACTAAAAAAGCGATTTCGGCCCGACCTCCGACCGGCCGAGACCTCGAGCACAGCAGCCGCGCTTGCGACCTCTAGATCAACGAGGAAGTCAAATAAACTTTGTACTACATAATTGGCCTCAACAATTAAAAAAGTATTCCTCTTATTTTATGGATTTTTATTTATTAAAAATTATATTATGAGAAAAATCTATCAACTATAGATTGTCGCACCAAAAACCCATTGCTGTTGGTTGTTGTTTCACGCCTTTTACTCAGGACAACATCATCATTCTCAATATGTGGAGATTCCCAGTTCTTTGGAACCAAATCATCAACCTGTAAAGAAATATTATGCAATGTCGCACAAGCACATATAACAGCCACAACTGTATCCATCTTAATGCCCATGCCAAGTTGGAGACAAGGAAACCTTCTTTTCCAAAAGCCAAAGCATCTTTCCACAGTATTCCACATTATATTTTATTTGGCTTCTGTTGTAGTTTTCTTGTGCAGTTGAATTTGGTGATAAAAACGGTGTCAGTAGCACATTGCTAACTGCATACCCGCTGTCCCCTAAAATTATCCTTTTTAACACACCAGTATTCAGTCTTTGTTTACTTGCACTGCTGTTATAAATAAAACTATCATGGGTACTGCCAGGCCACCGGGCTACTAGATCATAACATTCCAAGTTTGTCCCAGTGACTGCTTGAACATTGATAGAAAAATACCCTTTTATATTCCTATAGACTTCTAATGTTACTTCTCCTGGGCTTCACCTTCGCTAAACCTTCTGGTATAGTCTACAAAATCAATAAAGTCAAGCAAATCACTCATCTTTACTTTATTGTTAAAACATTCCTATTCCTGAGACTTTTTAAAATATTTTATTTACTTTTATAACCTTAAACATAAATGTCAAAATCAATCATTAGAAAGTTAAGTAAAGGTTTTGCTTTACTTAACTTTAATTGTCATTAAGGGATGCTAACGGATCATTAATTGTCTCTGAGAGTGAGCTTTTTTAAATCTATACTAAGGAGCCACTTAAGTAACCATTAACTGACTCTGAGTGTGGCAGTGAGTGTGGCAGATAGTTATTTAATGGAAAAAATGCGTAAAATGACGGTATTTATTTCTTTAATATTTTTAAAAGAAATCAAACATTATGAAGAGTGCCTTAAACTATCAAACATGAAAGCTTCAAGCCCACTGAGTTATAGGAATAAGTATTACCACGAAAAAAAAAAAAAACAATTGAATAAACAAAAGACGATCTTTAATGGTAAAACTATCACCATAGTACTTATGGCATTTTCGTGACATGGAACTAACATAACTGCCATAGAATGTCTTGTCCGTTACTTTGAAGTGGTGTCGTGCATTTTAAGTAACAACTTTACTTTGGTTTGGTGCCCGCGATCTATTTATGTACCTACTACATCGTTTTGACACTGAACTGCTATTAGATTTGACGAATGTATCGTTTTTTATGCTTAATGTCATCGGTTTGTATTTTAAAAAGGTCAATTTTCTTGGCTTGAACTTTAAGGTTGACCTTTTAATATTTTTGTTGAAGAATTTCTTGAAGCTTTAGGTTTTCGTATTTGTCACACATCTCTTTTAAAATTTTCTAACTAGTCCATCTTTTAGGAGACTCGCTAAGATATCAATTTTTCGTAGGGAAAAGGGACTTAACTATGTCAGTAATAAAATTAGGGAAGGAATTATTTCCCACGCTACCGCATTGGGAAATATCCTGTAATGATAGCTGTGTTTTGTGAAATAAATAAATAAAAATTTCACTTACAGCCTTTATTATTGTAAAACGAAGTAAGTGCTCAAACATACTTACACGACTCATAATAATGTGATTCAAGTATAAAAGCGTAAGTGTAGTAAGTATAGAAAGCTTTTGTGATTCGTAAGAGAATTACCTACACGTCAATAGATTCCGAAGGTATTACCTTTGAGGACAAAACATCTGTCACTAGAGCCAATAAACTATTGAGTACGAATCTCCTTTGTTTATCAAACATTAGTCATTAGGGCATTGTTTAAAAATATTATACACTAGATACTAGAATTATTTGTTCTACAACTACGTAATTGTTTACTGGCTGCAGTAGGTGATAAAAACATGGTATCAGTTTCACGTGGTGGCAACTGGCAAGCTTATAAAGTAGACCACAATGTAATTAATGCGGTATTTGAATTTAGTGATATTTAGATGCATTACATGTCCCTTTGTGGGTCTAACTGTCAATCATAAGATTTTTCAAAGACATCCGTGGTCCTGGCTATAATTTATAAAATTAGTAAAACCGTCATGTATTACTAGCTAGCTAGATTACAATTGGCCGTGGGAAAGCACTTCTTGTAGAATGTCGTTTGTTGACCTCTTCTTCATTATTGTTGAATGTTTATCTATATATTTTTTATCTGTTAAGTGTTTTCCAATCATGATAGCATACGCATTCCTTGGCTTGGTATATCGAAATGTTTTGTACATAAACCTTCACTAGACTAGATCACGCCCCCTCAAGGTTACTCGCTGGCTTTGTTGCATAGTTTCGATCCAACCTTTCATTTATTTTAACAATAACTAGGTTTATTATTTTATAGTGCAAAATAACGCTAGACAAAAATAATAAGATATACCTACCTAGTTTTTTTTGTATAGTCACGACTGTTTTGTATTCATTTTTACAATGATATTATTGTCCGGTTTGGTTGCGCTGGGAGGTTATTAACTTTGTATATTTGTTTCAAATACGCTGAAATTAAAAAAAAACGCCTCCAGACAATACCATTTAAACCTGAAAAAATAAGGCGCTGTAATTGCTGTAAAACTACTAGTTACTAATTACGCAGCTCTGTCAACAAAAGTAGGCGTGTAATGAGATCATTTAACAACGTGTTCGAAATAATTACAACAGGAGTTAGTTATTTAATTGCATCACATTCACAACATACCAAACGTATTAGATAATGACCTTGACTTCATTTAAAAGCTATATACGTATTGAACTAATTTGGACTTAGAAGTAGTTTGATTAACAAAAAATATTTGACCTAACCGCTTCCAAAAAAGGAGAAGGCTCTTAATTCGAGGTCTCAGTAATTAATTTAGTCTGCAGAGTAAAACTTATTAACTTAAATGTTGCTGTTTACTTAACCCGTGTCAAGCTAGATAATAATATAATTACCCGTATGTAACGCTTCTCTACATACCGATTTCAGTTACATTTTCAACGACATACCTAGATGGAAAAAGAGGCTCTATTGGTTATGGTAATTAACTTTGAGTTACTGTTATAAGTGTAACAGACATGTAACAATAATAATACTATGTGTTCCAAAAAATACTCTCACGTGTCAGAAAATATCTAAAAAACAAGCTCTCAGTACTCTCCGTTATCAACATAAAAAGGTAGACCAGACTTGTAGTTACGTAGTTTTCATCAAAATTAAATATCAATAACGCAGTATGAATGATAACTGAAAACATAACGAATCTCCCTCCTTTGAAAACTTTTTGCTAAATTCACGTGTACAATTTGATAAAGCAGAGTTTCCCACTACAGTTCAATAATGAAACAGTACCTACAGCAATAAACGAGGTGCAGCTAGACTAGACCGCTTTAAAAATATGTTAGTTGTTACATTACAACATTATAACTGCGTAACTTTAAACGCGGTGTAAATTGTCATAGACACAATTTTGTGTTGCAATATCCTTTCTATTTTCCTCAAAGATTTGTGACAAGAGTCAGATTATTATGACTATCATCATCTTAATCTTTTGTTTAGCGATGAGTTTTACAGGCTGTTTCAGGAAAAATGGTTTGATGGCATTGGATGTTTCGGTTATCGTCCAAAACAATAATACTCGTACATTTTCGAGTTTGGAAGAGTTTCGAGTGATAAGCGTGACAGATTAGGTTAAGCCAAGTTAGACACAATCTTGAACCGAAAACATGTGCCGTGTTTTTCGGGCCATATCGTATAACACGTGCCTTTTAGAAATGGAGCGCATTGCAGTATTTTTTCAAAATATTGTTCAGCTATTAATTTGGCAAGGTGAACGGGACAGCCTTTGTTATTCTAGGTGCGAAGCGTGTATGGCTCTGACCTTGACCACCCATCCCACTAATGTTATGAATGCGAAAGTTTGGAGGTGTGTTTGTTACTCAATCAGACCGTAACGGCTGAACGGATTTCATGACTTTTTTGTACAGAGAAATAAGAATGTATAATTCTTAAACAAGTCAATCCATACTTTTTTATGATACCGCTATAGACCACACGTAAACACGCTTTGTTCCATATCTAGTTTTGAATCAGCCATCAATCTGCAATTAGCTTACAGTGAAAGTGCATTTATAGCTAAAGTTAGAACCATCTATCATCATCTTAACTTCCTGATAGCCTTTTGTTAACTGTTAAATGCTTTTATCAAGCGGTTACGTAGCAGCTTATAGGTCTGTCTTGACTTCCTCGGTCATCGCCCCATTTACTGCCAGACAGTCTTTTTGTCTTGTTTGTTGTGCACGATCGGCTTAACACTAAGTGTCTTATCTCGACACCATTTGGGCGATATGCAGCGGATTAAAGTTTCAATAAAGTCCTAGTTATATGCACATCTACATAATGTTATGACTAGCAGTTACTTAGTAGTTTCAATATGGGTAAGAACAGGTCATTATTATTGAAACATTTACAAAACCGATTTATCTATCGTAACCTGGTGGGTCCGAGGCTAGCGTGTTAGCGGTCATCTGAGCTAAGTAATTCAGCGTGTTGCGTAACCGATACTTGTTGTATAGTATACTGGACACTTGGACATAATGTACAGCGATGTTGCAACTCGTAAACACTGCGATTGCGCAACAAACAACATTGCATTCGCATAATAGTGTGTTAGTGGAGTGAACAGCATCGACATTAAAGTTCACAGCCGAAGTCGGGTGGCATCGCGCCAAAAATGAACTTTCCTACCAAAATTAAAAGCCTTCGTCTCGTTTCACTTTTTCGTTCTCTTATTTCGTAATGGTCGTGAAACTGTATTAGCAAGCTTAAGAATACTAGTGAACAATGAAATGGAACTGTTCTCAGAAATGTTTTGAATTTGAAATGTTTTAGAGACAGCTATTGCATCATTTGGAGTAGCTATGTAGACTCATTTCTCACGAATTCATCTCGAGTCTAATAAGAGATGTCGACTGATGCCTGTAATTACGCACTGTCTCGTTTGTATTCAACAAAGTACGAACCAAATTAAGTTTCATGCCCTCCTAATGATCTGTATGCATACTTGAGAAAAATATACAATTTAAGTTACAATAATATATGAGATCGATTTTTTATATTCCTTTAAATTACGTTTGCGTTTTGTTCTACTCCTCTTCCGAAGTTAATCATCTAAACAGGATGTACTATGTGTCTGTTCACAAAGTACCGACTGACTATTCCCTTCATACCTTAGACACAAGCCATAGAAAGCGAAAGTACAACGTAGATATATCATTAACTAGATTTCCTATTGCAGGTTCTTCATCGTGACTTTCTTGTTCCCTCGCACTTGGTTGTTGTACGTGGCGAGCGTGCTGATCGGCGCGGGCGCTGCTGCGATATGGACCGGCCAGGGTAACTACCTGACTCTCAACAGTGATGCCGATACCATATCTAGGAACTCTGGAGTCTTTTGGGCTATGTTGCAGTGCAGGTACGTAACATTTTATTATGTAGGATATGTTCCTAGTGTTATGCTAAGTCAGTTTGCCTTGAACTTGCGAGTTGAAGATGGACCATAAAATTTTGCTAAAATTTTAGTGCCTAAAAACCTGTTATGTGGTATGCGAAGTCTCTTGTTAGCATTGAAATTGCTCAATTAACTACAGATATTATTTAAAACCGTGACTATTATTTAAGATCGTTTTTCAGCATGCAAGTTTTAATTGATTACTTTCTCTTTGCAGCATGTTTTTCGGCAATCTGTTCGTGTTCATAAAATTCCAAGGCAAGACCCAAATTGATGTGGAGACCAGAAATGTGGTGTTCGGCGCTTTGACGGGAGTGTGCGCGGTCGGCTTAGTTTTCCTCATGCTGCTTAGACCTGCTAAGCGTATGCCCAATATTGAAGATGCCAAGGTAAACTGCACCCTCTCGCATTGATATAATGTGTATTTTGCAACTAACCCACGGCCGACTAGCTCTTAAATAAGATTTTATTGATCTGCCTTGTTGATGTTTTTGGTATTAACCGATCAATTCAAATACAAAATATTATTATAGCTCGGAGAAATCGAGAACAACAAGTTTCAATTCCCTTGATCGCGATTTCTTTACTTGAAGAATTTTATGAGGTAGTTTCATTGAGGGCAAACAGGATGTTAAGATTAAGGAAGGTATGTAAGTAGAAGTGATGGTCACGGTGCAATTTGGGTCTTTAAACTTCAATAAATAACAGTCCCGTTCATCGACATTCAAGTCAAGGTGCAGGTGCCAGCAGATCAAGCTGCTGCAATCCGTAAAATTTTCCGAAAAACATTGAACCTTACACTTTAAAGTTTTAAACAAAGTTGAAAAATTTAAAAGTTTGACATATTGTAGAAGCCTGATGTACACCTGTCCCGTTTACGATAGAAGGTATGAAGTTCTATTCAAAACATGACAGGTGTATAAGTACTAAGTGTAGCTATTGTTTGCAGGGAGAAATTGTGACACACGACGTTCAGGACAGTCCTCTGGATGCGTTCAAAGGTGCTCTGAGGCTGTTCTGTACCCGGGACATGTTGTTACTGAGCGTCACCTTCATTTATACCGGTAAGTTTATGCTCTAAGTTACACTTGATACGAAATGTCAAGTGAGAATATTGTAATAGGTAATGTGACCAAGGGGTGTCCCTTGAGATCGATACTAAGTACAACTTACTTTCTCTTAAAATGTTATTATTATTTTAAGTTTATGCATTCGACCTAAAAGGGATTATGGACGCCATATAAGGAACCAAACTTCATTCGATTGTAACACACCAAACTTCGAAATATTACATAATCAGTGGAATCATTCAATATCGAATAAAACAATGTTGTAGGTATCCTTTTCTTTTTTGTAAAAGTTTAGTAAAAGGCCTTCTTGGATAGTTATTCCAAGAATCTGGGAGCATTGACTGCCAGTTACATTAGCTATCCCACCTGAATACTAATGAAACTGTACGAAGTCTATACGTCCAAGTTTTGATATTGAACCTTTGTGGTGAAATCAACCAAAAAGTCTTAAGTCTTAAGAAGTCTTAATGTTTAAAGGCTACGGACACTTTATTGCTAATTTTATGAGTGTCCTCTTTAAAAGGTTGCCTAAAGTTCGTTGCCGTTACTTTGTGAATTCAGTAGTAAACAAGCAAATGTCAATCAACCGGTTTCGCAATGCATATAAATGATAAAACAAGGGGGGTGTGTCACCCACACATGCAAACTCCAGAAAAATACTTGATCCGATCATAAAACTCTCAAGGTGATCTCAGAGGTGGTCAATATTTAATGACTAGCAGTTTCTTGTGGTTTCGCCCGCGTACTGAGGGAACTACCCATTCCGAGCCATATAAAGTGCCATCCTCAATAAATGGGCTATATAAGATTTATATTGAACCTCTGCCGCCGCTGCCATTAGCTTATGTATGTTGACGATCTGTTAATTTATACTTCCACCCTAATACAAGAGGAAAACATTTTTTGTTTCTTTTTTTATCCTGAAGGCTACGAAACTACTGAACCGATTAAAAAAAAATACTGTCGGAAAGCTACACTCATCCTGAGTAACATCTAGCTAGGCTATATTTTATCCCGGTACGGGCAGACCTTCACCCGTGACGCGCGTGAAACCGCAGGAAAACGGCTAGTGTAAATAAAACGTCTTTGGTACATATCTAATTATTTTTATTTTTCATACTTTACAGGTGTTGAGCTATCATTCTTCAGCGGCGTCTACAGTCCTAGTATCGGATTCACTCTGTCTATGGGCGAGAATGCAAAGCAACTGGTGGGCTTGTCAGGCGTCTTCATTGGTATGGGAGAAGTGCTCGGTGAGTCATGACGTCATATATGTAGTTGGCATTGTATATTGAGTACCTAGTCATTTGGTTTAGGTCAAGTTTATTTTCCTGGTCGAAAGTTTTGAACTAAAACCTCTTTTCAAATTGATTCTCTATGAAATCTGGCAGGCATTTCAGTACCTTGTTCGAAATTTAAATTCGTTCGTGAAGAGACAAATCCTTATTTTTTTCCTTATTTTGAAATCCCCTTATTTTGTGCCAATAACAAAAACAAACTACTAATTGTACCTTCATAGACTAAAGCATGTCTGTGTTTGAATGCATAAAACCTTAAGGAAACTGCAGTGTCCTTCTCAAAGACTTTACCCTATTACAATTCGGAAAATTTTGCTAAACCGCAAAACGTGACTACATTTAAATGTTGTGTTTAATGTCTGATAGAAAAATCGTTCACGTTTGTTTTAATATAGTATATTATGTAGATACATATTAAGCTGCGTCTACGCTAGGAGAGCCGAGCACGAGCGGAGCACGAGCCGAACACAATTCGTCTAGTGTGGACCAACTTACAAGCCTCTAACGAGCGCGCTGCGAGCATTTCATTCGTGCTCGGCTGCGTTCCGCCTGTTGTCGGTTTTTACGAACACAAAGGGATTTGGTAACAGTGATCGTTGTAGGTTCGTTGTACGTCCACACTTGTCGGCGCGAACGACAAGCCGAGAACGGCTCCGCTTAGGTATGCTTCGCTCGTGCTCGGTTCGTCTAGCGTAGACTCGCCTTTAGACAACGTGCGCAGTTATCACTAAGTCAACAAATGTTAATGTATACCGACGAATTGGAAAAAAAAGTTGACCTTTTTATTTTGGTTTCTAATGAAAAATATTTTGTGTAGGTACCTACAATTTTTATTTCATCTGAAGGAATTAGGTACAGATCTCAGACTAAAATCTATGATAGTACCTATGATTCTTTATCTGAGGAAGAGACTCGTACATTCATTTTAAGATTGATGTTACACGTTTTTAGCATAAAATGAATACTTAAGCAGTTCGCGAAACAAAATACATACTCAGTTAATAAATGTCTTTATTTCAATCCAGACCTATACGTGTACATGTTCTGCAATAATTGAGAACCTTTTTGTTTCAAATTGTCTTTTGTGTAGGTGTAAGTAACTAGTTGTTTATGAAAAATTCCGTTATAGTTCGGCCATTCAGAGAATGCGTTCCTGACACGTCGCGATTGAACTGACGACGTAACTACATTCATTGATTATTGATATAATAATGTTGTTTTAATGCTCCTCAATTGTTAAAACGGTAAACAACCAGCAAAAATATTTTTATCGTAACTGCAACGCCATTGCAAAGTTACGTCGTCAGTTCAATCGCGACGTGTCAGGAACGCATTCTCTGAATGGCCGAACTATAACTATCTGATTAATGATAGTTGCAACAACATGTCTTATAAAATAAACATTTTTATGTACTAATCTTTAGATTGAATTACCCAACACATTAATTAAATGTAGATAAATCATTTGTTAACTTCACAAAATATCTGTGTTGTGTAATAGAATCCGCTAAACTGTTCGATAACAGGATATCACAAGTATGTACAATCATTAGTTTTAGACTTGCGCAATTAACTTTTAAAACATTTATTTAGGTATGCGCTACCTACTCTGATAAATATTAACTTGACACCAATATGATTATTTTGAACTTTATGTCAAACGCTATAAGGTTTAGTTTAAATATTTTTTGCTACAATGTTTGCACAGTTATACATAAATTAGTGTATGAGCTAAGGCTGTTTATAATTAATCTTACCGTTAAATGAGTTATTGCATGCTCACTTAAATCATTATTTAATTTGAACTGAATTTTGTAAAACCGAAGTATTATTGTTACAAGTGTTACTTTTATATAAAATGCCTGTTTTATAACTATCTGTGGTCCAAAATGTTGCAAAATTAACCAAAAACTCATTTCTATTACAGGAGGTGCTCTATTCGGTATCCTTGGATCCAAAACGACTCGTTGGGGCCGCGATCCCATCGTCATTATGGGCTACTTCATTCACCTGGGCAGTTTCTTCCTCATTTTCATCAACTTACCCACCGTGGCACCCTTCGGAGACACTAACGAAGTCTCCTACATAACCCCGTCACCACAGCTAGCGATGTTCTGCAGTTTTCTGCTCGGCTTCGGCGATGCGTGCTTCAATACTCAAATATACTCGATCCTGGGAGGCAATTACTCGGATAACAGTACCTCGGCGTTCGCTCTCTTCAAGTTTACTCAGGTGAGTGAGCAAATGTTTGCAATTTCTTTACATTTGGGTTAACCTCATATAAGTTACTATATAGCTACGTTAGGTACTTATTTGACTGCGTCTTTTATATAAAGTTCTGAAGCGACGGGCTTTTTGCTTTGATTGGCGGGTCGTCATAAATATTTATATACATTGGACATTGACATCACAAAGGTAATTTATCTCAATGAATAATAGTTAGCTACAAGGAAAAATTGCTTACATTGTTCTCAATGCATAGAGATAACCTTCTTTGTGCGGAAGTTGGTCGAAATAAATGAGGATATACTTGACGATGTAAGAAATATATCTGTCATTTTAAACACGTAGATATTATTCGAATCACATAGTGTGAAGGCAATATTTAGAAAAATAGCTTATCAGGTTTTGGTCGAACATGTTATTAATGTAGATTGAGCAGCTGTCAATAATACACATGCAACGGATTGATTTATGAAAATAATTGGTGGGAAATTATGATATTTCATTTCAATATTTTCCAAATAAGTCAGTTAAGCAAAACAATATTTTACAGTTTTATTTTTGCTGACTTAAGTTTTGTAAAAGAAAACCAAGCACCAAAGTATTGTTTGTTCCATATGTATATTTTGAAATCAGACAATCGGGATTTTTTTTCGAACTTTTTAAAACATTTCAATTGTTCTTTCCAGTCACTGGCCGCAGCAGCATGCTTCTTCTACTCATCAAAGGCGCTCCTGTCAGTACAACTGCTGATCCTCGGCGTGCTCGCGTCAGTGGGCACGGCGTGCTTCTGCCGCGTGGAGTGGGCGAGCCGCGCCCGCGCCCGCGCACTCGCGCTCGACGTCGACGACAAGGCCTCGCCCACCACGCACGCGCTCGCCGACAACGCGCTACACTACGACTGAACTACGCCGTAGCCGACTCTTGACTACGCCGTAGCACCGACTTACTGGTTTTAGAAACAGGGCTTACTCCGAAAATTTTGGACTTGGGACATCTGTGATTTTGTGGCATTTTTTGTCGTTTGATTAGGATCAAACATTGCTACTTATACCGCATCAAGCAAGGATGCTCTTTAAGTGTTGTATATTATGTAAGATATGGGCAGAGCCTTATACAACCCTAAAATGCGTCCTGCTTTGCGGAGCGTACGTGTGATGAGTTCGACTCGAATAAAATCAGGATTTTATAATTATCTATTAAGAATATTCATCATCGATATCCTACAGTAAACTAAAAAGTAGTAAATCCTTGGTGTCTAAAATTATTAATATTCCGGCGTGTGAAATATTGTGTGATGGCAAAAGGCCAGCCCGAGGCAGCCTGAACTGAAGAAGTGTAAATAGAAGTGAAGCTTAGAATAAGGAAATATTATAATAAAAAATATCAACCGTAAACAACACATCTCTAAAGAATGATAATGCGTATGTAGATCTTCGTTTTCAAATATTATAATCGGCGATGCGCTTGCGAGTTAACCGTGCCGCGAAAGCGCAAGCGCAGTGACGATTTAAATGTCGTACACACGTAGTTCTTAAAATTAATCGATAAGTATTGAAATTAACTATTTTCTTGAATAAAATTCGAATTGTATTTGATATAAAAATCTTCTTTATTTCATATTGAAGTATTATTACTGAATGTATTTTATTTAAGGACTCTATGTGTGGATACAGTTCAGTATAAACTTAACTAAAAATAATTTTCTGTAAAGTTGGGTATGAATTATGAAAAATACCAATTTTGGCTGTGTCATGCTCATCTGTATAGGTTAATTTAAATTTGACAATCCTTGCACATAAAATAAAAAAACAAATCAAAAGTCATTTATTCAAAGTAGGCTGAAAATCAGCACTTTTTGAACGTCAAATCTACAAAAGACAGCCCCCAAAACGCCCGCCCTTCACCACTTCCTATGTGTTTTTGCTGGGAAGAAGAAGTGGTGGAACAAACTCCATATATGAAATGATACGTGTTTTTCACTCAAAACCCATGTCCATGGTGTATCCATAATGTAGAATATAAGCAAAATATAGCCAGCTTTAAAGTGAAAGGTGACACATTGAATGAAACAGGGAACTATTTATTGTTTTGTATCCAAAATATTTCTAAATATACTTTATAATATGATTTCATCAATCATTTTGAGATTCGATCATATTTATATGTGTATGATATTATTAATGTATGAAAGGCAGGGTGGTGCTCTACTCCTATTCTTGAGTGTAAAAAGTGTAAAATATTTTTGTATAGAAAGTAATATATATCATTATGTAGATAAAATAGGACTTCTAGTCACAAAACTCGAGGTTTATAAATGAAATCATGGAATTTAAATCAACTCATACACATCCAAACATTCCTTGTTTATTGTTGTTTTGTCAAGTTATTTTGTAGATGGTATGTTAATTTAATATTACATCTGTTATTTCTTTGTTTTGGTAACATGTAATGTAACATTCCTTAACTTCTAATCCCAAAATTAAATTTAAAAATGCCTAAACATAGAAGTGCAAAGTGCATCAACACTCGCAATGGCTCAGATCTAACAGCAAAATAAATATGTAAACGTAAATAAAAACATTACCCATTAATTAGTTGCAGTCAATAACAAAAGTGCTCTTTTTACTGTCTGTCTAGTCTTATAATCCAATTCTAAAACTCTAGTTGACTGTACTTTTAAGCAATTGATGTAAAATAAAAATATTTTAATAACATTTTGCATTTTGTTTTTTTTTTCGTATTTTTTAGAATCTACAGTATTTTTAGACTATTCATAATTTGGTAAATTATGACATAAAATAATTATCTAGTATGTTACTGTTCAATAATGGGTTAACTAAAAGAGACAAAAAAAATTGTTAACTATTTATTTTAAAGCAACTATAATAAATAACAAAATGTAACAACTAATTTGATTTACTGCTATCTTCAGTTTGATCGCCAAGCTTAAAGTCCATAGGTTTGTCATACCCCATCATTTTGGCATAATGTATGGGATCTGTGAAGTGTCTTGCTTCTATGAAAAGGGGAACTCCTTTGGCGTTCAATGTGGTGAACGCACCTGGGATATCAGGGACTTGTACATCTTCCACTTTGAAGTCAAGCTGAAACATGAAAATAGTTTATATATCCTATGGCAGTATGGTAAGGTATTGTTGAACCTATCACAATTTACTTCTTGAGAGTATAAATAATCCAATGATCATTTATTTTTCAAGGTATAAACATTAATAAAACTATTTTCTTCTTTAAAATAGAACTTAGAGTTTGAGAAATGAGGCCCACATACAAAAGGTATTGAGCATGAATGTGTATGGTTATCGAGTAAGAGGACAACAAATGAATCAATGGATGGAGCGAGTTAAAGAAGATATGGCTGCACAACTTGCAAGATGATGTCAGATAGGAAGGAGTGGACGAAGAGGACATGCAAATACAAATTATAAATTGAAAAATAATGATGAGCTACTGTATAAAACTACACATACCTTTTTTCTTGCTAAAAAGAAATTTATAGTGGTAGCACTGTATGTGGATGTTGTGGGGTCGTAGTGTATTTCCGTCACATACTTTTTAGTTATGAAGTGGAGTAATAGAGGCGTTACAAACGTGAAGAAGCCGACTACTGAGCATAATGCCACGAGTAGTGACGTGCTGCCAATCGTCGCTGCCTCTCTTATGATTATGGGCTGCGCCAACAGGCCAGCTGCACTAGAACTCAGTGAGAACACTTTCACGCCCTTTATCTGTGGTGTCAATGGACCGTAATATATACACTCCAACTTGTTATCTTCGTCTCTTAGTTTCACTGCATATTGCCTGCTTATAACACCGGGACAGCTGATGATGGGTTTTAATTTCGAGGTTATCTGTTTTTGTATGAGAGGTTGGATGATTACTCTACTATTGTTCAACACACCTTGTGAACAAAAACGCAGCATCTTGCTTGTGGTTTTACTTATTTGAGTAAATTAAACGGAAAATCCAATAATCAATGCCATTGAATTACGATTATTTCTGCATTCAGAACTTTGACAATGACAATTGTCAATGTCAATATTTGTCAATTTTGACTGTTCTTTAGTGACATACAGTTTTAAGTTCAGAAATCATTTAAAGAGAAAATGTCGAGTTGATATAAGTTATGATTATGAACCACTAATTTAAAAACAACACACATTTGATAAAGGTGTTTTTTTTATTTAACTAAACATAAATCCAATCACATCAATAAAATTTCTCATTCTTTACTTTATTTGTGATCCATAACCGAGTTTCATATTTACATTTGATGTTTTGTTGGACAATTGTCTACATCATAACAAAATCCGGTTTCCGTATCCAAAACCATAGGATCAGGACAGTCGCATCTTGAGAATCCACAAACAGTTCCAACAAGCGCCTGGTCCGGATGTTCACAAGTTCTTTGAGCTCGCCAATATGTCTGAGAACAATTGCTTATCCTTTGAATCATCCATTCTGGACACTTGTCTACACCTGGAAAAATATTCAAGCTCTTTACTAAGTAGAATAAATTCTAAAAAAATATGTACCTATCTATACTAATATAATTAAGAGAAAATATCTTTTTGTTTGTTTGTACCCTAGAGGCTCTGAAACTGCAGAACTAATTTATTTCCCTGATAGGTAAACTTCTAGTCATGTTCGCTTTTATAGAACAAAACCCCCCAAAGACTCTTTTAATTACCTAAATAAGGTACAATAATGAATGAATATAAAGGTAGATCCGACGGGCACGGAATAAAAAAGTGAGTAAAAGCGCATAGACTATTATAATGATCGTCTTACGCTAATCGTTCGTGCAAGCATTTATCTTACGGACATGGACAAATACGGTGCTTAATAAAAGAAGGTACTGTTTATATTGTTAAGCGTCTTTTATAGGGCAAACGTAAACGTATGAAAAGATACTCACATGTATTATTGTGCCATAGGCAACGACCCGTCGACTTTTCATGATAAGGTGAGACTACGCTCAAGCTAAATAGAAGGAACGTCCACTCAATCATGATTAGACCTATTGGCTAAACTAGATTCATCACCGCAGTTTACCTTTTATAATAGTAGAGTAGAGGGACTAGCGTCACATGTTTATAACACGTACTAATCGAACAATGCTCATCACTCTACAATGGCGCTTTGTCTCTAAGTCATCTTAAAACAATGAATTAATAAAACAGTATAATACAAAGTATCAGGGGCCCGATTCTCCTAATTTTACTTAAGCAACATACGATTCACGTTCGACTGCGATCCAATCCCGACTAGATTACGATTGAAACGTATGTGTACATTCCGCTATTTTTTCTTTGAAATAAACGTTTTTATCCTTTTCTGTCTTTCAATAATGAATCATTTTGTTTAACTATTGCAATATGATTGTAGAGCAAACTACCGTATAGACCAAAATCACCAAAATAGCAGACCAATCGCAAACTAATCGAATGTCGTTGGAATACGATTGGTCTTATATTAGTAGCAGAATGCCCGATATGGTTAAAACTGCTATTGCGATCATATTGCGATTCGATTTCTATTCGATTTTGACATTATTAACTTAGGAGAATCGAGCCCCAGATATTTATTCTATGAATCGTTCTTGTTATAGGCAAGGAAAGTATATCGATCACAAACTTATCTAGATGCTTTATATTGGCAGTTTGTAGGGGCAAAGACTAGGTACAAAGTGTTGCGCTCCTACAAAGAAGGGAACCTATAATAATCACATTACTTTTGCGTTTAAATGAGATATGGGGTCGATCGATTCATTGGCCTAAACAAGCACGAGTGTATGTCTACAATGCGGCTATCGCCTATCTGCCAGCCGAACAAACACCGCCTATTGATTCAGTTTATCTGTCCGCAAACAAAGCACGCGCGCCCTCAAGCACGGACGACGTGACTCCGACCAAAATATTTTTAAACACCATAAAAGACACCGTAGGCCAAACCCCAAGATAAATCTTTCACTTTCTTGAAAATCATATTCCACCGCTTATCTTTCGCCAAACAACCGTAAAAAGTGCGATTCTGGGTACCGTCTCCCGATAACGATCTGCGTAGTGGTAATAATTTCATTTTATTTTATGTTCATCAAAAAACTTAAACGTTGCTTAAATACAGATTTGGACGATTAGTTTTAATAGCAAAAACTACCATTATTAAGCTATTAATTGCTAGGATCTCGGTGATGCAGAATTTACGTCAAAAGCTTAAGCTCGATAAAAAATTTAAGGATGTGCCAACTCATGGCCATAAAGGGCAGGTACCCACCTAATTATAACTTTCCAAATATGATCTATATCTTTCCTTAATGCGTTTTAACGTAGAAGTTAAATATAATTAAGGGGTCCACCTCGTCCACCATTATACGATATTAACATAAACTGGTATTGATCTTTGCAAATTGATGATGAGGTAAATAGACTATAATTAGGTACCAAACTTGCTATAAAACAATAAAGTTAATTAGCAAATTAGTTATTTTTACTTGATGAAGGTCTGTTGACAGCAAAATAGTGGGTTGTATTGTCTTATCTACTTGCTATTTCTAAGGTAATAAATAAAACCTTTTCTAAGTCTTTTAGATGAGCTTTTATCATCATCATTATCAGCTCGTATTTTTCAAAAACATCGTATAATTTGTTATCACCTCTGTATCGAAAACACTACAGTTATACTCGCAATTATTTTTAAGTTTTGTCTCGATCGCAGATAATACGGTATACCTTTCCCGCCAACTCGAAAAGCTCTTTCAAGCTTTTATATTGCGCTATATCAATTTCAATCTAATGCCCACTGCTTAAAGCTCATAATGGAACAAAATTCGTAGTAATAATAGAGAGAGAAACAATGATATTACTGCCTTTTTCCACTACACTGTTGTTATACCCGTCCCTATCGCTCGCTGCAGTAAATGAGCGTGTAAAGGTTTTGTCTCTGTCACTAGTTTAGTCAAGTTTCTGAGTTGATGAAGTGTTGACGCTTGTAGCAATCGTGGCTCAAGTTTGTTTACTATTGTAAGGGAACCGAACTATGGAACTGACATAAATGGATTGTTTAACTGTGATGTGATTGGAGCAGTGTTAAATCTTGCTGTTATTATATATTTTTGTTAATAATGGAGACGAGGAGATTATTTTGGACAGTATTTTTGGGAGTTTTATGCAGAGCGGAGGCGGGGTTGATGGGCGATCAGTGCGACTGGACTGGCAGGTATGTTGATGTCGAAAGCCTATTGTTTGGCATACTTTTTATTCATCTATTTGAATATTAAATCAATCTACAATAGAGAAAGATTTGTCCTCATAATTTTGTTTTGACTTTTAAATATTAGCTCTCCAATTAGATAAAGTGCACTTCTAATTAATTTGTTTGTTTTCTTGATATCGATTTGCCAATTAAAACCAAATGTCAAATAAGTTAATTATGTACATAAGAATTATATTACATAGGTATCTACTTAATTTGTTATTATTTCCAAAAAAAGTAAAAAAAAATGTCTGGATGTACCTAATTTTGAAACTACCAACGTTTAAACCCTTTCTGCATCTTTTGATAAAACTTACAGTTCGCTTTATCCTTTTTCTTATGGCAGTCTTCAACGAGCGGGATAATCTCCTCCCCACCCGTAATTACTAATAATATAATGTCTCATGCTAATTATTAACTAGGTCATCCCCCGAGCCTTTTTCCCAGTACCTACTTAGTTCATAAGGTAACTGCGTACTTCGCAGTTTTGTATATAAAAAAACCTTAAGAAGATAACAAGAACGCAAGAATCCAATAAGTATGGTGAATTCGCGCGGAATCCCTCAATCAAAATCCTGACCCGGGGCGAAACATCTTGGACGTGGCAATTTGCTTAATAAACCCTAACTTATTTCCAAAGCATTCTGCCATCGCGTGTCTCATATTGTTAACAACCTTTTGATGTTATTCAAATGAATCATTCATTGAATACCGCGATACCACGACATTTTTAAACGGTTTTATTTAGCTCACCCCGTTTGTTTTATTCATTCTTGGGTCAAATTTAGAAATTAAAATTTCAGTGCCTTCCTGTTGTCAGATTGATCTGAAATTTGGTACACACCTTTAATTCCGATGACAATACAATACAGTAATATCAATAACATTGTAAATCCAAGATGGCCGCCGGTACAAAATGGCGGATTACATATTTTTCCACAACCCCCTCAATATGGGTATCAAATGAAAGGGCTACTCAAGTAGAATACTGTCAGCAACCCCAACGGGGCCCAACAGGGCCAAGGCCTGCCTGGGCTGCGGGATTGTCCTAAAGAGTTACCGTGGTCGTGGTACATAAAAGGCCTACGACGAAAAACAACGGTTTTTAGTCAGTAAGAGTCTAGCACTCCCTCACCGCTGCTGACCCATGTATAGAATGAAGAATATTCGGTAGGCATTTTCATTAAATACTAAAAACTAGATAATAAAAAATCGGTAAAAAAACTTTTAAGTTAAACGGTTTTATATCTTATGTGCACTGAAAAATAAAAAATAAAAAAACAGATACTTACCTATAAACCTACGTAGGTGGTCCCGGTCATATTAGACTAAAATAAAAACGTGGGGCCCTCTGAAATCCTACTTATGGCAAAGCATATCTTTATACTTTGGTAGATCGTGAGCTCGGCGTTCGCTGATGAAGCCGCTACGGCTGATAATTGATTGTCAAAATCTCCAGTTATGATTATAGTAAGTCGATGCAATCCACACCTATTATACCTCTAGCTAGAAGAAAGTATTACAACAATAGTTACGGAATGGGCCCCACGTTTTTATTTTAGTCTAATATGACCGGGACCACCTACGTAGGTTTATAGGTAAGTAACTGTTTTTTTATTTTTTATTTTTCAGTGCACATAAGATATAAAACCGTTTAACTTAAAAGTTTTTTTTATCATAACTGCACAAATTATCGAAGCTGCCGGAGGGTAGGCCTTCTCATAATTTGTCTGCATCTACCTACCATTTGATTTTATCGTTAACCACAACATTTTATGTAGGAATACATTGTTGAATGTTACTTCATGCAATTACTCAAATAAGTAATTATACAGCAGAAGGTCGTGTCCCTCCGTGCAGATAATCTTTTGAGTAACTTCATTTGCATTACGTTGAATCTACCATTGTATTTTGTACAAGACAGTACATTCAAATTACCACACTGATAATACACTGTAGATATAAACCTACCTTATTAAAAGTAGATAAAGATTAAAGTTCATGTTGGAGCTATGATTGATTAAGAAACGATCGAATGAGGCGCACGAGCTCATTAACTCGCCCCTCTCTAGAAACACTCGTAGTCGATGCTCGATGTCAACACGTTATAACATTAAAATAAAATAATTGTTATTGTTAATGGGGGACGGAAACGATGTCAAATGGGGCTCGATTACGGAACAAAAATCAACAAGTGGGGTTTCCCTGCAGGGGCGGCGTGGGAAACCGAAGTGGAAACTGTTCTCGCCAACCCTCAGTGGTATTGTACATGACCCTTCCGGCTAAAAGGGTGGCTCGCCCTTGTATCATGTACTCTATTGATTTACAGATACCATTTCCGATAGTTGATATTTATAATGTTTTGACATTTGTTTTTAATGCTGAGAAACCAAACACAATTGAGAAGCTTAGATGTTAAAGCGAATCGTTCAATGAGTTAAGTCGACTCCATTGCCTTATTAGAGGCTAAAGCAGATGTCAAAAATACACAACGTAACACACAAATATTTTGGTTAAAACTTCGTTATTATGAGAAAGTCTCACCATATACTCGTTAGTAGGTGAAGTTCCCATCAGATTTTATTTATTTTTCTTATAAACAAACGCTTACGATACTTCATCCCAGATGAATGAATCTCCAACGCTTTGTAGAAATAGCGCAGTATCTCTATTTGAGCATTTCCTTTGAACCATGTACAAAATACTACTAATAGCGTGCGAGGTTACAGACCAAGGTTAGCACACAGGTATAAATACAAATAGAAAGAGAAAATTCGCGATAATATCTACGTGCGAGAAAGTATAAAGAAAGATTAGCCGCGAAGAAGCTATCAATGCAGAGGCTGCAAAAAGCAAATTGAGTGTCAATGTACCAGCATCACTGTGAACATTGAGGAGCATTCAAGTTCATACATTAATATTTATTAGGGAGGGAGGAGTGAACGGAGGGGCCCGGGATCTGTTTATTATAATATCCTCCTATTATAACGCGTTCGCACGATATGCTCCAAAGCGGCTGATTGGTAAACCAGCGCCAATTGTTGTTTGAACCCTCCAAATCAATCTGTACGAGAATTTATCTATAGAAACGATAAATATAAAGTTTCCTGCACGGCTTGACGAATATGAATTTTGTGCTTTAGGTCAATAGTTTTATCCAGCTATTCTTTTTAAAGCGAAATTAACTGGTTAATGAAAATCGCAAACGGATTATGTAATCTGATCAGGACAAATCTTTTCAGGTCCAGGGAACTTAACTGGATGTAATCGGATTGACCCTTGTTCTGACGTCAAAATGTGCACTGAATTATAATTGGCTAATTAAATTGCCCCACGCAAGTGCATCTAAGCAACGGATGTGCGTAATGACTGTGACAACTGAACGTCACGAAAAACAAAACTAACGTGAACTAAATGCACACACCAACGCCCAAAGTTACACCATTTGTCAAAGTCATGCTAATGATAAATACGAAACTTTAGCAGCCGGGTAGACCCTTTATCCAAATTCCAATAGTAACAGAAGTATTGAAAACATGTTTACAAAATATTTTTATCAGTAAGTCCAAAAATGTTTAACAATTAGGCGAAGATAAGGCTTAAATGGCCTTAAGTAGTTTTTTTTACTGATGGCGCCTTTCGACACAATCTCTGACTTCACTTCTAACAATGGCCACTGCCACTAAATAGTTAAGTGCCCACGGCAGAAAAAATTGCATACAATTGCTTCAAAATTCCTTTCATCCATTTCTAAAAGTCTCAAAGCCACACAAGTTTTTTTCTAGGAGTTAAAAAGTTTAATGCATCATTAACCACAGGATTCAGGGTTGTCTACGTTATACGTACCTACACTTAAACAATAAAAATTTCTACACACATCTAAATTGTTAGATCTAGTCAGCAAATGTGCGAAGTGTGAGAACGTTTACTTAATGACATAGGGAAAAACCATAATACATTAATAGAATAGTAGATAATAATAAGTTTGAAGATTTTTTGTGGCCAAGCTCATCAAGAGTTCAGGAGATGTGTAATGTGCGCCTGAGAAAGAGTTTGCTAGGGAAATTATGAAATCATAGACACAAACACCCCACTTATGAAACTACTGAATCAAGGAATTGTAAATACTTTGGTAGAAAAGCGAAGAAAGTTTGATGTATTAGAAACTAAATACATAAAAACAGCAACATCCGATTTGAATAGAGACAATTACTATCTTTGTGCTATGGTACCTATCAGTAAAAAAAATACATTGTTATTTATGGGAAAATTATGTTTGCGGTTTTACTTCCTGAATTTGACCCATTTATTGAACGTAGCTAACCGCTTTGTGCGGATGTCACTATCTCAATATTTGCGTAATGGTCAGCCACGATAAAACCTCAGATGGGGTATGGTGGATTGCATACCCGCGGGCTCTCACGCTCTCCATATGGCGAGGCGCGTACGCGTTACGCTGTTTTACGATTCCGCCTGTTCCTGGAAGAAGTTCCCGTTCCATATTCTACAGAGGTTCATTATCATTAGTGATTCACAGCCGCGGTGCCACGGCTGGGACCGCCCAACCAGGACATTTCACATGGGATGGCCATGGGAACTTGTGGGAATATGTTCGTTACTCCGAAAGAAAACAAGCATCACATGTTGCTGGATGAAATCACGGTTATTTTTAAGCGACGATTGTTTTTATTCGCTCGCCAATTGAGGGCAATCAACGACACGTGTTCCGTTCGAGGCGCTCGCCTTAGGCCATCTATTGAGCTCGTTGATACCACGTCTAGTCAAATAAATGATCGCGATACTGGCGATTTGTAACGACCTACTCTTAAATAAATTGATGCTACTAATGACATTCTCAGACTTAATACAGTTTAAAATATCCCTTAACTGGAACTCCACCTCCTAGGGATATTCGATTCTAAAACCATTCCCAACATACTTGAAAGGATCCCATTACTATTATCATCTTTAGTCTCATATCTTCATGTAACTCTACTTACAGAGAAATTTTATTATGCTTTCAAGCTCCAATCACAGAGATAATGGGTGCACGTTAGCTGCCCGCTGAAGGGTAATCCAATTCTTGTACCATGTGTCCACTTATCTTTTTGTCGTAAAGTTCGAGAACATTCTCAGAATTGAATAATGTCTAACGTTCACAAGTTTTTGGCGTTGATTGTTGTAATGATTGTGACCTAGTTCGATCGGTATTACTAACGCCCAAGTAGGTACCTTATTGCGTTTTCTTAGAAAGTCTACAGTCTAGAATGGTTAAAAGAACAGAGCCTTTTAAACCATTCCATTGAATAAATCTGTAGATACTTGATAAATGCTAGTTTCAAGTCGGGTTCAGTAAAATGAGTCAACTTTATGTTGAGGAGGAATACTATCAAACAAAAACATCCGATGTATCTATTAAGATGGCAATCCCCCAGTTAAACATTGAATTGTTTTGTTTCCATCGAACACGGAGTTCTTTGAATGGAACAGAACTAATTAACGGCGAATTGTAGGTCGGCATTGTGTTGATGGGTCAATGAAGCATCTCTTTGTGTCGCTACTGTTTACTTTTTCAATTCGTTCCCCGAGTTTTCTGTTTCTACGATTATATTGTGAATGTGATAACTGGTATGTAAGCAGAGATACCGCGGGAATTTTTGATCAATATATCTTTTATCATACTTGAGATTTAATATTCCTGATCATACAGTCCTGTGATTCAATACATTATTAAATCTGAAAGTATATTTGTGCTATCCAGTCAGAAAAAAAATATTCTAAACAATATATTTAGCCATGGCACCTTCAAAAAATGATCATTGCAAAAACACGTTAGATTTGGCTAAAAACTTTCGGGATCAAAAGGACCTTCTGAATAATGCATTAGACGCGTCTGGTCCATTATTAGTGACGGTGCGCGGGCGCAGAGCCCTTGCCGCACGAGCTGCATATTAATGCGCTACAATTTCGTCGACCGCTGTCAAATTACAATATTTATACGAATGTATTTCCGAAAGATATTCCTATGATATATGCCTTGTCACATAAAATCACGCTAAGAATAAATAATGCTTGTTCACCTTTACATTCTATAATTTTTCATGATTATCTATTAGTAAATTAGCTATACACAGACATTATGTGCTGTTGACGTTGTAGAAATTTGATGCTTTTTGTGAAGCTAATATGAACATGCAAAATAATTGACGTTAATGCTTCGTTAGCGGCGGCACGGGCCGGTTTTGCTGTAATTTGAATCTGATCATGCGACGGGTGATGCGAGGGCGACGGGTCCACCCAACCAAACTCCGGCGAGACTCGAAAGTCCTGTCATCTGTCACCTCGTAGTACATGTGTCGCGCCCGGACGGGGCAGGGCATGCCACCCACAGGAAGGAAGCTAACACCGATGATTTGTTGCGCAAAACTTCCTCCAGGAGAAAAAATGCAATTTTGAACTCGACATACCAGTAGATTTTGGCATGGAATAATATCATGTTTACTTCATTTCTGCTTGCACAACCATTTAGGTCCATCATCATCCGTAAACAAAAAAACAAGTGAGCGGGGACCAACCGATTATAATGTAAAAAGAGGTTCGCGGTCGTTCCATAACCGATTGCAAATGGCAACTGCCGCAGGGCCTGCTGCGCCATTTATAGCTCTTCGCAATCTCGACTCCTAAAAAAAACATACAACAATTTTCTTCGGTGGATCGCTCCGTATCTATCGACGGTTCCGAGCTTATAATTAAATGAGATAAGTTGCCAAAAGACAATGAAAATTTGGTGTCACAAAAACTGCCAAACGCCGCGGCTCCTCTTCAAAATGCCTCGGCGTAACATGCGATTGTGTCTGCAGTTTTTACCTTATCTTTTGTATGGTGAAAAGGCCTTTTAATATGGATCGGTCGGATATTCAAAATGTATGCAGACGGGCACTATCACTACTGTTGTTTTATGAGAGTTCCTCGGACACAACGAAGAGCTTTGAGGAGTTATATGACCTGGCATACGAAGCCGCGTTTTAAATTGAGACCGGAATGCCATAAAGTGAGGCTCAGCTCTCATATGGGTCATTGTCATAACCGCGTAAAATTTTGTTACAGACAAAAATCTAAAATTTTAATATAAAGTTGAGAGCTTATTCTTATTTTATAGTAAAGATTATAATTAATTATTTATTAACGTATACTCATAATTACAGATGAAATAAAAATAAACTTTCTACAACACAATTGTTATAGAAAAGTCAGCCTCGGTGGACTGTTACCGCTCACCCTCTTCATACAAATTCGACCATTTATAAAAACCTTCCAAGTAAACTTCACGTTCGAGTATGTTTTCCTAAATTAGACATTTTAATCACTTCAATAACTCAATAATAAACATTATGGCTTAAAAATAAGTCACTTTTAGCGTATAGTATAATGTTATTAAAAGCAACATCTATTTGGTGGACGACATTTATTTTTACAAAATATTTGTGATAACAATAAAATGTTGTGAACGGAACGTTATTCTCGAACGCGTCCAATAGTCAGCTGATCGAGCGCAGCGCCATTTTGTCGCCGGCCGAACAAGATCGAAGTTATTGCTCCTCGTTAAAAATCGCAAATTGTTTCAAAGTTGAGTGTGTCTTTTCGGTTCCTTGTGGATTTTGGTAAGTAAAACCTAAGTAATTCATTACTTTACTTTATATGTTAGAATTGTAAGTAATTAATCTATTTTCAATTGCAACTTCAACATAACCTCAAAATACTGCTTGGTATGAAACAAATTGCCAGAAAAATCCACTCGGTGGACATCTTTTTGGTGGGCCGTGTGTCCACCAAAAAGACGAATGTCTACCGAATGGATTTTTTTTTTTTTTGCTTTGTTCGACCGGGTTCTGCATGCGGGCTTTAACAGTAAAACTAGATATTTCACTGCATAATTAAAATATTGTCTTCGGAAAGCGGTTTGATACATACAAATATTTACTAGATACTTGTTTGTTTTTTTGCAATTTGGGTTTCTAAATTGGGTGATTAAGCAGGTATAAGCAAACATTTTAATCGCATTTGGATATCATTATCAGGATGAAATCTGATGATTTTTAACATCTGGTGGTTGACTTCAATGTGAGATATTCGTGTTTTGCTTTATCAATAAATCTTTCTTTTTGCTTTGCTCAAGCTCGTTCTCTTTTATACACAGGCAATGGTTAGAACTAGAAATAAATTGAGTGAAGAAGAAAAGAAAAAGAAACGACGCGAGCAAAAGAAGTTAAGTATGAGGAGAGCAAGAGAAAAAATGAAGAAAGACCCAGTAGCGTTAGAAGAAAAGCGGAAGAAAGATAGAGAGTACTACTATAGGAAAAAATCGCAAGGGGAAATTAAGACAATAAATGATTTATCAGAGAGACAGCAGAGACAATTAAGAAACAAATGGAGAAAGGATGCAAAATTACGTAGAGACAGACTGAAGTTACAAAGAGAAACGGCACGATTCACAGATGAAACCCCTCCAACAAGTTCAGCTAATTCATTGACATCAAAATCAACTTCCCGGGCTGCAGCAGGCCGGGCTGTAGCTGCGAAAAATAAACGTCGACTTAAATTAGAAAATCTCATGCTAAAATCTAAACTGAAGATTGTAGAAAACAAGCTGTCTAAGTACAAAATGCGCTTAAGTAGATTACAGAACAAGAAGAAAAACAAAGAAAGAAAAAATAAAACGAAGGTAGTGAAAGAAGATTTGAGTGACGCAGTTCAAAGATTTTTACTGAGTGACGAATCAAGTCGTACCACAGCTGGAAAAAAAGAAACTATTACCAGATTTAAACAGAAGAAACAGATCCGGTTCCTCAATGATTCTCTTCTCAATCTGCACAAAAAATTTGTGACTCAGATGAATTTACATACGTCGTATAAAACTTTTTGCCGATATAGGCCGTTTTGGGTCTTGAATCCAAAAGTTACAGCACGTGAGACTTGTTTGTGTGCAACACATACCAACATGGAGTTGATAATAAAATCATTAAAAAATGCCCGTATGATCAATGAAAACTCTGCAATGGCAGTGTGTAAATCCATTTGTTGTGAAGACATGAAAGAAAACTGTCTGGAACGAAAATGTTTGATATGTAGACACAAAAAGATAACATTCAATCAATTTACACCAACAGATACAATAAAATATGAGAGATGGGTCACAAAAAAAGTTATGCAAACGATTAAAGGTCACGAAAAACTTTGCCAGAAGACTATCAAAGAAACAGTGAATACGTCCAAAAGACAACTGATGAACCACTTGTTGGACAATATAGAACGTTTCATGAAGCATACTTGCAATATGTTACATCAGTTTCGTGTCATCAAAAATATTAAAATAAATATGTCAGCATGCGAAGGCTTGTTGCATATTGACTTCTCGGAAAATTACAATTGCAAGTATTCTTCAGAAATACAATCGGCCCATTTTGGTGGATCTAAAGACCAGATTTCATTACACACTGGAGTATTCTATTATGCTGACGAAAATACTGAGGAGAAACGCATCGTTACAAAGTCTTTTTGTACGGTTAGCGAATATTTGAATCATAGCCCTACATATATTTGTGCTCACTTAAAACCAATTATTGCAATGATAAAAACATTAGTGCCTAATTTAAAACGTCTCCACGTTTTAAGTGATGGTCCCTCGACGCAATACAAAAATAAGACCATGTTTCATTTGATTGCTGCTTACTTGGCTGAAGAAACACAGGCAAATAATATAATGTGGCACTTTAGCGAGAGTGGGCATGGTAAAGGGGCCCCTGATGGTGTAGGAGGGTGCCTCAAGCGAACGGCTGATAAGCACGTAGCTAAAGGAAATGATATAAGCAATATCGATGAATTTATTAAATGTGTACATGAGAGCTGCAAAGGAATTGAAGTTATAAAGATCGATGATACTACGGCCAAAGAAATTGAGGTCAAAATTAAAAACTGCACTATCCGGCCTTTCCGTGGCACTATGCAAGTGCATCAAGTAACATGGGACAAAATTGATCCCAAAATGCTCCAGTTTCGAAGGCTGAGCTGTATTACTTGCAATCCTGGTGCGTCGTGTTCTCATTATGATCTAGGTTGTATAAGTCTTGACTTACCACCACAAAACTTACACATTGAGATACCTGCTCTTGCCAGTTCGCGCTCTACGCCAGTTCAGAGTTGTCCTAGCCCCTTTTCAAATCTACATAGCCCACTGATGAGTCCAAACTGGACTCCTATAGTTCAACAGTTGTGCCTTTCAATCGACGGAAAAAAAAACTGTAGCTCAATAGTTGATGAGACTGAAAGCAATGATCCTGAAAAATCAACTTCTTCAAAGATCCTGCGTGGACTAAAAAGTCGAAAACGCATTCGGTTTGCCGATGTTTACTCTGACAGTTCGTGCTCACCACCTGTTTCAAGACCTGAAACACCAGCAGAAGTACACCAGAAGCGTTCTCAACGTTTTTGGTCATCATCAGAGGAGGATGATATATTCTTTTAGTCCACCAAAAAGACATAATCTTTTCGGTGGACAAGTTGTTTTATTTTATCTTTATTTTGTTTTTGATGACACCAGGTTGTTTTTTTTTTATTTGTGTTTATGAGGAGATTCGATTATTTCCATCGAAAAAGAATTAAATTATTTTGTTTTTTTTCTTACTTAATTATACATTGCGTACATTTGGTGGACACTCGTGTCTTTTTGGTGGACCTATAAAACTGTTTTTTTCAAATAACTATGTTATTTCTTAATTCTGATCTCAGACAATTATTTAGTATTGTTACAATTGATCTCATTTATTAAATGAATGTACATTTCTTTAAAAATATTAGATTTTTTTATTTTTTGCAAACTGAACCCCCTTATGACAATGACCCATATAATAACTCGTTTTGTTTACACAACGACTTAAGGTCCATAGCTGAGGCGACATAACAATGGCCGACCACTGAGCTTATGCCGACGTTCGTTGAGATTTCGTCCGATAATGGACTAAATTGGCTGTGGCTCGCTTAATAAGGTGTATTAAGTTTGTATCGGTGACAATCGTGTTTCGCTTTAGCGGCTTCATGAAAAGATTTTCTGGCTATATTCTTACATTGAAGTCGGCATTGTATGGGCTATTTGAATCGTTTTATAAGCTCCGTTGTATCCGTAGAGATACATCCACTTCCTTTTATGATTTCATGTTAACTCACTTAATTCCAGACGAATGCGCTTAAGCCACGCTTGAAAAGTAGGTGTAACTTGATACGCGAACACGCAAAACGACACTTGATACTAAGAGTGAGCGCGGGCAGCGCGATGCGACGGATTTTGACACGTTCTTTTACAAATATGTTATGAAAGTTCAGAATTCTTGAAGGAAATAACTTAATAAATACGTCGTCGGTGTCATCGCGTCTTACGACTTGTTTGTAATGCGCATACATAAACACGTATTGATATGCGCTTAGTCAGATATTATTTTATAAATGCAACGTTGGCTTATGCGGTTATCAAATCGAGCACGACAGCGGCGACTAGACTGGTACCTACCAGTAGTATTGTATAGGCAGGACAAGCGCTTGGATTTATGGGACTGGTCCGGTAAGCGGCTTAGCAGCTACCACAATAAGAACGCCACGATCACTGGGGCTTTTCACACCTCCTTGTTTGGGCCGCACGTTAGCATTCACGCCTTGTGTGTACCTACCCCTAAAGTTCGCGCCTTACCTTTACATATCATATATTCATTATGTAAAAGCCTTTTATTTTCCTTCGAAGCGGTCAGCGTTGCGTTTGAACACTTTTGGAATCCTGACTGTGGCGGCACATTTTGGTAATTTTGTAGGGACTGTAAAACATTCAGTGAACTTCTTGGAAGGGTATTTTGAAATGAATGTGGTTACGTCTCACTAATGTTGTTGAATATGCTGTCTAAGTGCCATTCGCGGCGAAAGTAGATTATGGCCTTAAACAGAAAGCAATTAACTTTTACTGAGCATCTTTGGATAACAAGTTGCGGTTTATTACTTCTGGACTGGAGTTTTTGTATGTGTGTGCTCACAAGCCAAACCTGGTAACAGTGGTAATGCCTTCCCAGTGCAACAGCCAGAGTGCTTCCAAGGCAGCTTAGACTTATTACGGGTTGCCATGTTTTTGTAAGAACTAGAGGCTTAGAATGGTTCTGTTTTAAATATATCCAATTATAACGCTGCAGTGAACACATACGTTCTCTATGAGAATGGAGAGATCGATGTGTACAAAAGTGACCTTTCAACGAGTCATCAATCAGTCGCTGATGCTGTATCACAAAGAGTGTCGAAGCTGCGTCCTGCGTGACTCCGGGTCGTGATAATCGTGAGCAGCCGCCATTGTTCAAGTGAAAGTTGACGTTACGACGACGACCACGTTACGAGCCCCTTGCGTGTTACCAAAACATCATTATACGAAATGACAATAATTTGTACATTTCCATTCAAATTATCGCCTAACAAATCAGACTGTTGATAAAACATACTAGTTTCTCGTTACAAGTTGCTGGTGCCAAACCAACATCGGCAACATCGTTCAATGTTTATAGGAATTCAGCAAAATGATCACAATTTTTTTATAAAAACGCCTTATAATTCCAAGATCACGATCTCTCCAGAACCTCAGCAACTACTACCGACACAATTATTACGGTAATGGCCCTTTATAATATCAGCGACTGAAGTAATGTCTCCATCATTGTAAATGTAATTGCCAGAGGTTTTGTTGTCAAGTTAATCAAAATTGCATTACGTGTCGTTTCGTCACGGGCCCTCGCCGACAATTGGAGACAAAAAAGTTGCATTCATACATACCCGAGTATCGCTATTGCGATTCTTGATGATTGATGGGACAATTTATCGAGACTGAAGCGATGATGAGGTGCACGTATACGCTTTCTTGTCGCATGTCGTAGTTAATGTGGAGCGAGCTTCTTTGCAGCGTCCTATAAGAAAAATAAGTTGGAAAATCACGACTACTCTACTTGGAAATGCAATTGGAATGTATTTAAATAGAGCCCATGACTGCTTATTCATGCTGTGTAGGTCCAGCACTGTAATATTGTTGTAGCAAAATACAATTTTAATATTGCCTGAAGTAATATTACCTTGGATAAGTTGCAATAGCTGTAACGAGTGAGACGTTAAGCTTCTGCCTTCATTATTATAATGATAGCGAGATAGTGCACCTGCGTGACATCACAATAGAACATTATCGAGTGTTTACAGTTAATATTTAGATATATCCAATGGCCGTCCGGGCGTGGGCGGTACGGGTTGGCGTTTAACGAGTTATGTAAACACGCCGCGAGAGGTGACCACTGAGCCACATGAGCTATATGCGCACGCGCACGCCGTCTAAACAACTCCAAGTAGCCATGTACTATGTCAAGGGTGAGGTGTCATTTCTAAGATGTTGAGAAAGTTGGTACATGCGTCGAGTTGCTATGTACTTTTGGAGGCTGTTAGAATTATCCAGTGAACATCCTGTTCAATAATGGAATTTGTCTCCTGGGAGCTGTCTTCTATATTTTAATCTTTGGAGTCAAAACTATAATACATCATATGAGTAAAGTGTAACCTAAGTTTTATTTACACACCAATAACAGTATTTTTAGGACAATAGATAAGAAAATAAAGCGGTGCAGGAATGTTTGCGTAGGATGTGGACAGGCGAGGTGGCGCGCGGTCAAAATATTTTATTTGCACGAGCACCCCGGACAAAGGCACAAAACCTTGTTTGTGGTTCACCATTGTGTTGAGGTTTAGTGGCTTCTCAACAACTCCACGTACGTGCCGACGCACAGATTGTTAACCATCAGTTGAACCACACAAGAAATACGCAACCAACACAAGCCGTATATCTACGAGTATCTCTTCATAAATGTTTATTAGAAACGTCCAAATTATAATTATTAAATTGTAAGATTTCTACAGCTATTAAATAAATAACTTGTAAAAGCCGCTAGCAATTTAGATGCAATCTAAGTTATAGAGTTTGATAAATCATTATTTCCGATCGTACCATCAATCTCTAATTTGATTCGCGGTGCAATATTCAATTTTTGTTTTTTTCTTAGATTAAACTGATCTAGTAAAACGTTTTGTTATTGAAGTTCATTAAACTTGGCTCGAGGCATTGTTCAATCAAGACCGTATGAAATAAGATATTGTTTGCCGAACACTCCGAGACCACTGCTGCACGGCGCGGGCGCTTTATGTCTAAATCATAATATTTTCCTTTCCAAGCCGATTCCAATAAAATGACCAACGGAATTGTACAATCTGAGCTGGACGAACAAGATACCGTATTTTATGACAAGTTTATCGTTCCGAGGTATACTCACGCGTAGGCTTCGGTTTCTATACGTTTTATAAACATAAATTCGGTTACATTGATACAGAAAACAATATAATGAATAGGATTGGTCGTACGTCGTGAGTTGACTGTGTTAATAAAGCCTTATTAGACCAATAGGATACAGACATTTCTGACATGCTTAGTATCATCAAATCACAACGGGCTGGACCGATGGACATAAATCACAATTAATAAGACATTGTGTGGCTGCAAGAAAAGGATGCGAATATTTGTTGGAAGCCGTGCGCCCGCGCCGTCATCTTGCTTAATTTACGAAGTCGGCCTTTGGTACCGCACTAATTGGGTCCTAGTTCTGACTAAGCGGACACTCTGTCCCAATGTAACTCATTTGCATACCGACGCCACTTATACATACCTAGCGGCCTAGATAGATATATTCATATTTTTAAAAGCTTCATTAATGTTAACAGACAAACGTTTTTCGACTAATGAACGTTTTATAGCTTTATAACCATTTAGTGTTACCTGCGCTTGAGGTTTATTACACGGAGAGTTTAGAGGCCCGTTTCTAAGCATTAGTAAAACGAATTAAGATAATGAAAATGTTCTACAACATATATTGGGATATATGTCCGAATTATCTGCTTATTTATAGCTAGCAATTAATTCGGCGGGCGAGTCATTAGCAGTAATTACATAGCCAAATAACATAATATGACACCACACGAACGACTACCTACATCTTAAAGTATATTTTAAATTTGAGCGCCAGTAATTTATGTTCTCGATACTAGACATGAAAACTTTGTAGTGTAGCCGTTGCCGCGTTGCGACAATACCGTGAGTTTAAATAAACGGTCCAATCCATTCAGGTTACGACATTGTCCCTTTCCCTTCTCCTTGTTCCGACTGGCTGTCGATTTTATCTCAGTCTGATTTTGTAGTATCAGATATCCTTTATGTGGTATAGGTGCTTAGAATGGGTAGAAATGTAGTGGATACTTTAATGAGATCGGTAAATCAAATGCAATAATACGAGTGGCTGCGCGGCGCGTGCCACAAGGCCGGTCGACTGAAGGAGTCAGATATCCTGGCGGTTGTTCTCGCTCGCGCGCGCACCACGACGCGCGCTCTATATAAGGTCTGCCAAGTATTATGATTACTCTTTAATGGAGATTTGACCTGTTTGGCAAGCCGTACGCGTTCGTCATTGCTGTCGTTACACCATATCCAAGCACGTGGCTCTGTAAGGCAGTGCATACGATACTGGACACCGCTATGACTTTATTCAAATCACCGCCAGATAAAAAATATCCGCGCCATATTAAGATAGATGGCGGTGCAATTTGAATGACGTATTTGGTGGGATTGCGGAATTCGGTATATTGTCGGAATATGTATATAGCATGCATCTTGATGTTATTTGGGCCAATTAAAATAAGGCAATCTGTACGCAGTGAATAATTACAGACATCCCTTTAATTGGATTTTCTCGAAATACCTTTCCAAAGCTTCTTGGCGGTTTAAATAATATGCAAGAAAGTGTGTCGGTCGGCGCATTCGTATTCTTAGTCATAAAATAATACTTACAAGTTTAGCAGGATCGCATTGGCAATAGCCGGGGGCGTCTTGTCTCGGCTCAGGTCCACCGTTAAATAATAACAAGCATGTACGTAGTTCCACTGGCTATAAATTGCTTGGTGCCGCCGGGCACGGGCCACGCAATACCAATGCGGAAAATATTATGGTGTTCTGTATAGCTAGAGCGGCTGCGCGGGTTCGCCAGAGGCTATGTAAAGCCTACTATTGTTGGTGCTCTGTAGTTGTCAAGCCAGTTGAACGGTTACCTAGCTGAATACTTGCTTAGCTCCAGTCCGGCTATTGTGCCTTTGTTTATGTATTGGACCATATAAAATCAATCGTTCTTTGTATTTTGTTGGTTTATTGAATCATAAAATACAAAGTGTGCCTATACTTTTATACGAATATAATAAAGGGGAAAATTATATCACTTTACTACTATAAATTAATAATCGCTTCTCGTTTAACCGCGAATAACATTTTCATTTTCTATGGTCGCCTTAAATTCCTTGAAGAGTACTGAAAATCTCGCGTTACTCAACGGAGGGGTGATGACTATGACTGATGACAAAAAACGTGGATATAGAAAAAGGCTACATTAATGAAGGGCGAGCGTGCGGCTTCCTTCCAGGCGGTCGAGCATTCTGTCGCATTCCGGAGCTTTGTGCCGCGACCACGGAGCGCGCGACCACACCGCAACTCCGCATTACATAGCACTTATTCAATACCAAACGCTTTAGACACGGGACACTGTTTTTGTTCACCACAGTTTGGTGATCTATGAGCCTTGAAACAACTTCAATCGTTAATCAACTCACTGGAAACGTCCACTTTTCTTTTTATTACTCGTAATGTAGCTCGCGTGTCTTCTAACCGCAGCTAGTTTTTGTTTAGCACTAAGTTTAGATACGAAACTTTCTTTGTGCACGTGATGTCTTGTTTTCATATAAAAAGTTTAATTGCCTATGTAAAAAATAGTCATTTTCTTTAGAAACAACTAAATATGTCGTTGATGTCTTTTGTAGGCGCTTAAACATGTCGTTAAAATCAAAAACTTTCTTTTCTTTTGTCAATGTAAAATTACAAGTATTTTTGTATAGCCTTGCTTCTTTTAATCAATAGTAAATTAACACGGTAATTACAAATTGCTACGCGTGCGCAAAATTAAGCGTGAAAGTATCAAAAGAAAGCTTAGTTCCGTCACTAGGATCTAGGATCCGAATTTTCTCTTAGAACAATAGAAAGTGCAATAAACAAAATAAATAGGGCAATGAAACTGTAAGTGAAGATGTAAGCTACGTTAGTATTCAGTTCACAAACCGCACGATTGTTTCACACGACTCCTTGCGTATTCCACGGGCGTCCGCGCGTGAGAATCCTGCCCCAAAACATGCGGGTTTGTGAACTCATTATCTATTTAAATGTTATCGCGAGTACGAGCTTTCATATCGCCTGAAACATGATCCCTCCTGTGATAGTTATCTGATTCATCAAGATAATAGATTTTTGCGAATTCTGAACTGAGTAACTTTGGACCAGGAAATATCTCTTCATCTTTGCTGTCCATTCCCAATTTAATTGGTAGCATTACTGTAAAGCTATGTTAAATGAATTTCTCAATATCGTAAATTCTACTCCAATTATCACATTTTGCATTGAGACTTGCTAATTTAGAAAACGCTTCATAAGGCCGTCAGGCGGCCATTAGACTGAATACGTTCAGATAAAACCACTCACTTTATAGTTCCACAATCGGAACCGTTAGCCGTTTCTAGATCTGCAATGATATGCAATAACTAGACTAGTTTAAGTGTTCCCCATAAATATGGAGCTTTCCAACATTTACATAAGAACGAGTCTACAATCAATTGGAAACATTTCGTAACTAGAGTTCCGTTTACTCGATACATACATGTTTTATTGATCGCACCACTCAACTCGGGAACACCGATCGATACATCGAAAGTTGTCGAATCTCGATAGTAATAACTGTGATGTAATTATGAGTAATTTATTAATCTGTTAGAAGTTTTACAGTCTTGTATACGAATTGGTGTCTTTAATGTAAGTGGTCAAGGGCGCTTAGATCAGACTCGAGTCTGCGCTGTATATCAAGTTTTATTGATATTTAAATAATTAAGAACATGGGAGTTTTGTAATGAACATACAGCTTTTTAATTGGGATTAATTAATTAATAGTATTAACACACTGCGTTAATCAGTAATGTCTTTATATAAGAAACATTCGGGTAGTACAAAAGATCAGGGAACTGTAGACGTCATTAAGAAAGAGGCATAAAAATTAAAAGTATGAAGTTTATTTATAGGCGCGTAAAAAACACATAATCCTGGGCGTTTGTAACACATAACACTATGAGTTATGACCGCTTAAGTCGAAGTAATCGGATGAGACAAACATGTGGACACCAGGGTTCTCTTGTCCCCTTTGCTTTGAACTCGCTATAAATCTCTGACCAAAATTAAATTCTTGTAATAAACTACCGCACGATTTATATAACTTTGGCAATCATACCGTACACGTGTGTGTTTAAGTCGTATTGTCAAGGCAACAGAACAATTATGTTTTTTGTCCAAGCAACATAAAGTATTTTTGTTCGTTGCTATGACGAATATTATTAGCCAATCTAATAGGTCTTATAATCAGCTTGTTATTTATACTAAGGATTTGATATAAGGAGAGAATGCATCTGAGTTATCAACGTTTTTACACAAAGATACTTTTATAATATTCTAAATTATCAAAATATTTTATTCAAATACAGTAGCTTATCACCGATTAAGCACGATTTGTGGGAATTATGCTTTCTTCGGTCTTCCGTTCCCGCGATATATGGCGCTTCATAATTGACAGGCTGACAGTCAGACGTGTTGACTGACCGCTCGGAACACCATGGTGACAACTGTCACAGCTGTCAGTCATCAGATAAAGTCGTGTGAACTACTCTTATCTGAGTAGGTGAGTGATCACGCGCGAGATAGATTCGCCTCCCGGTGGGAACTAAGTTGAAGATGCCAGGCGGAAAGAAATTCGATAAATAAGTAGCACTAAAAACCTATATCAACACCAAAAGCAAAGCTTTCGATAAAAACAATCATCCTGCTATAGTTAGTACGTAGTATTTAGATGGGTACCATGATATCTTCACTTTTCTTGCTCCATGGATTATACTTTAAAAGCATCCACAAAACATGTTTAAACTTGACCAAAAAATAAGTAAAAAAAATATGTTAAAGGGCATTAATACGGCTAGCAACGACTGTGTGTGATCCCATCACTATTTACAATTCACAGGTAATCAATCGTTATCATGACTTTTATGACGAGCTGGCCTTAATGTTGGGATAGTTTATATAGATCAGCGCTAATCAATTCCCACGATTCGCACGCTCATGTGAAAGTATTTCGATATCGTGTCCAAAAGCCACTATCATTTTATCGATATGTTTTCCCATGCCAACTATTCATGCAACACCTTTTTTGACGTTTATTTACATACAATATTATCTGCTATCGATATGTCTTGTGTTTATCGGTCCACTGTTGGTGGAAATGTTTGAGACACTTTTGAAGATCGAAGATAGTTTATTAGACAGGTGTACTTAAAGTTGTCACGATTAAAAATATGATGAATTACAATAAACCTGATGATGCTGAATATGAATTAAAGAATATGGGAATATGATCTATCAATTTCAGATACCCATCAATCGCCAAAATGGTAGTAGTAGCGATACGATCTTACGATATACGATCTATACGATCTTTATTACAAATCTAATGTCCAAAAAATTCTAGAAGCGGTAAACGCAGATAACATCGTTGCAATCAAATATGATGAAGTATCCCGTAGACACGAAAGCCTGCATATTTATCTTTGTATTTATTTAAATGAGCGCTAGGATTGCATCTAGAGACACGCACAAAGAATGAAAAATGTCGCCCCTCGGGGTCCGCATAATTGCGTGCCTTTCCAAATTACATGTAATTGGAGCTGTGTTTTACTGAGCTCGCGTGTTTTTGTCTCTTAAATTACATTTTTGCTTGTTTTATTTGCCTAGTTATAAAATTATACAGCGTTTTATAATGACGAATGCCGCCTTAGAACATTAATATAAAGGTATTCGCGATTTAATGCTATGTTTGGAGCTGCAACTATGTTGAGTACGTGCGTTCATGAATGGTAGCAACTAGCAAGTGTTTATGTTGTAGGGAGCAGAGGTCAGCACGTTTAGAATAATACAGATTATTTACAACGTTTGTCAGCATGGTGTTCACATGTGGTGCGCGGGCGCCGGCTATGGCGACGGTGGTGACGTCGGTGGCGCCGCCCGCACATGCACACTCAGCCTAATTCATGGCCAAATCCAACACTCAAGTAGTATAGACAAAAAATGATTTGTAATGCCACCCTACACGATTTATTGGCAAGACTTGTCCTAATATAAATTAGAACGGAAACGCCATACTAATAATTGCCAAACAAATGTTCCTAAATCGGAGAGTCACATATAAATTTAAATTAATTACTTTTCCATTGGCATGAGGCAATTTATACATGAGCAGTTTTTGTGGACTACTGACTGGAAACTTGCAATGCATTTTTTTACTGAATTGGGCTTACGTACTCATACATCTAGTGAAGGCAATTCGAAAGGATCGGTGTATATTAATTCAACGTACATTTGCTGATATGTCAAAATCATTAGGCTACCGTCCAAGACTAAACATTGTCGTCATCAAAAATGCATAGCTGCTAAATATTTTATGACAATGCTAACTGTACACAATTTATGCTGGCTTGTGCTTATGTGGCTTTAATAGCACAGTGGGTAAATAACGCCGGGTGCTCGGTATGTGTAAGTTAAACATATCGCGGTAATAAGTAGTCTCGCTTCAATGTACCACTATGTAGTGAGTATGTAACAGTGTCGTCGTGTCTTGCCTGTTTATAGAGCCGGTTAGAGCCACTGATTGGACGAAATGACTTCACACCCAGTATGGCATGAATGTTTGCTAATAGTATGTAATGATGTGTAGGCAGGTAATTGTGGAGATCAGTAAGTAGCACCCAATTCCTTAAGCGTGTGGAGACCAGTCGTGTAGCTGAAGGTTTAAAAAAATCCAGCCATTTCGAAATAAAACTTTTAAGGACCGAAGATTCGCATATAAAGAATTATGCCATAATCGCATGATTTACTACCCTACAAAGTGGCGAATTCGCCATAAATTTAGTTTAAAGACATCAATTGATTTACAAGGTGAAGAATAGCAATTACCTCCGTATTTCTTAGCAGCTGTCAGAGGGGCGCCCACGCGTCCCGCACGAGTTCTGCTCTATTATACAATCAGGACAAATCAGCACATGGGACACATACTCAGCGCAGTCACCACGCACCACCAGCCACGGAGGTCATGTCACTGCGCTATCCAAGGCTAGCTCAATACGCACCTAATGATCCTATTATAGTACTCAACCAACAATCTAAAGAGTACGAATACTTTCTATCAACGTATAATGCTAGCACATTCGACATTGCGCATCAGACAATTTCCTAGTCCTGCCCAGCGGCGGCCCTAGCCATTGCGAGGCTACGTGCGGCAGGTCTATGCGAGGCCCTTTGTCTTACGTGAAAAGTATGTGTTGCGAGAGTAAGCTGGTGTTTTGATTTAGCTAAACGTCATGTTTGAGGAGAAATGCTCAAGTTAAACAAATTAATACAATTTTATTTTTAGTACAGTTTATATGTCTTGTGTCATCGAATTCCTTAAACATGTTGTAATATTTTTAAGCCTCGAAGAACTGCTTTTTCGATATTATTATTTTATTATTCGAATTCTCAAGACTATTTCGGTAGTGGGATAAATTTCAGTTAAATTATTTTCTAATATATATTTCAGCACCGAGATAATATTCAGCTCTTCGTATTTCTGATTCAGGGCCGACAAAATAAATTAAAGTACTTAAAAATCGTGTACATATGATTCATGATGCTTTTTTCTAGGTTTACCATAAAGAAACCGGAGACAGATCACTGCAAACTTTTAAAGCGCTAGCGAAGCGAGCCCGTAATTTTTGAGTTTTGGAACAGTATCTAAAGTACCAAAACGAATTTAAAAGAGGCCGCCGTAGGTAAAGATAAAAGGCGCGAGCGTAGCGAGCGCGAAAATACATATTTTGGGACGCAATGATACCTAAAGATTTAAGAAAAAAGTTACTGAAAAGCGCGAGCGCAGCGAGCGCAAAATTTTTGAGTCTTGGAACACAAAAATACTCAAACAAGTTTGAAAAAAACCCGTGGAAAGTTCGGTGCTTTAACTTTTTATTAGCTTGAGGACTCAAAGAGTAAGCGCAGAATAAATGAGAAATTATGAAAAAACCGCGAGCGAAAGCTAGCGGTTTTTTTTTTTAAACTTTGAGGAGTTAATTTAAGTAATCATATAAAAACAAAAATAAACAAGAAAGAGATGGGTGACAGCCGGACCGCCCCCTCCGCCCTTACGCCGCTACTGCCCGCCCGCGAGCATAGCGACCGCAAAAATTTTTGAGCTTTGGGTCACTAAACCACCTAAAGTTGTATAATAAACAACAGTGCAGGGTGGCGTATTTACAGAGTGTACATAGCCAAAACGCATCCATAGGAAACTGCTCGCTGATATTTTGTAATGCTGTTTTTTAATTTGTGATTTCAAAGTATACACGAATTTTGCGTACTGCTCGCGTATAATTCGTAGCTTAGACGTGCACATGCATCATTCCAATTTATACACGGTCATATTTAACTATACAAAATTTATATTGGGTAAAGCATTAAATAAAAATGGCTTTGAATCTGAGTTTGTTTATTAAAAATGCTAATTAAACAAAAATGTATGTTGCCTTCTAAATTATTAAGTCAGCCACAATTAAAGAGCATCTAAATAATACTATCTTAGCCACTATAGTTATCTTCTAAGTAAACCACTCTAAATACAACTCAGCATGATGGTTATTTTTTAGCATCTTTTGTAGCAGGCATTCTAACAGTAAACTTCTAAAATACTATTAAATGACATCATAAAATATATTTAATTAGCTTCTAATTTTTCAACTCAGTACGTTTAAAATGTAAGCAAGCAACATGCAGCAAGCATAGCTTCTGTCACGGCTCCGGTGCTGCGGGGCTCCGGCGGTCCCATGCGAGCTTATCGTCGCAGATGGTTTTCACGCTCACCACCGCAGCTTCGGCTTGCTGGCCGGCTCTGCCGGCCAGCCTTAGCCACGTCGGCGGGCGGTAAAACTACCTGCGCTTCAGCTCGCAGGCCGCCTCGCCCCTCCGCGCCTACGCGGTTTTGAATTGCACTCTAGGGGTAGGGCAGACAAGACTACGTGGAGTCGGTTTTGCAGTGATTCGTTTTCGTCACTAACTTCAATTTTTAATACAATGTTTTTTAATTGAACGAGCATTATTAATATTTAAATTAACATTAAATGCTAGGTCGTGTTTTAATCAAAATGGCGAGCATGCAACTGCTCGCGAATAGATTGGAATCGTAAAGTTTTTCGCGCCTATTCCAATGTATACACGATTATAGTTCGGCCATTCAGAGAATGCGTTCCTGACACGTCGCGATTGAACTGACGACGTAACTACATTCATTGATTATTGATATAATAATGTTGTTTTAATGCTCCTCAATTGTTAAAACGGTAAACAACCAGCAAAAATATTTTTATCGTAACTGCAACGCCATTGCAAAGTTACGTCGTCAGTTCAATCGCGACGTGTCAGGAACGCATTCTCTGAATGGCCGAACTATAGTTTGCATGCGGACTAGCACTGTATATTATGGAACAAAGCAAGTTACTTTGGCCACTACAAAATATATGCGAGTATTTGCGTACTGCTGCTGTATACATCGGAAGACTATGTATAAAAAGTGAATTCCAATCTATTCGCGACTAGTTTCACACGCTTGCGTACTAGCCATGTATATACTGTAAATACGCTGCAGGGTGAAGTCGCGAGCGTAGTGAGCGCGAAAATTTTTGAGTTTTGGGACATAATAGTAGTCTAATCAAGTTAGAAGAAAAGGTCTGGTACTGTCAAGTGAACAACCGCGAGCGTAGCGAGCGCGAATTTTTTTAAATAGTTTGTTTAAGGACTCTCAAATTAAACTCGGAATTAAGCAAAAATAAAAGAATCCGTGACTGGACCGAGAGCCAGTTGTTTTTGTTACTTTGGTGTTTCAAGTTTTTGTTAAATTGAGGACTTAAAAAGTAAACGCAGAATGAATTAGAAATAAAGAAAAAATGCAATTTTTTTTCTTGGACCAGATGTATATGCACATTATATTTTTTTATATTAGTGTGGGTTGTAGCGCGAGGCCCCCCCAAGCGCGAGGCCCTGTGCGATGGCACAGTTCGCACACCCCTAGGGCCGCCACTGGTCCTGCCCACGTCAATTACACTATTTTACACTAGATCGTGGCTGGCACGTCATTATTGTGATTGTTTCCTGGCAATTCTCATTGTAAGAGTGTATAGATACAAGCAGTAATTTAGTAAAGTCAATTTGAAAAAATAGCTGCGCAAAAATTCACGTAGCAAAATAAAAATTGCTTATAATAAAACTCCGAAATTGATTCGTTGTGATTGTAAGCGATTGTCGCTGGCCGTACAAAAATGTTGCGTTCTCATTTTAATCGTGCGTAGCCGAAGGCGAGGCGAGTTTCTCTCGATGATCAATAGAGCTGGTTGCTGGGCATTGTATCGAATGTATCGTATCGTATATGAATACAATAGCACGCACGTGCTGCGTCGTCGCCCGCGGCGTCCGCCCCTACCATTGTCCAGCCAGCCATTGTTTCACGGAAATCCTCTGTACATGTCTTGACACTCACAGCAATATCCTATTTTGATAATATAACCATGTGTGATTAGTCATCGCAGGTAATAAAATACTGACACAGGATAACATGACCAAGAGGAAATGAAAATATTGTCACAACAGCTGGACATGTGACGAATAAGGTGAGGAATTCTAATCGAGTTTACGATTCCAATCATGAACAAGTTCGTGAGCTACCTTGTCGATATAAATCAATTTGTATTGTAATAAGCTCATAAAAGCTTCTTACTTATTTATATGAGTTATGGAAGAGAGGTCTTGCTCGATTTCATTTTCTGGGACTAACTTTCGCCAATCAATAGTCCCTAGCGTAACCAGAACGTTAGAACATAATATCAAGCTAACACACTCACTATCGGTTAGGCAAGACACAATGTAGTTAGACAACTAGATCACGGAACTGCTTTGCTTATTTAGCTGTTCCTACAATCGCCGCACGCTCGACTATGACCTACAAACGAAAAAACCTTCTGACTACTACCTCCCGAGGCCTTTGTGCGCGAGACCATTCAATTCTTATAAGATTTTGAATTGCATCTGTGTGGGTGAGCTTAAAAGCTTATAAATCTTTGTCGCTGTGAAAGCTTGCATGTGTGCGTGTGGACTTGACAAGAGCAACTCGATAGCGACACAATGCCTGGCATATTACCATATTGTAAGAGCCGGCAGTAAAACTTGTTTTATGGTAGTGCAACGAATATAAAGCTTTAGATAGGCTTTGCCTTTATAATGTCAGTCTGTAATTTGGTGCAAATATTTTTTCATGATTGGTGCTAAAAAATGAATTGAAGCTTTCATCTAGCAGCTTTTCAATTTGCTACTTAATTTAGATTGTGGTTGGCCAGACCACAATACTTTTCTAGTTGGGCATTTAAGTAAGAATCGTACAATAACGGAATTTGCGTTGGCTTCGTATACAATTTGTTTCTATAGGGACAACAATAGTCGGCGCGTGGGCAGCGCAGTCGCAGGCGCGGCCAGCGGTCAGGGCTGCTAGAACTAACTGTAACACCTTATACTAATGTCTATAATAAATATTTGCAATTGCAAAGCTTTACTGTTAACTTCCTTGGTTATATATTCATGAGATATGTTAAGTATCCGTGCTTTAAAATTAAACTTTATTTTTTATTGCTGACTTAAAGCCAATTAATACTTAACCATTAAGAATACTCTCTTGTGATTTGAAAGTTGTGCCTTATTCTTTGTGAACTCAGGAAAAGCTCGCGCGCAGCCCTACGCGTGACGGAGGTTGAACGCACGCGACATTGTTATCTCGCGCCAGGTTTGGGCGAGAATAAATAAAACTCTTCGTAGAAAAACACACATTTATTTTATTATTCTGTCGAGGCTGTTGTAATGTCGCGATAACGCTTTATGGGACTTGTTATCGTGCACTAACGAACTTTCTACACAAACGCTGAAGACGCATGATATGACCAACTTTTGAAACCATAAAAATTTTAGACAAATATAAATATTGGACGCCCACAGTAATAACATAAAACTGCCAATATAACAACAAATAAGCCAATGTATTGTGTTGTCAATTTTTAAGGCTACACAAGCCTCCAATTAACATAACCTGTTGGTTTTTTATAATATGTCTTTTTTTCCTCTAATGAATCCTAATGGAATGGAAGGTAATTTTCCTTTGAGTAGAATGATTAATAGTGGTACAATAATTTACATCACGTCGTCAGTTGGTTGAATAAAGAGGTACTTAGGTACATAAATATTGCGATGAAACCAAGGGCGAGTTGCACCATTAAACCTTAACGATGACCAGCCGTAAAATTGCCGCTCATTGGTCAAATCGGCGATTTTATCGTTATAGTTAAATGGTGCAACTCGCTATACGTAGATCGAAAAAAGTACTAGTAAATGACAGAATATGAAACAAAAAGCAATTTTTGATAAAATCTACCAAGCGGACGAAATAAATATCGTACATCAACTTAATGACTTTTTGTCTTCAATTAAAGAAAATTGCTATAAAGTATCTACTGCGATAGTCTATACATGTGCCGAATATAAAAGGCACAAACTCCGTGATACCGGTTCGGCGTAAATCAAATTATTATTTCTCGACAAACGTACCTTTTAGAAAAACAATAATTCAAATTGATATACAAATCAAGTTTAATTGTTTCAAAGCATTTAAACTGTTTCTAAATTCGATTAAATATTCATATAGTGATCACATTATATATCAAAGAAATAATAAAATAATTTAAACACTAATTGGAAACCGCGCGTGACTCCATTTTAGCTGTAATTCTTTGGGCGTTTTTTGTATGAGATGGATAGATATGACGGTGTATTGTGTGACAGAGACTGTACTATGTCAGGGTGACGTTAAAGGTACATTATAGTTCGGCCATTCAGAGAATGCGTTCCTGACACGTCGCGATTGAACTGACGACGTAACTTTGCAATGGCGTTGCAGTTACGATAAAAATATTTTTGCTGGTTGTTTACCGTTTTAACAATTGAGGAGCATTAAAACAACATTATTATATCAATAATCAATGAATGTAGTTACGTCGTCAGTTCAATCGCGACGTGTCAGGAACGCATTCTCTGAATGGCCGAACTTTAGCAGCTTTTAGGTCGGTATCGGCGCCGCGTCATTTGCCTGGTAATGGTCCGGGATTGCTTCAATTTGAATCCGCCGTCCGTCATCTTTTTGTACGCTTTGCTGGTTAATGGATCACGGTTACTCTTCTGTCCTTGTTGTTTTGTGCACTCGTGTAAGAAAATATTGCACTGCATGAATATGAATCGTGTTTGAATATTTTAATGTAATCTGTATTGGAATTTATAGAATAGACGTATTTTATTATTTCTATAATATATTTACTAAATTCTATGCTGAAGGTTTGTTTGTATAGTTAGTTGAAATATTCGTGTCATAATCATAATAAACGTTAAATTATGTTCCAATAGTTAAAAACCCTAGATAAATCTGTAGCGGTCGGCTCGTTGCAGTTAACACCCCTCGGCACGGATTTTTTTGTGTTTCTGTTTGGAAACAAGGAAAAAATCTTGCTGTTTTTATGTAAAAGTTTTTGTGTGTTTGTCTTAGCGCGCGCCTATAATGTAGGCGACTGGGCTTCAACACTCGGTTGTTTTTACAATATTTTACAAGTTATATTGTTTACGCAATTGTCTGAAATTGGTAGAGTTGGTAGCAGATAACGGTAGCTCAGTGTCCAAAAATAAAAATAACAGGTCGCTCTACTAGACTCTGAAGAAGTTGAATAAATCTATTTTAGAATTTTTAAAATATTTAATTGAATACGCAGCTCAATTAGCCGTTTAAAAAACGTTCATTTTGTTTTTTAAACATATTGTTTGGCAGATCAAATAGAAATGAATCAAGCTAGACGAAGTAAGCACATAAAAGCTTGAAGTTTAAAGTTCAGGTAATAAACCCTTTTTGTGTTAAAAGGTTGTTCACCCCCGAAGACAGGGGTGCGTTACCTTCCACGTGTTTGTCGCGACGGGTAGGGGCCACATGAGTTCCACTTGTTACTATTAGTTAGTCATTTACAACGCATATTTTTCAACATTAGCCCATTAGTAGGGATTAGGGAAGCCTCTCGATGACGTGAAAGTAGGATATGACGCGACAGAATTCTCCATAGCCCTCGACAATAAAAGAAAATCGATGCGTTGTCAGACGAGATCGAGCACCGCTTGATTAATGCACGTGTTGGGACACACGGGATACATTTATATGATGCGTAGGAGTGAGATGTATGCTGAGCAATGACCTTTATACACTTTAAGTATTATGGACCTTATGACAAATAAATCTGAAAGACTTAAAAGAACAGAAGGTCAATCTGAACATTTTGAGCGAGAGGTCAAAGCTACCTTTTGGTGTCAACTAAAGTTATTATAAGATCCTAACAAGTATAAATGCCCAATTGGATTTTCCATAATGAAGTCTTAAGAAAACCTACTTCAAACAGGGACGCACACAAAAGCTAGACAATGCGACAACGCTCGTAAGTGTCGACAAGTAGACAGACGCATAACGCGCCTGGCCACACAGACAATGCACTGTAACATAAAAGCGACGCCATACTTTTATTGGGCGGCCATGTAAAATCTTTACGTGGCATCTTTAATAGTGTGGTGTGTCGTATAACTCGTATATTTTAGCTTTATGGCGTGTGGCTGAGTCGCCGTGGGCCGGCGGCGGCGTGGGCGCTACTCCAGAATCAAGGCCCACGTGCCCGATCGCAGATACCATTGTCCGCTTCGGGCTTGTTTATGGGAGCACTTCGAGATACCGACGAGAAATGACACCTTGATCGCGTGCCTTAATCTACCACTCCCTGTTACCAACTTTCATCTAGATTTCACGTTGATCTAATTTAATAGAATTGCGGACCAGTTTGTTGCTTTGCAGTTTAAGAGAATAAGTCGGTAGTCCAGTTTTGCACAATCGCCTACAATATTCAGCATGTAATTTGTTTGGTTCATTATTCGTTATGGCATAAAATTGAGTCAATACGAGTGATAGCCATGACAAACCAGAGATTTGGTCGATGGTACCAGAAATGACTATAATACAGTTGCATGTAGCGTATAATCTTGGAACAATAAGTACCCAAGTTTGATATCAAATTGGCTCGTAAAAGCGCACTGGCTCCAAGCGGTAGCAATTTGTGTGTGTTTTAAATAATTTTTATAGGCTGAAATAAATGGAGCCGGTCGCCAGTGTCGCGCTGGACACGGAATACGTAATGAGCTCTCTGCTCAATTAACGACAACGGTAGCCGCGTTCCAATCAAATCTCCCAAATATGATTAAGACAACTTTCCGTCTTTTCTATAAATAATGTGCGTGTGTTTGCATGTTAATTTATACAATTACTGTATTGCACATTTTTGCGTTTATGAACGCCGATAGTGTTGTATTGTAGATCTAAATTAAACTGCCAAAATTCTGATTTGACTTTGGAACATTTTTATTAACCGAATTAGTATACTTCTCTTCTTAGATTACCTATACTAAATATTTACCAAAATTAAACCTTCTTTGTTTTGTTTGCAGTGGTCTGACTGCCACGACGGAGCGCGGCGTGACTCCCGTCTACCTCCGATGTCGGGAGGGCAGCATCTCGTGGGTGTACCCTCGCGGTGCCCTGCGGCTGCTGTTCCGACCGCCCCTGCCGGCTGACGAGCGCGACTTCAAGGTCTGCGTGAGGGTCATCCGGCGACCAGACCCGCCAGACCTATTCCACACGCTGCGGCTAAATGATACAGGTAATAACTGCGGCTAAATGATAGATAACGAATCTGATATAGCTGTTTTTGTAGTCAAACAGGGATTTCAGAAATACCTCTCTTCAAAAAGTATGCACCTTAATAAATAAAATAAAAATACACATAATTAATGGACTTAGAGTTGATCACAGATGGCAAGCGGACTGTGTAAATTGTCTGTCGTGTGGACCCTTTTGAATAGCAGAGTAAACCCCTTGAACATAATGATTTAATTGTAGTCGCCTACAAAGTAATGCATTCTTTCCAGAAGTCGCGGAGCGGTTTCCAGCGCGCCTATTTGTGGAGGGCGCTCGCCGATTAGTTCCTTTGTATGCACCCAATGATGGTGATCCGAGAGAACTACGGTGCTTCCGAAGCCGGCACGGTCGTGCTGCGCTGTATGTTGAGGCTGAACCAGAAGATGGGCCCCAAAGAAGAAAAGCTACATTCAAATATGAAGCCAGGTCCTTAGCCCGGAGACATTATGACCCTGCCACCGCGGATTGCAGACCTTGCACGGAGTCCGAACTAGAACTCGCTTTCTGCACAAGCGACCTCGGTAAGACCTCAATCTCATTACTTTCATAGCTGTTCCTCAACCACAATAATGAGTAATCACAAGACCAGGAGCCTGCGTCCCGCTGAATGTTATTAACCCGCGCCGACGACCGCACAGTAAATTGTCGCCATCATCGAGATTCCTCGCGCCTCAAATTATATTAAACGTTGTTATGCTTGAATATAATTTTATCATTTTTCTTCGCTTAACTACCACGAAGTATTTACACAGCGAAACAATTTCACTAACGGCCTCATTATTCTTTAACATTTTAAACAATTTTGAATTTTTAAGTAATTCAAGAGTAACTGAAAAAGCTTTTTACATAATTCGTGTAGTCTTTGGTAGGTATTGCCGCTGTTGGATATGGGTGCAGGTGAGACAAAGAAAACACATGTATCCTGAACGACTGTTATATTTCGAATGTAAGAACGTACGATTAAAGTGAACATTGAATGATTGAATGTTTGACGAATGATTGAAGTAGGTATGCTTTATATAATCTTGGATATTTGTAAAGAAGGTATTATACGTACATCGTACGTATATTCCAACAGCCCCCCTCAAATGTACAAGCATTTTATACAATCATAAGTCAAAAATCGTTTACCCAAACTTGGCTGCAAAACAGCACCTTTTGAACGTCAGGAATTTATAAAAGACAGTCCCCAAAACGCCCACCTTTCACCACTTCCTATGTGTTTTTACTGGGAAGAAGAAGTGGCGCAACAAACTCCCCAGCAACACATGTCTGTCTGTAGGTTAGAAGAACCTTAAACATTGTTTGATATATAAAGTATACAATACAATTTGTACATTGCAGTATAGGACAATATGCAATATTTACATACACTTTATACAGTCATAAATAGTACCTGCTGCATATCAAATTACAATAACTTTGATCAACAGCTTAGATTATAAACATAATAGCATTCTAAATAAAATCATTGAACTGAAATTATTCAAAAATTTACATTAAGTTCAACTTAATTCTAAAAACTTTGCATCATAAGTCAAAGTCAAAACATTTACTTCATTTAGACCATAACAAGCACTTATGAAAGTCAAAAACATAAATAAGTTTGATTCTAGTTGCTCATTCCAACAGTAGCTTCCTATGGAGAAGAACAGGCAAGTAACTCCATGGTTACTTTTTTTTTTATTTTAAATACATAGTATGGTATTACAGTTTATATGTATTGATACATACAATAACAGCATGCGAAGGTCATGTAGAATCACAAACAAAAACATATGAGAATTAAATTACCATTAAAATGCTTCATGCTTCAAATTTTCATGTTTCACGAAAATGCATGAGTCAAATACCATTTATAAGAATAATTATTAAACATGATATGAATCTTTTAATGTACTTTGTAACTTATCTTGTAATAAGTATAAACATTCACATATTTTACATTAATTAATACTTTTATATGTACATATTTTGTCACCAGACAAATAGTCAAAGGAAAAATACAATTTTACTAGCTGGTAAAATTTTAATTTGGTTATTAATTAGATATTGTTATGTCCTATGGAGCAGGACCACCACATTTCTAAGCATTTTTATCTTGAACTTAATGTTCTAACTTATAATATGCTTTCTTAAAAAGTGTGGCTTTTTTATATATGAGTTTTAAACCTCATGTCATTCAGTTCCAGACTGTTGCCTGGTTGTCTGGTATTTTGTTATTACATTTACTTATTTATTTACATATACAACCTTACATCTACCCTTACAGGACGTGCCTAATGCGGCAGATGGGTTCTTATTAATTCTAAACTAAACTAAAAACATATAAATAACACATCACATCACATCACACAAATCAACACATAAAAACTTAACTAAATTCGTCACAATATCGTTTGTGATTTGTAGGATTATTAGCGATGCTAATACAACTGTTATTAACTTCATATATCATCATTGTCTGTTTTATCAGAATAGAACTATGTTATAATGATTTTATCCAAATAGCTTCTCTTATACCTTCAAATAAGCATATATTCAGCTTCTGTTGAGGAACCGGCGACTATTTTGTTTCCGTGTATTCCACGAAATTGTACAATTATCAAACACTTTAAATATGTGATCTGTTGTACTTATGCGGTCAATAACGTCGCCTCAACCAATCAGAATCTGCATACCCTGCCATCAGTTGTTTGTAATCACATTTCACATAGGTGAGCTTTAATTTAAGAGTTTCTTTTATGTATCTCAAAAGATGTTTTAACCACTTCCATAACTTCATTAATTTTACTTTGATACTGACTTATAATACCTATAGCAGCACAAATATTTGGTCATGTACTAAGCATTGCATGCGCATTGCGTACATAAGGCACTTCCATATAGATATCTTCCTTGATAATGCCTTTCTAAACGGCGGTTTTTACATCCATAAGATGGGCATGTAAATCAAACTGATTTGCAAGAGTTAAAATAAATTGGAAAGATTATATTTGAGCTACTGGAGTCAACGTTTCGTTATAATCTTGTAAGCATTGTTGAGTGACACCACGAGCTACTAATCGGGCTTTATACCATGTAGGTTTACCCAACTCGTTATTTTTAATTGTACATCCCCAATTTGAGCTTTTTATGTTAAAATTTTTAGGTCTTGCTATGAGAGTCCAAGTATTATTTCTATGATTAGACTCTATTTCACTTTTTGTGGTTTTCAACATATGTATACTAGAATCATCCCCACTAAAAATGTCACAATAGGTGCATGGTAGTGATTGAACAGTTGTGAGCGATAAGCAAAAATGGGTCATCAATCCTTTTATAATCTATTGGGGTACTTTGAGAATTATTTGTATTACGTCTCAGTTTGCTAGATGAAGGTCCAGCTTCTGAGCTATTATCAGGGGAATGATTATGTTTGTATTTGTTGCCTATTAACTTTGCCGATTTATCGTCGTTATCGTGCTTGTTAATTTAGGCGGGAATTTGAACAGGTATTATAGAAATACAACTCATCAAATCATCATCATCATTGGCCACAGAGCATCTTGGACAGATGATTGTGGCAGTGCTTGTCTACGCGGTTATTAGTGCCGCAAGCACTTTCTTTCATCAAATCAACATCCCTCGCAATAGGGAATTGGTTATTTTCTGTATTAGGTAAATAGTTTGTAACCATTTTGGTCGTAACCAACTAATATGGCTTTAAATGACTTTTCGTCAAATTTCGAGGCTTTAGTTTTATCATGAACATGTTGAACCGAATCATCATCATTATTTTAAATGTCTTGAATGACTTATTTTCGGTTTCGTATTTTCGGTATTGATTGTGTCATGTTTCGTATGGTGTTTTATTATTGGCGAGCGCTTTTGTGGGTAGTCTATTTGTTAAATATGTATATTAATATAGCTTCATCCCAGAATATTTTATATAATTTCTAACCAATTTGTAACTAAATTTGTAACCAATGGTCGAGCCATTTCGGTTAACGTACGATTCATACGCTCCTCGACACCATTTTGTTGTGGCTATTCGATACTGTTAAACTCAGTTAAACAGTACCTAAGTTATTCCTTACAAACACAATAATAATCTTTAAATTCATTAGAAAGATATTCTCGCCCACTATCGCAATATAAATTAGTTTACTTTATGGTTAAATAAATTTTCACTTTTAGCAACAAAATCTTGAAAACATGTCAGCACTTCTGACTTAGCGTAGGTACATCAAATATATAACAGTGTGATATTGCACTGTAATGTATAAAATTGTCTATAAACGTAGCAAAATAGTTCTTATCATCTACAGTACATGGTTTTTACCAAATATGCAAGGTTCACATAATTCATCAGAATTATCAAATAAAAACATTATTTTCATCAACTCCATATTTGAACATTTGATTTTTCTGTTTATTTAAGTGAGTACTATGCCGTATTATTTATACTCTTTTACACAGTCTTGGTGATTCTCTTCAACAAAATTTAAATTACTCAGAGAATTATTACTGTTTAAAAGTAATACTAAAAAAAAACATTAGTGATTGATGTTCTCACCTGTCATAAAACATTTATTATTTTTACCATAAATGTAAAAAAAAATTACCGACATACCAGTCTTTTGGCATATTATAACGTACCTCCGGTGAATATAAAACGTCATCAATTGATCCTTGAATTTATGTTGTTACCTCGATTTACCCTTTACCAAACTCCAGGATTGAAACTCCTTTCCTAGCAACACCGATCTTCAATGGTGTGGATAATTCGACGTACGAGGTTAAAACCTTTTTACATTGTCAATCTTTTAATTATTATTTTTTTTTTAATATGATATATGTCATCATGATCTGTCACACCAGAATCTAAAAGAAGCAGCAGTTAGCAGACAATTTACATTATGAAATCATAAAAATGAAACCGTCCTGGTCATTGTTGCAGTATTCAATGTTATTGGCAGACTTTTGAAGTTCACCCATTGATTATTTTGCTGCAGTCCCTTTAAGTAACGGCAGTCCTTTTTGAAATTATTCCGACGTCCGCAATGATCACAATACATTTTTTTTGATATTATATGCATTGAATTTCCGGGTTGATAATTATTTTTATTCTTCTTCTTTCGTGTCGATGACATGTCTTATAGTGAGACTACACTTTGTCAGCCCAATATGCCGCCACAGCGAGAGCACTAATTATTTTTATTTTGAGTGTGGGTCTCATGTGGGTCTCATTATTATTATACAATTCATGTTCGAGTAGGCGTAGTCTTCACAGAAACCATATTGAGTTGCTCATCACCTAGCAACGCAGAAATAACACCGTCATAAGATGTGATATTTTGTTCATTGTTAATGCAATTTTAATTTACACTCTTTCACTGAATTTAAAATTTTGTTGTATTACTTTTAACTACAGAAAACGGCCTGGGCCCATAACCTGTTGGATATGGGTGCAGGTGAGACAAAGAAAACACATGTATCCTGAACGACTGTTATATTTCGAATGTAAGAACGTACGATTAAAGTGAACATTGAATGATTGAATGTTTGACGAATGATTGAAGTAGGTATGCTTTATATAATCTTGGATATTTGTAAAGAAGGTATTATACGTACATCGTACGTATATTCCAACAGCCGCTAAGTGCCATTCGGATGTGTATTACGATTAGATTGCATTTCATACCGGTCATGACTCACGGAAGCTTTTGCATGGAGTGAGCGAGCCGGGATGAGCTGCTTAGATTCAATTTACGTCCGCAACGATGGTGCTTGACAAGTGTATACCGGATAGACTACTAGGGGCGTACGGCACGCGACGCGGCGGGGAGTTAATGGTAATAGTTTTTTCTGGTTTGATAAATTATAATAGTTGAGGAGTTATGTCACTGCAGCGCATGCATCCCGCCGCGTCGCCCGCGCACCCACGTTATTAGCCGCCTCCAACACGTATCATTGATTTTTTGTTTGTCATTCTACATAAAAAGCAGATACTTTTTTCTTGGATCAAGGCAATCTATACGTGTTAAGGTTCTTTGTCAAATAATAAACCGGCCAAGTGCGAGTCGGACTCGCGCACCGAGGGTTCCGTACAAATCCTGGTTAGATAAAAAGTGAGTCTCGCGCCAACCGTTCAGTTTAGAACAATCATAGTTATGGTAATTTCGTGAGAGTCAAAATAGCTAATATTTTTTATTTTATAATATAACTAAAATAGTAGGCCAGTACCTTGTAAAAGTTATTTTATTAAAGTTATTTATATACAAAATTTTATAGTCATCATTCAGAAATCTGATTGAAAATAACTAATTATGTCTTAAAGGTCATTGGGCATATCTGACCCGCTTTGTAAAAAGTGGCGGACATGAATCAAAGTAGTTTTAAATCGTGGAGAATGGTATGACGTTTCTTTGAATGTCCAGGATCGTTTGAAAAATATAATAGACAAGCAGTTTCAGAGGATTTTACAGGTTGCAATGCTAGTTTTTATTGTTAAAGACTTTTCATAAAGAAAGGATCTGGAAACCCTGAGTAATCGAGGGCAACTCTTGAATATTGTAGTCACGCATCGAGTCAAAACCAGACATGTGAGTGTATTTTTGAGGGTACTTGTAAACAGTGAAGGTTTGGAGCTGATTTGATTATGGAGACTACAGAGAGTCGAGGGAACTCCTGAACGGTATGTTGCAACTACCACGTGTTTGGGCTTATTTTATTCGTATTGGCGAAGACTTTCCACATAGATAGGTTTAACTGCCATTGTGGGATCGATAGCAAAGATCAGATATAGTTATGGGAACTCCTTTACAATTTATAACGTAACCTTGTGTTGGAGCTTATTTTATTTTAGGTGATGAGAATTCACTACTAATGGGATCTATTATTTTTTTAAACATGCATAGAGTTCTCTCGACTTTCTCACTTCTCCATCATCAGGTAAGCTCTAAACTTTCACTGTTTGATAGTATCACCAGACATACATCTGAGAATCAAGTTTTAATCCTATGCATGCCTACAATTTTTTATAGTTGCCCTCGATTTCTCAGGATTTCCATCATCAGATCCTGACCTGATGACAATGGAAATAAACGGCGAGTATACTCTTTCACTACAAAGAAATGATTTCTCAAATCCGTCAAATTTGGTCGTTTAAATTCCCCATTGAAATGAGGAAAATATTTGATGTTTACACCTGATTTTCTCTAGATTCTCACGGTTCACATAGATGCGACTAATGCCATAGTAAATCAGAGCCTTTATCATTATACTGTGCTATATTTCGTTCGTATCCGCCGTGGGTATGGTTTTCATACTAAGGTGCCCAATGACCTTTGAATGATTTAAAATTTTTCATAGTTTAGTGGCAATTATATTTAAGAAGTGTTTGATATGAATTTCAACTTTAATATCTCTACGCGTTCATGTAAAAAAGGGTAGTTAGTAAGTTTATAATTATTAAAAAAATATTTTATGTCGTGTAAGCAAAAATAATATTTTAATATTTTATGTAACTTCAAATTTATCATTTTCGCAATTTTTCCTTTATCTGTACTATATAACGCTGCTTCGTGGCGAATTTCAAGATTCTGAGTTCACGGGAAGTACCTTGTAGGTTTTGATTCCCTAGCGTGTGACAGAAATTCGTCTAAGGTGTCGGTATAACTGCTGTATCTTTTGATCGCGTTAACTTAGAAGTTTGTTTTTTTCACTGCCTAAAGGGACAATAGACTTAGGTATTTGGTATAAATTTCAATTTGATACCTTTATTCGTTCGTGAGAAATAAGGTAGTAAGTTTCATTTTATTAAAATATATTTTTTTATATTATATAACTAAAAAAATGAGATTTTCGTAATTTTTCCTATATTTGCATTATATGACAATACTTCATGCCAAATTTCAAGACTCTGAGTTTACGGGAAGTACCCTGTAGGTTTTGATTCCTTTGCGAGTGTCGAGAATTTGTTGAAAATATCGACATAATCGGTTGTATCTTTTGATTGGCTTGGCTTAGAAGCTTGATATTTTCACAGCTTAAAGGGACAACAGACCTGAGCATTTCATGTGAATTTCATCTTGATACGTCCACGCGTTCTTGAGATAAAGGGTCTTGACAGACAGACAGACAGACAGACAGACAGACAGACAGACAGACAGACAGACAGACAGACAGACGGACAACAAAGTGATCCTATAAGGGTTCCGTTTTTTCTTTTTGAGGTACGGAACCCTAAAAATGACAAGCTATTGTTAAATTGTCAAGAAATGGGAAATTATTATCCGATTGTTTTCTGTTTGTATTTGAATAAATAATTTATTAGTCAACGGATCGGAGACTGGAAAATGGTAATTTTAACGATTCTTACTCACGCATGTTTCGGACCGACTTAAAACGTATATATGTATATTTAAGATATTAACACTAGCTTACAATTAAATAACAGTTGTCTTGATAACATACCTTAGTACAGAGATAGTCATGATGGCTCGTTAGTGGACGTTCTATGTAATTATCGACCGGGCTCGGGTGGATGACCGTTTACCAAAGACGTGGACTATTCACTTATCTTGCTCAAACAAAAGCTGGCCGTAGAAAAAATACGGCTACATTTTGCGCTTACTCACGGAGCGGACAAAAACGCCTGGCCGTTAACAATGGGGACACAGTGATTAATATCTGGACAATAAATCTGGTGTCGCGGCTGTACCTAGCCGTTGAGCGAGATACATTGTGCTACAGTTTCAACATTGAGCTCACTTCAACGAGATAAACTGAACATGTAACTTTCTGCTTGTAATTCTAGTCAAGTCGTTTAGAAACTGCTTGTTTGTGGATATTGTACAATTAATTAATCGGTTTACGGCATAATCTGTACTAGGCTTTATGGCAATACTTGAAGCAAGTTTATATTGTTGCGCATTAAAATACCTCCAGTTAACGTAATACGCACTACGCATACGATACCAAATTACTTTAACGTAAACATTTAATTCATCAAAAATATGTAGTGCATATAAAATCGTTTTTGACTTGAAATTAATTCGAAATTATTCAATGTAAAATTAAGTTAACATCGTAATAAAATGATACGCATATAAAACGTGAAAGAATGACGCCGTGACAATAGTTCAACATTTAAACTTAGCCTTAGTTGGGGAAAAACAACTCTTCACCGAGTCAATTGTGTTCACGAAACACGCTTTCGAGATAGCTCAAGCTCCGTCATTAAACTTTATAACTTCTAATTTGTTTGTGCTGTAGCAATTACTATAATTAACAAAAACTCCGCTTTCAAACAAAACAATCTAAATACGCTTGATAAAGAACTTGGTTTTAGATAAAAGGAATGTTCATTTGCATATTTTATTTCTAGGAATAGAATATTAAACTTTTGTTGCGGAATATTTTGAAAGATATTTGACTTAACCAGTATTTATTTTATTTAGCATAATAACGAACATAGAAGCCTTGATTTCTTGCTACGAATGCATAATTTGATATTCAACTTCCGAAATAAGGAAAAAACATATTCAAATACATATTTAAACATTTTTTTTGCTAACGTAAACAACCTCATCTAAAATGAAAAAAATAATAATATCGTGTATTTTTTCCAGTGTCACGAGGTGTGATCGTGATGAGCGAGGCTCGCCAAGACTTGGACACGACGCAACTGACGCTGCGGCTGACCAAGCTCATCCGGGCCACGGCTGGAGAGCCTGATAAGCCTGAGTTAGCTGAAGATGACGATTATTATAGGTAAGGATCTTATAATTACTAGAGATTGGTTGGACACCAACATCCAAATATTAATGGATGGAATGGTTCTTAGAAAAAAGGTATTTCTTACCTTGTTCTGCTTGACTTCTAAAAATGGGAGATCAAAACTATATTCCAACTTAAAATTAACTTAAAGTTTTTAGAAACTTACCTATTTTGTGCTGACCAAAGTCCAAAAACTTGTTATGTTTGCTACGTTATGGCAAATGCCAATATTATAAATTCACAATATGGCCGTACGAATGACCTAGAGAATGTAGTTACTATTGATAGTTTGCGGTCACACGCGATATAAATGAATCGTTTAAAAAGTAGATAGCTTGTAATTGCAGTCCCCCGCGTAGATAATTGCGACTGACCGCTTGCATAATTCTAACTAATGGTAGTGGTTACAAAAGTATGAAGCATAATCTTTCAACTTATACGATGAACAAGACAAAGCCTTGTACAACATTAGGAAATATTAATATTTTCAAATGTTCTGCAACAAAATATTTGGCTTCCATTTATTGGAAAAGAAACGACTTTTAGGATAACAATATTTTACCAGGAATGTAACCCTACTCAACATACCCAAATTGATCTGATAGCACGAACCTACACAGGGTACTTTTAGGAAAACCATGTAAGAACATAAGAACATTGTGTTAGATAGTATCTAGAACCTGTTGTCCACATGTAAACTCATAAAGTGCTGGCTGCAGTAAAACTGTTTATCTATGTAACATCTCTTGGACCGAGATGTTTAGGCACTCAGATGCGTCTATCCACTGCAATAAAAACCTTGTAAATTAAATTGTAGAACATCGTAACCACAGCTCCAAAAACGGTATGATTACCTAGCTACATAAATTTAAAAATTTACGAGACTCTTTACAAATAAAATATAATAAAAATCGTAGTAGTAGCATAGTGTAATAACGCAGAAGTTTTTTGTTAGCAATACTCGCAACTTATAATGACGCAGTACAAAAACAACGAACCAATCAAATGTCACCAAATCTACGGTCAGCCGCGATCTTATTCTTACTGGATCAGCGTTCTAGAATGCGGCAGTTCACCTTGCTAATAAAACCTAATCTTTCCAGGTATGACGTGGACAACACGTTAGAACGGACTACGCATAGGAACCATAAGCGGCGGAAAGCGCGTAGCTTGCACGCTCATGTGCATGTTTCGTCGGTGTGTGGGGCGGCGGCCGGGGCTGGCGAGTTCCTCGTCATGGCGCGAAGAAGACTCGGCAGGTACTCCCTAGTATGTGCGCCCAGGATAGACGACTGGACAGAACTCGTGAAGAAACGGAATGCCGATGGCACAGCGCATTGCTTGCTGCAGCATTAGGCTGTCAAACTTTATGCGTTGGGTTCAAATGCTGTGTTGTGATTGGTTAACATCAGTGATGCAAAAGACACTTGAAGGATTTGGATGATTCTTTTTGTAGAATCAGCGTGTGGAATTCAGCAAATTGTTAGCTGTAGAGATTCCATGAATTCGACAGTGAAACATTGTTGCTACAGATCCTATTATTTCGAGAGTTTTATCCATAATTAGATTATGTTATTGCTTGCCATAAAATCAGCTTGCGTATTAATGCAATATTGTACAAAAGTATCTCTATTTATGTATCAAATGTTTATATTTACTGTAGATAAATGATTTATTTGTAGATTGTAATGAAAATGTGGTCCAGAGTGCCAAAATATGTAAGATCTTCAGTTAGACGTAAGATCGATCTCAACTATGTACATATTATTATTAAGTGGGATAATGAAAGCCATATTAATTAAGCACCATAATTAGATTTAACGTAATATATTGCAGTTTAAGTGTGATTTAAAACAGATTATTTTAATGAAACTATTTAGTGCCACTGTTACGATAGTAAACTTTTAAGAGAGACGAACAATGATGAATATTTGGCGAGCGTGTAACATTATATATGACAATCTGGAATTGTTCTATAGGAGTGCTATCAAACTAGCGGACATTTAGCCACGCTCAGGCAAAACCAAGCTTATATACTGCAGCTAAATCCCCTAGTGTGAAAGCTCTCTAAATCCATCATATTTCTCTTTACAATCATAGTGCGCTATAAAACCCTTATAATTTATAGAATTATGGTGCTGCCATGCTAATAATATTGTCTTCTTTAGTGCTTCCATAGACAGATGCTCTATTTTATATACATATTCTTTATACATAGCTATGCCTGAACATATACCATTCAGCCCGTGTGAATACTTAGTAATATATTTTGTACAAAATTCTAAGTATAGTTGTCGATATGTGATATAGTTTACAACGATAATGTTATGAAGTGCCTATTGTATATACGAGAATATAGCTATTGACATTACATAGTGTTTATAAATATACAAATATTATGTAAAAAAAGATAAACTGTTGATTAAAATAGTTTAAAATTATGTATTGTTTTATTTACCGTTTGGTACATACAATGACCCTGTGTTATTTGCTATTCAATTCATTTTCCACGTATATACCTGCCTGTTATTGCAGTGAGGACCTCTGGCAAAAACACATAGGAATACACAAAGTGGCACAGGGTGAGTTTTGGGAAGAAAAAACTAATCAAATATAGCAATTCGTTTATTGAAAAAATCACAACTGATACCACATAGAAAAACTACTCGGCACGGTTTAACTCTTAACTATATATAATATCACATAAACACTTTATAATTTGATAGACTATATACATAGACATTCATTCGTATTTGGTACACTTTTTGAAATACCAACCACTAAGTGATCGAAGTTTTAAATAAAACAAAACAAAATATATTCCTTTACATTCGAGTTTTAAATAAAAAATGTTCACTAAATAACGAAACAAATATACATATTGAAATAAATAGAAATAAAATATGGATCGGATCGACAGTATTTAACAAATTAACTATAAATAATAAATACTATTTTACAGTCAGAAAGTCGAACTGTTTACCTTTCATAAGACTTCATTGTATTTAGAAGTTTATGAACACATTAGGTTAAGCCGTTTTAAACATGAATATCCCGAAACCGGACTTGTTGCCACCACCTCAAAAGTCTGTTCGACCAAAAGTAAATTTTTGAATAGAGTTAGAGAAATCTTATTATCCGTATGCGGTAACTACAGAATTCTATTACGTGTATCTATAAACTGAGACAAAATACAGGTACATAGTTTGAAACGTGTTAACTGATATGTATTCAATGTCTTTACAAAATATACGTCTTCAGTGTACTACATACGTCAGAGAGATTGAGTATCAACAAGTTGTGTAACTTATAACAACGAGATAACTATGTGATAGAACATCAATATTGTACAAGTTTAGAATTTATACCACTAAAACAGTCCAACAGTGGTTGTAGGCAACAATATTGATCCAAACATTCATAAGATTTTTTACGAAATACATTATGCAAAATAAGTTGTAGAAAACAAGTATCTATATTACATCGGCTATTTGGCATTTAATGTGAATATATTAATAGTAGCAATACAAAAGTGAATTAATGCTAAGCTGTAGGTAATACATGTTATGAGCAATTACAGAACAATTAGAAAGATTGTCATCCTTTCTCTGCCATTAGTATTTTAGTTTTAATCTCTCACTCATTCTGTAATGGAACCCATAACAATCATACCCTCACGTATTTAAATTCGTACAAGTTAGCACACACGCTCCGTCACCTTTCGCCACAAAATGAGCAAAGTACTATCAGCCTTCATAGTTCGGAACCATCTCCAATTTATATTCGCACTCCTCAATAATAAAACCACATTTATCTACACACGAGTAATCAAACATTTCGGATCTATGTCCATTAAAATACTAGGAGAAAATATACAGGAAAAGATTTAACGTAGTCTTGATACTTTAGAGTTTTTTCTTGTCATATTTCCAATGGACATAAATCCTCATCGCTGGTGCCTACTTAACATAGCGTTATTTTCACTTCCAAGTGGCTGTGAAAACATCGCTCAAAAGTTGTCAACCTACAGTAATAAAAAAAAAACAATTGAAAATGCAATAATATCCACTTACACACTCAGAAAGAAATGAAGGTTATGCGTCGTGCAAGCCAATGCGTAATTTAGTTGTGCGATACAATTTAGAAAACAATGATGAAATAATAGTGCCAAAATTTAGATTGAGAGACGAAAAAGCCGATAGAAAAACGATTAGGAAGTATGCCGACTACTAGAAAAATATTAGTAACATCTACTCAAACCATTCAGGTCAATATTCTTCAAAATATTAATTTTATTTTTTTAATAGATATAATAGTATTTTATATTTTTTTCTCTAAGTCTTGTTATTTATAAAATTTGATATTGGAATTACTAATAACAGGTTAAGACGGAATTATTGTCGAAAACATTTGTTTGTAACGCGAGGAAGCTCGTTCGAGTGGTGAAGGATGATTTTAAAAAGTTAATTCTTCCTCAAGACATCAGAATATATTATGAACATTGAAATAAAATAGTTTTAGCGGTATGATTGTGGAAACAAATGAAGAAAGACAAGCTACGGTAGAACAAAGGCAAAAATAAAAAGAAGTTACTTAGCGTTTGCTTTTCTCATCAATACTTATTTCGTTTATTTATATTACCAATACCAAGGTTGTCGTTTACTCTAAACGTGCCAAACAACTTCTAATTTAAGTCGGCCTCAGCATCACAGTTAATAAATGTTTAATTTAAACAAAACGTGGCGAAAATATAAAATAAATTAACATATCAATTTCAGAAACCAATACAGCTCTATCTCTATGGTAGAGTTAACAGTAGTCGTGCCAATAAAAACAACGTTAAAAATTGAATATGTAAATAATTTGATAGCGAAAATCACGAACTATAGTACCATTAGCGAAGGAATGAGTAATTTTCAAAAAAATAACTTGTTTTTATGAAGTTATTTTTTTAGTTTAAGAACCGTATGCTTTCTACTAGCGAAATGAAGAGCGAACGTTGCACATCAAACTACCACAACTTTAGGCAATTTAAATTTATTTAATAATTTTAAACGTTTAACGTGTATATAGTACAAATGGGAAAATTTTCACAACATCTCAAAAGAAAAATATTTTACGCAATAAATCTATTTTTAGTAAATACTATATTAATGTTTTTACGTTTACAACTTACTCTAAACAAATCGTAGTGTTATTTTTAATTATACTAATTTAATTTTATTATATATTTTATTTATTCCTAATCATTGCACAGACGTAATTGCTATTTGTTTTTAATATTACGTATGTATTTTTAGCTCATTTTAAGTTGTTTATTTTCAAGTGCTCGGCATTTTTTTAGTGAAGGGAATATTATCAAGTTCCTATCGTGTTCTTATGGCAAGATTTAGAATTTTCATTATAATCGCATAATACATACGTTGTTTTTTATCATTTTATTTTTTGTAAAATTTTAACGCAGCAATCGGTATCAAGTACAGTTGCATACAGAATAACTTTACTTTCATGTTGTTTTTAAGTCAAGAAATTATATTTTAATGCTGTTTAAATTAAGCAGGAACATTAACGTCTCATTTATTTTTATTAATTTAAATTATGAGTTCAAAGTTGTTACTGAATATTTATAAATGAAAATTAGAGATTTAGAGCAATTAAATAATGTTAGTTGACTTTTTGTATCACGGAATAAGTAGATGAAGCAATCACAAGTTTGGCATTGAATATACTTCGTTAGTCATCTGATAACTGTTGAATATGTAATTGAAATGTATTTATGGAATGATATTGACAACTAGTGTTCTATAATTATATTAATTAGCAATTCAACACAATAATGTATTAGTACACTTTATAACAATATTGTTAAAATAAGTTTCTCTTTAAATAAATAATAAGCATAAGAACCGTTTTGGGCGACATAACAGTTGGCATGTTACATGTGCCTATACCCTGAGTAATCTTAATATATTAATACAGTACCACAAAGCGTCAAAACTTCAAAACATACAAAATACTATCAAATTGCCATTACATTACTTCTCGCAATCAAATAATTAAAAATATTTAGGCCCGGTTTAACTGGTTACAGATAGGGTCAGGTAGTTATCTAATAGTTAATGCTATCTGTGAGACCAATGAACGAAAACTCATATGTTTATCTGTCAGATAAGTTCCTGATAGGCTATCTGAGACCGGTCAAACTGGCCCTAAAAGTTCTAATTCAAAGTAAATGTAATTTTAAATCACACTTACCAGCCAGTAACGAAATTCAAAATGCGTTCTAAATCGAACATTGCTTGACAAAAGCCCACTTTATTCCTTTGACATAAGGGTTATTTCATTCGGCATGACGTCAAAAAGAACTAGAACCTCCTCGAACTCCTTGCTACAAAAACCTACTTTATTCCTTAGCCATAAGGGTTGTTTTTACTCGAACTGTACGGGCGTGGGTGTCATGACGTCAACGATGATGTCCTCCATGTTAGGCAGAACTAGAACCTTCTCGAATTCCTTGCTGAGCTTCTGCTCGATCCAGTTGGTGATGTGCGCGAAGCGAAGAGTGCGAGCGCCGACTGCCGGCCGCGCTTTTAGTATCAGCTGCGGGTTCGTGCGGAACCTGGGAATATGGGGACGATATTCAGATGGTCGTTTGTTTTTTATTTAAATTTGGAACAATGGGGAGATGGAGACGGAAATCAGATTGTCCTTTATTTTTCTTTTACACTTAGCACAGTCAAAAATAAAAACGTCAAGTTTGAATTACGAGAAAAAAAACAGCATATTGAAATTGAGACACTTCTACACTAGCTGGCAGTCACTATTTCATTACTATTTTACTTAAAATTATTTTAAAAGATTACGTAACTGTGGCACAGACAGATTTTTGTTTAAAATTAAGGGTCGTTTTAATATTCAGCTGATAATCTACAAAATAATAAACTAATTCTCACCCTATCCAGACTCTGTCATGCGGCGGCGGCGGCAAGTTGACAGCTAAACGTCCTTCCAACGCGTGCACTTCTAGGTGCAGCTTTATATCCGTGTTCGATAATCCTTCCATGGCGCGTTTTACGTATTTGTAGTCTGTTACCTAAATTATACAAATAGAGTTAATAAAGACATATTGTAAAATATGTAGTACGGATTGCCAATTTCTAGTTTCAAATACGTTTGTGGTTGTAGTATTATTTTCATTTTTTATTATTATATTTTTTGTATACACCCTATGTACTTTCTAAGTATAACTTGGACACTCATCACGTTAAACTATAGGTCTCGGCTGTTATTGAACATCCTTGGCAGTCGTTACGGGTAGTCAGAAGCCAGTAAGTCTGACACCAGTCTTACCAAGGGGTACTGGGTTGATGAGGTTAGATAGGCAGTTGCTCCTTGTAAGACACTGGTTCTCAGCTGCATCCGGTTAAACTGGAAGCCGACCCCAAAATAGTCGGGAAAAAGACTCAGGAAATGATTTTGTATACTCACTTGTTGGAAATATTTATTTGTGGCGATCTTGTCGACCATACGTAAGAACTTTTTCTTAGAAGACGTTCCTTCTGCGTTACTTAATGACCTGAAATATAGAAATATAATCTCTGTAAATTTTATCTTCGTTTAACTGACTTCTAAAAAAAGGAAAGGGATCTCAATTTCGATGTGTTTTTACTTTGAAATTAGCTATAAAATCTCTCTATCGCTTTAAGATTGGCTGTAAGAGAACCCAATTTCTGGGTTAAGCTCGCCGTTGTGTATAACCTATTTGTATTGCGTTCTAAATGTATTTACTGTTAAGTGTGCGATAAATAATAATAATTAATTAAAAACTTAAAGGCAAATGTGTCCGGTTAGACTGGAAGCCGACCCCAACATAGTTGGCAAAAAGGCTCGGAGGATGATATAGGCAAATGTGTAACATACGCAGTTTCAGAAGGTGCTAAAGTTTCATTGCTGTCGACCGGTTGTACGGGCGGGCTCTCGTCATCGCTGCTCGACTCCGCCGAGTCCTCTACGTCAGAGTCGTATATTGCTGGTTTTCTCATCTAAAGTATACAATAATTATTAGTCACATGATATACAGGGTGAGTACCTAATAATAGTTCTCGCAAAACTCACTGGCGGCGTGCATCTCAGTTTCGAGCAAAAGACGATAAAATGTTTGGCGAAAACTAAAATGTTACACTACACGTTTTAGAGGTCAAAATCTACGGTAAATTCAACTTGCGTAGGCACGGCATCAGTTTTGTACGTGTCACTATAAAAACGTTCCACGTTTAAAAAATCGTGCTGTGTGTGTACAGAGGTTTATTGTTGATAACATTAAAGGACAAGAATACACAAAAAAGTCGTGGTGGCCTAGTGGGCAAAGAACCAACCTCTCGAGTATGAGGGCGCGGGTTCGATTCCAGGTCAGGCAAGTACCAATGCAACTTCATAGTTTGTATGTACTTTCTAAGTATATCTTAGAGACCAATGACTGTGTTTCGGATGGCACGTTAAACTGTAGGTCCCGGCTGTCATTGAACATCCTTGGCAGTCTTTACGGGTAGTCAGAAGCCAGTAAGTCTGACACCAGTCTAACCAAAGAGTATTGGGTTGCCCGGGTAACTGGGTTGAGGGGGTCAGATAGGGCAGTCGCTCCTTGTAAAGCACTGGTACTGAGCTGCATCCGGTTAGACTGGAAGCCGACACCAACATAGTTGGGAAAAAGTTAATTTACTGTTATTATATTTAAGTATGGTATTGTATTTTCTATGGGCCTTAGATGCCTGATGCAAATAAATAAATAAATAAAAAGGCTCGGAGGATGAGGATGATTAAAGAACAAGAATAATGAACCTTATAAAATACACACAAGTGTCATCTAAAAAAATGTTTGCTGGCATAAACAATAAAAATAGTCTTTAGTGGGCAGGACGCCAAAAATAGGCAACATTAAGTCCATTTGTTCAAATGTATATAGTGGTCAACCTTACCCGTAACGACTGGTCCGAGTACGCGGCTGCTGACGAAGAAGTCTGTATATCGCAGTCCAGTCCCTCACTGGCCGCCAGTAATTGATCTTCTAGTGTCATATCTGTATAATGAAAGGCATTTAATTAGATAAATTGTGGTAGAACCTAGAAACCTAGAATACACGGTAACTCAAATTTATTAATGATAATAAATTAGGTATAATTATTAGGCTAAGTTCAGATGAGCTGTTGGCTAGGTGCGCTGTTTAATATTGTAACAAATCAATGTTGTTGTATATATGACCGCGCGTCACCATGCATCACGCACTACATGTTGACCTGCGCCGCCGCTATCTAAACGGCAGCGTCCGTCGTCGCGCGTTTTCCATTCATCTGAAGTATACTACGTTATAGACTCTGTCGAATCAGCAATCGCTGCATGCTAAAATGTACCTTAATGAACGTTACAAATTGAACAAAGTGCGTGCAATAACTATGGAATTTGGCCCGCAAACGGATCGAGATCGACTCGAGAGCGCTGGGTCGGGTAGGTAATTATCGCGTGCAACTACATGAGAGTTCCGCGCGCGTCCAGCGCCGACATGAGTGACGGTAGCTAGTCACACAAGCAGCACTTACTCTTCTCCTTCAGCTTGAGCAGGTTGATCTGCGTGAGGATGGCGATGTAGGCGCCGCCGTCGTAGCGCAGGTCGGCGTCGAGCCACACGCCGACATGAGTGACGGTAGCTAGTCACACAAGCAGCACTTACTCTTCTCCTTCAGCTTGAGCAGGTTGATCTGCGTGAGGATGGCGATGTAGGCGCCGCCGTCGTAGCGCAGGTCGGCGTCGAGCCACACGCCGACATGAGTGACGGTAGCTAGTCACACAAGCAGCACTTACTCTTCTCCTTCAGCTTGAGCAGGTTGATCTGCGTGAGGATGGCGATGTAGGCGCCGCCGTCGTAGCGCAGGTCGGCGTCGAGCCACACGCCGACATGAGTGACGGTAGCTAGTCACACAAGCAGCACTTACTCTTCTCCTTCAGCTTGAGCAGGTTGATCTGCGTGAGGATGGCGATGTAGGCGCCGCCGTCGTAGCGCAGGTCGGCGTCGAGCCACACGCCGACATGAGTGACGGTAGCTAGTCACACAAGCAGCACTTACTCTTCTCCTTCAGCTTGAGCAGGTTGATCTGCGTGAGGATGGCGATGTAGGCGCCGCCGTCGTAGCGCAGGTCGGCGTCGAGCCACACGCCGACATGAGTGACGGTAGCTAGTCACACAAGCAGCACTTACTCTTCTCCTTCAGCTTGAGCAGGTTGATCTGCGTGAGGATGGCGATGTAGGCGCCGCCGTCGTAGCGCAGGTCGGCGTCGAGCCACACGCCGACATGAGTGACGGTAGCTAGTCACACAAGCAGCACTTACTCTTCTCCTTCAGCTTGAGCAGGTTGATCTGCGTGAGGATGGCGATGTAGGCGCCGCCGTCGTAGCGCAGGTCGGCGTCGAGCCACACGCCGACATGAGTGACGGTAGCTAGTCACACAAGCAGCACTTACTCTTCTCCTTCAGCTTGAGCAGGTTGATCTGCGTGAGGATGGCGATGTAGGCGCCGCCGTCGTAGCGCAGGTCGGCGTCGAGCCACACGCCGACATGAGTGACGGTAGCTAGTCACACAAGCAGCACTTACTCTTCTCCTTCAGCTTGAGCAGGTTGATCTGCGTGAGGATGGCGATGTAGGCGCCGCCGTCGTAGCGCAGGTCGGCGTCGAGCCACACGCCGACATGAGTGACGGTAGCTAGTCACACAAGCAGCACTTACTCTTCTCCTTCAGCTTGAGCAGGTTGATCTGCGTGAGGATGGCGATGTAGGCGCCGCCGTCGTAGCGCAGGTCGGCGTCGAGCCACACGCCGACATGAGTGACGGTAGCTAGTCACACAAGCAGCACTTACTCTTCTCCTTCAGCTTGAGCAGGTTGATCTGCGTGAGGATGGCGATGTAGGCGCCGCCGTCGTAGCGCAGGTCGGCGTCGAGCCACACGCCGACATGAGTGACGGTAGCTAGTCACACAAGCAGCACTTACTCTTCTCCTTCAGCTTGAGCAGGTTGATCTGCGTGAGGATGGCGATGTAGGCGCCGCCGTCGTAGCGCAGGTCGGCGTCGAGCCACACGCCGACATGAGTGACGGTAGCTAGTCACACAAGCAGCACTTACTCTTCTCCTTCAGCTTGAGCAGGTTGATCTGCGTGAGGATGGCGATGTAGGCGCCGCCGTCGTAGCGCAGGTCGGCGTCGAGCCACACGCCGCGGGCGTCGAGCGCGGGCGCCAGCACTCGCTCCACCAGCGGACACGCGCCCGCCAGCGACAGCGACGTCACCAGCAGCGGAGACATGAACGATGGGAGCTGGAGAGAAAATAGTCTTTAATGCTATGTAATTTTGGAACGAAAATCGGCAGATGACTTGGACATTAGTTAGAAAAGTTTGCAAATATAAAGCCATTGAATTTATTTTTTCAATGTAAACATGGAGCTTGAGTCAAAGGTCAGACAAATACAAGCTTGTATGGACCAAAAATAAACCATAGACGAGGCGGGGAGGGGTGCAAGCAGTGGAGTGCCGCAACAGCGCCTGCACACTGCGACGCCGCACTGCTCGTGTGGCCGCCAGTGCTTTGCGTTGCGATGCCGCACCGTGTGGCCTGGCCCTTACACTATCACAATATCGTTCACTTTACCTTGAAGATAGGCACGATGCAATTTCCTGTATATCCAAGCAAGCAACTGATTATGACGGTGTCGCTCATAAAATCGTATAGGATGCGCGTTAGCAGTGTGTTATTATATGCATGCAATGTAGAATATATTACACTCAAAAATAAACCTTACGCTTACACAATAAGGTCCACTTTACCTTGAGGGTGTGCAGTTTCCTCTGTATCCTGTTCTGCAGGCGGCTGATCATGACGGGGTCCCGCATCAGGTCGTACATGATCCGCGCTAGCACTGTGTTCACCCACGTCACTTCTGCCGGTAGCATTCTGCACGAACATTCTGATGTCGAGTTTTTGTTTTGCTGTGAAAGTTGTATGAGTAAAATTAATTTAAGCCAGCGTACATATAGGCAGTGAAATATGTCTGAAATAAAATCGATTGATGGGCCGAAGGGTGAAATAAAGAATCATGTTTTAAATATAAACTTGACCTACCTATATCTTAAAATCTATGCTCTACAGTAAACCCGACTCCAGTCTATCAAGTACGAAATACCTCTAATAACAAATTATGATCCATTGAATAAAATAAGTCTGCAAGTCAACTTCAAAGTCTATTTCTATGCTTATCAAACTATGTGTACTGACAAAACAAACTAAATAAAATCAATAAAGCAGTAACGAACGTCTTTTCTCTTCTTTTTATTCTTGGATCTTTCGCGCGGCGTGGGCTCTAACTGACACATTACCGCCGCTTCTGACGTTTGTTTTAACGTCATGTCGTGACTCTGTATCATGACGTATGACGTTAAGCTAGTTTAAAATTAAATCAGTCTACTTCATATCGGAACTTCTTGGTTCTATAATATCGCACATTTAATTTTCGACTCAAAGACAACCATTAGGTTCATTCTTCTTTGCTCTTTAACCGATTTCGTCTTATTATTATGCAATTTCACTAAACGCTGAAGAAATGAAAGTAAGAAATGAAACCTAAGTCTTGAATTTATAAAAAAATTAACCTATGAGTAGCGGTGATATAATTTTAAATATCGAAACAAAATAGTTGAAAATCGCCATCAAAGCTCAGACGCCAATGAAAATGAATCCTAATGACATGTAAATAAAGTAGCAAATTACCTGTATGATTTTGAGGAGGTAGGGCCAGAAAGTCTTCTCGTAGTCCGTGTCTGATGGCATCGGCTGCGATATTGACGTGATCGTCACACCGCCGCCGTCGGTTAGCGAATCTATTGTTTTACTCTGTAGTCGAAAGATATTCAGATTGAATTAATAATAAAACTGGGTATCAAGATTAGAATGTTTATTGGTGAATGGAAATTAAGCAAATATTTTGAGTTTTAAGTAGGGTCTTGTCATTTTTTTTTTGGTCATTTTACACTTGACACTAGCCGTTTTCTCGCGGTTTCACCCGCGTCCCGTAGGAGCTACTGCCCGCACCGGGATAAAATATAGCCTATGTTACTCGCAGATAATATAGCTTTCCAATGGTGAAAGAATATTTAAAATCGGTCCAGTAGTTTTTGAGTTTATCCATTACAACCAAACAAACAAAGTTTTCAGTTTTTCAAAGTTCAAAAAAATCTTCATCTTTATGATGATTATATTACTATAAGTATAGATAAATTCAACAAAAAATCATTTATACTCACAGAAGACTTAGCAAACGCGACGGTTTCTTTCTCAGTGAGCTTATAGACAGCCAGCTCTATATTGTCCTTGCTTTCCTTGCTCTCGTCGCTGGCCGTCTTATCTTCTGCGCACGAGTTCTCTGCTGAAGCTGCGTTACCCTCGTTTATTGCTATCACTAGGCGACGGTACCTGAAGAAAAAAATAAGTTTTTATATATTTTTAACCCCAGACACAAAAGATATGTATACGTTTAACCACTATGAGTGTCTATTTGAGGCATCATAGCTCTTGAAAGGTTGGACCGATTTGCATGCGGTATTTTTATTTTTTAGGTATTTTACTGGTTTTTTCCAGTGGTGATATTTAGACGTTTCATAAAAAAACCGGAGGAGCCTTTTTAAAGTTACAACTTTACAAGCTACATGAAGTTATCTATTTCATCTGTTGGTTTTATTTATATTTTTATGATAAAGAAATTATGGATTTGATTTGATGCCTATATCCGTCACATAGCAACTTATGTTATATACTTAAACATAAATCGATAATAAAGTAAACAACAAAAGAAAGTGATGCAATCATTTACAAGGATGAGTCAAATACTAGTAAATTCATTATCTAATTGATATTAGGTGTGATAATAATGTAAAACATTCTACAACAAGTGTATATGTCTATAAGTAGGTTAAGTATCATTCGAGGAAAAGTTAATTTTATATCTACAAGGAAGTTGCTACTAAATATTGATAAAGTTTTTAAGAGTATGTATTTTGATTCCAACAGTGTTAATAAAGACCATATCCGTTTTTTTCCATAACATTTAGGTATATTTTATACGTTCTATCGCAATGATGTTGGTGGAAATTATAATTTAGGTCGATGTTCGTTCAAAGCTCAATTAAATCGTCTTATTGTTGTTCTGTTTAGAAACTTAACTTGTTTTTTTTGTTCAAATGTGAAGAAAGTAAAAAGTTCATAAATAAAATCAGCGCATCTTACCATTCATGTTTATCTCTTCCCGTGCGCGTGAAAAGGTATAGATGAGAATGCTTGTCTCTGGAATTCTTTACGTGCACGCTCCACTCCCCTTCGCCCGTACCGTCCGCTGCTATCTCCATTTCCTACGAAAACAAATGAAATAGATAAATAAGTATCAGATGGGTACAATTAAAGTTTGAGAAGATGGGTTATGGTTATGGCATTTATGTACAACAACAGTGTGCAACAGTTAACTTGTTACCCTGCTATAGCTTTATAAGGAACGAAGATGGGTTTCAGGCAAATCAAGTCTGACACTCCTTAACTCCGCGTCCTAAGGGGTCATCCGATTATATCCCATCTTAAAATAAAATAAAGGCCAATTGTTTTATTTATTACTATACAACACCCAAAATGAATCATGACCTAGAATCGGTACGGCATTTCAAGGTAAGTTAAAACGGGCAATAATTTTGCTAAATTACAGCATCCGGCAACCTATTCATCACAATAAAAATACTCTAAAATACTCGTAAAGTATGACGTTAACATTACAATTATGTGAATGTTCACTTCTAAAAATATTAAATAATGGTTGCTAGGGACTTCTATGATAAAAATATTCATAACGTTGTTCGAAATAATATTAATCTCCCGATTAGCCCGGCTGGTGTTCATTATTATCATATACCAACGTTGTTACGATAGATAGGAGTCAAGGTTACGTTGTGACGCATCAATGGGAATCATTATATCTACTTAGTATAAGGAAGTTCCGAATACAAGATACAATAACAAAGAACAGTTTTACCATTACAAACCGTATAACATTTTTTTATGCCTAAAATCGAATGAGTGTAGATTAATTTCGTAGAATATTATAAGGTCAATCGATGTTAACCTGTGTCAATAAATAATAGTAATAATAGGCAGGAGACCATTAATTCGGCGAATATATCTCGTCACATGTAATACGCGACTGTGGACTAATATTAATAAATATTTTTAACATTTTCTTATCAATACTTAAGTCTAAGTAATAAGGTTGAAAATCACATGTTCTATTTTCAAATATTTACCCGGTAAAACAAAAAGTTTGTATAGGTTCCAAACTATTGTTCATTTTTACAGCCTCAAATTAAACAACGAATTAAATACTGGCCAGTACAACTTACCGTCTCCTCCAAAAAGTCTTTAATCTTCGACAGTTCTGTATCGTCAAGTTCTTCGTCATTTTCATCCTTGGTGCTGGTGACTGACTTGGAGGTGAGTTCTATCTCATGGTCGTGGAAGGAATCTTCGGACATGAGCGCCCTTTCTGTTCTCACGTGACTCTGGCTTTGAGTCTCCACTGGTTCCGTTGCCGTGGAAACGCTGTCTGTTTTCTTGTCTGAAGGGAGATACAATGGTGATTACAGAAAAAGTTTTATAAGTAAGTAGATACATGCGTTGTGTTAATGAATTTTTTCAGCAAGTTGCAAATTATGATTAATACTATCGAAGTTTTGGTAAAGCCAAACCATTACCGTATTTAGATGTAAATAAATGATATAGCAATTAGGGCATGCAATACCGGTTTACCGGTTTCGGTTTTACCGGTAAAACCGCCCATTTTCGCGATCTTTAATTTACCGGTAAAAATAATGTGTAACCGGTAAATTACCGGTTTTTACGTTTTTGTGATAATATATAGCAATTGTTCATTTAACGTCAAATCTTCATTATGTAGCCTGAACATAATGTAATTTTGAATACATTAGGTACATTATTGTAAGAGTGTTAAAGTTGCTGTTTTTTAGGAAAGTAAACTTATGTGGCTCCTTAACTATAGGTTAGATACAAATCTTCATTCTCATCTTAATTTATAATATCTAAACAAATTTTATTCATTCGGTTATTCTGATTTTTCTCATAGCTGTCAGCTCATATAAGCTAAAATATAGATTATGCTTATTTTACTTACTCTATGACCTTATTGAGCAAGTGCTTTTACTTCACTACCATGCGGATAGCACTGAGGACACGGTGGAGCACACAGTCTAGGTGTGCACTGCCTGGGAAGGGTACCGCCGTGTCGTCGTCGAGCCAATAGGCAGCGGCGACCTCTCGCGTCCGGCCCTGGTTCAAGCCATGGTCCGGAGCGAGAGGGAATGGGAAGCCGTCGCCTCCTTCTGCGAAGCAGTCATGCTCGAGAAGGAGACGGTGGAGCGCCTGCGAGTTCGCACCTCTCATCCCAGCCGCTGTAGTGGACCAGGAAGACACCACGGGCGCCGAGTGTCGAGAGACGACTCCCGGCCACTGCAGGCGTCGGTCTGTGGACGGCGAGTTCGGGTGGCTCGTCGTTCCTCCGTCTGCATAGACAACAGACCCGTGACGGCGGCCCGAGTTGTTCCACGCGCAGGGCCAAGGCCTGCCGGGGCTGCGGGTTTGTTCGAAAGAGTTACCGCGACCCTGGTCCATAAAATGCCTACGATTTACCATAAAAGAGGGCTTTTACTTCACGGTAATTCTTAGCGTTTATCCAGTCTTGAGACGGAGTCCGCTTTCCGTATCTTCTTCTTCCACTTCAATCTATCCAGGACATCTTCCTCTTCGAGTTCGTAGATTTTCAAGTCATTCATTACGACACTCGACCACTACCGTTTCGGCCTGCCTCTGCGCCTTTGACCGGGTATATTGAGATTGAGTACACAACATTGGCGATGTATTCAGGTGGTTTCCTTTTCACATGGCCGAACCATCGCAGCCGTTTCTCTTGCATTTTGTCGACGACATCGCGTACGGATGGTACTGACATGTCTGTTTATTACGGCCCACGTCACAAAAAATGTTTACCACCTTACACCTTGTATTTTTAATTATTTTTTGCTGCTTTACTACCCAATCTTATTGATATAATATCACATTTTAAAAAAAATACAAAAATTACCGTTTTACCGGTTTACCGGTAAAAATATTTTAATTACCGAATTTTTACCGGTAATTTTTATTTTACCGAAATTGCATGCCCTAATAGCAATAGTATCATCTAATTCGATGCAATTTAAAGAGATGAAAGAACTGGTCAAAACATTTCATTGTCCTAATTGATACAATATTAATCTCGAATAAATGTATTACTGTTACTACAATACACAAACAGAAACTAATGACTACATTACAATGAGTCACTATTTAGGTATTACATCGATTTCACAACAACGATGCAATCACATCATGCAATAGTTTAGTAATATCTTACCCCTGTGCATTTTTCTAACAAGTCTATGTCTTAGGCCTTCCTTCCCTGTCTCGCCGTCGGAATGTGAACTGCTGAAAAAAACGGTACCGTAGACATTTCAATAAAAGACGATAGAAAAAAATGCTGAAAAAATTCTTCCGTCATGAGACAAGAGATCTTACTATTTCCACAAACTATGACTGTTTGATTTTAATTTCGAGTATAGATATTGCATCTCACAAAAGCTGGTGAGCGATACTGTGTGTGTAAAAGTACATACACATTGTCTTTGTATGTGTAAGTTCGGAAACGATCCCTAGTGGCCGAGTCATATGTACCTACTTACAGAGACAATGTGTATTTTACAAACGCAAGTATGGTTCACCCGCTTAGTGGTAGGTATAGGTACTAAAATCTATTTTCAACTGTTTTGATCTTAGTTACCTCTTTTCTCGTCTCCTCCACACAAACTTTCTTCTCTTCTCTGGACTCGTATTCGTCTCAGTCTCCTCGTGTTGATGTTGTTCCTTCTTCTTTTCAGAAGGTACCTCTGCTGCCTTCTTGTCGGACACAGAAGTTTCCTTCTCCAATACTTGAATCTTTTCTTTCTCGTTTAGTATTATGCATATTGGGTATTTTTTGCTCCATTGTCTAAAAAACAATAATAATATTTTTTGTTAGTAAAGCTGTGGTGGAATACAAAAGGTTTCGAGTGGAAATTTTCACCTTTAGGATCCTGTGTTGGCAGTTATGTTTAATTGCTCATGATAATCATGAGAATAAACTATTGGTTTATTGGGTATGTCAACATTTATCATGGTAAGCAGTACGCATGCCGTAAGTTGGCCGAATGATCATAATCACTCGGCAAGTCAAAAAACTCATCACGCAACACGCAATTTCGCTCCACTATTAACAGCAGCGACAGTTGAGTTCGCTTAATTAATTTCATGATTGTGTTTACGAATTAACGCACGGCGCGTTGACTCACAATTCGTATTAGTGTAAGTACGTAAGGACTGGCGCCGACGACAGTTTTAAGTGCCGAGTAAAAATATAACTTAATAGTATTGCAATAAAGTTGACATTTCAGTTTAAAGTTTTATATTAAAAAACAAAAACCTGCTACTGTTTGAAAATCGTTCACTGAAATTACAACTTTATTGCCATACTATTCCGTCATATTTTTACTCGTCGCCTAAAAATGCCATGCCGTCGGAGGCTCGGCCCTAATGTGTCGTAGGGATCGGTCATAAAAATGAATAATAATATAACATGATAATCCGTCAAATGGAATGCATATTGCATTTAATAAATAACAATGAGTTTTGTAAGTATATCGAGAAGGCCATGATTATCGTCGAGGCCGACTAGAAGTCAATGAAATTAAGATTCACTTTTTAAATATTTTTTGCTTGGGTAAATAGAAGAGCACGTAGATAAGTCAAAGCCGCGCGGACCTCCGATCATAAGGTTAAGCAACCCTTGGCGTGGTCGGTACTTGGATGGGTGGCCATCTTGTCATGACGAGTTCTTCCGTGTTTCGGAAGGCACAATAAATTGGTAAGTCCCTGTTGTCATTTCAACATCTTTGTTGATACGGGTAGTCAGAAGCCAGAAAGTCTGATAAGTATGACAGACAGTCCCGGGTAACTGGGATAGACAGTCGGCCCATGTAAAGCATTGGTACTTAGATGCATCCGGTTAGACTGGAAGCCGACTTCAACATAGTTGGGAAAAGACATGGCATATGATGATTGAATGGGTAAATAAATCGAGTAGGACTAAATGTGAGTATATTACAGTAACAGTATCTTGATAGGTCAACAGCTTATAGGCTTGAGTAACAGCAAAGACATAGTTGAGTGACGACAATGCTCAAATGTCTCTATGCGCAACTACGCACCTTTCAAATTGTAATATTAGACTCGAGGTTAAATACCGTGAGTCCATGTAAACATTGCTTAAGAGCTTAAGAATGACCTAGATAAGGAATTAATTTACTTTCTTGTTTCTATCGAGTGAAACCGGAGGAAATTCTTAAAGTAAATTCCAGTTCTTGTGTCCAAAACCAGTTTAAATAATGATAGAGATCAATGTTTGATAACAAACAACAAACCTGTGCATATCAGGTGGTTTTAATATGTATCAATCAGGTTATGTAAACATGATGCCATAAATATTTCAACGCACAGGAAAGTTTTATAATAATTATACATTATGGGTCCAGGTGTGCGTTATCAATTGAGCTTAAGCTTTCTGGCGTACCTAAGAAGTTTTTCCTGTTACGGAGTTCTTATTTAATTCGTTTTTTTTGTCAGGTACTGAGGTCACGATGTCTAACTCCACTTTGTAGATAAACTCCTAGTCTAGTAACTAGGTAGTCGTTCTTATTGTTAAAATATGTAGCTACTAATTCGGTATAATGACGCAGTTTTGAGAGGATGATTTAACAGTGTCCGTTTTTTGTTATTTAACGTTTAAATTAACGATTTTATTTTATGGCAATTACAATCCAACTTAGAATTGTGTTACCGACGTTGACTCACTACAGCTATAATTCTCCTGATTTATCGCAAAAGGATTGATTAATCTAGCTAGACAAATAGAATAAAGAGGCAACATTTGTTTGTTTGTTTAGTACCCCAAAGGCGCCGAAACTACCAAGAAACCGGCTACATTACATCGGAGAACGAGTTTCCACGGGACGCGAGTGAAACCGCGGGAAAACATCTAGGGAAATCATCATAAGTAAACATTAACATTGTATTTTATAGACATCTCTAACACTAAAACATAGTATTTAATACAATACAATTTAGAATACATAAATGTAACGCCTTCATGTTGCTATGCCATAACGATTTTTAAAAACAAAGGTGAACTTGAACATAAATGTTCCAAAAGGTGATTGGCAATTGTTTTTTTATTCTTGACTGAATATCACTACGAATACTCCATTCGTGTCTAAAAATAGCGACACATTATATTAATTTTAACTTGCTGTCTTATTTCTATTTAAACTACGCCGTGAGCTATTTAGTTCTATTTTCGTACATCAGCAAAACAAATAATAATTCCAGATACTTTCGACAAGTACCTTATTAAAAAAAATAAATAGCTTGAGAATCGTTTGTGGAGTTTTATCTTATATATTACTCTGTTACACAATAGCATATGATTGTGAACCAAATATGTAACTTAATTAATTTTATCAGAGGACTGGAATTCCGGAAGTTTTGTTACATATGCCTAAAATATGTTGCTGAATTAAAACAAACTTGCCTGTAGGTGACGTTTACACAAAAAGGCAATTTTTCATATTTTCAAGTATTATATAGTTTGCATTTTATTCTGTAGAGAGAACAGTCTTACGTGAAAGAAGATTGTAGTATTGTGTAATATTTAACACATACAGATTATAATGTAAAGTGATTAGCATTTTAATAAAACAATGGAAGCAGAATTCGGAACGCTGTTATAATTATCCGGTTTAATTATGCCAATTGTGATGTGATGTTGCGAAAACATTAGGTGCCTACATTTGTACGAAAATGTATAATTCTTATAGAAGAGGAGATTAATACGCATTTCTTTGACGTGTTTTCGCCCCCCTTTAATGTGTGTTATTTCAAAGAAATAATTAGGTCATGTACGATTGTATATATCTATTTCAAAGTTGTTAAAGTCACATTTATTTTGAAATAATGTTATAACTTAACTTGCACAAATTAAACGTTTCAATCTATCCATAAAATACTAGTTTTAGAATGTTAAAATCGGTCGCCTTTAGTTATTTTTAAATCGTAAATGGTTTGGTACACTTGTACCGAATGTGGTGATATTTGACTGATAAAAATCCGGTTTCCAATCATTAATTCTTGCAAGATAAAATATCTTGTAGGAGTCATTTAAGTAGTCTTTGGGTATATTACAGAATATCCTGAATATACTATTTTATGAACATTTAGACTAGTTTTGTATATCTACCTATCTTATTTACGCCATATAGACATCCTAAGCATCAACAATGTTTATTAATAAATATACGTAATGTTAGGCGGTAATCATGATCACAAATCTGCTAGTTTAAAAACTTCATAATATTCTTGCTCACAAAGATATCAGTAGACAACATTGCTGATGTCACAACACTAGCTACGCTTCTAAAAGTAAACAAAGCTATTATTACAGCGCACTAAAATTACAATATTCGCTTAGAAATTGAATTGTTCTAAATATAAAACGCGCTGCGCCCTAGTTCATTAACCCAATTGCTCGTGAATTGCACTCGAGCGCATAGCGAAGGCCTCTCCACCAATCGCTTATCAGTTCTTTGTTAGTGACCTTTATAGACGCATATTAGTTTTATAACTACGTCACTACGCTTATACGTAGTACTAAAGAACACGTTTTTCTTATAGGTCGATCTAACACGTGACTTGTCTTTGTTGAATTAAGCCTATCGAATTTCACTTCTTAGCGACTGGTTGTTTCAAAATAAGAAGTGTTTTTCTTTTGTTTTGGCTCTGCTGTTGAAAACTTTACACATGATTGGCTGTTCATCCAATGAGATGTTTCGATTTCTATTTACAGAATCTTTATGAATGTTTTAATTAAGAAGACGCGAAAAAGAGTTGAATGTCCTCTGCGGCCATATTCTAATTATTGAACATTGATAGGAAAGCAATTTCATGGGATGTAGCATAATAATAATGTTGGGATAAAATATATCAGTTATTTAAATAATTTAAAATTAACTGTAAGTTTTTTATCTTTAGTCAAGTTCCCTTGTAAAGCCTTTTCATTATTATTAAACTGTTTGTTCACTGAAGCCGAACGAATTTACAGATTATATAGCATATTTCCTGTGCTATTATTAATGGTTTTGACATTTATTGTAATGAAGTCAAATATAGCTTCGATAAAGGACAAATCGACTGGAAGTCGAATTAATTATACAATAACACTTGCTGATATGGAAACTTCTATAAATAACTACGGAGGAGTGGTTATGCTTTTCCTCGTGATAAAAAAGCTGCAACGTAGTATAAACTTGTCAATAAAATATATCAAGCAAAAAACGCAGGTAAAAAAAATAGGAACCAAAGGTTATTTTCAAAAAACTGTGTAAGTGCGAGTCGGACTTACGTAAGAACGTTTCCGGAGCATATTTCTATTAAATAAAAGGAGAAGCATAATGACTGACATAACAACGCCTAAGCTGGCTATAACGTATAACGATTAGAAACTTGAACTTGACGATATGTTTTCACTAAAAGAAGAAGATGCTTATATCATTCTACAACAAGCGGAGTAGCCTCTTAACTGCTTGAATTCCGCTAATTAGAGAACAATAAAAAAACAATTGGGTCTCGCGTTGATCCGCGCAAAGTGTTACAAGGGGACACAAGGGATTAATTCCCTAGTGAAGTGGACTTACCTCCGTTTAACCAGTCCTTTTGGCAGCAGTATAACTCTGGCACCAGTCAAATTGTACAGCCTATGTTGGTAGAACGCTACCTTGTCCAGTTTCTCATCCCACAGCTCCCTCTTTGGTATTTTAGTCGAAGTATACGATATCCTGAGGTTGCAACCTACAAAAACATAATATTATGAGATACTGACATAACACTGATAAGATAAGTATGAGATAAAAACTTTTATTACTTTATGGGATCGAGAACATTAACCAACAACGTTTATGAATACATCCTTCTGGATGTTTACCAAAAATATTTATGACTGATTAAAAAACATATCAAAATGGTGAATGCACGATAGTGTGGTGTGACTCACCTTCGAGCTTCATAAATGCCGTCGTTGTCTTGTTGATGTGATATGAGCTTGGATCGTAATCCGGAAACCTGTAGTGGTTTATCCAGCCCTGTTAAAAAATAGACTTTATTAAATTGTTCATTAAAAAAAACTACAGTAAATATGCGCAGTTTTAATTACCTCATATTTTTTTATAGGCCTATGTTCTTTCACTGAAGGTATAGTGTAAGTGGCTGGCATAGCACTGCTTCGCTTCAATTGAAGAAGGTTGGAACTTTTTGGATCCAACTCGCTAAAGTAAGTGTCCAACAGCCAGCTCTTCAAATTGCTCGTAAAACAAAAGAACCACAGACCGAGGACAAAACCATTCCAGACATTCGAATTTGGACACAGTACGTAGCTTATGAAAATGAGGAATGTTAGGAAGTACATTGAGAAGTTGAAGAAGTAGCTAGGTTTTGTCGACAATTGCGGGCTTTGTATATTGTTCTTGCTTGGGGGTGATCCGAAATTTGCAGAGCTTAGGGGTGGAGGTAATGGGTCTGTGTCCATAGGCTTTCCACTGGATACTAGAGGATCGACATTGTGGATTTCCCCATAACCGTCAATGGTATCTTCTAAAGCCTCAACTCCCGATTCTACCTCCATCATACTATCATTTAGGTAATCTCTTCTTACTTCAGCCGATTCATTGCCTAGTACTGAAATAAAGAAACCTCCTTCATATATATTCAAATATCAACTACCGTTGCAAGTTATCTACAGTGAATTATGGAACCTCCAAAGTTATCGCGAGAATTATACATCGATCTTGTTGATAAGAATAATTGAGATTGGGCTCAATTAAATACATTTCCAAGTGTGTTAACCTCTTTATTAAGATGTCCTTTATTTTAATAATAAAGAGGCTAAAACCTCAGAGTTATTTCTATTCAAACAATAAATTATTTCACTGCAAAAAGTATCAGTTTATTTTCTTAAATAATTTCAATTTAGTTACAATTTAGTCTGGTAATGGTTTTTGTCATTTAGTTAATGCCAAGAAGATTAACCTCGTTGAAGGTTTTATTTCTCTGGCAGGATAATGACCTGAGTACTTAGTAAGTAGCCCAATTTCGACTCACCTAAATTCTTATGTGTATCATCGCTAGAATCCGAGTAGTTCTTGTTATCTACAGGAAGACTTGGGTCCCGTTCATTGGGCTTAGCCGTCAGTGGTTGCGTCATTTCCGATAAGTTCTGTATACTGCTGTCTAGGGAAGATACCTAACAGACAGAATTTGAATTTAGAACTTGGGATTTAGGTAAATATTTGTTGCATTTCACGACGACGCCATTTTGGCTTTATTGTTATGAAGTTGGTCCTTGAGTGAAGTAGGTACCTAATGCAGGTAATTTACAATCGTAGTCGTCGTGTAATGCAAAATTTGACACATACATTTACATGTCAGAAATTATTAAGTTTTGAAGTTTAAAACAGTGCGTAGGAGTATATGTAGAGTATCAGTATTACAAAATTAAGAGCTCTGTTAACGGATAAATTCCGAGCAATAAAGGGTCAAAGCGAAGCGGACTTCGTACATTAAAATAACAGTGCCATTCATTGATGCAATACAAATATGTAGTCAATATGTCCTAACATTTTGTTTAAAAACATTCACTTGATCATAGCATCACAAAAATATCATACATTTAAATACTTTAGGATTTAATGCCATAACTAAGCTTTGCAGCCAATCATCGGCCAATTACGGACAACAAGTTATATTTAGCATATATCTAGCAATAGCATTCATACAAATAAAATGCGACAGATGCAGTGCACACTTAGGGAAATATGTATTAGTATTAGATACCTATACAATACATAGACACTGACAATGCTTGAATGCAGGTAACTTGTTCACTTTTATCACTTACATGATCTTCAGCGTCAATTGTGGTGGGCTATCAGTGTCATCAATACAATACTTTAGATATTTACTTGTCACAGTGTAATCAATGTGAATGTGGATATGGTACACACTGGTCGGCCAACTGGTAGAATATTACCCAGATTTTAACAACTATATCATTGTAAGGTCCTTTGTATTCCAGTTAAGAATCTATGTCATATAATCTTGGCAGTAGTGGCCGACCAATGTGTAAATGGTGTGTGAAGACCGGCCATCAGAACTCACCTGGTTGTCTGTATCTCCAACACTCTGCTGATCAGAGTCCTTGATTGCTGAATTTTCTTCTGAATCTGATGTTGAGTTTTCTCTTGGCATTACTTTTTCCTTAGTTTCTGGTGTAGGAAATTAATGTGCTTAGTGAATTATGTAAAGTCAGCAAAATAACATCAAACAACACTGACTTAAAATTAAATATATAATACTTTTGCATTTTTTTGTACATGATAATGATCAAAATGTTGTCAGGCAACCCTACATTATCTCTTGCATAACATTATGGAAATGAGTTCAACAACAGGCAAAATTAAAGTTTTAGGTTATTTCCCTAATAAAGATTGAAGTTTGAACCTCTTTCGTTAAGATTTTGATAAACTGAATTCCCCAAAAGAAGGTTGTTTTTATTTTGAATGTTTATACCTACAAATGTTTTTTTTATTTATTATTGTTTCAAAGAACAGATTAATTATAGACAGATAAACTGATAAATGTCTAATCTGTTATTGACATTTTATTACAATACTTTTTGTTGAATTTATCACCTAAAGAATTGTAAACATAAGAGCAGCTAACATTTTCAAGCCAGCTGACATTGAGTAACTGTTATACAGCAATAAATCATTCATTAAGCCTTTATTGCCAACATAAATGTGTACAATAAATGTGTACAATTCACTATTAAGTTTTAGCATGCAACTAGATGTATTTACATTGTAAGTATTTATTTCCTAATCCTATTACTATTCTTAATTTCTCCTTTCTGGTTTGGTGTCAGCGTGTCCTTGTGACACATAGGCCTCCTCCAGCTCTTTCCATTTTACTCTTGTGTAAGTTAATCTATGCCATAGTGTACCTGCATTCTTTCTTATGTCATCAGACCAACGTTTTCTTTGCCTTCCTCGTTTCCTTTTTGTTTGAAATCTAGGATTCCATTCGGTAATATCTTTTGTCCATTTATTCCTACTCTCTCTCATCATGTGGCCTGCCCATCTCCACTTAAGTTTTTTAGTTTTGACTACAACATCTTCTAGTCTCGTGATTTGTCTTAGATCTATAGCTCTCTTTCTGTCCTTTATGGTGTAGCCCAGCATACTCCTCTCCATAGCTCTCTGGCACGTGGTCAGTTTTTGGTTTTGTTTCTGTGTGTTGGCCCAGGTCTGGCAACCATAAGTGAGGATGGGTAATATGCATGTGTTGTATACTTTCCTTTTCATTGCAGTAGTATATTGTTTACTTTTTAGCACTTCCTTGAGAGACCAGAACCGTTTCCAGGCATTGGCTACCCGCCTTTCTATTTCTGCATCCATATGGTTGTTGAAAGCAATAAGTTGGCCGAGATATATATAGGAATTTACATATTCTATTTCTTCCTGATCTATAAAGATACTTCTTTGTGATCTATTTGTTATTATTTTAGTTTTTGTTTTGTTCATTATTAGGCCCACCTTTTTGCTCTCATTTGCCAAATCTTGGAGCATGTTGTTAAGGCACTCTGCATTATCTGATATAAGTATAATATCGTCCGCGAATCTCAAATGATTCAAACGTGTTCCATTTATGTTAATCCCTAAGTTATCCCATTCCATCTTCCTGATGACTTCTTCCAACACGGCGGAGAAAAGTTTTGGAGAGAGTGGATCTCCCTGCCTCACTCCTCTGTGTATGGAGAATATTTCTCCTTCTGTTTCCAATTTTATTCGTGCTTTGCTGTTTGCATATACATTTTTTATTAACCTTATATATTTGCTTTCTATTCCTTGGTTTTTCAGGGCTTCCCAAATGAAATGATGTTCTAGGCAGTCGAATGCTTTCATATAGTCCACAAACGCCATGTATACCGGATAATTATATTCCTGACATTTTTCAATAAGCTGATTTACAACATGTATATGGTCTATAGTTGCAAACCCCGATCGAAATCCAGCTTGTTCTCTTGGCTGTTGTTCATCTAGTTTCGTAGTGATGCGTTTTAGTATTATTTTCGAGAACACCTTGTATAAGTTTGACATGAGACTTATTGGCCGATAATTTCCCATGTCCAATCTGTCTCCTTTCTTGTAGATGAGTATTATAGAGCTTAATGTCCATTGCGAAGGTATATATTCCGTATTTAGGATAAGATTAAACAAGTTGGTTAGTTTTGGTGTTGTTTCTGACAATGTTGCTTTCATCATCTCATTAGTTATATGATCAGGTCCGGGTGCTTTATCATTTTTCTGAGTTTCAATCGCATGTTGGACTTCTCTTTCGAGAATCGGAGGGATGTCTTCCGTTTCATCAACGAGGTTTACGTTGAATTTTAAGGTGTTTCTGGTGGAGTATAGTTCTCGGTAATAGTCTGTCGCTATCTTTAAAATTGGCTGTCTTCTTGTTTCTTCCTTGTTGTTTTTGTTTTTTAGTTTTGGGACCCATGACGTCACTTCTCTTAATTCTTTGAGTGCTTTATTAATACCCCCAGTTTTGGTTATGTGATTTTGGATGCATTTGATTCTTTTATTCAACTTGTCTTGTTTTAAATTGCGACCTATTTCTTTGCTCAGTTCAGTAATTTCCGTTAATGTTGCTTTACTTTTCCTGTTTATAAGTAGTTCTTTTCTTTTTTGAATGAGATCCTTGGTTTTAGAGCTTAGTGTACATTCGTTTATCTTTGTCTTGGTTGTTTTTCTGTAGTACATATTGTTTATTTCTCTGTTGTAAATTTCTTGTGTTTTATCTTTTCCTTTGGGTGTCGTGATGTTTTGAGGCGTTATATCGGCTGTCCACTCATTTTTCCTATGATGGAAGTGTTTCCTTTGTTTCTTTTGTTGTTTGTCAGATAATATAGCTCTGACCATGCGATGGTTACTATTGAAGTTAAAGTTATTTATTACGCTAGTGTCTTTAAAGGAATCGGGTCGATTACTGGTTATGAAGTCTATTTCGTTACGGTAGGTCCCATCGGGCGACATCCAGGTCCACTTCCTGGCATGTCTTTTCTTGTAAACGCTATTTAGTATGGTTAAATTATTTTCCAGGGCCATATTCACGAGTCTTTTCCCGTTCTTGCTTCTTTTACCTATGCCGTAGTTTCCCACTACTGAGTCTTCACCATGTTGCCGTTTGCCTATTTTACCATTGAAGTCTCCCATGACAATAATATTCTTATGGGCAGTCTCTAGTGTAGTTGAAAGTTGGTAGTAGAATTCATCTTTTACTGTTTCGTCTGCTGCTTCTGTTGGCGCATATATTTGGACTATAGTCCACTGGTTTCTGTAGCCTTGTAATTGTATGTTTAGTACTGCTATTCTTTCAGATATGCCTCTAAATTCTGAGATTTGTTTCTTTAGATGTTTTTTCACCATAAATCCAACTCCATATTGGCCCTTTGTTTCCCCGATGTAGTACAGGATGTAGTCGTTATGTTCTTCAATATGATTTCCTATTCGTCTCACTTCGCTAATACCAAGAATATCCCATTTGATTTCACTCAAAGCTATTTCTAGTTCGGAGAGTTTTTCTGCTGTCCTTAATGAAAGTGCGTTTAGGGTGGCTATATAGATATTATTTGGTTTTTCTTTGGATACTTTATTTACTTTATTTGCTGGAGGGTAGTGGTCTTCTTTCCCCACGGTGACCAACCGGCTTGGGGTGTATTTTTCAGTTTGTGTATATGTAGTTTTGGTATTTGTTATTTTAGCTTGGTTCCGGGTGCCGGTGGTCATTATTGGTTTTTTGGGATCTCTGTCAGTGAGGCAGATCGGTTTCGTTCCACGTAGTTAAGTATGTTGGGTTTTAGGATTTCTTTTCCCTTAGCAGGTGTACTAGCTGGTTTGCTTGACAGGTTGCTTTTTAAGTCTATTTTCTTCTGAGATGTTGAATTAGGTGAGTCGTGTTCTTCTCTTTTCCTTTTGTCTCTGTTTACTGCCATTGATCCTTTTATTATTATTTTGTCATGTCTTAAAAAGGCTATATTTCCTTTCTTTCTTTCCTCTTCCACTTGTACCTGTAGTTGCTTCCGCTTTTCCAATATTTCCTTTGAGTAGTCTTCTTTTACATATACACCTGGTGGCAGCTTTGACTTGTTTTTCAAAATCAAGTGTTTTTTCCATAGAGATGTGATGGAAAGTACGATAGGGCGGTTCTTGACATTTTTATCCTTACCAATTCTATAAATATTGCTAATTTCCTGGCTATTTAGATGGGTGCCTGATTCTTGAATTATATCTTTGACATGGTCTACAAGTTCCGCTTCTGATTTTTCGATTTCTGTAATGCCAAAAAATACTAAGTTGTATTTTCTTTTTTCCCTTTCCATCCCCTTAAGTTTCTGCTCTAATATTGTTATTTTTTCTTTAAGCATTGTATTTTCCTCCGTTATAATTTTTAATCTCTCATCTAGTGCTTCCATAACATTCTGCGTCACTGACACTGTTATGATTTTGGTTTGTTGGTTCAATTTCTCATCCAGTTTTGACAACAATAATTCCATACTTTTATCCATTTTTCGATTTGTTTACTGACAACACTGGTAGAAGTAGTAGTTCGGATTATTGTGGCTTGCCACACTCACACGCCACACGTCAGTGTCAGTGTCAATGTGACGTTGTTACTAACTGACGGATTTGTTGGTTATGTTGGTGGCACTGCTTAATGACTAATAATTATGACTTTCACTTTTAGGTTATCTTGTTGAATTTTATAATGCACTTTTTAGTCCAAGGATATTGTTTCGCGCTTTATTCACACATTTATTTCGTTTTCTATTCTCTGGTCTGTTGGATTTTGCGTTGTGACACTTTTATTTGGCACTTATTACACTAGTATTTGTTTAATATTTGCGGAGGGCTTTCGTGTACGTGTTTGCGTTACGATCACCGGAACCGGATACAGCAATAACAATGGAACTATTCACACAGTAACATCTGTTCACAATATTTGTAATTTATTACATAAGGTTTTTCAAAATACCTAAATCTATTAGTGAACGTGCATGCTATTATAATAACAAGGTCAGCATCATACTTGATTCAAATATAATTTAAAATTAGAATTTATGTAAAACTCCTTCAGATTCTATAAAGCTTTCCAGCCTGAGAATTATTCTAGAAAACCTATCTTAGCTCTGGCCACTCATGATAATAAAGCAACAAAAACTTTTTCAACTAACCTTCTACTGAACGAGTCTTCATATCTTCAACTGCTTGAGCAATCTTAAACTTGAAGTCATGGAATATCTTCCAAGTCTCATTGGGTGCTTCCTTCACGTCAGGTGTCACATCAGGAGTACTCCGCTTGCCCAGGCGGTTCAAGTAATCCTTCATAGGGGATGATGACACTTCCTTGGGCACCGGCTTCGCTTCATCCTGTTTTCCTTCAGCAGACTTGCCATCTTCCGATTTTTCAATTGGTTTTTCAACAGGTTTCTCTGCCCTCATAGACTTAAAGTACTTGTCTATGATAGATGATGATCTTTCTCCTCTCTTGGGGCTGGCATTCTCAATCGGTGTGCTAGGAGGAGGGTCACACTGTGGAGTTGGAGGGTCATCTTCACAAACATGGTACAATTCCTCTAACTCCTCATTGTTGGCATTGTACCTGAAGCTTAGTGACGAATTTGGTGATTTACCTGAAAACACAGATGCTATTGTACTATAATAACTAAAGATATTATATCTAAGAAAAAAATTATATTAATTTTATTTACTTATTCTCATTCTTCTATTATAAAAATAACTAAATTATTTATCTATAAATTACAGTCTAAAAATAAAACAAAAGCAAGAACGCAGAATGCTGAGGACTAATTTGTAACACGTTAGGTGCGGTGAAGTAGCGATTAATTTGTGAGCGATTGTTTGTGTTATCGTCTTTGTTGTCAGAGGAACAGCAGACAATACCGAAAGTTGCACATTAATCCCGATAAACAACCGGTCCTTACGCATACTCACGTACGCTGTTTATTTAAGTTAACAAGTTTCCTATTCTGCGAATAGATCCGTATGGTAAAATTATTGAATTAAAGCTGTTGGCAAATACATTCGACACATACCCACTCCAGAGATCTCCATCGTTCAAAATTATAAACAAAAATTATTTAAATAGAACCATCACATCATTAATACAAGTTGCAATTCACTCCTACTATCACAAGTGCAGTAAATAAACTTCAAACACTATTTCTCTTATTGAATTTTATTTAACTTGTTCCACTCGCTGAATCAAAAATATGATTTTCTTGACACTAATGCGGCCGTCAGACAGTCACAGAGTGCTTAGTGCGAGTTTTCGTGAATTTTTTTACGGACTCACATGAGAGCATCTATGCATGAGAGCGCGTATACTAAGATTTGTATGGAACAAAAACAGCTCCACCTAGTGTCAAAAATTGGAACCTGTTTTTGTTCCATACAAACAGTGTTGCCAACAGTTGTAGAAGCTTACCACCAGAGTCAACTTTTAAAACCACCAGAAAACCACTAACAAAAATTTATCCCACACTTAAAATCACCAAATTCACCACTAAAAAAATATTGTTTATATTTTATTGTAACCTAAAACAATTTAATCATCCAAAGATGTAACTCGGCAACGATAGAAAATTAAAACAGACAAAGCATTACATCTGTTTAGCAATTCATCCGACCCGATCCGAATCCTTCACAAATTATAATCGGCGTAGTAGTTTCACAAATTGTTTAGTTACGCATTTGACCAATGAATGAGTACTTAATATAATTATATAGTAGTCGTTCACCTTTTTGTTTTGTAGATGCTTTTTTGACATTCCGTGAGACTTCAAATCTCCATAGTAACTCCTTAAAGTTGTACCACAAAACTTACATTTCGCTACTTGACCCGCAGTACTTTCAACATTTCGCCACTAAATAGGGGACTTAAACCACCAGTATTAGTGGAAAATCCACTAAGTTGGCAACACTGCATACAAATCTTAGTATACGCGCTCTCATGTGAGTCCGTAAAAAAATTCACGAAAACTCGCACTAAGCACTCTGTTGTCAGAATATGTTGTCAGTCAATTGTCAAAAATGTCACTACTGTTTATTTAGTCGATTCTTACAACTGCTAAACTAGTCGATTACTAGAGATTTTTTTGCATTTATATTGCAAAAAGTGATAGGTACAACCAGAAATTATTGCATAATATTTCATCCTGCTCATCGTTAATCGTCGTCTTACTAGTAGTCATAGAGACCACGAAATTGATTTTACTAGGAATAAACAAAAAATACGTATAGTATACCAATACTTGATGTTTTTAATTTCTAATTTTGGGTATGTTTTTTTTTATTTTTTATTTCGATTTCAATCCATTTCAACCAAACATTTCAACTCTAAATTAACACGATAATCGACTAAGAGTCAACTCTAAAATGATTCAGTGCTATCTGTGACAATTGACAACATTCGACCTCACCTGTCAAAATTAACATTCGCGAGGATTCTTTTGTAGTGCTTTCAGTGTTTTGGTTTTACGTTTATTACATCAAAAATAATGGAAATTACATACATGATTAAACACAAAGTGAATTAAGTTTAGTGACAAACATGAAGTGCTTATTTGTGATATTATTCTTGTTTGGCTCGCAGAGCCTAGGTTCTTTAGTGGACAGTAGTAGTGGAAAGGTGAGATTAGCACCGATTGCGCCGCATTTATTATTGATAGGTCTATGAATTAAGTGAATACAAGGTTGTTGTTTATGTGCTGAACGGGGTTTTGTTTATTGTTGTAGGAAAGTACGGAATTGTCGCGGGCATTTGATGACCGGCCTCTGTTGTTTGCCACGTTAGGAGGCGGCATGGTCGCTGTCGAGCCTCTGGCTGGCAATATTATATGGAAACTGAAAGATGGTAAGCAATTTATATAAAATAGCTAGACCAGTAACTTGAGAATTTAAATGATACATTGAGAACACAAGTTCACTGTTTATTATGTTGATAGTTTGCTAGTTCAAACTTCAATTACATTTATTGACTCATAACATGTTTTAATGTCTTTAATCGCCTGTACTGGTATCAGTTCTTTTTATTTCAAGTAATATAGTTTTACTAGGTTTTATTAATGCATCTACTTACAATTCATTACATCTATGTTTATAATTTAAGTGCATTCTCATGCACATTTAATGTTATCACTACTGATTGCATCAGAATATTGTAGAATAGGTATAATATTGTAAACAAACATGTAGGTCCTATACTGATGTGTTTTCTTAATTGAGTAAAAACATTTCTCTTAATAGGGTGAGATTTTTTTTTGATATCTTATAAGATTTCTGAACCCGTTGTATGCCAGAGTGTTGATATACTCAAGACACAATTGATTTTCAGTTGTTTTATAATTAGAGGCAGACAAGCAGTTAAAGACATATCTTTAATTTGTGAATTAAAGGTATCTTTCATTAATTTATGTAGATATGAAGACTACCACAGAAATACACATGCCTGTATAGTTATGGTTTCTGCTTATCTAATAAATATCTGAAAATGTTATATCATAATACATTGTAATCTACCAATCACTGTCCTCATTAGTATTTTCCAAGACCTAAACAAAAAGATTAAGATAAACAAAAAAGTATTAATACTTCTGAACTTTTTCTTCTAGAAAGAATCAGAAATTGACTAAGATTAGCCCCACTGTGTATTTTTTTATGTTAAGATATTGAATTTATACATTGTCAAAGAGAAATGTATAGAAAAGTGAATTGAAGTATTTACACATTAATTGTTATCACTATTGATCTTATCACTCACTGAGTGATAATGGGTTTTCCCATATACAAAATTATTACTGAACCATTTTTTATAATAGCTGATATGTATTCTCAGTCCTCCACTGAAATTAGTAAACAAACTTTATAATTGAATATTGAATAAGGAAATCTTTTCCGCCTACTAAGATCTTTTTATTTTATTTTCGAAGCTAATTAGATAGGACTCAACATTTTTTGTGCAAAAAAAATAAAAAAAAGATTGGTGTAGTAACCAGCCAACCAACCCACTGACATATATTAAAACAATATTTTAATTTTGTTAAATATGTACACAGTGGTATGAAAGAAAATAAAACGCACCTGTTTTACTATTGGTGGTACATATTTAATCTTCATATGAGGCACATAAAGTTGAATTACTATAACCGTGAAAGGTATTGGCTGGTTACAATGTAGTAGATTAAAAAGTTCCAATAAGTATTAATAGGTCATAGATAAGAAGTTTTATCACCTTGCAGGCCAGACATTCTGTTGATAGAATATGCTATCAGAAAGTATATATTTTTTAATATTTACAAATTATTATCTCTTTTATGCATAAGTACTATATTAGATTACATGGACACATGTGGAAGAATCTAGAGTATATAGTCGTGGAGTGTTGTGTTGGTTCACTTGTGAAGTTCACAGCAGTTAATTGCTAGTTTTTTTTTACTTGGCATTACAGTAATATTCCATAACTTTTATTCTCGAGAGTGTTTTTCCAACATCTACAAGGTGATCTATCACTATAATTTTATTTGTTGTTCAATTATTTAGCTTCCAGAGTTAGGCTTGTTGAAAAGGGATACTTAGGGTTCTTCTGTAACAAGTAAATGATAATCTTAGATTTATTGCAAAGTACTATGATGTAAAGTAACGGCATGTGATACGTGTTCGGTACATAATACACACAACACAAATGCGTGACAGATTCGCCACGCCGCATCACATGACTCTAAACCATATATTTTATGATGATTTGGTTTGTTGCTAACTGGCAAGTTTATTTATTGTCCATAGAACCGGTAGTAAAAGTCCCGAACCAGCAGGCAGACCTGATGCCTCAGTTCCTGCCGGACCCTCGACACGGGTTCCTCTACATGTATGGACCACGAGGTGACCAGCAAATGCTGAAGAAGTTACCCTTTACGATACCGGAGTTGGTCGCGAACGCGCCATGTCGGTCGACGGATGGTATTCTGTATACGGGGAAGAAGAGTGATACGTGGTTCATGCTTGACCCTTTAACAGGGTCTAGGGAACATGTTTCAGGTATGTCTTATGGGTTTAAGTTGTATTTTAATAATTAATATTGTCTTGATTTCATACTAGAGTACTACCAGTATACTTATGCCCGTTGGGCGTGCTCAGGTCAGGACTAAAAACAGCTAGTCTGAAATCGCCCTTATTCTTTCGTGCTTGGTCTAAAGCTGGTTTACTCTATTTTTGGAATACATCTTCCCACCATACCAGTATAATTTCCCGCCCCCAAAATGGATGTCTAAATATGGGCCGTTTGATATTTGGCGTTGCAACCTTTAAACGAATACTCGATCTAATTTTAAAACTTGAGGCGATATTTTGGGCTTAGTCCATATAAATAATTTAAAAAACACAGCTATTCTACAGTTAACAGATAAGTTCGGTATAATATTGTTGCAGCCTTATCGACGTACGGTAATTACCGTGCGGGTACAGGCATATGGTCCACATGTTCATTCATGACGTTAGTTTTTGTCATTTCAAAGATAAACTGCAGCAATTTGATATGGGATCGGAAATCATTAAATTGGTGGGCGTGATTTAAAAGTAATTCGTTTATTGGTAATTTTGTCCACATTTATTTCGCTTCAAAATACGGTGATGGCTAGATTTAGATGACAAAAAAATCACGTTGGCCAACTGTAAAAGTATTATGAACTATTTACTTGTACATCAGTCTTGGGGTGCGTCCACATCTGGCGAATGCGCCGCGAATGCGCAGCACGCGAGCAGATCGCGAGCTGTCCGCGAGCTGCGCGCGTGCAGTCACTGCAATAGTTCGGTGCGCCTCTTTAGCGCAACTCACGCAAGGCTCGTATAGAGCGCGCGAGCGGCGCGCGATCTGCGCGCAATCAGTTCTCGCCCTTACAGTTCCGTATATTGGCTCAGTACTATCGAAGATGGCAGACGTCGCGCGCCGCCTGCGCGCCGCTCGCGTGCGGCGCTTAGGTCGCGCGCGTGCGGCGCAGAAGCGGCGCACGAACAAAAATGCACGCGCGCAGCTCGCGGACAGCTCGCGATCGGCTCGCGTGCTGCGCATTCGCGGCGCATTCGCCAGATGTGGACGCACCCTTGGATGATTACTTTCTAAACATGTAGATCAATTTTTTTTACCTACAGATAGTTGACAATTTACCTACTTACTTTTTAGTGAATTTGGTATTCAAGTGTCCGTCTGGCTAAATTATTACTATTCAGTACCAATTTCATAGTTGAGCCACATTCAGGTTTGAAATATTTGTTTCATAACGCGATGGTTCAGCTAAGCATAAGCTTCGATATCGTTGACTGCGCTGTAAAATAATATCTACAGCAGCCATTTATTTTAAATTAGACCAGTCTTTATTTAGATTACATTATAGATATTTTTGAAACAAATATAAGGACATTACTTTATGTACGGCACACCCTTTACATTTTGTGCTACTTAAATATTATGTAGGTAGTTGTTTGTCGCATTAGGAAAAATTACATGAACGTTTTAACGCATGTAAGTTTTACGTCTATTAATGACTATTACGCAAGAATAAGTTGGTAAAGTTAGGTAGAATTTATTTTTGTTATTGTTTATGCGTTGCTAGTTGCGTATGCAAGTAGCTGTTTGTTTGCTTGTATTGATAAGCGAAACATATAATATGCTTCGTGTTAGATATAACAGGTTTATTTCGTAAACGATTATAACGCAGTTTCCCTATACATCTTTAGAAGATTCCCATTTCACCTGAAATAACTACGGCTAACCTTGAAATAAGTAAAACTAACCAACCACAACACAACAAGGCTTGGCGATTTGATTACAATTCGCCGCATAGCGCCGCCCGAAGTTGTTGTTATGTTAGCCAAAGTTTACAAGCTCACATTTCTCGCAGGCTTCGACAAATCGAAGATTTTCAAGAACTCCGACGACAATACTTGTTCACCGGACAAGAAGAGAGGAATCTACGTAGCGAGAACTGAGTATAATATACTGATGCATGATTCTAAGAATCAGAATCACAAGTGGAATGTGACGTTCTTTGATTATACGTCGCTGGCTATGGGGAAAGAGATGCTGAATGATTATGGTGAGATGTTCTTTTGTTTAATATATTCTTGAGTGCACCTTCCTAAATTTTAAGTACTAGCTGGTTCCGTCAGCGACTTAACACGTTACTGAGAGTAGGTATTACTTGTGCTACCTAACATGAATTGCTCCCAAATTGGCTCAGTAGTTCCCGATATTACCACATGCAAGCCCTTCAGCTTTATAATTTTAGTAAAGATTCATGTCCTTGCCAGATAAGTCCTATCAGTAATCTGACCTAGGTATAGCTAATTTAAAATAGCACATAACACTTCACGCCTGGATTAGACAGCCTCAGGCTTAACCCGGTTGCTGGTGTCCTATCAGTTTCTGAACTCAAAATCGCGAATTCATTTTTTTTTCTCCTTACGCAGGCATTATCCACTTCACATCCACTTCAAACGGTCGTGTGATGTCTTTCGACCGCAAAACCGGTGACTTGGTGTGGTCCCACAATTTTGAGACACCAGTCGTGGCTGCATACTTGCTGGATAGGGATGGTCTTATAACTGTGCCTTTCAACTCCATTGGTGATGATACACTGGACCATATCATGGAGGATGCGACTACACTGAGCAATGGACAGGGCATCAAGAATTCCAATATTGAGTTGTAGTAAGTACCTACATTATTATTTGAATTAAGAATGATTATAATCTATTTTGGCCTACGTTTCACGTCAGGTTACAGTTACGTTCCGCTAGAAACTATAGCTATATTTTACCAAAATTAACAACATTTTATCAGAATTTTCAGGATGTTTAGGTTGTTTGATTTCCTTCTCGGAAATCGTTTTAAAAAGCTTAAAATAATAATTTGCCTGTTCTAGATAAATCTATGTCATTAAATTAATTTCGTTATTACAATTAGTTACAGCTACGCTGTTAATTAGATTTTAACAAAAAATATCTTATCGCTAGTCGGCCTGATAATTGATCTAGTCCTCAGGGATTTAAATGTTATCTTAACTGTGGGCGTTTCCTTGATAATTAGCGAGCATTTGGTTACTTTTCATAGTGCATTTTCTGTTTAACTTAGTGTTTCCTTTATCAAGTAGGTTTTTTTATTCTTATTTTTATGTAGAGGCTTTTATCAAAGATGTGGAAGGCCCATCGTTATATTAATTGGCTACTTAAAAAGTTTTCATTTGTAAACTATATAGTTATTCGTGGGGGGATGAAAATTAAATATCACAACTTATCATATACATAGGTATTTACTCGAATATTGTAGCAACATTGCGTGCCTCAACACCGCACTTGAACAACATTCAACGCAATAGTATTAAATAGCACAAATGTATGTTTGTTACATGCATGACATCCTTAATCGATTTGATAAAATTCGATTGAAGTTATAGATAAAAAATTACGTTCTACCAGTCACTTAAAGACCCATATTAGTCATGTTATCAATTGGAAAAATACCCATAGTTTTATCACATTACTTAAAAAAAAACAAAGGGATCATTCAACTGTCGCCCAAATCCCCGGTATCCCATCCATATTATATGTACTTGTCAATCTTGATTCTTTAAGATGTAACTATTTCACCCTACAAAATTCTCATTAAAACATAGACATATTTATGATGTACTTAGTAATTTAAACTGAAGCATTAATATTTTAAACTGAAATAAATGTTGTGACATGTTCCTGTTTAGAGTAAAACACGTAACAAATTAACATATTAATATTGTAACTATATGGATGATACCATATTAATATTATTATGTATTATGACGTTAACGTTAACCTCAAGCTGAGTGCACTCGAGTATATTTCAGTTTTGCTCAGATAATGCGTTAACTGAAGGCCTCCTGATTACAATACTCAAGATTACAAAACAAATATACCTACTCGGTGCATTTTGGCATAACACCTGCCTGTTCGTCTCCCATACGACTTTTGTCTCTATTCCCAAGCAGTAAGACACAAAATCGTTTGAACATTTATTTCAATAAAAGTGATCAAATTGAAACTTATTTATTTTCACGGTGTGTTGGCTATTTATGCGTGTTTAAATGCATTTGAAATACAAGTTTCAGTAATTATTTTTTAGATTAAATTTTGTGAAATTTCAAATTATTTTAAATTAATATATGTGTTACTAAAACTTCGCCAAAAAAATTATGTAGGTGGTGAAAATCTTGCCCTCAAGTCCCGAGTTTTCTGATAAGACCCGTTCAATTTCGAACATGAATATAAAATAATAAGACACCAAATGCATTATCAAAATAATTTCTTTGCAGCCCCACATTATACGTCGGCGAACACAACCACGGTCTGTATGCGTTATCATCGCTTGTAGACAAAAACACGATCACGATATCGACCGGGCACGCGCAGCCGTTACTTCTAGAAGGCCCCACAGAGACCGAGGACAAATCGGACACGCCCCAATACGAACCCTTCAAGAACGTACACTACAAACTCAAAGATTTAAACCTCCATGTATCAGCGCCTTATCTTCTACTAGGACATTACAAAGTCCCCGAACTAACCACGACATGGATGCCTCAACTGCCTAACACAAACTTCTTAAACGTACACAACTCACAGAACAGTGCTATCAAACTTATAAATGGACAGGTGCACTCTGAAGGCGAAAATGATGTCGAAAACGAAACAAATCTGAAGTCGAATTCGAATTCAAACCCGAATTCGATATCAGTGTCAGTTCAGACAGAAGAACTATTCGAGGGCTATGACTTTAGACCAGACTTGTGGTACAAGCGAGCGTACTTATGGTTCCATCAGCAAGAGAATCAAGTATTAAAAGTGGCGCTAATTATCCTCGTGGGGTTGGTGATCAGCATGTTCTGGTATCTTCGTTATCAGGTAATTTGATTTTTTTAGCATCGTAGTAATAAAGTAGTGTTATCGCCACGCGGCCGGCCCGTCGCTGCCAACACGCCAGTTCCAACGTGATTAATATTTACGTACTGCATTTATTTTCCTTATCATGCATTGCTGTTGTTAGGATTGACATTGGCAATTTCGTGACGTCCGTCGTAACCGGCTACTTATAATGGAATTTTTGAATGCATGTTACGTAATGTTGATATATAACTGCATTGTCTCGAAATTATGTGAATTGGTGAATCGAATTCTTAAAAGATTGCCTTGCGCGTCGCTAGGTCATAAAAGTATAACAATTATGATACATTTTATGTCGATGATATTATGTTCAATGGTGAAAATGCAAATTTTCTTAGTGAGTTTGTTCAGGTGGGAGGCATCTTTAATTAGAACGCGAGACGCCATTCTTGCTTATTATATTGATGATAATACTATAGTACTTCTGGAAAGATTCAAGGTTAAGGTTTAAAAATTTCTTTATCTTCCGGTTTTTGATTGAAGTAATTTTATTTTTAATTGTTTATCAACAAAACAAAATTAGCAATTCGCTACGGTTAACTTACGTAATATCAATTGAGTTTATTAATTAAAAACACTAGGAAGAACATAAAGCTTTTATTGCAACTTTGTAACTCCTTATCAAGGCAGGCATTCGATTATGTCATAAGGTTAACTATCATGATAAATACGACAGGAGAAATGACGCGTTCTAACGACCTTTGCTATTGAAAAGATCAGACGGTGCGCGATTCTTTATTGTTTTTTTATGCATCAGTAGGTCAGTATTTTAGACCGGTATTTTAGGTAGCTCTATCATCTACCGATCTATTTTAGCTAAATATATAAATACCTAAATAGCATGATGTGAATCAGACTAGGTTACAAAAATGATTCGATCTATCTGCGTTTGGCAGGAGTAGTGATTAATCCTCACAAGAAGGGCTGATGACGATGTACATATTTGTATGATATTATAAGATCTTGTATGATAAAAGTTAATATCACATCTTTTGTTCTACGTGGCCAAGCTGACTTTCATTACCCATATATTAAAAAAAAAACACAATACTATAAGTTTCAATGCTATTAAGTTTAAAAAGATAGAACCATATTTTAAGTTACCTATGTAAACTTAGAATTTTGCCTTCATCTGTATTTATTTTACCAATTTTCAGGCACGAGAATTCCAGCAACTATCCCAAGGCGGTTCTAGAACCTCGAATGCTTCTACATCATCTAACGGCGAGGTGACTGGTCAGCTCGTCGAGGTCGGCGGTGGTGAAGTACGCATTGGAAGGATTACGTTCAATACTGATCAGGTGCTGGGAAAGGGCTGTGAAGGCACTTTCGTTTATAGGTAAGCGTGAGTTGTTTTCAACTATTTTCATCATCATCCTCTGAGCCTTTTTGCCAACTATGTTGTGGTCGGCTTCCAGTCTGACCTCATGCAACTGAGTACCAGTGATTTACAATAAGCGACTGCCCTATCTGACCTCCTCAACACAGTTACCCGGGCAATCCAATACCCCTTGGTTAGACTGGTGTCAGACTTACTGGCTTCTGACTACCCGTAAAGACTGCCAAGGATGTCCCATCCAAAACTTTTTATCATTTTAATATCGATATATTTTTGTACTAATATTTTTAATCAAGATTTGGTTTTACTTACTATAATTGTTATCGATTAAAACAGAGAAATTCAATTAAAATGAGTAATTGGCAACAAGTTTTCATAATAATATACAAACAGAGTAAATTAAGTGTGCGTTGACAAAAGTTTAATAACTTCCTCTGTAAATTAATTAAACATCAATGAATTTACAGAGGAATCATTTTACACTTTAAACTGGTCCAAAAGTGTGTAATTAATCTTTGCAGTATTTATTTGATTCGTGTTTACTTGATTGTTGGATCTTATTAAAAACTAGCTTCTGTCAGCGGTTTCACCCGCATCCCGTAGGAACCACGGCCTATAGCCTTCCTCGATAAATGGGCTATCTAACACTGAAAGAATTTTTCAGATCGGTCCAGTAGTTCTTGAGATTAGCGCGTTCAAACAAACAAACAAACTCTTCAGCTTTATAATATTAGTATAGATTATTGTTGGATCTTATTAAAAACAAATATGTACGTAGTTAAGTAACTACGATACATGAATGATTTCAGAATATCCAAATTTTAATCACCATTAAAAATTGAACGAGACTAGGTAAAATGTACCTAGTTTTATTAATAAATAATGAATTATATCTATATGTACATATTCACATGACCGAAAAATAAACCTATTTTTATATACAACTCCTTAAAAACAAATATAAAATGGCATCAAAAAACTCATCGCTGCCCACTGGGAGTGTACCTAAGAGGATGGCAGCATTGCCACTTTGGATTGCGATGCTTAATTTTTGACCAAAACCAGCCTTTGGGTTACTTGAAGTATCAGCAAGTCGCTTTGCCAGATCTTTAAAAAGCAGATGAGCACTTGGACCCCACGGCCCGAGGGTTTCTACCCCAAGCGGCTCAAAGGTATAGTTACCCACTAGGGTACTGTATTGCAAATTTTGATTTATTTTCAGAGGCACATTCGACAAACGCGCGGTAGCAGTAAAGCGGTTACTACCGGAATGCTTTACGTTCGCCGACCGCGAGGTGGCGCTGTTGCGCGAGTCGGACGCGCATGCGCATGTCGTACGATACTATTGTACCGAGAGAGATAAACAATTTAGGTACGTATTGTGTAGGGAATAAGGTTCATTCGGTGTTTGATTGATATTGAACTATATAAAAGCAAAGATTCGGCATCTGTATACCTACCTGTTTGAGCAGTACCGATTCTTTAATTTATTTGATACTGTTTATCTTTTTCCATAATTTTGGCCATTTTCGGAATCAATTACTTATATTTGTCTAGGTAAAAAGTATTGTTGTAGAAAGATTTATATTTCTGTGACATTGGATGCATGCAATACAACTTAACCGACGAGCTTAGATTTCTCATTTATGGTGTGGTTATTTACCTATTTTTAGACTTCAACCCTCTTATTATAAAACGCGGTATCAAATAAGTATCGGCTTTTGTACTACCTTTAATCCACCTTTAAGTACGACCTTGAAAAAACGTTATTACAAAACGCAGTTTATCGCAAGTCCTATTACTATCTGTAGTACAAAAGATAAACCATCGAGCCCCCTAGTTTAACTGCAGTACTTAGTCGACAAATGTCAAATTCCGACATTATTTACTTTTGAGGTTATTTGTTTTGTGATGAAAAAAAACGAAAGTGGATATAAATATGTGTGATTTGGAATACTTGGATGTGTTAGAATACTATTGAGAGTGTCCGGGGACCCAACAGAGTGCGTCATCGACAAAATCTCTTCAAATTACCTGACGACAATTTTCGATATAAATATCGATTTACGTTTTTCGAAATAATAGTCAATTGAATGCATGATGATAATCCATGATGATCCAGGATGATCCTATGCTGCTCAACTGGGCTCGCCATAAAGTAAGTAACCTTTACAGTGCAAGTAGGTTGCCAAAAAATCCTAATTAATTGTATACGAGTCGAAGTTTTTATTATGGATGTTTCTTTGTGTTCCACGCATAAACTACCACACGGATTTTGATGAAACTTCGAAAATATATCAGATTATCATACAGTCTACTGTTTATTTACAGATTCAAGAATATTTTGGCGTTTTTCACGCCGTATCTCTGCCAATAATATGCAATGTTTGTAAAAGGCTGGAAGCTTGCTAAAATGTACAAAAATGCCAAGGTGAGAAAGGGAACAAGATTGTGTGATGAAGAACAGTGTCCAACATGTATCAGTGCGTTTGACTGTATAAATAGACATCGGAATAAAATATATTTTTTTACTTTTTTGTTGTTTCATTTTCTTTTGGTAATTTAATGCACACGATATTCTGTGTGTAAGTTATTGTGCACTTAATTTTGAAGAGGTTCTAATTAGATGCACGTCTTATTTAATCATTTAAATCGGGATGAAAATAATCCAAGTTATTTCTAACCTAAAAATAAAACTTATCTCGGGTACGCGCGCTGACGTTCCGTTATACGCGCAAACTCAATAGTTGTTTAAAAGAGAATAATTGGATCATATATATCGTTAAAAGATACTAGAAATATAAAATTACCTTTAAATAATAAAAAGTAATATTTTCAACTGCAGAGATATTTTTTTTATTGTCATAGTTATATATTTTTCATCACTACTTGCGGCAGTTTTTATAATAAGAGGGCAAAAGTTTATCTTTGAGTTTGCTCTAGAGGAATCACCGACCTCATCTCGTTTTTAAAATGACGTGTAAAAGTGATAATTTCAAGCAAATTTACAAAACATACACGATTTATCAAGTGTTATATCAACATTTTCTTCGTTTGCAGGTACATAGCTCTAGAATTATGTTCAGCGACGTTGCAGGACTACGTAGAGAAGAAGCTGAACTTCGAGTGTGCGATTGACGCCGTAGAAGTGTTGAGACAGTCAACGTTAGGACTCTCTCACTTACATTCAATGGATATTGGTAAGGAATATCAGTTTTGAATTTTTGATGGTATTTGATATGGTCGGAGCGCATTCATTTTGGAATTTAATTTTAATTATCATCAGCTCTTTTCTACTAAACTTGAACATAGGTAGTCAAAAAGTCTGAAGGCAGTCTTATCGAGAGGTATCGGGTTGTGCGGATAACTGACTGGAGGAGGTCAGATATCCATGTAAAACAGTGGTACTCACTACTTAGCTTTATGCTGTTAGGATCGGATGCCGACACCCCAAAATAGTTTGCTTTAACGTTGCTTATAAACGCCATGTTTCAAACATTACACAGATTTTTCTCGCATATGTTCGTCTTACGTACATTTATATTAAATACATATTTATTTACATTAATAAAAAAATAATTAATGTTTTATTTATATCTTCAGTCCACAGAGACATAAAGCCCCACAACGTGCTACTATCAATGCCGACCGGCTCTGGCGAAGTCCGCGCCATGATATCCGACTTCGGTCTGTCGAAGAAGCTGAACCTCGGGCGCATGAGCTTCTCGCGCCGCTCCGGCATCACCGGCACTGACGGCTGGATCGCGCCAGAGATGATTAATGGAGAGAGAACGGTATGTAGTCATAATATAGTCGTCTTAATGTAAGTGAAAAACGTCCAATGCTGGACAAATGCTTTCACGAGGAAGTTGTCGGTTGTCTTTTTCAGCAGGGTGTACCACAAGCAGGTGAGGTTGACAATTGGACCAGGACAAAGTTGGTTACAGATACGTCTGGACTTTCAGCTTCGGTTTCACCCACATTCCGAGAGAACCTCTTTCGGCAAATAGGTATAAAGTAGAAGGGTCCTTTCGCCTTTCCGTCTAAAATTAGTTTCGACTCTTTGTTCTTTCATTTAAATTGGGATAGTCATAATATCAGACTTCGGTCTGTCGAAGAACCTGAACCTAGGCCGCATGAGCTTCTCGCGCCATCACCGGCACTGACGGATGGATCGCGCCAGAGATGATTAATGGAGAGAGAACGGTATGTTGTAGTACCAAAGACGTTTTCATAGCTGAAAGAGGTCCAATGCTAGACAAATGCTGTCACCAGGCAGGGGTCAGCTACTTTCTTCAGTAGGGTGTACCACAAGCAGAAACGTCCAATGCTAGACAGGAGAAGTCAGAGACAGGAGAAAACAGAAGACAGAGAAGTCCAATGCTAGAGAGGAAGAATGCAGGTGAGGTTGGCAGTTGGGCCAAGACGATATCGGTTTGAAATAATTGTCTGGACTTTCAGTCCGCGGTTTCATCCACGTCCCGAGAGAACCATTTTCGGCAACCGGGTATAAAATAGCCTATATGCTTTCGCCTTTCCGCCTAAAATTAGTTAAGACTGAAGGGTCACGCGACGGTAGTTTTGACATCGACGTTGTCGATACATTGTACGGATGAGCACAGATAAACCATGAGATGGTGAGATTTTTCTTTAAAGTTAACTTGTTAAAAGCTCGATCGAATTGAAGTTTCAATATTTTGCAGAAATCTCAATACCTACTTAAACCTTTTCTCCATACTTTGGTATATTTATTTTTATATCGCACTTGTTCCAGACGACATCAGTGGACATATTCTCACTAGGCTGCGTGTTCTACTACGTGCTGTCGAAGGGACAGCATCCGTTCGGCGACATGTTGCGGAGACAGGGCAATATACTCACTGGAGATTATAATCTGGATCATCTTGAGTAAGTGTCCAACTGTTTTCTTTTTATAAGATGATTTATCTTTGTGTGAAAGGTGTAGGGTTGCTTAAAAATTATGTGTGTCAGTGCAATATATGAACAGAAAAAAGATGAATACCCAAAATAAGCGGTTCCAAAAGGAAAAGGTTTTTGTAGATATACTTTTTTTGAAACCTATTGACCTATTTGTTCTCTTTATTTTTCTTTACTTAAAACGATCTGTAATATACTTAATCCTATTTATTTTGCCCACAGTAAAGTGTTACCAGAAGAAGAAGTGGTGCTAACAAAGATAGTGATTCGCGCGATGATCTCCGCGCGGCCTAACGCTCGGCCGCCTTGCGAGACCGTGCTCAAGTACCCCATGTTCTGGGGCAAGCAGAGCATACTCAACTTCCTGCAGGTATCGTGTATTTTTGAAATGTTACCAAATAAAAAATCAACTGAAGTCTTTTACACTTTTGATTTTGAAGCGTAAAAAAAAAATAGGAATGTAACCGCGAGGTATGCATGTTAACGACATTCCTAATAATTTGTAACTTCCAGCATTTTGTAATATTAAATTTACTGGACCATTCTTGGGAATAAAAAAGTTAGGATGTACAGTGAACTACATTAGGATAAAAACAATGCTAAAGCTCGCTTCGAAATTCTCTGCTGTCTAGATTATTTTGCAATCGTGGCCGTGATTAAGATTGTGTTAATCGACTTCTGTTACTGACCGTATTGTATATTTATCTCGTCATGTGTCTAAAAAAGTCAATTTTCTATTTATTCTCCCCACAGGACGTAAGCGACCAAGTCGAGAGCGGCGGCGGAGGTTCAGAAGCTGCCTTAGAGCGTGGAACCCGTAGAGTGCTGCGCGGCGACTGGCGAGCTCGCGTGTGTGCAGCGGTGGCTAGCGACCTGCGCGCGAGACGGACGTACCGGGGCGACCGCGCCGCGCATCTGCTTAGAGCTATACGGAATAAGGTATGAAAACTTCATAAACATTGTTTCCTCTCTCAGTGTTAATAGGGCTTTCACAAAAGTGGATTTTTCTCGCGCGTAGCAAAACCGAGCGTAGGTATACGTGCGATACATTCCGAGCAACATATATCTGTCGCTCATATTTAAATGTCTTCTTTTGCACCGGTAGTTGTCAATTGTTTGCTGTCGCGCGTATTCCAACTGAGAAAAAACCGAGAGGAAAATCAGCTAATGTGAAAATGCTGTAAAACATATCTAAATATTCTCAATTTTTGTGACTAAATTCGACAATTCTAAGCCTGTACAATCTTTCAACAGAAACATCACTACAGAGAATTAGAAACGGACGTTCGAGAAAGCTTAGGCAAGTTACCTGACGGCTTCGTAACATACTGGTTAAGAAGATTCCCATTACTCTTACCACACGTCTGGCTTCAAATGCAAGCTTACAGACACGAGGACATCTTACAAGGTTACTACCCTCACTCATTCACCTTCAGTAGAGATGACGTCACAGAACTCGACGAAGAAGGAGAAATAGACGACGAAATACCACTCGAAATGTGCGACCCCGAAAAGAACGGGCTTTTCGTCAAAAGTAGGGTCTACTTCGACGAAAATCAAGACCAGTTAAGGCATAGAAAGGAAGGTTCGCCGAGAAAACGGAACGATTGGAGGAGCGATGCGCAAGAGAGAACGAGACAGGATGACGTCAGATTACGAGATAGGCACCATTACAAGAAGAAGGAGAAGAAACGAGAAGAAATACCAGTGTGGACATTGCCCCCACAGTGAAGTGTAGTTTTAAGCAAAAAGGTTTGTACTTGACATGAAGTCATAGAGAATCAGGTAAGATAGTTGTAGCCCTGTCTATTTATATCGAACTCTATACAGTCGATTAACGATAGCGGTTGCGTAGTTAGGATCGATATTGAAAATTGATAGGAACTAGGCGAATGAGTGATTTTGTTTTATGTCATAAAGTGACCGAGTGAATGTAAAATGTGACGAATGTATCACGTTGTTTTATCTAGAAAAATAACCTGTTAGTTCCCAGCTGTGGAAATGTTAAAAGTATTAATTTAAATATTAATGTTTTCTTTTTATATAATTTTATGTTAAGGATAGTTTATTATCTATTTTATAGGCCTACTTTGTTATCTGTAAATCACAGAAATTCAGTCTTGATCGTTACTCTTTTAAAGTAAATGTTGTTTTTCTGGTCAGGTTGTAATGATAAGGGACTAATTTAAATGCACAAAATTTGCGTTTTTTATTATAATTATTTATTAAAATAAAATTAATATATTTCAATTGAAGTAACATAGAAAATGTAGGACTTATTACAAAACGAATTGATAGTACTTTATAAGATCTCTAACGTTTTAGTTATGCGACCTTGTCTAATAGGTTTATAGTAAATATATATTAGGACGAATACCTACTATCATAGACATAGAGTATGGGACCAAATGCAAGACTAGCAAAACCGTACTTTTGAATTGCATTTCTCTAACATACAGATTATACTTTGAAGTCAATATACTAGTGTTATAATCTGCAATAGTTTAAAATGACGTAATGGAGATGTAGACATTTTTATAGTAAAGCTAGAAAACTGTTTTATTACTAAGTATTCATCAACAAGATTATGTAATTTAAACCTATTTTTTGGGTAGTTCATTTAATATGGATTTAGAAATCGGAAATTCATTATTCGTTTATGTACTTTCATTCGTATCGCCGCGAGCCGATTGCAAAAGGACCCGTTATGAAATTATTCACGACAAAATCAGAGAACCAAATGGAGATTACATTAGTGTATACTTCATTAAATGAGAACATTTAAAAGCATCACATTTACATGCTTCTATTGGTCATTTGAATAGCATAGATGTTTTCACATGTAATGTTGTTATATAAATATAAAAAGAAATGGATAAATGCGACGGGCCAATATGGGAATTAATATGATCGATGAATGTACTTTTTTCATAGGAAAATATAATTTCTATAGTTTTACAAGTTAAGGATGTACGCGAGTATGAATGCGACATACTATTTATTTATATTGAACAAAAAATTTGACACATGCTGCAATTTTTTTATTAATTTGTCAGATTATCACAAAATAGAATAATAATATTCAAATTCAGGAAAACGACATTCGTTTCTGGTGCTATGATTGTTATGTAAATATCGAGTGTAAATGTCAATATAGAGTGCAAATACTTAGCTAGAGCTAGACGTAAAAACACAAAAGAGTTAGGAACTTTTTGATACCGTGATTGATTCATTATGCGGACTTCTACAAATGTACGAGGCGTGTGTTATCGCGTTCAATCGTAATTTTATACCGGCTTGTTTGACATTCAGTGTAATTATGCTTCGCCACGGCCGATTGAGTTTTGTAAATAATACTGATTTACTGCTGTGGACGAAGGCTGCGGCTATTTATGTCACGTATAGTGCTTTCTACAGTTGCTGGTGAATGAGTATCGAGAGCAACAATGACTCATATGCAGTACCTACTACTCCTAATTAATTGATAGACCCGGATTACCGTGCTGCGGGATTACCGATGCCCTGGTACACAAAGGGCTCAAGTACGGTGGGTTTCACTTACGCAGCTCGGGGAGAGGTCATTTGATGATTTTTGCGATATGAGATACTCTAATACTGACTCATGCTACGTTCTAGTGTTTGAAGTCAGTCAGTTCAGTTTAAACTAGGTGATATCCTGCTTTGTCATTAAACGGTTCCATTATCTTTCATTAATAAGCGCATCTTAGAACACGGTTTAACTGTTACCTAATATGAAACTAATAATTTATGAGTTGTTCTAAGCAAATATGCATGTGGTAGAACCAGTTTAGCTAATATCAAGGCCTGTGTCTACCACGAGTTTTTTTCGTTAGTAAATGTTATAAGGCGATTAGGAGATTTCTATTCGTGACTAATTTCCGCATACAATATTCTTTCAAATTGGGCGATCAGAAATATGTGTTCTCAACAGACTCCCACGTATTTCTTATTAGAAGTTTAGTTACAAATTGTTATGCAAGTTGTCAAGTAAAGGTCAATAAACTTCTGTAAACTTGTTTACCTTGAATCAGACACATGTTCAAAGATGATATGGGGTACGATTAAGGTGCGTGCTTCTAACGTCTAGATTGAAATATAATAGCATGTACCTAAAACTGCTTTGTTCGCTTCTTACAGTAGGTATATTACAGTAATAGTTTATTGAGGACAATTAGTCCTGAACATAAGGATATAAATAATAACGACGCAAAATGAATCACTCACGAAATGTATAAATAATGTTCCTGTACCCTTATTCGCTAACTTTCGGATTTTCAGCTGTCAACTGGCCTCAGTTGTCAACCGAACTTTGATGTCAACTGACAATTCCAAAACATCGGTATTTAGTATCGCATGAAGTGGACATCAGTGGATATCTTTTCACGGTGCTTAACGTAAAAACTATGGTGACTAGCAGGGGTACTCTTGACAACTCTAGTTTTTATCGACTATTATACTGCTAAGGTGGAAATACCTTATTAGCATTACATTACTACGTTTGAGAGAACGCTTTATTTTCAACGTGTTATACATTTAAAAACAATCTGTCTCGGTAAAATTCAGTATTTGCTTTCTATTGTGTGTGAACTTGGTGTCTAAAGTTCCGTGTGGTTGAACAATATTTTAACTGAGAACATTGTGAGTATTGTAGTTATTGTGAATTAAACAACTTAAATTCCTGTTTTGCATGCAAAGCAATAATTGATACACCATTTTATTATTATTTAGGTTTAAAATGCCAGGACGCAGGAAAGTGTCACTGAGGCAAATGGAGCTGCTTCTAGAGTTTGCGCATTCCCATCGCGACATAGCGTTGGGCCGCTTTCCGCCAGGTCCTCAGGGAGTGCGGGACACTCGAGAAGCATGGCGGTCGATTTCGGTGGCACTTAACTGTGTCGGCAGCGGAGCCACTAAAACGCCGGACCAATGGCGCCGAGTACGTTTACTTCTTTATTTAAAAAACAGCACTTTAGCATGTTTGTATGGTGGCACGACTATATCTCATAATATTCACTTGCTTTTAATTTTGGATACTTACTTTGCATCTGTAAAACTTAATAGTAACTCATTGATAACTTTTTTTTATTTTGCTTTTTCTAAGTTTTTGTCACTGAATGAATGTAACATTGTTTGCATGTGTAACTAACCAGTAACTGTTTTTTTTGTCAAGTATTGGATAGAGTTCAAAGCAAAAACAAAAGGAAAAGCTGCAGACATGCGGAGGAGCACATCTGCGACTGGTGGAGGCCCTAACAGGCTGGTCCCTCTTAACTATATAGAGGAAAAGGTGCTGGCTTTGTTAGGCCCTGTTGTGGTTGAGGGATTGCCTGGTGTGCGCTTGCCCATTGATGTTAGTTTAATTTCATATAAATATAATTTAAGTTTTATTGTCATCCGCTTCATTGAAACTACTACTTTATTTGTCAGGATGTTATGTGGTTTCTTTACGCATATTGAAAAGAAAATTATTTCTTCAGATATTGTCACTTGGTGACCCACCAACTTCCCAGCCATCGATGTCTGGAGCTGTGGCTGTACACACCTCACAGCCTCCGGTGCCTCCTAAGCCCTCAACCTCTACTTATGATGAGCAGATAATGGAGGTTGAATGGCTTGACGACAGCCTTCTAGAGGGGACACAGCCTGTGGAGCAGATGCCTGCTGCAGAGGCTGTGGAGCAGATGCCTGCTGCAGAGGCTGTGGAGCAGACGCCTGCTGCAGAGGCTGTGGAGCAGACGCCTGCTGCAGAGGCTGCGGAGCAGACGCCTGCTGCAGAGGCTGTGGAGCAGATGCCTGCTGCAGGGGCTGTGGAGCCCACACTATCCAGTGAGGCTGCTATTAGTAAGTACTTCTTAATTAATAAATAAAAAACAGCTTTTTATTTTATTTTTACTAGGCCTAGCGATAAGCAAGTAGTAATTAGGTAGTAGTAATTGTATTGTAAGGTGTATTATCCTGTAGTTAAATCATTGTAATTATATATATTTTTCTAGGGAATTCTGAGAGAGATGGTCCACAATGTTCAACCCCGAGCCAGCGTCAACGACCACGACGAGCGAATGGTTAATAATTTTATTTCAATAACAAAAATTTTGATAATTTTACTACTACTATACTACTATTATATCGGGTGTGTCGTTCACAATCACATTAAATCATATCGCATATACTTTATGATATTCTATGGCGAATTGTAAAAAAAATAACCTAATCCATTCAGTGGTTTAACCACAGGAGTCATTTTTCGTTTTTATAATTTACAACATCATGTGTAAAGCAGAGATAAATTTAGGAGTATCGTATGTTTTGATCAGTTGACAGCTGTCAGGTTTCAAGGGAGAATTTCAATTGTTTGTAATGATTGTTTTATATGGTGTTCTAAGTTTTGCACATTTTTATTCCATTTACTTTGTTTGAAAAAATCATTTTTTTAGTTTTACGTATTTTTCTTTTTTCTTTGTGTTAATCGACATATATTAACCAGTATATTAACGCATTTCATTTAATGTGATTATGAACGACACACCCGATATATGCATGTAAGCCAAAAAGAAAAATAGTCACAAATATTATTTTTTCAGTTCGCAGAGAGGAGTCAATACCTCGTTGGGCCTATGACCTGGAATTGAGGAGAATAGAGGTGGAGACCCGACTCACAGAAGCAGTGGAGGGGATGCTTGGGGTTTTAAGAGACATTCGGGACGACTACCGCCGGCAAACAAACCGGGAATGATTACCTACTGCGTTGGTCTAGTTGTCGTTCCGAATGTTGCAAACAATGTATCCTCCGCGGCCCCCCCCTCTATCTTTTGGGTCCAATGTTTAAAAACGTCAGCGGTTTTACCCATGCCCATAGGACCCCTTGTAAGTGGATGTCTACACCCTACGTTGTGATTGTTAATTAGTTTTTATATTAAAAAAGATTTTAATTAGAATAATTATTATTAAGTGAAATTTTAAATAATGTTGTACCTTTTATTCTAAGAATAAATAGCGTTTATAAGACTTAACTAGTTTTATTTTAGGTACTTACCCTATTCATTTTACTAGGAGCTACTGCCTATCTTACCTGATCAACTCAGTTAAAACAAAACTCCTTGGTAAGACTGGTTATTGGTAATTCAAACTCAAACTAAAATTATATTTTATTTATTTAAAATAGGCGCATAAAAGTTCACAAGTAGAAAAGCTCTTGCGAAATGTCAAGCTAGTTGCACGGTTCCAAGGAGTGGGTCTCATGGAGAAGAACCGGCAAGAAACTCCATAGACACTCTTTTAAAAAAAATCAATTTTTTACAATAATTTTCATATAGTGCTAGTTATCCCTGAGAAAGTTATACAATGCAAGTGAAGCTAATGTATTGAATGAATAAATTATATAAAACTATTTTAATGCAACTATGTTAAGAGGAAATTAAATTATATAATTCAAATAATGTTACTTGGTAAGCCAAGTTTTGAAATAGGTACCGCATCCTGCGGCTCGTTCAGCTCGCCTTGGTGGGGAAGTGCTGGGAATCTTGCACCTCGCATGCCCGTGGTCGCCGGGGAAGCCACATGTGAAGAAAGAAAAAAAAATGAGTTATTTTAACGACAGTCATCCCAATCAAATAAAATGGTTTTAAGTAAATATTTAAACTTTAGTTCTTACACATAGTGTTGCCGAATGTCCCGATTTTCAGGGTTTTGGGTCTGGGTCTGGGGGCGCCTCGCGATTTGTACCTGAAAAAAATAAAAATATATATAAATTTAGGTAATCGATATAAAACTATACTTGCACTAATAGCGTAGAAAGCATTGATTAAACATTTAAAATTACACTATTTATCTTATATAGTTTTGAAAAATTTAATAAATAATTTTAAAGTATTACTCACTAAATAGATAAATATTCTTAAACCATTAATAATGCCAGGAAGAGTTTATAAATTAGTCCTGGTATTCCATAATCTTTGGACTAGAATATCTCTGGTCCTTGAATTATCTAGATTTGCTGCAGCTCTAATCTGTTGGGAGATTTGGCTCTGTTCCAAATAGTCAGACTCTTCACTCTCAGGCTCCGGCAGAGGAACATTGTGTATGTTTGCTATATTGTGTAGTACAACACATGCATTCACAATTTTAGCCACAGTCACTGGGTCATAGTGAAGAACCCTATGTGCTAATAAACAGCGCCAACGATTCTTTAATACACCTATGCAACGCTCAACGGTATTGCGAACTTTGCAATGCAGTGTGGTGTAATGTTCCTCTGGTGAACCGACAGCAGCCTCTAATATAGGTGTCATCATCCAAGGGCGTTGTGCATATCCAGAATCACCTGAAATTTCAGTAATATAAGTAAAATACCTGTTTTATTTGAAAATACTTGACAAATACAATCCAATATTTATATACCTAATAGCCAACAATGCTCCCCAGATCTTTCCAATCCTTCTAGGTGAGATTTAATGCAGCATTGGTTCCACACAAATGAATCATGTGATGCACCTCCATAGGATGCATCAACATGCAGTATTTGCAAATTCGCATCACAAATCTGCAATAGATAGGTATAACATACTGTACAGTCAGCCATCAGCGCAAGTGCCAAAACCAAACAACTTGACATGGATCTTTTATCATTGATCTTTTTTTGTAAATAATTGTCGTACAAATTCTGGTCTACGCTGCCCTATGCGTCGAATGGTAGATACCTACAATAAAGCATTTATTGATATTGACATTTTTGTATGCTCTAAGTCCAAATTTAAGAATGATGTAATGAAACTGTTATTGGAAGTTGAATTAAATTGAATTTATTTATTTTATACCTACATATTACTCTTTGATTATAATATTATTATCATTATATTGAATTGAATATGTACGATTATGATCTTGATGTTTAATATGACTTGATTTTGTGCTGTATTGTTTTAATGTTAAATTGGATTTTGTATAATTTTATTGTTTATTATTGTGATTATGATGGTGATTTGATTTTGTTTCGTTTTGCAGTACCTATTTTAATTAATTATTTATTTGTAATGTTTTAATACCATTGCTATGTATAGTATTTATTGAATTAATAATGCTCATTTGGTGGCACTCATTACCTAATATTTTTGTTAAAATGAGGATAATGCAGTGGGCCACAATATTGTTATCACTCACCCTTATTGTTAATTTATTAGTATGTATTGTATATTGTGGTTGTTAATTGTCCCTAAATAAATAAAATAAAAATCTTTTATACATATATGTTAAAAAGTATTGATTGATTATACAGTAAGAAAAAAAATTGTGATAGAACATTAAAAAATGTGTTTAATACTCACCAGCAAAACATTTAATGAATGATAATGTTTTCTATTAAAAAAAGCTTCTTCATGGTCAGTGGGCCTTATTATAGCAACATGGGTTCCATCAATGCACCCAATAACTCCTGGGAATCCAAATTTTTCCATAAACCTGAAAAATACATTATTTCATGTTTATTACATATAAGGTAGAAAACAATTACATATATGATTAAAATAATATATAGCTAACATACACTCTCATGGTGGATTCCCGTTCTTGTTGAGTGGAAGGAAACTTTATGTACTTGAGTAGCACGTCCCGTACATTGAGAGCATCGGTTACCTCATGTAGGCACCTACTAAATGTAGGTTGAGACATGTTGCAAATGAATGAGGAGCTTCGTTGGTATGATCCATTTGCATAAAAGTTTAGGACTGCCAATATCTACACATAACAAAATTTGATGTTAGGTACAAAGTTTATCATCATAATTATTAATATTACTCCATCATCATTTCAGTGTTTAAGAATAACATTATTAATTTACGTAATACTAGCTTCCACTCGCGGCTTTCTACATACTTACCAAATTTCAACCAAATCTGTCCAACCGTTTTTGCGTGATTGAGTAACAAACATACATCCATACTTACATTCTCACAAACTTTCATATTTATAAGTAGGATTGGTATTTATTCAACTTTTTAGGTTATAAATTCATACTTTTAGCTCAATTGCAACAGCAGTGTTTCGTTGAGCACGTTGCAGAAATGGACGTAACTCTGCCAAAACTTGCTGAAACCCTGATTTGTTGACACGGAAATTTGCCATGAATTCCTTCTCCGGTAAATCCAGAGAATTGTTGCAATCCCGCAGTCGACGTTTCGGACAAACTTCGTTTTCTCTCTTCGTCCGCAAATGCCAGCAAAAATGCACGCGACATTCTGTAACACAAAAAAGATAAAACAAATTAAAATAATACAATTAAAAATAACACTATTAAAAAAGGAACGACTCAGGGTTTATATTTCTATCGTATTCGCAAAATTAGAGAAATCTTATATGTCTGATGCAACAATAGAGTATAGACATCCCAGTGATGATTACCAAAATCGGGCATAAAACACTGCTATTTGTAGTGTATTTAAAAAAATGTCAGTGGCTGTCAATTTGATGTCCACTCATTGCCCGCTGGGCTTACGAAATCGCAATTTAACGTTCATCGATACAGAAACAGCTGTCAAAATGATCTACGGTGGACATCAGACGCTGTCGGTGCTCATGACGTCATCGCAGTTGGTAACTGGCGTTAGCAAATAAGAAAATAGCGGTTTGACAGTTTACCGATGTATACTTTACCAAATGATGATAACTGCGAGCTGTCAGTGGAGTTAGCGAATAAGGCCCCTGGATTCTGGACAAACTTCGTTTTCTCTCTTCGTCCGCAAATGCCAGCAAAAATGCACGCGACATTCTGTAACACAAAAAAGATAAAACAAATTAAAATAATACAATTAAAAATAACACTATTAAAAAAGGAACGACTCAGGGTTTATATTTCTATCGTATTCGCAAAATTAGAGAAATCTTATATGTCTGATGCAACAATAGAGTATAGACATCCCAGTGATGATTACCAAAATCGGGCATAAAACACTGCTATTTGTAGTGTATTTAAAAAAATGTCAGTGGCTGTCAATTTGATGTCCACTCATTGCCCGCTGGGCTTACGAAATCGCAATTTAACGTTCATCGATACAGAAACAGCTGTCAAAATGATCTACGGTGGACATCAGACGCTGTCGGTGCTCATGACGTCATCGCAGTTGGTAACTGGCGTTAGCAAATAAGAAAATAGCGGTTTGACAGTTTACCGATGTATACTTTACCAAATGATGATAACTGCGAGCTGTCAGTGGAGTTAGCGAATAAGGCCCCTGGAAATTGTAAATATAATGTTAGGTACTTAACATTAATGATGTAAGTAACGAATGTACTAATTAGCGTTGATCGCAACAAATGATTGTAAGTTATTAATTAAGCGAAACTAATTACCTAAATATAAATTGAGATTGGAATTTTATACGTAGATGATACAAAGAATTTTACCAAGTGATATTTTAAAGTTTTTTTTTTTTTAAATATATTATTCTAAATTGATCCAGTTTGTATTGATCATTGAATTTTCGTATGCTCAAATTAATCATATATTTATTTATTTATATGCAAATAAAGATGTACTAAATACATGTACATTTACTCTTTTATTTTATACCCGAATTTTGTAGCCTGAATTGAAATCAAATATTGCTTCATTATAAAGTTTATTGTCAGTCATCATAACTTAAAAATAAAATAACAATGATTTTTAGTAAAAAACGTTTAAAATACTATTGTTAATAAATCAGTCTTAGAGGAGTCCTGTAAAACAGTGGGTAGACAGAGTACGTACAATGGCACAGATAGTTGAGACACTAATTTGTGTAAATGGCAAAATAAGAATAAATAAGACATTGAAGCGTTTAGAAGGAAAAGAACTATAAAAATATAAGTACTTATTTTAAACTTAAAGGCAAGCTTCTGGCATAAGTCGTTTTAAGAGCAAACAAGATATATCAACTTTTCAAATGAGCCTTTATCTATGATCTGATCTTTGAGTATTTGAATAGCTGAAGTAGGAAATCAAGAATTTCGAAATGCTAACGACATCACTGCTAAGGCAACTACGATTTTTAAAAAGCTTACAGACTAATATTTCAACATAATATACTCATGCACTATTGTTATGGAAATGCTTAGTTCCTATGTAATATATTGGTAGGTACATACGTAAAGTATCCTCAAAACAGTGAACACAATTATAAATTATAATATTGTGACTTATACAAAACCATACTAAACATCATTGGAATGTATTCGAAAATGCAATTGGATAATGATTAACACAAATTGTTACATAATTAAAGCTATGTAAATAATTTCCTATACATTAATTAATAATTCTTATAAATTACAATTTCTTAATATAATTGGATTACATTGTAAGTATGTGTATACTTATCTATTAAATCTATAATTGTCAAGTGAACATTCTCTTGAGCTACTACCAATGCAGTTTTCTCTGCTCCATTTACCTTGGTCAAGTCAGGTCTGTAGTTGAGTAACATCTTGGCGGCGCCTATGTTACCCATTGCACATACATTGTGCATCGGTGTGTTCCCAGCTATATCAATTGCATTTATATTCGCGCCATTGTCCATCAGCAAGCGGATAACTTGCGTCTTATTATTCAAAGCAGCTAAATGTAAAGGTGTTTGATTCTTTTTGTTACTACAATTCACATTTGCATTGTTGAGTATCAATATGTGACATAACTCATCTAAACCATATCTGGCTGCATAATGCAAGGCAGTGAAACCATTTGTGTCTGTGAAGTTGATATCAAAGTCTGTTGAATATGATTCTGTTTTTTTCTTACAGACTGAACACTCACATAATGGGTGGCAAGGACTATCCTTTTGTGGGGTCTCAGGCTTAACTTTCATGTCTGCATAAGCAGAGTAATTGATGTTCATGTAAAAGCAAGCCAGTTTTACATCTCCATAAGATATAGCTTTTAAAATCCTGTCTATTAACTTCAGGTTTTCTACTGCCTTTGAAACATTATTTTCATTGACTTTGACTATTTTCTGTATATTGTCAGCAAGAGGACTGTTAGCAGGCTTGAGGTTCAGAACTTTGACATTAGAACTTGTGATGTGTATGTATTCATACAAATTAGGAGTGCAAGACTTGAGCACTTGCAATATCTTCAAATTGTGTGCATAATCAAATGCAGTTTTATTGTAACGATTCTGCAGAGAAGGTTCTGCTCCATTTTCTATTAACAATCTTGCAATTCCCTCATAACCCCACTTAGAGGCCATATGTAGCGGTGTGTTCCCGCTCTCATTCACACAATTTACTTTAATTTTCCTTCTGCTGTGCTCTGCAAAGTATATAAGAGCTTTGACACAATTCAAATGGCCATTATTTACTGCCATGTGGAGTGGTGTGTTCTTGTCAATATTTGCTTGATTTATCTTGGCACCTGAATGTAGTAATAGTAGCAAGGCATTTTGGTGACCCCTTGATGATGCATAGTGCAATGGGGTGCATTCATTCAGGTCTGTTGCATTTACTTCTGCACCCATTTCAATTAGAGATTCTACTATGTTGGCTTTCCCGTGGATGCAAGCCACATGTAATGCTGTGAGCCCATGACCGTCCCTAGAAGTGACAGTCGGAGAGGTTTTCAAAAGATTTTTAGAAATCTTGCAACAGCATTTCTTGCAATTACACAAAGGATGACAGAGCTTGTTATAGATTTCTATATCACTGTCATCGTCATCATCATCTGTGAAATTATTATCCATTGTAATTTTTAGAACATTATTTCCATTCACATGAGTACTTTGAAGGTGTTTTTGATTTTTTTGCAGTATAGCCTGAACTTGTTCACAATGATTAGCTTTGATTAGTTCAAAAATATATTCTAATGTTTCTTCTTTGCTGTTGGTGTCACTTGTGGAGATGGATTCAGTTAAACTGTTCTTCCTTTCTCTAGTGTTCAAGTTTTCTTCTGTGAGATTGCTTTCATAATAATAAGATTCAGGGTCAGGAGAGCCAGCAAGTGCACCAGATTGTATATGTTCTACAACTGCTTCTAAAGTAGTTATTAGGAAGGCACACTCGTCACCATCACCTTTGCCAACACTGCTGAAGCGGAACTCCTTCATGTACATAAGTTGACTGTACCAGTTTGGGAGACCAGACTTTATGACGAGGAATACAAATACGGGTAACAGATCATCAGCAGTAAGTAGTCCAACACTGTTGCCATCATCATTCTTGTTGATAGCATTTAAGGCCTGTTTCAGACATAACACTTTTTCCAACACAGTGTTGTATGTGTCTATCTTAGAAAGTATTTGTTTGGCTTTAGGCACAGCATGGTATAGTTCCTTCTTGATATCCAAGTCTCTGAGCTGGATATCACACATGTTCCTTATTTTTTTATTGAGGTGTGAATCCTCATAGGCACAGCAAGTACATATTGGTTTGAACAAGGCATTAAACAGCAAGTGCTGCATATAACACTCTACAGCTAGTTTTATATTTTCCAAAACTTGTTTGCATGACTTTGACTTGTCTCTAAGTCTCCTGTTTTGTAGGGCAATTTGAAGGCATTGAGTGTATAATTCACTAACTGTGTCTCTAAGCGGTCCTACAGCAACAGGTAGAGTTGGATGAGTTTTCAAAAACGATTGCACACTGTTTTCGATTTGGTCCAACACTTGCCGGCCAGCTGCTTGTGTCCAGAGCAAGTCAATGCAGTCATTGATGGACGTGAGATATTCTTTAGATATCGTGTTATCACTGAAGTTAACGGTTGGCTCAAGAGGAGTCTCAATGCACCACACTTTGTACTTGATGAAGTCTTCAGTGTAGAATGTTTCTTCAAATAGTATGTGGCTCTGCAGAGGCAGGCCTTTGGTGAGTTCCAGCGTGATCACTTTGTTAGTGACCGTCACTTGTTTTTCGGTGAGCGTGCTGTAGTGCGTCTCCGGCAGCTCGTCGCTCGGCACCAGCAAATGAGCGCAGAAGTCCTCGATGGTGAACACACGCGTCGTCAAACTCCCAATCCGAGGCACACATATTACCCAAGATTGTGTTATACAATGTTGGAATAAATTAACGTATTCGGTCTTCAATTCAACGAAGAATGGGTTATCAGAAATTATCTCGTCGTAAGAACCATCCATTGTTCGTTTTAAATAGAATCCACTAAGAAAAATTTGGTGCAGCAAAATAGCACATGAGCACAGTAGAACTAGTTAAATTATGATTTTTTTGGCTCGGCCTCGTATTACCGAATATTAATTAAGTTTTAAGCACCAAAACTTGCTGCTCGTGACCTTGCATCGCTAACGCTACTGACGTTTGTGACAGATATTCTGGTTGACATCCGAACTGTCAACGCTTGCCACAGATAATCTCTAGATAGTAATGAAACAAAACGAGGATTAAAGTGAGACCAGCCACGAATTCATTTATTTTTATAGGGTTTGTATTATCAAATCATAACATAGCAATTCAATTTAGTGTATTACATCTTTACGTTATTATTGCGAAGGTTTCTCATTTGCCGATCATACATGCTCAATGGTATTGACAAAATGAAAATAAAACGATAATTTTATTATAATTAGTTTAATTTACAAATAGGTATAAGAACATTATGAAAATCACAGGTAGGTAATAAAAAGTAGGTAACGCTTATGTTTATCCTCTGCCCCCACGACCACCAAATCCTCCGAATCCGCCACGGCCACCAAAACCACCGAAACCACGTCCGCCACCAAAGCCACGTCCGCCAAAGCCACGTCCGCCAAATCCTCGACCGCCGAAGCCTCTGCCCCCGAAACCGAATCCTCGACCACCATACCCTCTGCCTATAAAGCCGCCGCCAAAGCCACCGACAACAATTGGCACAGGAACTGCAATGGGCACTGAAACGACAAATCAGGAAGGGTTAGGCTTTACTTAACGGTAGTTGGGAAAATTGATAACCATTTTTAGGCATCAGCAGCCTGAGATAACAACTGTTAACATTTGAATTGTGAGAGGATTATCTAAATGGTATATAATGGTATTTAAGGTAGTCAGAGCAATTGGAAAATCGTTACTTGCCTCGTCTCCGATAGTATGGGTAGTATGGATCATAATAGAATTGTCGTTTCACTCTCGATAAAGTGTCCTTTGTGTTGTCTCCGTTGCGGTTGGCATCTCCAATTTCATTTTCGTTTAGTATTAGATTCGCTAATGGATTCGATTTTTCGTCCAGCTGTTGAGTTGTTTGCTCATTTTTAGCTGAACGAATTTCTTGTATTCCCATCAGAAATACAAGGAAAATAGTCAATCCGAAATTCTGAAAGCAAAATAATATCAAAAAGAGTGATGAGTGATGTTTCCATTACCTCGATGCGGTTGTGACAATCAATCATAATTTCATGAGTTGATATATTGTTGCATAACATTGCTCATTCGTTAATTTGATTCGAGTAGGTATTCATTAATTATTAGGTAACTTTAAAACATCGAGGTTCGTCTAACTTATTAGTAGGGACGTACCTATAGGAAGATAAGTATTATACATCGATATGTATAAAGATAATTAGTACCTTTGTTGCGAAATATGTAGGTACACAAGAAAAGCGTTACAATAATACTCACAGAGATTTCCATGTTAATGTGGTGTCCTTAAACGACTGATAGAAAACTTATGGGCGACCATATAATATAGGTAGATCTTCGAAACATGCTAATTGATGAAATTGACTCATGTAGTCTGCATTATACCTATAATAATGGCGGATATTCCTGAATAGGTACCTACCTAGTATTTCCCACGAAAACCAGGTTCTAAGTGCGCTAATATTCGTTGAGCATTCAAACGGATTGCAATAGTAGCTGACTGCATTTACAGGCAAGGCCAATTAAATCAGTTGTAAGTTTGCAGCCTGAGGTAAATTCTATAACGAGCAGAAAATAGTTTATGATATAGAGTATTAAGCAGCGTTGTTCTATGATTTTGCTGTTTCTATTATATGGGGCTCGTTGGAGTAGGTACATGCCATGGTTGATCGTACACCAGAGCTCTTGTTTTCATATGTCCTCTGTTGCACCAGTGCTAAACTGGTAAAGAAGGTGAAAAAACTCTGAAATTAGATACGTAGACAGAGTAATAGACTTGAGAACGTGAGCGTCTGCACTTATTTAACGTCATCTTGAGCTTCGACGTAACTATCCCAAACAAAGGCCATTGTAATTCTAAAACACGTCAATATCATCCAACTACAACAGAAATACATCTTTATAGTCATCTATTATCATAGGACATTAGCACAGGTCATTCGAATGAACTATTCCGCTGGTTTTACCGTGTTTGTCGGTATTTCGCTGTGTAAATTGAATTATTTGCTTTAAAACTACCTAGTCATACATAATAATAGAAGCAGTTTCATAATATTTGTACAACCGTTTGCGACGAATAGCTCTGAATAGTTCGTTCCATTGATTTATATGTGTGTATAATGAGTTTTCATATTGACGTTAGCAAGATTGTTCTAATTTAGGAATGATTTTCCTATTGAGTTCGAGTTATTGTTCATATTCATGTATTTATTGATGGACGCAGAATTCGCGATTCAGATGGACGTTCGCAGTTGGCGGAGCCCAGCGTACCAAAACGGTATCTACCTAATTCGGAAAAAAAGTTGTGGTTCATTGTCAGACATTGCGTTGTTATTTTAATATGGTGAGGTGATGTGTGCCGGCTCCCGTATAAATATTTCATCGCATACAGACCGGAATATGAAGTGGTTAATTTAAATTCTGGCTCGTCTGCGCGGTGCGGTCGAACACTCCCCGGTTATGCCACTTTTTATTTTTCACTTTTCCACCACCCCATCCCCTACTTCCTTTCTGAATGCAAGTGGACCGTCGCTTTTATTACTGAAGTTTGTGCGAAACACGAACGATTTTTCGGAGCAATCCATTGGAGCTCGTAAAAATGCAGTGCGCGAGTACTTCTTCCTCTAACTGAAAGTAACTTGGAGAAATAGAAGAAAATTGGCAATGATTCACATTGGAAGAAAAAACGAGTTGCCGCCATATTTGTTCAAAGTTTGGATACGAAATAATTTTCATTGTAAGATTGGTTGTCACACATTGGCCCTTGCTTATTTGAATGTCTTGCTCTACCTATGTATAAATATCAAAAATGCTATCACCTTGACCACCTTCGGAAACTTGATCGACCACAATAGCAAAAGTGGAAGTTCTTTCTTCAGCTTGCTTCATTATTTTTGAAAACCTCGACAAGAATTAAGAAGTATGTAGACATAATGTTGACGTTCCTACAGATAAAAATTTCTTATTGCAAATTCATGGGACTTTAAACACTTTTGACAAGAGCAATGAACTTTGTAAGAACCTCGTAAAGTTAAGCACCAAGTTGCCAAGGTTCAACCACTCTCTACATAATCAAAAGAAATATATACGTTAGTACGTAACAAAAATAAAAAGCGCTCGCTCAATATCAGAGCAGGTAATAATATACCTGGCTCCTTATCTTAAACCAGACTTGAAAATGTATAGCTATGAAGTTCCAAAGGTTGCCGCGAACTGTAGTAAAAAGAGCCAGCCCTCCCTTTTATGTTCCCACGAGGGTTTCGGCGAGTGCTGGGTGAAAATATTCAAGAATTCTCCGGTTTTTTGAAGTAGTATTACACAAATAAGTAGGCATTGTATTAAAGAAATTGTATGGAACAAAACGGGGGCAATCTTTTTCAAGTCCACGAAATGTTTTTTTGTGTTTAGATTGGTTAGTCCCGGGGCACTTAGCGTTATTAAGTCTATGGAGGAGTTTTAACTTTGAAGTAATTGAAATCTTTTAATTGTGTAAACATTATTGTAATAAATACTTAGATATTTTGGACACTTTTTAGACATGAGTTGGATTTCTTCTGGTTACTTTGTTTTGAATGGGTCAAATCTTTTCCGTACAGGTAAACTATTTTATATTCTTATTTCAGTAGATAAATAACTTCATTGTCTTGCTATAGCGAATAGTTGCCGATCTCTCGCGAACTTGCCAATTTCCCCTAATATTTCTGGCACGAACCAATCCAATTGTTTCAATTTGTATCTACGTTCTGAATACATTATTATGTAGGTTTATACTTGCGTAGTATGTGTAGGAAGTTTGGCTTAGCATAGATAACTAGATATTTTGTCAGTAGAGAATTAGCTGAGTATGTGTTATGAAGGTAGGTATTGCAGCAAAAGGTAGTGTTTTTGAGAGGGGTTTGTTTTTTCTTAAATTACTCCATACTAATTATAATTATAAGTGAGAAAGTAAAAACTGTCTATTAGGCCAGCTAACAGTGTGCCTGGTGTCAGCAGGAGTGACACTGCTTGATTCACCCAATTCTAGGCATAGCATCTTATAGAATTCCATTTAAAATTGACTTCTATGACAACACTGTGTTTCGTTTACCCTAGCACATTTAGTTAAGGAGAGCCTGTACACTCGGTGCGTCCGCGCGACCCCTGGCGGCAACAATACGCGTTGCTCCCAAGTGTCACTTGTCGGAGGCTGAATAGAGGCCATTAGGCCCGCCATAGCCGAGCAGCCGCGTTTCCGTACTACGCAGAACCACCAGGGGAAATACTCCGGAAAACACCGTCTTCAAATATGTATGTTAGATATTTAAGTTACGGTTTATGGGATCGGTGGTTAAGTGACAAACGTTTTTTTTTTGTTTTTGAACAAATAATTTATTGGAAGAACCCTCTAAAGTACGTGGTAAGCAGGAATAATTTTGTGTCACAATTATTACCTAATATTTTCCAAACGTTTTATCAATGCGCGAAAACACTGTCAAGGGATTGTTATCATAACAAAAAAGTAAACTAGATCACGACGAGTAGTGCCTAACTTCTAACGAAGTAACATAGTTCCGTTGAACTTATAACTAGAATTTGTCGGCCTTACGAAAATATCACTGGGGCAGAGACCCCTTTTTCCCAAGCGACATTGAGGCCAACATTTTTCTCTCACACCCAGATGAACACGAAAGTTAATTGCAGCCGAGTACGAAACATTCTTTTTTCAAACACAAACATAATCGTGAAAATCGTACAGCGCTGCAATACGGACCCTTCACAAAATGGCCGTCGCAGTGACTGCCTTTGTCACAAAGCGCGCTGAAAACTGACGCCTGAAGAATTGCTTGCCAGTTCGCCGCAAACAAACTGCTTTGTTCCCAGTTCAATTCTTATAACTATTGAATAGCATTTAATATTTATAGTGCATTACTGGAACGTTAATATTGCATTACCTTGTCTACGGAGCAGCGTTGAGTGCACGGAATTTATTGAAAGCTTAAAGTGAAATGTGAAGAAGGTGGTGGAATGTGGGAGTAAATACATTGTGATCTTTTTGTATTATAGGTAAATGAATGACTTCTGTGGCCCCAAGAAAGGGTATTCCAGGGTATCCTCTACATTTATGCCAAACATCTCAATCGGTTTAGCTGTCTCGAACGTGAAGACGCAGCAATCATTGCAAGAATGAAAACATAAAAAAAGACCTACTAAAACTTCACTGTTGAATATTAGCATACGACATTCTACGATTAGCCCCTACTCAAATCCATAACGGTTTAACTTCTCCAATATTTGAATAGCAAAATACTTAAAGTTTGCTCAGAAAGTTTAAAAGTAAACCGTGGCGTATACCGAATTCCGGCCACATCGGTCTGATGCACTGGAGCGGTATTGGGCCAGCCATCGGCCTTAAAAGCGTATTCATGTTCGCAGAGTTGGTCGTTAAAGTTTTTCAGAGTAACATTGGCACAGAAGCGATACAATGCCGAGGTTGGTGCTTCGACCTCTTTGGTAGCCGTTGACGTTTTACTGAGGTACTTTATTGACTTTGTGTGATGTGAAGTTGATAAGTTTAGGCTGTCCTGGCTTTTTGTTGGCCCTAGGCTAGCATCAAGTTCTATTTACAAACACAATAGCTAAGTATATTTCGTATGATATACTTTTTGCTATATGTAATTTGCGAAATCAGACGAAAACGTAACCGAGGACGAAAACTTAAAAAAAGCTATATAAAATAAAAGTGGCAGTTATTATTAAAATTCTACTTTAAGATGTTATTTCATAAGTAGAAATTTCATTTCAACTGAGTATGAGAATATGCTCCTGCATTTATATTTTGAGAATTTTGGAAGCCGACCCCAACATAGTTTGGGAAAAGGCTCGGAGGATGATGATGATTTATATTTTGAGAATTTAATGCATTATACTGAAGTAGGTAGTTTAAGATTTTCATTATGCGTTCCATATCATTTCCTAATATTAGGTATATCTATAAGCTAACAGATAAGGGTTTCGTATCAGGCATTCCTTATCATTTATTGTCTGATCAAACAAGTTGATTGTATTGTAATTGTATTCCTTATCTAGATCAGTACTTAACCCAATATTGATAGGTACTAGATTTTAAAGGAAAATCCTGTACAACTTGCAGCGGAAAGTCCTGTGTAAAAAAGTGACTGTTATGGACGATTGCGTAGGCAATTTTCTGTATATAAATAAATACTAGATAATATATGGCGCAATGAAGTGCATTTCAATATTCAAACTATTTTCAGGCTTATGTAAATATATTCATTTATTGAATCAAACTACTTCATAACCGTAAAAAACATAGAATTAGGTTAACCTACTTAATTTGTTGGAAATTGACGGAGCAAGTGTTTATAACACTGTCTTCCTACGTTTATAACAATGTCTGACTTTAACCGTTTACAAAATATGTATAGTCCTATGCATATAGGGTCCTACACATTACCTATTGAAGTATAGAGATAATCAATAATCAGTTGATTGGCACCGTTATCAAATATCGGCACAGGATCCAGGTCAGCCTATTGTGGGAGCGCGCCAGTTGATCAAATCACGGTGATTGTTCGACGCGCGTTCGCAAATCGATGCCTTTGCATTACTCAAATGAATTAACTAGTAATTAATGTTCCATTAAGACTATATCCAGTAGCGGCTTTAGGGTAGGGCGCGGTTGGGCGACGGCCCAGGGCGCCGGACATAAGGGGCGCCGCAGGCGCCCCCAACCAATCCTTGATCAGAATTTTACTCCTATTTTTGTTTTAAATTTCATCAAAGATCGTAGCTTACAAGAACTGTATCCAAATGTATGGATAGCATCAGGGCCGCCTTAACCTATGGTGCAGGGTGTGCGAATAACCCGGGCGCCGTGGGCTCAGGGGCGCCGCGGTACGCTCCTTGACCAAGAAATTTCAATTAAATTAATGTATTGTCATACAATGCCGGGCGCGTTAGATACACTACTTTTATGTCCCAAAACTTAAAAATTTTCGCGATCGCTTCGCTCGCGGTTTCTTTACTTTACACTTACATTTTTTTTCACATATAGCTACTTTTAATTTATGTCCCAATACTCAAAAAAATTCGCGCTCCCTTCGCTCGCGGCTTCTTCACTTCACAGTCGCCTTTTATTATATATGTTAAGGACTTTTAGTGATCCAAATCTCAAAAAAGCTTTTTCGGGCTTGCTTCACTTTATAGTTCTTTTTATTTTTCAATTTTTTTTTTGTCTACCCTAGCAAAAACGTAACGTCGTTTTTAAGTCATTTTATTAATATGAAAGTAACTTTTTCTATTTATGGTACTACTTTAAGTCCCAAAATTTTAATTCATAGGCGCCAACACCAACAAAGAGTTATCTACGTTTGGGCTACATTTTAAGTCATTTTTGTTTTGAGTTCTAAAATATAACAAAAAATTTCGCGCTCGCTTCGCTCGCGCAATCAGAACCTGTGTTCCCGTGTTTTTGCATTCACTAACCAGCAATAACTTATGTACGGTTGGGCTACATTTTAGGTAATTTTTGCTTTCACTTGTTAACAATAAAAAAAAAGTTCGCGCTCGCTTCGCTCGTGCAATCGGTAACTACATATGTCTCTGTTTTTCGTAAGGGTTTGAATTGCAGTTGGGGGCGCCGTAGAAATCTCGCCCAGGGCGCTAGTAGAGTTAAAGCCGGCCCTGACTATATCGCTGTTATATTATCTGATAATCTGTGTTATTAGATTGAGGACTTATGTTTTGATTAATTGAGATGATGAATACTTAGCCCTTAGCCCTTGTTAATTGTTAAGGTAACTAAGAATCCAGCTTCAGTATTTCTGGTCAGCAATGTCTATTATAGGTTCTTTAACTATTTGGCGGTTATTTTTAGCTATTATGGGTAGGTAATATGCAACAAACGTAGCAATTTATTATAATTTACACACATATGTGCTTTTATCCTATGAAAATAATAGTGGTGCTTACATTCCTTAATGGCTAATGCGTTCAAGAGAAAACAAACAACATATAAAAATATATTTATGATACCCACTCTAAAAAGATTTTCAAGTAGAATAATACTAAAATATATACTAATGTGTAATGCAGACAGTACACTTTTAAATTATTACACTTGAGACTGTGATACTAAAAGCATTTTCCACTCGAGTCTCAATATCTGATAAAAAACTTGTGGAGCGAATATTCGATGCTTTTATTCTGAGAAATAGAAGAGGTTTCATACGCTTTGATATTCAACCTTCATTAGTTTACATAAATTACTTACTAAGAGGAGCGATGAGGACAGAGTTGCCCAGTATAGCTTTAAGTATTATTGAGTAACTACAAAATAATTTCCATCTGCTACTTAGTGGGTTAATTAATTGCGGATCAACAGTACGAACTTACGCTGAAAACGAAAACGCTGAAACGTTCACTTGTTTAAACAGATGAAATTAAGCAATTGTTCAGTTAAAATTATTACGATATTTAAAGGCCAGTAATCACAAAAAAGTAGTTAAGGAACATAGAGACACCTAGACGTCAGACACGTCATCAAAAATGAAAACACTTTTATATTGACAGACTCAGGAAGATGTAACTTCCCATCGTTCCCATAAACAGCATGTATCATCCAATAGCTAACCATACAGGATACATGTATAATTCACAGCCACTGGAGGGTGGCGTGACCATAGATAACGCGTCGGAAGTAGAGGAAGGTGTCGCGAGCGAGCCGGAACCGGCGCGATCCGTTGCGTTATCGTCGCGTGTCCGGGACCGACCAGCGGCATTAATGTGAAATATTATGTTGTTCTATAGTTTATCAGGATCAGGGGATGAAAGGACATTACATCGTGTTAAAACTTTATAGTTTAAAAAACATACAAAATGTTCCGAAAAAATCTGAGGGTTTGTCAGATATGGGGACATAAATCACCACATCCCACTGGTGGACCGTACTCTTGTACTTAATGTATGGGTGGTCAATAATGGGCGAGCACAATTGAATAGCTGCCACAATCAATCCGATATCCTACTATCAAGGGTGTCTATAGGATTTCAGGTATTTGTAAGTTGCATTCAGCTGGTTACAAATTCTACGTAATTCGACGAGTAAACACCTATTAAACTACTTATGTCAACAAATTAGTGATGGTATCATCATCAAAAACCCATCCTTTCCTAAGCATCGCCACATCTCAAAACTAGGTCAGCTAGATTTTTTAAAGCTACCAAATAAAACCGTGCACTTAGGCTTTAACAAGTTACCCTGTACTCTCTGCATGCGGGTTAAGTTTGCACTTAATTTGGAGCGTGGGAATTTAGACTCGAGGCTTTGTAACTCCTTCAAGATAAGCCGCGGTTTCGTGTTTTTTTCTCGTGATTGGACTGACTTTAGAGGTTGTGTTGGGTGATAGGATGATACTGTGTTATGATTGGTTAAAGAGGAATGCATGTTTTATTAATTCAAGAGAAGATCAGTGTTATGAGAGTAAAATAAAGTGAGGTTTGTCTAATATACCAAAAAGATCCAAACTATTTTCTCATAAGAGGTAACTGGATCGCAGATAAAATGTAATCAAATTAAAATGTTTCTAAATATAGGTACACCTACATCAAGCAGAGTCGAAAAGCAGCTTAACTAAATTAAAAATTATAATCATTTAAAATGTAGATACAAATAAAAATAATCACAGAATTTACAGACCAATGTTAATTAATTTAACATGCATAGTGGTAGTAGTGCCGTGAATTTCGGAGGTAACAATTATATCGGCGAATGATGCTGCGCGGTGTGCAAGCATGCGTGTCGGCAAATTGGTGGGTCAGAGGCGCTCGGTTGCGTAGAACTACGAAGGGTGTAGAGAAGACATTGTTGTGTAAATAAAGAATAGTTGTGGAATAGGTGTATGAAGGATTACTTTCATAGCGGTTTGATTCGTTTTTTTTTTTGTTGTGTCAAACAAGGTATTTATTGCCAGAATGAACACGTGAAAGGTTTCAGTGAAATAAAGAATTATTTATCCTTACGCAAAAATGAATCGTAAAACGATTTAAAAGGACCAGTACACACCCTCCGAGCCTTTCTCCCAACTATATTGGGGTCGGCTTCCAGTCTAACCGGATTCAGCTGAGTACCAGTGCTTTACAAGAAGCGACTGCCTATCTGACCTCCTCAACCCAGTTACCTGGGCAACCCGATACTCCTTGGTTAGACTGGTGTCAGACTTACTGGCTTCTGATTACCCGTAACGACTGCCAAGGATGTTCAATGATAGCCGGGACCTACAGTTTAACGTGCCATCCGAAACACAGTCAATGGTGTCTTAGATATACTTAGAAAGTACATACAAACTTAGAAAAGTTGCATTGGTACTTGCGTGACCTGGGATCGAACCCGCGCCCTCATACTTTAGGGGTTGGTGCTTTACCCACTGGGCCACCACGACTTTTAAAAGGACCAGTACCGGTTTTAAAATTCATTTTCAGCAAACGATTCATGCTTTTTAATATTATCTCTCTTTAAATCTTTTCAGTTAAATTCATATTTAAAATGGAGTCTTGATATTTATATTTGCATGGTGCATTTTATATGGTTCGTAGCTCCGAGATTTCCATGTCACGCTCGCCTCGCGCTCTGCATTTTCGCACCAGAATTATTGAGGTTCATTAAAATTTACCTCTTTGCTTAATATTCAGTTCTGTTTCAGATTTATATTGATATAATGAACGTCCCACTTCAATTGTAGGTTATTGCCGCTTATATATAGTACTTTTTAATCCTTTTGAATTGAGGTTATCTTTTATTTTAGTTAATAAACTGAAATAGGCTTAATGATTTTGATAATTTGTAATACCGGTAGGTGTTTACTCAAAAAACAGTCAAGTTAAAATGGCCTACATTTCAGAGTGAAAACTATAACATGCAGCCTCAGAAAACTGAAATGAATTCGTCCAAATTCCAATCCTGGCGTCAACTATTCGCTGAAGTTTTAGATACATGTGCCAATACGTTCAGCAATTGTTACACAAAAACAGTTCACATTGTAGACTTTAGCTCCGAGAAAAAGCAAGCATGATCAAAAACTGAGTTTTTCATGAAAATGCAAATACCTTTCCTGAAAACGGAAGGTAGAATTTATGGAAAAAAATAAGGCTTAAAAAACTTTGATTCAAAGCACGCGCAGTAGGAATATGCTACAGTTTGTGTGAAATACTTTATGAGATCTCAAAAACTACATTTCGGTGACAGCATGGATATTTTTTCCATGATAGCATAGGATACATTGACAACAGCATTCAGGATACGATTTAAGTAAATCATATTCAGTATTTTTGTTCATTCTTTCATGACACATATAAATCCAATTTAATGCGGATATCCTTTTGTTTAAAATTTAATTCACATCAGCTCACGTACATATCCACAGCGATGCGATCGCACTATTTGGTCTGCGTAAATATTTATCGCTTTGTTATGTAAGTACATGAATATATTTTAAAATAAACGCCAACAATTTCCAACAGTGAAAAATTGAAGTAGTGCAGTGGACAATGGCGACTGGTGGCATGGTGGGATGGTGGTAACAAGTGATAGCCGAGTGGGCGGAAGTGCTCGCGCGGATAACGCTCCGGAACGTGTCCGATTCCGGCCGAAGCGCTGCATCGCACGCTTCCGTTTCCGGCAGCGCCACAGCCAGCCAGTTTGTTTAATAAGCTCCAATAATGAACAATTACTGCGTTTCCCGAAGCTGTAGCAAATAGACTACCTATGCCGACTGAAGTGAGCAACTCATAGCTTGCTTTACCGTTTGTTCTGATTTAAAGGTTGGTTTGATACTTTTGATCTTAATTATTTTCCTTTTTAGGAAATTTGATTGGGGGCAACTGTCCGTCCATATAATTTAATTGATCAGTAGGTATTCAAAATACCTTTTGATATACCATTGTTTTTTTGTGCGTTTCTATAACAAAGAATATAATCGACATTAAGTATAATGTTTACTATTAATATTAAATCTAGCAGAAAACCTCAAAGCAAAACCACCCTTAAGGTTACACTAGTCGATATTTTTCCCATACAAAGTTCGGAGTGCTTTTACTCTACATTGTGACATAATACATTCAAAATTAAACTTGATATCGTTTTATATTGTTATTAAGTTTGTCTGTACGGATTTAAAAAAAAATAATAAAATCCCAGTAAAAAGTTATGAGCCAACAAAGTTCCGTTTTTCTAGACAATTTTAACGCAACTTTGAGTGTTAAAAAGTCCCATAAAACATGTAAAATCTCCAAAACGAAGTCCGCTCCGACATAGCTCAATTACTAAAGAGTTCTATAAAATTTATTTCAAATTGATTTATACAGTAGTTTTTTCAGAAAACGCTTTTTTCTGAAGCACTCTTCGTCTTTTTTTACGTACTCGTTTTGCGATGAATTGTCGTGCATTTCACTCAATAGCATTCCCCCCGGCAGAAGCGCGGGGCGGAGCGGAGAAAGACGCTTATACACACATGCTTATTTCCACAATTTTTACGTTTTGCACGATATTTTGTCGTGCAACTGTGCAAATTTTAGTGCAACTATTTGTTTGTATTGTTTTGGGCTCAGTCTGCTGCTGCGGCCCACGTCTTTCGTATCGTATGTGTGTAGGTAGACTATTCTCCTAGCGCTTGTCGTACGTAAACATTACACTGACCCCCGGCTAAAACTCTGGATTTCGATACTACCTTCTTTATCTGTTTGACTTGGCACTGAACTTTGGACTTAGTATTTTCGTTTGTGATTGGAATTGTTGGTTTGAGTGGAATAGTGGATACTATTTCAGTGAAGTGGTTTTCATTGAGTGCAAAACACGTGTGGAAAACAATAAGAAACAAGAAACAATGGGTAAGTAGTACAAGTTATCATACCTAAGCTTCCTTATTAGATAGGTTTACCTCTTACCTACTTATCATATATACCTAAATTAGGTACTATTATTATTTTTCCATAAATCAAAGTAGGTAAGTACGATTAAAGCTAATAGGTACGTTTCTGGTTTACCGTTGAACCACACGACTTGGGACTTTGCCTCCGGTGGTGTCGATAGGTAGGTAGGATAGAAGTACACCAGTTGCTCTATAAATGATGGCACTATCGTAAATTATTTATTAGGTAGGTACCTAGCTATTATTCGCGGCACGTAAGTTGAACCAAAATGTAACCATAGAAACGATCGCCATTTTAGATCAACTTGCCGCGTACGCTATGTAGGTACCTATTCGTAATTAACGTGAACGAAGCCGCGGGTAAGTACCTACATAAAAGCTTGTAAATGAACTATTTTGATTATCGGTAGGTAAGATGGTAGGTATTATCACAAAATGTTTTGAGGTTTACGATAATTTTTATCGTAAAATCCATAAACACAGCTCAGAGACCAGTCACGGACACGATATTGTGCCTCAAGTTGAGGCCCTCAACTCTGGACTCACTTACGGCTTGCGCGTCCAACAGTTCCCGCTCGAACGGTCAATAGTGTGTGTAAACTGTGAGTAGGTATAAAAAGTGTAGTCTACATATTTTGTGGCTGTAGGTCTGTACTGTTCAAACTTTGAGTGCGAGAGCGCCGATTGCGCCAAAACATCGTGTGATGTCCGTGTCTCTGTGAGCGTTGCTCGAGCACGCTGTAGGTACCTAGGTATATTTATATTGTGGTCATCGCGCGTGGGCTCCGTGAGTAGGTACGCGACTAGGGTTGCCAACCATACTTTTTTATTATACCTATACTTTATATTTTTAATATATATTTTTATTATATACTTTATTACGTACTTTATTTTTGGTAAACATACTTTCTAGGTACTTTTGTGACAAATATTTTATAATTAATATATTATATTTAATATTTTTTTTGACGTTCGAAAAGTGCTGTTTTGCAGCCAAGTTTGAATAAATGAGTTTTGATTTTGAATAAAATACATTTATACAAATACTGTATTTTCAAATCTTTACTTCCACCTAAAATGAAACAATAATAATTGAACAATTACAATTTGAAAAAACACGAATACGTTCTTTTTCAAATTGAATCAAGTTTGTTGCTGGCATATGCAATTTTTATTAAAAAAAAATATGATACCGTGTAATTATAACTTGGTATAATTATAATGTTACTTTTGTGGAACAGATTCAAAAACTTGGCGAATGGGGCAAAAAGGGCGTCTAGAACTAAGCGCCCGCAGGAAGAAGCTCAAAAGATCAGCGAGAGGATATTTCATGAATAAAGAAAATATTCCTCCAGTGCATGATACGTTCCAACAGTAAGTACGATTTATTTACACCGTTGCCATTTCCTCACATTCACGTAGATGAGGTAAGAGAGACTATGATAGAGCGTTTGAATGTCTTAGCAGTCTCAAAGTAGGATACAATAATGCCAAAACACAAGCGTGTCTATTCATCGCTAAAAGGAGCCCGTTCACCTTCACTCCTGCTTTTCGGAAGTATCATCACCTTTAGATGCTGAATATCTTCAAAACCACGAGGGTAGCAATTGGTAGCAACTAATGGTAGCTGGTAGCAATTAGGTAGCAACTCTCTATATGTATTTCGAGAGGATCTGAGAGTTGTGACAGGGATCCTGACGCAGACGTTCATTTCGACTAAAGTAGCTGCTAGAAAATTGTGCGTTCTTGCAAAGGCCCAGTGGTAATTCACACCGGGACATGATGTTTATACAAAGCACAACCCCGATCATGAGTGGCGGGATTGCAGTCAATAACTAGTTTATACTAAATAAATGTATGTGTTAAAAAAAATGAAGAGGTTTTATAACTATGGTAGTGTAAGGTGACTGACTAGTGGACTTAGTACTAGTGTGCTTACGGAGACGCGATGCGTTACACGGCGTTTTGGGGGTTCGTTCAGCAGCGGGCCGCGTTATCGCACATAAGGTAATGTACGACAACCTGGGTGACAACGCGCCGCGCAACGCGTCACATCTCCGTAAATAAGCACTTATAGTGGGTCTCGCTTATATAAATCCCCATTTTTTGTTTCAGATCACTTCAAGAAGCAATTTCGCCGCCTTTGTCGCATTTGCCGCAAACACCGCGGTCGGCGTTTTTGAGAATGTAAACAAACAGAAGAAAGCAACCTTATTTCTAAAGGAATAAAGTATTATTTTTATATGTTTCTGTTCCGTTCTTTGGTAAAAGCCGCTTTGCCTATTTTATTGTTTTATCTTTCATATTCGTTACAAAAATTGTGATCGAGTTACACGTCTCTACTGCTCTCTTCGTTCTTCGTATGTATAATGTCAACTAAAAAAAATGAGAAACGCTATTCGACACGAAAATAACTGTGTTACTGCTTAAAAAAATCAAAATGTTCAATAAAATCAATAAAATTGATTTCTAAATACATGTAATACATATTATAGATAAATAACACCCAGACAACATTTGTCCTGGGTGGGAATCGAACCCACGACCTACGGCATAGCAGTCAAGATCACTAAGTACTAGACCAACAGGCCAGTCAAACTGATTTTACATTGTGTTATCATAAAAAATGTTATTAGGTACCTACGCCTTGGGACAATTACTGAAATCCATGCGAGCATCACTAGTCGGTACCTCATAAAATAAGCAACTTCTATGAAATCTATACTAATATTATAAAGAGGAAAACTTTGTTTGTTTGGTTGTAATGGATAAACTCAAAAACTACTGGAACGATTTTAAATATTCTTTCACCATTAGAAAGCTATATTATCTGCGAGTAACATAGGCTATATTTTATCCCGGTGCGGGCAGTAGCTCCCACGGGACGCGGGTGAAACTGCGGGAAAACGGCTACTATAAAATGATAACAGTATCTATTATTTTAGTACGAGTTAGTAAGAGCTTGCTGACTTTTCGGTAGCGAGCAGTACACAGCAGCATGTATGTATGTGTGTCTAATGTCGTTTTGATTCGTAACGGTGTTTGTATGCGTGTTTGTTTGCACGAAACGCATTGTGCAAATAGACTAGCGTCTAACTGCTCATCACTGGGGCTATCTCTGTCGCACACGATGTCAGATGAGACAGCGCGCTTTTTGGCCACGCCCCTGAGTGAGTTCGAGCCCGCGACTAGTTTAACCTTAAGTCGAGGCAACAAAAGTCGTATAAGTATAAAGTTGTTTAAAATAATTGTAGCAGACTTCCATTTTAGCTGATTGCTGGCTGCAGTTCTCTGTGACCTGCCTTTTGTAGTGCCAGCGCTTTGTGTCGACGCCTCGCCTCGGCGCCGTGCCTCGCGTGTGCCTCGAATTATCATAATAACTCCTTCGCGTACAACGCACACATGTCTGCTAATCTGGACTTAAGTTTTTGTGTTCGTTATTAATATAGCGTATGATATTGCATTTAATAATATAGAATGCAGGTTCCTTTATAAGGTACCTTTTTTATCAATGATTAGTTCTTCAAATCTAATGAATCCGTCATTGTAAATACCTACCTAGTTATATTTTTTATTTCTAATATCATTGTTTACAAAGTGATGGATCGACGTTTCAAACTCCGATCACTCATACATATTCACCAATTTTTGTGCCTCTCAATATATCGATATACCTATGTACCTACCTACTTTAAAACTTGAAACTGATATACTTACGTACAACGTACATATTTAGCAAAAAAATCCTGATGATATGCGTCAACCTCATTAATGTTAATACACCGTGAAAACAGAGCGAACCAAAATTTTAAAATTGGTTGCAAAATATTTTCGCGAATTTTGGTTTACATTGCACTGCGGCTGAAATGATTTGTCACAAAAATGAACGTCGCGCTCAAAGGATTTACGTTACACTGAAAAAATGTACCTATACGAAATGAAATAAAACAAAACAATGCAATGCGATTTTATACATAGATGTTCTTTTTTTGGCGACGGAGATTTCTGCTACAAATGTGAATATGTTATATTATTAAGCAAATAACAAAGACACTATTATAAACGCAATTTCAAAGAGAGCTATTTATTACCTACTGAACCTAAATTTGGTCTTTTGAAAATAAAGCGGAGACCTACAATTATGAATATTGTAACCATCGATAAAAGACTTATAATCGAATCGTGGGGTCTAAAAACAAATTGCGGAATCGATCCGTTTCCGCGAGTGGCCATTAGTAAGACTGTTCGAGCGCCCTCACGGTCTCACGCGTCGAGAGTTCTCCACTCGAGTGCTTTGTCTCTCCCTCTAGTCTCGGCTATACTCACTACATGTCACAATACTCGATTGTTAGCACCGTATTAAATTCTGTTTAGACACACCCTTGACAGCTTGTTTGGCGACAAAAGATTTCAAGAGGGAGGGACGGTGTTATAATTTTATGGTCCAAGCTCCTTTTATATAGCTATTATATCGTCCACTTAGATGGAAACGCTTAGGTACTTGGAAATATTTAAAAGAGGTTTGCACCTACGTAATTTAATTAGCAGCACACGATAATTAATTAAAACTAGCTATTCAAATAAAATCAAAGCAATACGAACAGTACTTAGTGGTTGCAGCAGTTAATTTACTCAGAATTTGAGTGCGTCATTTTTATTGTAGAGAGCAGTTTACAGCCATTCAGCGTTTCCGCGATTCTTTGAAGCTCATAACTAATGCACATAAATTACTATACAAGGGTACTTAACCGCGAAAATATGCAAAATTACGTGTAACGTGCAGTGCGAGCCACATGTGGGGGGTTATTAGGAAAAGTGGAAATTGCAATAAGGGCGCTTTTACGCTTATACATGCTCATTCACGCGCCGCAGCACCGCAAGTGACGTACTTCCATATTGTGCGCATTAATATTTAAATAACTTACTATTTTATTATACTACCACAAGTAAACATGAATGGAGAAAATCTTGGCTACTCTTGAAGCGAGGAATTCGTGTTTCGTTTATTACCTTCCCTCAAGTATCTATGGGGTCCGGCGTACGATGAGACCGCTTGATGCAGATAAGGCACGCCGCTCTACACAGTAAAGGGGCTGCACAAAGCAAGGTTCGAGGAAAATGCATCCACTTCGACTAATGGTTATTTGATTAATGCCGGAGCTTTGTAATAAAATAGAGTGATTGATAATACGGATTCGTAATGAAGAGATATTATTAATGACGCAGTTCATAATCTCCACTTTGAGTTAATTGGAATGTTGTGGGTTACATACAATTATGATGTAGTTGCTGTTGTTGGAATGGAGTTATGAACAATGAAGTGAAATTATTACTATTTTATTTATGTTCAACGTTATGAAGTTGATTCTTTATTAACTGAAATGATGGTCATTTAATTAGCTCCCGACATAATAATATCCATTTGGTGACAAAACGTGAACATAACTCCGACCACTCATTTGGCTCAGATAATTACGCTCAACGGTCCTTTTACGCGAAATGCAACCCATTTATTTGTAATTTAACTATAGTGGAGTAAAACAAATATTCTGACAGATCGCTGGCCGGCTAATTGCCACTCGATATTACAAGAATCGCGACACGGCCACTCCAGCGAGTATTCGAATGTGTATTGTGTGCACCGATGTACCACTTCACTACAGAGCTTTTGTGCTCGCATATATCCGATATATTCGTTGTAACAATGCAATCAGATATTGTTTTTAAACAATCGAAATCATCGCTACTGTTTAGGTTCGGCTATGTATCAATTGAAACACATCCAATTTATTTTTTATTCTAAAAGGCTGAGTACTATTGATGACTATCTGAAAAGTACTAAAGTAAAAATTAATTTGTGCGCATGGTCTACTATTACTCAGGTAGATAATATATGTATTATAACATGAACCCTATTCTAAGTAGCCTTCCGTTGGGTTCGTCAAAGAATATACTGGAGTGAAAAATTAGTCCTTTAAGAAACAGTTCCCTTTACCGCACACCTCTGGAGAATGTGGCAAATTGCGGCGCATGTAGTACAAGGGTTGTACGAAGGGGACATGAGAGCCCTTCGTGGCGGCCCGGGGTTGCCAGCGGCGAAGCGAGCCCCTACCACGATTTATGTACGCGCCGTAATCGATGTATTAATGTCTGGCAATACCGGCAATTATGCGTGACACTTTATTTATTAACTAGTGCCTGCCCATATTGTGGAGCGGTGTTTTTATTGTGTGTGGCTATTAACAGTGAAAAATGATTTCCTTTTTGCAAATACGTGCACCCAATGTTATGTTTCCTGATAGAACAGCCTGTATGTTAATTTGAGACCTTGTTTCTGAATAAGCAATGAACAAAGAAGCACACAATCTTCATTTAAAGCTCAACGTTAAATAGATAGTCCACTTAAAAAAAAATCGTATAACTTTAGGCCAAGCAAAGGCACGCCACAGACGAGCATACGGCCAGTGAGTGACGCATTCGAATCACTCGGACGATTGAATCGATTAATCCGGCGCGTTGTTCGCAAACAAGCTGGTTGGGCGCAGTCGGCGTCGCGCTGTGCCACGCATGGCCACCTTCCATGGCTTTGTCGCTTGCTGCATGATTTACTGATCGTGTTGCGGGTAGCTTATCCTTTATTATCATTTTTGGGCTGTTTCGGTATGTGGAATATTGTAAGCTCCTTTTTTTGTGGTTATTTTTTGATACTGATTATGTCAAAATATGACAAAAGACGAAAATACGGATGAAAGATTGTAAGAAGAAAAGAGTGTATTTTTTTAAAGGGGTTAAGATATCATCACGCTCTTAAATAAATGCAAAGAGAAGTGCTGTAAAATGTAATTAAAAATTATTACAAAGCAATTAATTAAAAATTCAATAAGCAAGGAAAAGTTTGCAGTGTAAGATAAAAAAAAGAAGACGGATGAAATACGATGTGTGTGGAAAATAATGAAATTCCTCTGTTGCGCAACTCACACAAGAGAGATTAATCAAGAAAATGGCTAATGCCTAGTTGTTCCTGTTTAATGTTGCTGAATTACTTGCACTAATTAGTTATCTTTTTATATTGCGCGTAACAAATTTCTTAGTGGTGTCGCCACTAAGAAATTATAAAACATTTTTGCTCATTTAAAACTACTGAGTACTTTTTACGTGAGGACTGTGTGTTGCAGATATGAGGAGTTTAAAAAAATATATTATGTAAGATACTTATTAACATAGCAATCTAGTATAGTTATCGGCACGGATATTGAGCCCTGACCTTCACCTGCGCAGAAGCGATTTATTGGTTTATTGCCTTATGGGTACAGTGCGCAAAGCGATCCCCACTCTTCCGCCGAGAGCTCAATATCCGTGCCGGTAACTATATGTACTTCGCACCCCGCAAACTTTTTCAGTAAGTTTTATTTAATCACAAGTTAAAAGTTCGAGTTAACAATCTAACACCGATATGTAGGTACAATATGCAGGTTACCTATTAACTTTTCTATACACACAACTACAATATATGTAGGTGTAGATTACATATTAACATTTGCCAAGCGTCATGAAATTTTGATGAAACGTACGCAATATTCAGTAGTTAATCGCGACACTTTGCTGGTACAGTCATAAGTACTGATAGTTAATTTACCAGGAATGCATGAATAGCTGAGCGTGTGATTCTCAAGCGCTTGCAGTTGGCTCAAGAGGTTCATTTGAAATTCATATAGTAGACGCCCCGGATCTACAGACACTGGAAGGTGTAGGTGGGGCGTTTGAGCGCAGGTTTAAGCTGTAAGTGTGCTTGCAATTTTGAGTTCTTTTGTTGATTAAATGTGTTTGAAGTTTGTGAAATGAAACCATAAGGGAAAAAATAAAAAAATAAATACACTTTTGCACTGTAAAAAATAATATAGGTATCATGTAATAGAGAAGAGAGGTTGACGCCGACAAATATTTTAATGGGTACATGAGGTACCCATAAAAATATTGAATACAAATAGATAAAGTGACCTCCTCTTTTATATTTTCAGCATTAAAAGCTTTGGTAAAATCGTAGCCCATTCGAAAGGAAAATAATAGCGTTTTATTTAAACCAGTGATAATACCAAGCAGAATAATTAACGTTTTAAAACTGCTCCATCAATAATCCCTGGCATCGAATATTGATCGGAAGGATGTGAATTTGTATGCGACCGCAGCGAAGTAATGTGGCGAATACATCGCCGCCATTTTGTTTCGTTTAATTGATTGAAATTGTATTATTATTGGGAATATTAAAAATGCATAGTTATGCTGTTGGCGGCTGTTAGTTTTGAAGAGAAAAATACTGTTGCGTACTGAATGACAGCAACTGTCAATAATGATGTGCTAGCCTGCCTAGCCGATTTTCGGCTACGGCGGCTGTTCTCATGTAAGGAGATTAGCCAACTGCGCAGGACATATTATAGTGCACAAGCATTTGCGCAGACACAGGTGCACTCACTATTCCTTCACTCTCATAGGTCGATGGGACCGCAATCCGACACGACCAGAGAGAGATCAGGACCAGCATTTACGTGCTCACCGATGCACGGGTGTATCAATCACCAACTTCCAGGCTCCAGGCTGCTTTGTCAGTCTTCTAAAACCCACGAAATGATTTCGACCCGACTCGGGAATCGAACTCGAGATCTCGTGCTCAGCAGCCGCTTGCGACAGCTAAACCAACGAGACAGTTAAACGAGGCAGCAATTGTTAATTGCACCAAAAAATGGTCAAACTATATACGTGTGCAGATCTATGTTCGAACATTTAAGTCGGATAAATTGAAAGAGCTTGAGCCGAAAATATTAGGAGATGACTCGACTGCTTTTAGATAAAATCTAGACACACGGCAGTGTGTCCGCCAAGTTCTAGCAAAAAAAGCGACACACCGGCCGTGGGTTATATTACACGAACCATTTCGGGCCAAATTCGACCCCCCTATAACTCAAAATCTATTTTTTTAAGCATATCAAATTTCTAGTATCTGTTGAGACCCCCTCACTTATCTAAAATACAAAATTTCATTAATATACCTATTGTAGGTCTTGAGATATTGACGTCAGAAAATCGCTATTTTTACTATACACTCACTGACTGACTGACTGACTCACTCATCAAAAACCTAGACCACTTCCAATGGTCGTATTGACTTGAAATTTGGCATGGAGGTAGGTCTTTATGTCAAGGTAAAGGGAAAAATCTGAAAATGGCCAAGTGTGAGTCGGTTTCAAAATAATGAAGGTGTAAATTTATAACCGGTGTATTATAAATTTATCTATATTTATATAATATATCTTCGAATGGTCGTACCGATCTGAAAGGACAATGGGCACAAATATATGGGACCTGGTATACCCCACCAATAGGAATGTGATATATACCATTGGATAGGTCTTTTTATGTAGAACAAAATTTACTATGACAGCTTTGTTGAAATGTTTGTCCGTTCTGAGATATAGATCAAAAACTGTGCAAAAGTTAGAACTAAATAATCTATTGATAACTCAAGTTTTTAAAGGAAAATCTAAGTACTACCAAGTGTAAGTCTTGTAAGTGCTACCTGCTGTGCCCGTTAGGGTCCATAATTGTTACTATTAGGTATGTAGCATTTCAACCTTTTATAACACAAACGGACAAACAATAGAACAAAGCTGTCATTGTAAATATTGTTCCAATTAAAAAGACCTATCCAACGATATATATGACTTTGCTATTGGTGCGGTTTCTCATTACGCCCAAAATCCAGTTGATACAATAAAAGGTTGAAATGCTACATAATAGTAACAATTATGGACCCTAACGGGCACAGCAGGTAGCACTTACAAGACTTACACTTGGTAGTACTTAGATTTTCCTTTAAAAACTTGAGTTATCAATAGATTACTTAGTTCTAACTTTTGCACAGTTTTTGATCTATATCTCAGAACGGACAAACATTTCAGCAAAGCTGTCATAGTAAATGTTGTTCTACATAAAAAGGCCTATCCAATGATATATATGACATTGCTATTGGTGGGGTATACCAATTTGCCCATTGTCCTTTGTTACAAACGTTTGTATTTAGTCAAAGTAAAGTAAAAATCTGAAAACGGCCAAGTGTGAGTCACTTTCGAAAATAACGAATGTGTAACATTGATCCACGAACATAATATATGATAACATGTCATGTCAGTCAGTTGGTAAATCTAGTCCATTTAGTTATTCTAGTTCATTTCTTTGTAAGAAGCATAGTGCATATTCAAAAATCTGAAAGATAGTATAAAAGAGACATTTCCTTAACTAACTTAATCATAAGAAAAAAAAAAATAAACAACCTTACAAAAATAAATGAAATCCCACCCAAAACAAAAATGTGAAAGACTGCCAAGTTCGATAATATGGGAATGCTTCGCCTATAAAAGAAGTGAGATCTGAATAAGTACCAAGTTCCATACACATACCGCAGTTAAAAATAGTTACTTTTTAATGATGTTACTTGGCAAGTTTTAATAGAAAATTAAATACTTGATTCATTGCGTTTAGTCGGTTTATAACAAGGTGCGTTAAAACTTGCCAAGTAACATCATTAAAAAGTAACTATTTTTAACTGAGGTATGTGTATGGAACTTGGTACTTATTCAGATCTCACTTCTTTTATAGGCGAAGCATTCCCATATTATCGAACTTGGCAGTCTTTCACATTTTTGTTTTGGGTGGGATATATTTCACTTAAGCAGCTTTATAAGTTGAAAACGGTTAGTTTACTGTAAAAAGAGCTTAATCTTGCATCTTTGCACGAGTTTTGTTTATGTAACAATACATAATAGAAAATAATCCTCCTGTATTTTTTTATTAACGTTTACGATGTACCTACAGTATAAGTTCTCGATTCACAAAAGTGTTCGATTAAAGACGCCATCAGAGTGAATATATCACCGTGGAAATGCGAAATATCAATGAAAACCGCGCCGCATTTATCCCAGATATTGTCGCTTCGTCGGAGGTTGACTCAGTGGGCCATCCATACCGGCTTAGCGCGAATTCTTCTTTCTCCGACGTTGCCAACACTACACAGTTTTTCATCATAACAGCGTGTGATAAATAATAACTATTCAGTAAATATTCACAGAATGACAGTCGCGTTTAATATTCTACGCGTTTTGCTTTTAGCCGGAAAGTTTTAATAGCCTTTCGTAGTGGTGTCTGTTATTTACAGGTTGAATGTATCCTTTATAACGTTGAGCGTGAAATAATGTCAAGCGCGAGTAGCTTCACGTTTTACTGGATACACTTTCTTTGTATTTTATCCAAAGTGTTAGAAGTGTAACTGCTAAGGTAATTCGAGGTTTTATACGAATACGAATAAGAGCATTATTCGTGAACAATAAATAAAATATTTAATAACTTCTGTACAATTGATTTCGAGAGCTGAAATGGCTCATGATTATTTTATGATGTTACTCATTATTATGTACAGTTTAGAACCATCGTAAAACCCAGTCATGCTAGGTACGGCGGTTTATTCCGAAACTGCATCTAAATACACAATCATCTTGCAATTTCCCATTCTCTTTACGTAGCCGAGTATTACCGATCTCTGATGTTCCGCTCAGCACTGAAATAGCTCCATTTTTCAGCATTTTCGTTTACCTCACCATTAGTAGGTACCCACAAACCGCTCGCCACAAAAGCAAATAAAGATTCGGGATACCTTGGAACTTCCAATGGATTTAAAACCAATCAGAAAGACATATTGGACTGAGATTTTGAATATTTATTTAGGCTTAAATCTTCGTTACGTATCATTTGTTTATTGTAATGAATTTTTTATTGTTTTCATTTGAAAAATATCGTCCAAATCTTTGTACGTACGCATGAAAATTTCCAACATTATCCACGTATCTGGGGTAGTATTAGCACTGAGTCTGTAGTGGTTTGTATAAGATTTATTTACAGTTATATACTGCATAGCCCGTTGCCGACCATAGCCGTCCGATAGGCTAATACAGTCAGAAACTATTGCCTGCCTACCTACCTAAATGTCTTTGTATGTTTATAGGTATTTACAAACATAATATTAAGGCTTCTTCAAATATTTAGGTAAACATAGACAGTATGTGAACAGACATATCTCAGTAAGGCAACTCGTACACATATAATATTAAGCTTGTTTTCATTATAAATTCCAAGTGAGACGTTCAAAGATTAACGAACGAACGGCGCACAATATTCTGCTACGTCTTGCAGAACAACGGTGACATTTTCTTTTAAAATATCACCACATCGGTGATCCGGCGTTACTGTATTTACATAAAACACTCGTATTCAGCAAATTATGCGGGTATTCGAATGTTTTGATCGCGGAATCCAGATGGAGCCGGTATAAATCTCGCTTTGAGCTCGGCCGGCATTCCTGGCAAGTTACCGAACAACAGTAATGAAGGTTTAATCTGCTAAATTCCTGCATAATCCGCCGGGATCTCGGAGACTCGGCTTTGCTCTCTACCATCTATAATTATAACTTTAGTTGTACGTGTCTTTATCAATTCGTAAGCAGCTGAACACAGAGAGGATGCCAGCATTGCACAGATTGTAGCAACGCCTAATTGTGCGACTAATGGTTACGCTTTTCTGTTACTATAATCAAACTGTTTATTACAAAGCACCTCGTCATTATAAAACAGCTGATGAGGACCGAGTTTTCAGTAAGAAACAAATGAAATCCATTAAACATCAGATCTAAATAGTTAATCGCATAAATTATTCGTACTTCACGAGCAGACAATAAGTCCATAATTTCGTATCTCATTAGCGCGCTTTTCTCAAATTCACAAAGATGTCGTAATAAATTTTAATACTTTTCGTAGCGGCCATTACAATTTGCGCAAACGACATCGCATTACACGAGGTGGCTAAAAGCACATTTTAAAAGGGCGCCTGAATAATTCCTCGCGGAGTTGTCCGGGACTACCGACCGTGTAGTTAGGACACTCCGTTCTTAATGACTACGTATTGTTTTAAGGAACTCAGGAATGTTTAATAAGGAATTAAGTTTTATGTTATAAAATATAAAAGGCTTTTATTTTTAATACTTTATACTTTTTAATAAAATATAGGGAAAATTAAACGCTCCTTTGAGGACGTCAAATAAAAAAAATGCATTTTCTTAAACTTCAATTTCTGTCATGAAATTCTCTGTTCAATCAGATTTATTTCATCCAATAGAAAGAAGATAAAACATGATTCATGAAGGTCAGGGAGCGTATAATAACTGCACCTGAAACAGAATGAACGCTTGTCATTTGTTTAATAGAAGAGTACCAAATTATAATGTTGTCCTTGTCATTTCGTGCGTGACGTCATTGACGTGTCATTTGTTTTTTTGAAGATTACTTTGGATTGGTTGCATGGCGAACGCGATTTTCTTTATGCGAATCAATTGACTTGCTCTTAATTGATTAAATAAAATGTTTTTCCTACACATTTCAAGTCGTTATGTTCATTGGTATTCATATATTTTTTTATCACCAAAATTATTCTTTTTTACAAATTATAAAAGTTTTTGCGATATTGATACTGAGCATCAACTCATTGAATAAAAACAAATGACATGAAAATGGCGTCCCGCTCGAAATGACAAAGAGCAATAACATTTACTTCAAATGTCTGTTGATTGAAAAATGAATTTTCATGTATGTATTTAATATTTATTTTGTGATGATGGTCACTGTTGGAAAACTTTGGGGACGTGATTTAGACATTATCTAGGAATCGTGAATTGTTTAAATGTGATAAAACATCTAAATAAATTAATAGTGTGAAGAATGTGTGTTTTTTAAATCATCGACCATATTTTTTTGGTAAATTATTTTGTTAAACTACTAAGCTAATCATTAATTATCCTGATAATCTACTTCTTGTATTTGAATTGTAATTTAGAATTTAATTTCAGTAGCCATATAAAAAGTCGTCTTCAATGAGGTTTAATACCATCAGACCAAAGACAACACTCACAATTTCGACGCATCTGTACGAGTCCATCAGTCTATGGCAACACCTTTGGGTAGAACTGTAGAGCATTTAGATAATTACGGGATAGGCGCGCAACTTTGTTGGCGGTCGCTTTTGTAGCCGGCGTGCAGCTTTGTGCAGCATAATAACTCGCGTTACATTGTTCGATGACAGCTGTGACATGCCTGCGGTCGATCTCCGACGCTGACGCACGTTTGCGTTACATGTTCATTAAAATAATGACGCGGTTTCGCTACGTAGTGTTGTAGTTATCGGGATTTGATTGCTGCTTTTTTGTTGTTTTGCAATTTGTTTAATTGGGCAGATTTTTTCTACTGACAGATATTAGATTAATTATACATTGCTGTAGTACAACTGGGTATAAAAGTCGGTTATTAGATTATTAGTATCTGCTTCAGTGGCGAGCCAACCGTCAAAAGCACTAAGGAAATGCTCACAATTAACCTTCATTTCTTACTTTTATGTACTTCCTTTATCTACTGTACTCCAGAATGTACTCTCCCTATATACTTCCTTATGTAGTCCTCTATGTAGCATTGCAATCTATGAATCCATTATGAATTAGATTTTCCAAGTTTCTTGCAAGAATCTTTGAGCTAACTACCCGGCAGCGAATCTCAATAATTCTCATAGCTGGATTGCACTCAATGATATCTCTGGCAAGTACACAAGGGAAATGAGCGTAATATTCTATTTTGAAGCCAACACAGCTTTATACAGCAGTTAATCAGGCGGGAGTAACGACGGCAGACATCAAAGGTTCATAACTTCTTCACTCCGCCCCACGCTTTCATGGTTATAAATAAATACGGCGAAGTGTATATTGAAGAATTTTGTTTTGTAATTATGTATATTATAATATTTATTATTTAATTTGGCAGTCGTCGACATACTCCTCTTAAACTTCTTAGTTCGGCACACTTTACATATAAGTTCGATGAATTCGATGATTCTACAAAAATTACTGTCTCCTAATTCTAGAAATAATCCAGAACAAAATGTGACTGCGAACTTTTCTGTTTTAACTTCAGTACAGGATTCAAGCCACAAAGTTTTAATTTTCCGGCATGGAACCTCTTTGACGAAATACGCGAGAGTTCGCTCCGTAACGTTCCGTTGCACGACAATGCGCTCTGGCAGGTGAGAATCGTACTTATTCACCGATCGCATCAATATACTTTCAAAATGAAATCTCCTTTCACTCTAAAGATAACAACAACAGCACAGTTTACTGCTTCAGATACCAATAAACTGTAAATGGATCGTAAATATTGGAGCGCATAAAATTTTTAATCTGTGCTGAAGAGATCCTACCGGGCTTGTTACAATGCGATCGATCACTTAATGCTTATTGGTAGCAACGAGTTATTGTGTCAGGGATATTAAACTAGAAATAGCCTTGTTACTTTTATTGGAGCGCAAATTCTATAGCTTCCTATTAAACAAGCTATCTGACATACTTGCTCACGAAAAGTTCGTTGCCATTATGTAGGTATCAGTTCTGTAACATGTATAGGTATTGCAACTATAATTTATATTTATTCTATTCTAGTCTTCACAAATACTTTATTTGTGAAAGTTTCAACTGTCGAACAATCACGGTTCATGAGATACAGCCTGGTAATAGACGGACATATCGAAGTAACAGAGTTTTTCACCCCTTTGGAATGGAACCCTTACAAAATTACAAAAAACTTTCTGTACAAGTAATGCATGACGAAAACCGAACACATCAAATCTTTTGCACAATACGTCTACGAAACACACTAAACATCAACTATCCTAGGATTCTCAGCCTGCCCCACATTTGAACATTCGAAAACCATTGAAATCCGTTCAGCAGTACCTGCAATACATGTACCATGGTACATGTATCTAGATTTGTAAGTGTAAATGGAACAATACGTACATGTTCCGAGCCATTGGGCGCGATCGATGACTGGGACACCCAACTGATTTCCCTTCCATTGAGCGCGCTCGTTACACTGTCCGCGTGGCGTCGTAAATAAAATGCAATGGATCTGCCATTATTTATTGCGTTCGCCGCATGTTCGAGGTTTGAAAGGACAATGCCGGATTTTGTATGGACCCTGTCCCCACCCACCAACAGACTTGAAACTAGTGTCATCGGAAGCGCATCCTTCGATAGATCATGATTATCAAAACGATTTACTCCAAATGAATGGGGTTTTGGAAATACACGACATTTTAATATCCTTAATAATCAATAAACGTCAAGTTTGTTAACCAATTACTCGGAGTTGCGTGGACCGATTTTGATTATTTTTGTTTTAATGCAAAGAAGGTGTCTCAACGTTAGTCCGATATAATTTTCATCGGGATCTTTTTAGCAACTTTTGAGTTATCACCGGTTAGAATGATAATTGGTTTAATGATTTTGTATGGACCTTTACTGACTCCAACAGAGTTGAACCTAGTGTCATCAGAAGCGCCTTATCCGATAGATATTTTTTTACTGTGACGACATACTCTAAATGTTTGGGGTTTAATGAATTAATTTTTTTTTTAAATTATTCAAATCTCATAAATGTTTTTTTTTGTAATATGAACGTTTACTAGTCATTGGATACATGAACTGGGCTGCCGTTGTAAGACGACTAAAAAGTCACGGTGTATACCTACTAACCTAACGTAACGTTACGTTAATTGTGGATACTAAAATGTCGAATATTTCCAAAACCCCATACATTTGGCGTAAATCGTTATGATAGTCATGATCTATCAAAGGAGGCGCTTCCGATGACACTAGTTTCAAGTCTGTTTGTGGTGGTGAAGGTGTCCTCACGACATCCTACATTGCCTCTTCAAACCGATTATTTTAACCAATGATAACTAAAAAACTGCTTAAAAGATCTTGATGAAAATTACATTAGACTAATTTTGAGATAGATTCTTTAAAATAAAAATAAAAACATCAAAATCGGTCCACCCAACTCTGAGTAATTGGTTAACAAACTTGAAGTTAATTGATTATTAAGGATACTAAATTGTCTTATAGTTCCTAAACCCCATACTTTTGGAATGTGTCTCCATAATAAGAAATGATCTATTAAATGAGGCGCATCCAATGACACTACTTTCAAGTCTGTTGGTGGGTGGGGACGTTTTTAGGCATTGTCCTTTGAACGTGTTTGAGTGAAAATATGCTTTTCTTTTCTATAAAGGTGCCTGTTGTCCGTCGTGAATCAGTTTTAATTGTAATAAAAATACTGTTTCTTCTATTGAAACGTTGTAAAATAGATTTGAATAGATCTACATTATGTGAAAATGATTGTATTTTTTTTTGCCATTTTTAAAGAAATATGTAACTTTAGTATTTTTCTTTCCAGTTAAAATAATAGGTGAGCATAAAGGACTTCATTGTTTTTGCACTAAGGGTTTCTAAATTTTTGAATCCTCTGCTTTCTTTCAGGCTCTTCACTACATAGTATAAAACAAAGTCGCTTTCTCTGTCCCTATAACCCTATGTATGATTAAATCTTTAAAACTACGCAACGGATTTTGATGCGGTTTTATTTAAATAGATAGAGTGATTTAAGAGAAGGGTTTTGTCTGTATAATAACATCCATTAAATAGCATGGCACCCATGCGAACCGGGGCGGGTCTCTAGTTAAGTATATCCTTGTAAGCACAATGTATCAGATTGACCCTAATGCAACTTAGTAGCGCCTTGTATTTTATAGGCATATACTCCTACACATGTATTGGTTATCCAATATGTCCGGCAGGGGGCGCTCGTTTGTATAATAATAATTGGAAATCGGATTATGTCGCATGCCGTGTCGGAATGTTTGCTTTCATCAAGTACGAACAGCCAATTCTGCTGTGCTAACAACCAGTTTTTAAATATAAACATTGCATGGTAGGATAGGAGCTTTGCCCTTTTTCGATAGTATGTAGGTCACCAAATAAAGTTCTATGGAATATGGGCCAGATTACCTATATGTTTTTGAACTTTGTAGATATTATATGATCTAAATATATCATCATCATCCTCCGAGCCTTTTCCCAACTATGTTGGGGTCGGCTTCCAGTCTAACCGGATTCAGCTGAGTACCAGTGCTTTACAAGAAGCGACTGCCTATCTGACCTCCTCAACCCAGTTACCCAGGCAACCCGATACCCCTTGATTAGACTGGTGTCAGACTTACTGGCTTCTGACTACCCGTAACGACTGCCAAGGATGTTCAATGACAGCCGGGACCTACAGTTTAACGTGCCATCCGAAACACAGTCATTTGGTGTCTAAGCTATACTTAGAAAGTACATACAAACTTAGAAAACTTGCATTGGTACTTGCCTGACTTGGAATCGAACCCGCGCCCTCATACTCGAGAGGTTGGTTCTTTGCCCACTAGGCCACCACGACTTTATGATCTAAATATATATGATCAAAAATACCATACCTAATTATGCGCTCGAAGTGTTCTACTACACTTTATGTTGAAAACGACAGACCATACCTCCAAACCTATTTTTTAAAGTGAATAAGTAGTAGATTTAATATCTGCACTTGGAACTAACTAGTAACTTAGCAGTCGGGAAGTGCTTTGAGTAAAGAGTACACTCAGGCACTGCGGTTTCGAACTTGGTGCTGCAGTGCCGTGGAGCCAAATATATTGCTTTTAGGGGTAATTTGCAGGCCGGTTAATCAATGCAAAGTTGTAGGGTGATTTGTGATTAGACCATAATCCGCTAAGGGGATATAGTAAAGGCTATTTGTCGTCTATCGTACGGACACTGAATTAAACACAGTCTAATTAATTTTCGAAGAACGAGCATAAAGTAAAGCGAAGCTTGGTGCGGTCGGTCTGCGGATGGGGACTATGTTGTTATGACGAGTTTTTAGGAGGTATGTGATAGGATAGACCAGGTAAGTGGGTTGTGGATGTTAGATAGGAGTCGCTCCATGTAAAGCACTGGTACTCAGCTGCATCCGGTCAGACTGAAAGCCGACCCCAACATAGTTGGGAAAAGGCTAGGCAGATGATGACTACATACCTCAAAGACAATCACATTTAATCACGACAGCCAGGATTGTGTTCCAAAATGATATTTTCATAATACAGTTCCGCTATACGGTGATCACAACTCGGAGTAGATTACACTAGACACTAGATAAACATTTTGACACGGGCCGGCTGCTTTGCAAGTTAATAACCTATTTGGCGTCGTTCTAAAGGCTACATATTCACAATGGTGGGGAGGCGTCCATCAGGAATCGGATTTGTGTGGGGAGCGGGTCATGCCGCTAGCGATAATGGAAAACGGATTACCGCGAACTCTCTAACTAAAGCCCCGTGATCCGTCCATGTAGGTCGACTATGTCTGTCCAACGGAATTTGCATTGACCCCTTATTACTGTTATTGTACACCATCTTGGATGTTTTTTTTGGGATTTCCTTTTTGTGATCGGATATTTTTTATTATACGCGTTTTTTACGTAAAGAATAGCTTCAATTGATTGAATGGCAATATAAGAAATCAATTATATTTAGTTGTCTATCATACTACCTCCTTACTATTTATCAGGAAAGAAGAAGAAAATTCTTGACAAAAAGGACGGGTTGTGCTGAAACAATAATTGCGATATACCATTTAAAGTTACCGTAGATTTTACCGTCTAAGAGCCCATAAGATGCCTTATATAAAAAAGATAACATAGAAAGATAGTTTCAATATAAAATTTCTAAGCGTTAAATAATCTCCTTGTCGCCCTACATAAGGCTTAAACTGCGAGGAGCGGGTCATGTGGTTGTCTCCTGCTTATGCACAAAATGTGAGAATATAACCTTCCCCGCTATAAAGAAGCGGGTGCAGCGACAAACGCTTTATGATATGACGTCACTCCTCAGGTACCCTTGCGATGTCGCGCTGATATTTACTTTGATGGATTTAAGTATGGAGTAGGTGTGGGTGAATAAATTGGTGTTGCTTGATTTATGACGCGCAAAGATATCAGTAATATGTTGCTGTGCCAATATAACATACTCTACAGGTACATGAGTAGGTACCTATTTTCGTCATATACAATTTCAGATTGGTGGAAAACTTAAGAACTTTTTTTACGAATGAAAATTTTTATTTCATTTTTGGAACCACGCAACATAGATAGGACACGTTTTTTATTACAAAAAGGTTTTTGAGTGGTTCGTTAGAATGTTTTCAAAAGGTAACCAGGTCCACCTAGAGTAGGTAACAATGGAATGGTAAAAATTACTGAATTTAATTAACAATCACTAATAATTAAACAGCTTAGTTAAAATACGTCATCAATTGCAACTTTAATGTAACGTAGCTGCGTGCGTATGTAGTAAATAAATTAATGAATAATATTCATTTGCACTCGCGTAAATATAATCAGCTAATGTATAATTTATTAACAATAATTCTACCATTAGTGGAAATGCATTGGAAATATAATTATCGAAAGAGGATCGCTAATAGGTTCATTGACAGTCTACTTATAACATTGATTGGGCAATTGACAGGGGCAAACTCAGGCAATGATTTTAATGCGATGAAATCATTTTACCTTCGAAATAGACGGGTAAATACTGAATGCATTCCCTGGAATCATCATAGGTGTCAAACTATCATTCGTTTTCTTAAGGCAATGACGTGATGAATGGTGTTATAGACCCACAGCCGTCTATGAAGTGGTGTAATATCCTCGAAATATTTCTGTTAAAACATTCATTAGCATATCTACAATAGCTCTTGTAGCTTTAGCATAAAAAAACCTATCTATTTCTATCTCAATACGATTTTTTTATAAGTTTCTTCTGGTTTTTCTATAAAAGTATAGGAATATAGCAACTCCCATTCGCATTCGTAATATTCATTAGCATACCACTACGTGGAACAGTAGGCTACTTCATAATTAAATCAGGAGAAATCTTATATTCCCAGTTACACGGAATGAGTTTTATTTTTCTAGTTAGCTGTCCGGTTACAGCAGACATTATGCAGGCGTGTCGTCATTGAGCTGCACATAATTGTGTCATATTATATGCATTCGCTACGGTGCAGCTCACGATGCGGGCACCGGGATTGCCCGTTGACCACACAAGGAGAACACTCTATTAAAGCTTTTAATTTAATTATATACGGCCTTATAATGTTGATCATGAGCTGTAGGGAAATTGAAGTTTACCTACTTATCGAAATTGTGTGTCTCTTTGTGGTTTTGACTGTCATGGGTAACCTACCTACTGTACACCTGGTCTAATTGGAATGTTTTACTTATGTTATGATTCAAATTCGGGTAAGACCAAAACAAAATAAGAAAACGTAGAACTGACACAATAAAGTTATCGGCATAACCATTTTGAATAAGTATTATCAATGCCTGGCGTTAGTTAATTGTGAATTGGATTTGTAGAACACGTTGTTCACTTACCTTGCACGATAACAGACTTGTGGAAATAATCCGATATGTGTTAAACGAACATACATCCAAAGCAACAATAGTACATACATATGTATTTGTATTTATATGAATACAAGTCGTGTATGACGTAACAGCAATACGGCCCAAGCTCTACTCGCCAATAAATGTTTCATTGGTGTACCATTTAATAGCACTCTAGACTTAGCGCCGACTACTGCGAATTCAATGTTAAATGGAATAGTAATAAATGACTTAGTTACACGCTGCTGGGTAGCCCGATTGTTGCGAAAAATAGCCATAATTGGTGATAAAGGGCTTATGTTATTATTACGAAATTATTTATTTATTGTTGAATATTCTCCTGGATTGTACCTATATTACGAATATGATCAATTGAAAGTGCAGCTTTTACGCTGAATATATCAAAATATTTGATTTTACGTATTGGTAAACTGTAAAGCTTTTCGTGGAATTGATGTTGAAATCTCTTAACTCTTTTGTAATCGTATTTTTTGTAAAAGGTTTTTGCTATTATTGTTTTTCATGCACGTTAATTGTAACGATGTATGTATACAACTAAATATGTGTAATATGAATATATTTATTATGAAAGCATTCAATAACTGTATCAAACAACAAACAAATAACGTTGAGATTTTTCATGCAAGAAGGGTGTTTTCCAAGTAGGTAATACAATTTTTCCTTTTTTTATAACTTGGTTTTATCACTTGACGACAGTTTAGAAGAAACTCAATTTACTTGATTGAGTTCTTATATTTCAAGAAATTATTGCCGCGATTTTTTTCCCGACATGTAGGATAAAATGATGATTTGCAACGAGAATATAAGCTTTTCCACTTATAATCGTAATTTGACTTGATAGATCTATCAATCATCTTTCAAATCATAAAATGTTAATCGCATTACGTGACGTTACATTTGACATAAAAATTACATTAACAATTAGTGGAAATGATAAGTAATAAATAAAGCCGTCATCTTATTTATCCTTATTTTATATCTCACTACAGAATAAAAAAAAAAAAACAATTGAGTATACAGTTGGCATTGCCTTTTCAATGCCAACTGCTCAATTAAGGATAATTATACCTCATAAGCATAATATATGCGGCTTTGTCAGCTTAACTCTCCAACTTGAATATTATTACCATAAAAAAAAGGTACAGACGTCCGCACTTATAGCTGTATCATGTGATAAAGTTGCGCAAACAACTTTGACCTGTAAACCCAGCACGTAAAGAAGAAAATTCCAGTTTACTTAATATGAATTTGTGTTTTCCTGCGGGGTACTGTACTAGATATCAAGAGTGGTCTCACTACGTAACATTATGTTATAATTAGAAGAAAATGCGACGGTATTATAGTGAACGCTAAGAGGATTCAAAATCTCATAGTTCATATAAGCTTCAGAGACGTGGAGCGAAAACTTTCTTGCTTGTCATAGAACATATTGTAATCGTCTTTTGCGTAGAATAAAAATACAGAATAAACTATCAGAAAAAAAAAAATTGTGGCATAAGAAAATTAGATTATTTAGCTTTAATAGGTCCACATTCCACTGCTTACTTCTAAGACTACGCTTGCAACCAAATCGAGTCACGAACTTCTAAATAGCCCATCTCGAACTTTACTTAATAAAATATTAATATCAGAGCTATTGAATAGCAGCAAAAAACACTCGGTAAAGTACAGTTGAAGTTGGTAAAGTGCTATAAACATGCGGCGCACGATTTTTTAACGGGCATTGTATTATTTGCTGTGTACATTGTTGGGATGGTACATAAATCGTGTAATGGGTGTTGTGCGCAAGCAAGTTGCCAAATAATTCACACGCAAAGTGCTGTAATAGGCTGGGTAGCACGCATAAACAATAAAATGCTATAAAAATTCACAGGGAAAGTGATTTTGGCGGAACAACGAGCGAAAGCTTTTTACGCACCGCATTATGATAATAAACGCGCCTTTAATTTTGTATGGTTAGCGTTTATAAAGCAAGCTGTATGTGAATTTCAGATGATCCAAATTCTCACTTTGATGTCTTTAGTTTTGTACATGCGTTATTGCAAGCTTATGGTTGAATGAACTACACATAAATGAAATAAATAATTTTGATAATGCCAATTTTTTTTTTTAATATTATATATATCATAAGTTTTTTAATGCCAATTTGTAGATAAATTCTTAACGAGTATCTAACCTAACCTAACTACCCATTTCTTCAAGCAAATGTGGAAAGTAGAAGCTTCTACTACGTACTATAAAACCAGGAGCACAAAAAAACTATCTTTACATTACCTTTATGATAAGACAAAATTTTCTTAAATTCTCCAAAATATCTATGTCCTATTCTTAAGCACGATAAAGATCATACGAATTTCTTCAAATATAAAACGATATTTTTATTGGGACCCCGGGACTGTTAGGAACCGCGGGACCTTCGTTCTCGCATTGTATTGCCGTCTTATCTATTTAACATAATTGCCACAATGGACTCCGACCACCAATAACCTTGTTATGTTTAGGACCTGTAAATCTTAAAGAAGGCATATTTTTTTCTTTTGTTATTGAATTGCACGCATTACAATTTTCATTTGTTTTGGTGAAGCGATGGTATAGTAGGTGTATCTATAATGGTTGAAAATTGACCAAATACTTCTTGAACTATAAAGTAAAATGGTCGACTTTACCAGTCCACTTCCGGGTGGTGGAGAGAAAGCATTGGTAGGTGCCAGTAAATTAAAAATAAACATTACTATATATTTACTTACATTTATTTCAATACACATTTAAATTAACACTAAAAATGTACATACAAATAATTATCATAATACAAATTATCTTATTTGATCCTACCTGAAAAAATCTTTCACCGAGCGTATTTGTATAATAAAATAATTAAGTCTTAATTGTCGCTATTATCCTGTATGCAAATAACTTTATTCTCCAGCGAATAAATGTATCTGTTATGCTGGCATAGTTTTAACTCTATTATAATACTAATTGGCCATTGTATAACAGGGAACGTCGTTAGAACAATCACTTTATTGCTCGCTCCGGGATTTCTGTACTATTTCCTCCAGTTACTTTTGTTACACAGGAATAATAAAGATGTATTCTAAACTAGCCGTTTTCCCGTGGTTGTACTTGGGTTCCGTGGGCACTACTACCCGTAGATATGCTGCCGTAGATAAGATTATAGCCTATGTTCATAGAGAGGAGTGTAGCTTCTCAACTGTGAAAGAAATTTTCAAATCGAATCAGTAGTTTCGGAGCCCTTAGAGTACAAACAAACAACCATGCAATTTTTTTTTTTTTCAATTTTGGTAATGCCTTCTGTTCCTGTAACAGGCTCCATAATTGCACCTAGCTTTAAACGTCTTCAACATCTATCGTAACATTAAGGAATGAAATAAATGAATGAATATGAAGAAACATACAAATATTCTTCTTATTACATTAAGTATAGATATAGAAGAACAGATATTCTTACAGTAGTAGGTAATGAAGAAAGGGGCTAAAGACTGCTGTTAAAATAAGCCAAGCAAGCCTATAAATGTTTGTATAACACCAAAATTATGGTCACTCCGGAATTATTTATGACACAATTTATTTCAGTGTTAATTAGGGAAAGGCGTAATTTATTTAAGCGTAAGATTGTTACCATTATTAAACCTCAAAATCTTCAAGGTTTCATAAACGTGATTAATATTAACGATAGTAGGTACAGTCAACTTCAGGTCAGTGGTAAACGTTTTATAGGAAAATCGTACTTATTACTATTGGGTTAAGGTGCATGACAGTTACCACTTTTTTTTTTTTTTTTTTTTATCGACGTAAAATCATCAAATGACCCCTCCCGCTGTGGGTTAGCAGCGGTGAGGGAGTGTCAGACTCTTACTGACTAAAATCGTCGTGTTCCGTCATAGGCCTTTTATGTACCAGGGCCGCGGTATCTCTTTCGAACAACCCGCAGCCCCGGCAGGCCTTGGCCCTGCTGGGCCCCGCTGGGGATGACAGTTACCACTGACGTGCAGTCTACTTCGGTACGGTACGGGTATGTACTATATACGACCATTTGTCTTCTAATCTAATAAACATTAATTTGATATTCGATATAAACACCTTTAAAAATGGAAATTTTACAAAGCTACAATTTATTTTTAACATTTATCTATCTACCAATGTGTTGTCGTTACATACATTCAAAAGCACCTGTTTATATAGCAGGTGAAAAAAGTAGGTTGCAATAACCAAACCTGTTGACCTTAATAACCCGTCTCGGATGACAAACGGTTGTCACACGTTGAGGTAGTTATTAAATTCTGCGCCGACACTCGCTCCGCATGGATTTCAAATTGTCGTGAAATAGAGATTACGTCAAGACTTTCTTCTTATGCGTTGAAGACGAGTGATGGGGCTTGCTGCTGATTTTATTAAAAGTAGTGCTAGATTTTTTTGCATAATGTTTTCTACATATAGTATGCGTTATGTGTTCCATATTTATTTATTTCGCATGGTTTACTTATATATTCACTTTATAAAAAAAATTCGTGGTGGCCTTTTTTTTTTTTTTTTTTTTTTTTTGTTGTCGCTGGGCTAAAAATGCTATTACGCATCCCCTTCCCATCGGGGGACGGGAGAGGGGTATGTGGGACTCCCCGGTAAAGACGTTCCCGGTATACCCACTAAAAAGGCCCAGCGGCACTCCGACCTCGCCTGAGTGGAGGGGGTCTGGGAATCCATGGCATCCAGTCCCCCACCGGCGATTGCCCGCCTTACGGCAGGCCCCTCATACCTCCCCCTAGTGGGGAAGGGTCCTTATAATGGCCGGAGCGCAGGGGTTGATCCTTGTGGTGCAGGCGGTGGCGCCCCCGCGCCTGTCGCCCGCTGATCACCCCCCGGGGCGGATGGGGACAGACGTTGTATTCGCCGTCTTCTGCCCCTTCTTCGTCTACGGAGCGGCACCGCGAGAGGGTCGTTCTCCCGCATGCGCTCCGCCGCTTCCTTCTGAGACATGACGTCTTCACAGAAGGAGGCTACCGCTTCCCATGTCTCCTCACTTCCCAGCATGGCAGCAATCACGCTGGAGAGCGAGAGGTCATTCCCGACCACCGCCATCAGAGCGCGGCGGGGTTCAGCCCACGATGGGCACACCTGAAGTGTGTGCTCTGCCGTATCCACCGTAGCTTCGCAGTGGTGACACTGTGGGGTCTCCTCCCTCCCAATCCGGTGCAGGTACGATCCGAAGCAGCCATGCCCGGACAGCACCTGCACCAGACGCATCGAAAGGCACCCATGCCGCCGATCGAGCCAGCCGTTCAGGACAGGCCCGATGGCATCCAGCGTCCAGCGACCGTACGTTGCCGAGGCAAGATCTTCGGCCCAGTGCAGAGTTATTGCCTCCCTTGCCTCCTTACGCACCTCTTCTTTTTCTGTCGGGTCTGGGCGCCGGTTTAGCGCCTTCTGTCCCGCCGTCCAGTCGTACACTCTGGCGAGTACCCAAGCCTCGAGCTCCCAGGGAGGAGTACCCGCCAGAACGCACGCCGCCGCAAAGCTCACCGTGCGGTACGCCCTCGACACCCGCTGTGCAATGGCCCTTTGTGGCCTGCGGATGGCAGCGGCGTTCACCCTACTGCACAGTGAGTCTGCCCAGATTGGGGCCCCGTACAGTGCCATACTTTTGAGTATGCCGGCGTATAAACGTCGGCATTGGTCGCCGGGACTACCGATGTTAGGGAGGAGCCATGAGAGGGCGCCCGCAGTCCTCATCAGGCGCGTCGACAAGCCGCTGAAGTGTGCTCTAAAGCACCACTTACTGTCGAGCACTATGCCCAGATATTTCATCTGGGGCTGCACCCCAATGCGGACACCCTCCACATGGATATGGGCGTCGGGCGGTTCTTGCTGCCGGGTCCCATGGAAGAACACGGCCTCGGTCTTGTGCAGCGCCACCGTCAGCCCTAGGCGGGAGATTCTGTCCACCACTTGAGAACCGCCCGCCGAGGTCAAGCTGGCTGCCTCTCCAAAATTTCTCCCCCTGGCCGTCAGAAGGGTGTCGTCTGCATAGCAGATGACAGACGTGCCACGGGGGAGGTTGCCCCTCAAAAGCCAGTCGAATCCGATGTTCCACAGGAGTGGCCCTAAAACTGAACCCTGCGGGACACCGGACTCGACGACGTAACGTCGGAGCTGACCCGACTTGTCCACAAGGAGGACTGTACGGTCCCTTAGGTAGTCCGCCAAAAGTCCCCGCAGATACGGGGGCACCCCATGGAAGCGGAGGGCCTCCAGTATGGTGGAGTGAGGAATTGAGTTGAAGGCGTTGGCTATGTCAAATGACACAGCCAGCAGACCATCTCCCGCATCCATCGCCTCCCTCACCTGGCCCTTGAGTCGCGACAGGGCATCAACTGTCGAACGCTCAGCTCGAAAACCAAACTGAGCGTCCGCTAGATCCGGGCCGATTGTGCCCAGATGCCTGGTGATACGGGCAGCGAGGATCCTCTCGAACATTTTACCGACCTCATCCAGTAAAACGATAGGTCGGTATGCCGATGGGGAGTCCACCGGCCGCCCTTCCTTTCGAAGAAGGCACAATTGGCCCTCCTTCCATGGCTTTGGGAACCTCTCACACGTCAGACACGCACTGAAGAGGTCCCGAAACCTTTCTCCCATCTGGGAGATGGCGATGGCCACCACCTTTGCGGGGACGCCGTCCGGACCTGGGGCCGTCTTTTTCCCCCTGAGGCAGAAAGCTGCCTTCTCCACCTCGTTCTCAGTAACCGGCGGGACTTCCTCGGCCGATAGAGCCGCACCATGTGGGGCGCTCATCACTGGTGGAGTGAAGTGGTCTCTGCGAGGAAACAGGGACTGAACAACCCCATCCAGTAACGACGGCTCGAGAGTCTCGGCAACTGGGGGACCGTACGGGCGTAGTTTGTTGCGTGCCGCCTTGTAGGGCCTCCCAAAGGGATCCATGTCCAGACCCTCAAGCATCTCCGTCCTCGCGTGATCCTGGGCTGTGGCCATTCGCGCTGTCAATGTCGACTTGGCCTCTATGTAGGCTGCATAGAGGCGGTCCTCGTTGTCGAGGTCGCGAAGGCGCCGCCGCCGGCTTCTTGCGTAGGCCCGCCTGGCCGCCACACAGGCGGCCCGAAGAACCCCCAACTCCTCTGACCACCAATAGACGGCGCGCCTAGGAGGTGGACGATGAGACCGAGGCATGCTAGAGTTGCACACCTCGGTCAGGGAGACCCTTAACTGGGCCGCAGTGGCGTCCACATCCCGGACTTCTACAGGAGGCGACAGCCAGTCCTGGACGAAAGCTGCCTCCGAGGCGGCCTCCCGGTCTAGGCGGGAGAGCGCCCACCGTGGGAAGTGCGACCGACCTTCCTGGGTCCCTTGGGAGCCCGGGGTGGAAACATCAAACCGCACGTATCGGTGGTCGGACAGCGTCTCCACCAGCTCCACCCGCCAGTCCAGTACACAGGCCGCCAAAGAAGGGGATGCAAAGGCGAGGTCCACGATGGAGCCCCCCTGCCGCCGCACGCAGGTGTGAACTGTTCCCCTATTCAGGAGGGACAGACCGGATGACACGCACCAGGTTTCCACCTCTCGTCCTCGGGCATTGGTGGTCGGGTTACCCCATATTACCGACTTGGCGTTAAAGTCGCCCAAGACCAATACCCGGTGCTGCACCACTCCGCTTGCCACCCTGGCGAGGACTTCGAGAAAGTTCTCGAATTCCGTGAGAGGGCGGTTTGGGGAGAAATACACCCCTATAAGGGCTATGTCATCCCACGCGGCAGCCACGTATCCCGGTCCCCTCTCTAAGAGTGAGAGGGGGGGTGAGTCCGTGGAAGATCGCGCCACCAATGCAACTGAGCCATTGTCGTCTCCCAGCCAACTGCCAGGGACAGAGTACGGCTCGGCGACAACCGCCACGTCCACCAACCACTCCGCAAAGGTTTGAACCAGCAGGCTCTGGGCTGCTTTGCAGTGGTTGATGTTCGCTTGAAGAACACGTCGTCGATTCCCAGCCATCAGTCGGTGTTCATCGCGCTTCCCTCGGTGGCCGGCACTGGAACTGGAGTTTCAGAGGTGGCGGCAGCAGCAGGCCGCAGCGGCGCCTGCAGTTTGCCCTTCTTCAGTGGCGGTCGGCATTCCTTGCTCGCCATTACGTGGTCGGATGGACGACCACTGGCAGCGCATACTGCGCAATGCGTGGTGGCAGCCTCGCAGCTAGCCAGCCTGTGCCCCTCTTTTCCGCAGCGGAAGCATAGTTCCCCACGCTCGGCAGTGGACGGGCAGAGAGGCCGGGTGTGTCCGATGCCGAGGCACTTGAAACAGCGCATCGGCGCATCCTCAAGCACTTGGACCCCACCCGAGCTAAACCCGACCGGGAGGCGGCCCTTAGCCAGAACCGCCTTGGCAGCTACGACCGGGCACTCTAACCTCATAGTGCCCATACCCCTGCGGCCAGGTCTAATGGCTCGGCCCTTGACAGATGCGACGGGGCAGCCCCCCGCCGCCGCAACCGCTGCCACCACCTCTTCTTGCGTGACGGAGTCGTCGAGGTCGGTCACCTCGAGAGCTACACACTTGACGGCCCTCACAACCTTGGCCGTGTCCGCGACAGCCTCTCGGAGCTTCGTCGCAAAGAGGTCCGCCTTGGTGCCGCGTTGAGCCCCCGAGAACTCGAAGATACGAGCCCCCGTTTGGGTCTTCCGGCACGTAACTCTGCCAGCCCCAAGTTCCGAAGGGTCGACGTTTGTACGAGCCCGTCGCAGCACGGACTCATACGTCTCCCCTCGTTCCGCTGCCTCTGGGGTCAACGTGACCACCACGGCTTCGGTTCTTGGAGGAGGAGCGAGCTTCCTCCTCCTGTCCTCTAAAGCGGCAGGCTTGGCTGCGGGGGGCTCGGGAGCCAACTTTTTCCCCTTCCGCTTCCTCGCTACCACCTTAATCCAAGGCTGGTTGGAAGGGGTGGTGGAGGGCAGTAGTGGGTCTTCCCTCACCGGTTCGGGAGGGACCGTCTGGGTAGTCGGGGGTAGTGAGGTCTTCTTGCCCTTTCCTTTGCCCTTGGTAGTCTTTAGGACCTGGGGCTCCGACTGAGCTGGAGCCATTGAGGGCCCCGGTGCGATGGGCATCCATCCGGGTGCTTTATCAGCCGCGAGTGGAGGGCGTAACCGCGTCTCCGGCAGGAGCCGGTCCTCTATGCCGGCAAAACAGGCCCTGATGAATGCTCTCTCCTCCATGATGACCTTTCGGATGAGTTCCTCAAGGTCAGAGGAGGGAGGCATCGTTGGTGGACCTTCCGACGTCCCCTCGGGCCGAGTCATGGGCTCGGCAACGCGCGCGTGCAGCGCGGACACCTCTTTCTGCAGGCGATCCACCTTCGCCTGCAGTTGCCGCGTCTCATCGGAGGTGGTGCGCTGCGCCAACTCCTTTACAATGCCGAGCAAGCTCGCTGCCCGGCATTTTAGGGCCTTCTGGAAGGTCCCCTTCAAGTTGGAGGACTTGGAGGCGACCTCTAGGATCTCCATCTGATCCTCCAGAGCCATGCGCTCCATTTCCTCCACGGAGTAGTCCGCGTAAAGGACACTGGAGGCGCCGTGGCTGGCCCTGGCTCTGCTTGGCCTGTCGTCGGCTTCTAATACCGCCCTCTTCGCGGGCTTCTCGGCTGCGTCCGAAGAGCCTCCGGATCCCCGCTTGAGGAAGGCCCTCTTCCTCGTATGGCGGGTTGCAACTCCGCTCGTTCCACTCACATGTGACTCCGTGTCGGACAAGTCGGTCGACACGAGGTCACTACCTCTCATGAGACTGACCGCGGATGGTGCGCGGCTGGTCTCTGATGCCGAAGCATCTCGAGATTGGCCCTGAGAAGGGCCTTTGGGTTGGCCCTGAGAAGGGCCTTTGCGGAGACAGCGCCCGGAGGCGGCCCTCACAAGACGTGGCATTGCCACCCACAATATCGAAACGCAAGACTGTTGAAGATGTTTAGTGGGCAAAAGAACCAACCTCTCGAGTATGAGGGCGTGGGTTCGATTCCAGGTCAGGCAAGTACCAATGCAACTTTTCTAAGTTTGTATGTACTTTCTAAGTATATCTTAGACACCAAGTGACTGTGTTTCGGATGGCACGTTAAACTGTAGGTCCCGGCTGTCATTGAACATCCTTGGCAGTCGTTACGGGTAGTCAGAAGCCAGTAAGTCTGACACCAGTCTAATCAAGGGGTATCGGGTTGCCCGGGTAACTGGGTTGAGGAGGTCAGATAGGCAGTCGCTTCTTGTAAAGCACTGGTACTCAGCTGTATCCGGTTAGACTGGAAGCCTACCCCAACATAGTTTGGGAAAAAGGCTCGGAGGATGATGATTTATTTATTTCGCATAGTCACTTTGCCATTACAGATGGCTAAATCTAATTCGACATAGTACATACTTATAAATATTTCCTTAACTTAACTATATATCCTTTCCTACTTATTAGAGTTAGTTAGTTCAAAAACGTTTGCATTCACACAAAGGTAGAATTATCTGTGACTCAACCACTTTCGTGAGGTAAATCTGTGGGTAAAAAGAACATCTGTACCATCAGGGAGCTGGTCTATGTCTTAATTTTTATCTTGTCTTTACACAACATCAAGCCATTCATATTAGAATACTGCAAAGTAGAATAGTGTACTAGTAAACGAATAACTTAAAAAAATACAACATAACGATGTAACCTTTACATTATTAGATTTATTTAAACTATTTCACACCTTAACACCTGTATACCTTTCGCTTAAGGTATAATAATCTAATTTTCATCGTTATAAAATAAATGACAAACTTATAAGCAATATGATCGCTCCCAGGTGAAATATAAATTCTTTAAGCTAGACAACATATTATGGTAAACTTAGCGATTAGGCTTCTAGAAGTTTTATCTAGCATAAAGATTCTAGTTTTCCATTTCACTTTGAGGACGATCAACGACGTTAAGAAAAGGTACTTTTTAATTTCATGATAATATTTCTATAGTATTGGTCTCGACCGCCGAAGAGCTCCCCTGTCACAACATAGAACATCACGTCACGCCTACGGGTGCCGTGTATTCGAAAAATATAAGTTATTAAAATAGACTCAAGAAACACACTGTGAATACCTCTGTTTGTGGAACTGAAAGTATGCAAAAAAATCCTTGCACACAGCGCAATATTTAATTCTTAAACGTATTATATTATTCATCATGAGGTTAAATCTCGCCACCCTAAGACCGTGGTTATAAGAACAAAAAAATGAGAGAAAACACAGAAGAGTTGGCTCTGCGTATTTGCACCGAAATGTTGACGCTGCTTGGATTATAAGAATTTACTGTTTTTGCGCGAAAGTATTGCGGTGCCAGGCGTAGGTATATTTTAATAAAAAACTAACTAATTCCTTGCATAAAAAACGTTTCTAAATGACGATGTAGGACTTTTTAAATTAAAAAAAGAACAGCGTTTTTAAACAATCTTTCATGATTATGGTGCTCAGGCAATGTTAATTCTTTTTCTGCATACTATACAATAAAATCATACTCCAACAGCTACAGTAAAAGATCTGACGCCAACACTGAAGGCGACATAGTTTTGAACGGAATCCGCTTAAAGTATTTAATCTCAAGACGCCTTAAGAAGTTTCGTTATATTTTTAAACCTTACTCTAGAAACTTACTGAATTTTCATTTACCGTTGAACGCAAGGCTTATTTCAAACAAAATCTCCGTCTCTAACCCTGTAGCAAAAATGAGTACCTGAACATTATAACACAACAGCTTAATATGCTAGTGAGGCAGTCCAAAAATTATTCTCATTAGCTTATCTCCGCAGCGAAATTTTGAATTTACCCTTATCTCAAACGACAGGGCTAAACAGGCGCGCTACGCCGGCTACGGCGTAGCTTTCAGCTACGACGTAGCTATTCAGCTACGAGAGAAGGTTAACGTAGTACGTGCCTCTGTTGTTGAGCATGCTTCACATTGATAGCGTTTCGTTACGAAAAAGTCGCGTTTATCATGTAAGGCATCTTAGATTGAGTTGTGAATATGGTTTTGTATTTGCATTTTAAAACTCGAAGACATTCTTTTCATGCATAAATTATATAACATTTAAGGAAAACTTCCTTGATGTTTTCATTATGTTTCCTAAGTATTAGTTATTCATTATGTTTATTTAGAAATAAGTTATGATAGCGGACTTCATCAGATTCTAATGTTAAATTATAGAAACCTTACTTCTATCATTAAATTAGGAACGTTTCTAAGTAGCTTCTGGCTATATTGAACGATGATTGATTTTCAAAAGATAAACTTTTGTAGAATGAACTAGAAAATTTACTGATCATGTATTAGTTCATATGAATAAAATACTGTAAAAATAACTCTAGTTATTCTAGCAGTTATCTAAAACTAACTTCATATTCAGACAAAGACAAAATCTTTGTTCAAATATTATTTCCAGTGTATACAAAACAACTACTACTGGAGCCCTTTGACAGAACAATCTAGATCTAAGGTCAGATTTTACTATCCCTACTTGTATCCAATGGCTTCTACTTAGAGTGGAGTACGATGTCCGTATTCACGAACTATATGGTAAGCTAAGATTGCATTTTCTGATGCCACGTAGCAGTTTTAAATATATAACACAAAAAAATAATATATTTATGTACTGCATTATTTACTCATGTACATACCTCCCTGCGTCTGTCGTGTAACTGTCGTGGTGGCCTAGTGGGCAAAGAACCAATCTCTCAAGTATGAGGGCGCGGGTTCAATTCCAGGTCAGGCAAGTGTACCAATGCAACTTTTCTACGTTTGTATGTACTTTCTAAGTATATCTTAGACACCAATGACTGTGTTTCGGATGGCACGTTAAACTGTAGGTCCCGGCTGTCATTGAACATCCTTGGCAGTCGTTACGGGTAGTCAGAAGCCAGTAAGTCTGACACCAGTCTAACCAAGGGGTATCGGGTTGCCCGGGTAACTGGGTTGAGGAGGTCAGATAGGCAGTCGCTTCTTGTAAAGCACTGGTACTCAGCTGAAACCGGTTAGACTGGAAGCCGACCCCAACATAGTTTGGGAAAAAGGCTCGGAGGATGACATACCTCCCTGCGTAATGTTAGAAAATATCAGAAACTAGTTTATATTATCGTACGTTTTACAGTGAAAGTGAGATAATAACATTACCATTCGCAATATAATTACGATCGAGGAAACCTAAAGAAAGCAAAAAAAACAGCCCTATCGATGAATGTTTATTTTATCATACTCAAGATGCGTTTTGCATTGATAAATCGCATCTTTTGAGAATTGTTGGTGAATTATCAAGCAGGCTACAAACTACCTTACTTAGCAAAGTTGTTGAATAAGGCTGTAAATGTAGTTGTAACCCAGACTGTCATTACCGTATCTGCTGAGTGAAGTTGTAACTTGTTGTAACTTGAGCGAACGATGAGGGTTCAGTTGCCGAGCTGGGGTTAATGTTAAACGGCCTGACTTATACCGCTTCGAGATGAATGCTTTTTTGTTATTTAGGCCGAGAGAGTAAAATACTAATATTGTATCTTTTTTTTGTTTAAGAACAGGTGCAAAGATAAGCAAGTGAAAACAAACGATTCTTGTTAGTTACGACGCTTATTAAGTTAAGTGCGGATTGTTCGGTCAATCGGGTCCGTAACTTATAGTGGCAATGTCAAGAACCTTGGATTACACATGGACACCACACAGAATTGGCAACCACAAGTCGCAGCTGTCAGCCAAAAAGTCACAAACATACTACGGTTCCTCTACCACCTGAAAAATTTGCTTCCACCCAGTGTGAAAGCGATGCTTATGCGAACCTTAATCTTCCCCATAATCGACTATGGTGATGTGTGCTACTATGACCTGAATGCAGATCTGCTCAATAAACTTGACCGGCTTCTCAATAATTGCATTCGATTCGTTTTTAATCTTCGCAAGTACGATCATGTGTCAGAGTATCGAACGCAGCTCAGATGGCTGCCTATTAAGCAGAGTCGTAAGGTGAGGGCATTGACTACTCTTTTCTCTATTCTTCACACTCCTACTTCACCTTCTTATTTAACTTCTCATTTCAAATATCTTGGCTCACATCATGACAAAAATTTACGCTCTTTCAACAATCGCCTTCTACAATGTCCTACACATCGTTCTGATATCATACACTCTTCCTTCTTTGTAAAATCTATTCTTCTCTGGAATGAGTTACCTCTGGAGATCAAGATGGTAAATAGCCGTCACACCTTCAAACTCAAAGTTCGTGACCACTATCTAGGGAAATTGGCAGAAACATAAACAGTCAGTTTCAAATTAACTTTCTTGATATGTTATTAGTATTTTATGTAGTGTACATATTTATATAGTTATATATATACATATATATTATTATTAATTTATTTGTGTATTGTAATATATGTAGGTTTATGTTTCATACTAGTTTTTCGGATTTGTTTGCACCTACCAACGCTTTCTATCCGCCACCCAAAGGTAGACTTGTAGAGAACGCCTAAGGCGTTAAGTCCGCCATTGTACTATTTGTGCAAGAAGTATTTTAAATAAATAAATAAAAAATGATTTGGGAAATGGAAAAATAACGATTTCAATCTTGATTTGTAAATGGTAATAAAGAGAAGAGAGGGAATAATAAAGAGAGCAAAATAATTGACAAAGATATCACAATACTACCTGTACTGTGAATCAAACGTACAATGATAAAATGTGTAGTTGGAGAACAGTTCGTGCGTTTACGAGGTAACATAACGCCTCTGATGCTCGCTGTGGTTACCGCTCCACGTACGCCCGACACACAGGACTTGTTTCAAATGTATTGTCACGTTCATTTCTTTGTGCGACGGATTATTGGGTGTCGGGAAATGCATTGTCTGAGACTTCCCCGTCGGAAACTTAATCCTTTGTAACCCTTGGCGCTCGAGGATTTATGTTATTTGCAGTCGAGGTGTTCGAATGCTTTGTCAGCTTAAATATCTACCTCCTAAATAAAACACAAAATAAGACATAAAACCAAGTAAAAGTTATAAGGTTAAATGAGCGCCAACCCACGATGAAAACACGACTAAACGAGTTTATTAAGTAATATTTTTACTTTTTATGAATCCGTAGGTTTTAATTAACAGTGTTACTTACTGAAGTGCACGTTACACACGCTGGCAGTAAATCTACACAGCAAAAGGGTATTAGCCAGTGGGTTCTTTCTAAGGCACGTTTCACTCACGTATTTACTCGGATAGCAAAGCTAGATTTTATCTGTGCTGCTCGCCACTTGCGCTCCACGCCACACCGCGCCCCGATAAAAAAACCTCTTTCACGTTCAACCGCCAGCTCAATGGGATAGTCTTGTACGAGACTATTCTGTACACTTTATACGTATTTTAAACATATTGTAAACAGTTTTCCACACAGCGGCGGTGCGTTCATTATCTTTTATTAAGCTTCATTTTGTTGAGATTGCACATAATTGACGCGATTGTGCCGCTCTTGCGTAACTGTAATGGATGTCATTTTAATGTATCCGTTCTTTTATTCGTTTTTGAAATTTAATTTAAACTGCGACGATTAATTTTAATCTAGTTACACTGTTGTACGAAATTTAAATTTCTACGCAGTAAATCGGTCTGTTACTTTACACTTTAGAACTTTTTATTTACATCGCGGTTCAGCACTCTTACACGCATGCTAACAGAAACAAACAAACACAATAAACCAGCAATCTAAATCGCATTCACGCATCAAAAAACACTCACGTCGCACTTACTTTTCCAGTATCGTAAATCTCAAGATTATATCACATGTAACCTACTTAGCGGTATTCATCGTGTGTCGGATTTTGTTTGCGGTCGGCACTGGCACTCAGCGACCGCTCGCGATAAAAGCCTCTTTGTGCCACCCTGTATGGAGCGCCGGAATAACTCTTTCAATGCAAGATTGCGCCCCGGAAAATAGTCGGCGCGCGGATTTTGAATACACATCAGATTTGGATACTAAGTATCATGCGGATTTAGGTTCTGTTATGTTTTTGAGGTGTTTTGGTGTGTATGTATTTCTGTTGAACATGGTTTTACACACTTTATCATTCATTGTGGTACACTTCAAGATTCAATTTCTTCGTGTCAAAGTCGAGGTCAAAGGCTTTTATTTCAAATGTAAGTATAGATCTAATACAGACGCTTAAGAACCGACAATAGATACCTAAGTATAGCACGTACGCGCGAACATCGTCACACGTCACAAGAAATATACACCCAACTTAAGTCAAGTTTCTGGCTTGTAGTAAAACAAAGCCTCAGAGAGCGTCTCAAACAGCGATTTCGAAGTAATTTGGCAGCCCTTGCACTTATTGCTCGTTTGTAAGGCGTGGCACACAGCGCCATCTCAAGAATTCTGTTGTTGTAACTACTAGTCAAGACACCCGACAACGTACAAGCAACGTGCTTTATTAAATTGAAACCCTACTCGAAATGTTATTTCCGGGAAAGATATTGAAAACGGCATTTGCAGTTTCATTTGAGTGTATTCAATTGCCGGCAGTAGTCAGTGGGTATTCTATCGAGTTGTAAATCTTAAATGGAAGAGCCTCTCTTGTAATATGAATGGAGAATTATTCATTCCGTTCTGAGTGCGAAATACTTTACGGTACTGAATTCCGATTTCGAGTTTGAAGTATGAATTTTATATTGAGCCCACGTTTTAAAGATTGGTGGACGAAATCGATATTGTATATTAAGAGAAAGGAGAAATTCAATTCATAGAATTTTGTGGAAATTGCAGAGCAGAGGTACTTAATCGTATTTTTTTTATAAATATATATATAGCGATAAAAAACGAGTTCTTTCTACAAAACCGTAGGCTAGTATTGTTATATTTATAGTATAGTGAGAGTGAACAATTTTTTTGAAAAAAAAAAAAAACCTGAAACTGTACACTGACTGGAGAAGGGGCGCTGCACTCCATATTGTGAGAGGTGAATTTCCAACGAATTCCATTTGAATTTCAGCCGTGAACATGGAGCGCCAAGCATTCACCGCGATGCATGACTGACACTCAAATAAAAGTAAATTTGTTCTATCCCACCTCCTATATAGCCGAATAAAAGTGATAGCTAAGCTAGATAATATTTCAACTAAGCTCCGCGTAGGTAGGAATGCGCGTATGAACTTAAGCGGTGCTTAAAATTAAATTCAACGTATAAATTGTGTCGTTCTAAAATATGAGTAAAATAATTCTAGAGTCTGTTTTAAACTGTTAAGAAAACAGGGTCACCTGAATTCTAATCATACAGCGAACTTTAATAAAACCTATTGTTTTGTTTGGAGTACCTACTACGCAGTAGTACTCAATCTATATCGATCTTTGCCTTCATCTATCAATAGAGGTATAATATGTTCACGTGTCTATGTAGGTATAGTGTACCTCTGTTTAGTTTCAAACAACTGACCAAAAACTTTCAAGGAGAGTCTACCTTCGTACAGTGATATATTAGTTTACGGGTTTGCTCATAAAGTTATATAACAAATATGTCCTTTTCTGTCATGTTTATATAATCAAGGGTACACGGGAAATTAAGTAGGAGTAATAAAGATAGGAACAACCTTGTTTAATCCCAAGATAATTAAATAGGATTCACCATAAAAAGCCACAATAAAATCCAAACCGTGTCGGCGGCCATTTTTTGGAAGGTGAAACTAAAAAGGTACTTAGTTAAGCGTAATGTATACCGCGTGTAAACTCAATGATAAATGCTTGATACGCGCCGGGGCGGACTGCACGCTACACGGATCGGCTTTTAGCGGCGCTGTCCACCTGTGCCCTTATTCTGAATACCCACACACATTTTATATTCATACCGCATTCAAAAAATGTACTAACCTACTCATCATTCACCTCTTCAATGTTCAACGAATTGGAAGAGCCTTTTTATTATGCTAACTTTATTTCAGCAGTGTCGTCAATTTATTTTGTCTGAAGATTAAGTTACAATACAATAATTGTCTCCGAAATTCGGGATCGGTTACATATTTGGGTTTTGAGAAAATTTCTGTATAATGTTACTCGAAAAATTAGCATAATTTTACATTATTTCGTGAGATGTTGATGTGATGCCGTGTGTCTTGGTTACGAAACAAGTTTCATGCAAATCTAATATTGTGAGCTTGTACATACCGTGCAGAGTAATGTAGTAAAAGTTTATAACGATGACAGATTGGTGCCTCGGAGCCGCACTATAGTTCATCATGTAGCGGCTTCAACTTCCTCGTTCTTTTATTGCAAGAGACGGTTACATTTACGATAAAAAGTTATATTATTTTTTCACTTACAAACCAGAAATCTCTGTAAATTAAAACCGGCTCTTAGTTGAGTGTTGGTAACGCTTTAAGGATCGGCAAAGTCAGCGCAACAAGTTCAAAAAAAAAACAACATTCTATCTATTTTCAGTTCATTAACTTTAATGTTATGCTACGTTCAGACGCGCGCCGCGCAGCCCGGCGGGCTGCCTGGCGGGCAGCGCGGCGTGCAGCCCGTCGCGGGCAGGCGGACATTCAAGCTGTTCACACGCGCGCCGTCGTGTCAGTCAGTGCAAGAATGGCGAGCAGCGAGGATCTCGGTGTTGTTGCTGTCATAGCCTTTGGCTTAACTTATTTTTATTGGAAAAAGAATCAAAATGATGAACGACGTTAACAATTCCGCCATGTTGTAATCTCCGATCGTAGCGACTTTCTTAGAACGTTTAATCGTCACGAAAGCGCAGGAGAGACTGACTGCCCGCGCGCGTGTAAACAGTCGCCGGGCGCCCGCACATCCATCCTTTGAACTTGTGCCAAAAAACCGACACTCGCCCGATTCGCGGCATTCACAGGCACGGGCGCGTTCACGGGCTCGGGCGTACCGTTTACACGCTCGTGAACGTGACTGTGCCCGTTGAATGTCGATTTGAACGCGCGCGTGTGAACGTACCATTAGACTAGACTGTTACTCAATATGAGCCCATTAACAGTATGTGGTAGAGTAATATTGAAGCCTGCTATAACTCTGTGCTAAATCTAGCACCTACCGCCGGCAGCTATTTGCGGTGAACTAGGTTAAATTTGAATAAGCTCACAACTGGCGTTAGTCTTTATTCCAAAGTTTTACTCTATCGCCTCCCATGAACGTCACTACCTACAGCATGTTTTATATATGAGATACTGTGCAGTGTGAAGAAAGATGGGTTCTCGATACAGGTTAAGTTTTTGAGTAAGGTTCGGCTTCAACAGATATTGTGAGGTTAACTGTTTGATCGACAACGAAGAAAGGAGTCTCTCAGAGTGGTGTATGGTTGGAACTTGAAAAATGTTCAGGTAGTCTATATTCCATGATAGTGCTGGTGTAGGTTTTTACCTCTTAAATGATGATTTTATCTGCTCCCAATGTTCAGTTCACAGGAAGAGAGAACCTTTTGTTTTTATGTGTTAGAAACAGCCTGTACATGAATAGATATTCCTCGTATATATTAATTTAGCAACATGCAGGGAAGACTGAGTTGTGATACCTTGGATGCTCTATTTTCATAAATATCGGCCGACCTTTTACATACATCCGTGTTCGATAGAAGTTATGAGTCCTTTAATACTATTTTGTTATATTTGACAGATACTTGATTTGTTATATTTGATATATGTTTCCGGGAATATACGTGAATTTATAAGTATGTTTTGACACTTGACTTGACGTAAAAAAGTGCAAACTTTATTAGCCTAGTTTCAATGAATGATTTTGACTTTGACTTACGTGAGAAGCTTGGAGATAATTGTGATGCGTCCCATCAGCAGTATTCTTAAAAGTATGCCTATAATAGTACATTTAAACAAGAAACGAAAGCCATGACTTAAGCCCTTTCACATCTTTCCACCTGTCTATAAGGACGTTAAGGTATTCGAGAGGGTATCCTTTAACCTTTTTGTCTAGTAGGCATGTCAGACGTTGTCGAGACGTGTTTCCGGGTAGCCGCCGAGAAGGTACGGCGCGGAACCACCATGACGTGAATAACACGAAAAGAACTTAGCTCTTAAATGTCGACAATTTAGAAAATTACGTATTGATACACATTTCCTTTGAAGAATTCCTCAAATTGATCATAAACTGAATTTTGATGTAATTCAGACAAAAAATGGCAACAAAAGAAATCACTTTTATAATAATTGCAAGGATTCAATAGCCAGAACAAAAGCTGCAATAAATAACAAAATATTACAAAAATAAAATCTCCAATAGATTTCTCATTGTGCAGATTCCTGAACTTCACCGCTGGACACAATTATAGCCTTCTCAACAAATAAACTTCCATTGTTCCATTTCCAACGGCAAATAAAGGAGCATTTTCGTCGATAAACCGGCCAGTGTCCAGTTCTTCGACACGGATTGTTAACAGTTGTTGTTCATTTGAGCGCGACGCGTGACAACGACACTCGCGATCCTGTTGTCTTGCAACAACTGACGTTGTCAGCTTTATTGTTAGAACAACAACAACTATTCGTTCGCGTTGGACGGTGATGGGTTCGGGTTTAAATGTTGGTGGTTTATAGAAAAATGTTTTATGAGGTGTTTGTTTCAGTAGGTGTTTATGAAGGATGGTTTTGATGATTGTGATTAAAAAAAAGTTTCACAAAAATACTGTCAGCGGTGCCGGAGGGAACAGTCAGCAATAAGCAAACTTCGGGCCTTCAAGTACACAATCCTTGTCATACACAAAAAAACCGACAAAGCAACCACTGCTTTTACAACTTGCAAAAAGCTAATAAGTACAGCCAGAATACAGAATTATGACAGGAAAAACAGAGATTAACATCACGTCCCTCGGGTTCTGCCAAAAGGACTACTCAGGAAATGAAGGTTGTCTGTAGGGCTGCGCCATTTCCGTGCGGCCCGGACGAGCTCGCTAAACAGGGAGCTCTATTATCGCGGCTCTGTCATCTGCGATGCTCTCTCGCATCGCGCCTCTATTGTGAACTCGCCTTTTGTCTGTGCTCCTTCAGGATAGACGCACACTAAGTGGTGGTATCGAAGGATGTGTTGAGAAATGATTAGCTGTTGTAGTCTTGATTGGAATGTGGTTATTGAAGAATTATTTTAAGTGAGCTGAGATTATAATATTCCGAACAAAAAGTTTGTCAACTCTCAACCCAATAATTCGAAGTCAATATCATTTAATAGCAAACTAACCGAGTGTTCCTTTTTGAATTTGCCGTCTACGACATAAAGTCATTTCAAACTTTTCGTCGTAATATGACAGATATGTACACTATATTAAATAGTGTATTACATAACTGTCATATGTAGAGGTAATTATGCCCAAGACTAAAATTGTCTTGTTATTACCAAGACTTTCTTTCCAATATATGTAATATTTACACCAGTTACCATTAAAGTTTTAAAAATAAAATGTCCCTCTTTTAAAGAAGGATCGCGTGCGCGTCGTTCCTAACTAGTGTGTCCCCGGTTCATGTGATGTAAACAGACATTTCCGTACTCCTTACAGTCTGATCTTTGTGGTGTGTTTGCGCTATTGAACGAAGCCACTCGACCGTGTAATTGTAGCCTTTGCTGGAGATTTAAACTACACCCTACCTACCGTAGTAATGGCTTGTTTATTTCGTCCGATGTGTAAGAGAACTATAGTATGTGGAGGGCTCAATTAAAGGTGCAGAACGCGATATATTACATATCTTCCAGAACTTTTAACTGTTCATTTGAAGACGTATCATACCTACAATAAATGAAAAATATATTTTACTTTTCAAGACTACTTTTCAAAAGAAACATGAAAACTTTTCTCTCCTTTAACGGAGAATTTTCGTGTTTCCCAGGTATATTTTACCGTGTGACCGTTGAAAATACATTGTCAATAAAGTAGGCGACATTAAAGGGAATCCGTGGGTATAATCGGGCACAACAGGCTTGAGTGTCGGCGAGACGGATACAAGTGCGGCTTATCTACGCCGGATGTAAGCCGTGTGCTACGGCCGATATTACGGCCTTACATATCGAGCACAGATTTACCTAATACGGGAATAATGTAATACACTTATTCCGTACAATGTTGTAGTAATTTTTATTATTGAAACGCTATTGATTGAAGAAAAAATACTAATTAGATACTTGAATGGCAAAACTACTTTTATTATTAAGCTTTATAAGTATCTAATGTTGTTCATAAAGAACGAAAATGAATAGAACAAAAGAAAACTATTGTTTATAAGGTAAAGACGACCTTTGTTAATATTTATAGGATAATAACGTTTTGTAGCCGTTGCCGGTTGATGAGTACTTTCAATGTTAACTGACTAGGAAAACTAGCGACGGTACTGCGTGCTTTATGCTCGAGAGAAGCTTAGCGATAAACTATTGATTACGACATGCTCCACTGCGTGCCCTGATAAATGGCTCTAAGCTAGACTTGACTACACATTGAATTACCCAAAGGCAAGATCGCTTGTTTAAGAACATTGTACCACAATTTCTTCGTAATTGTATTGTAATCTTTCAAATTACCCTAAAGCCATTAAAATAATAAATAATTATAAAACCATTAAAATAAAAACTTGTCCGGTACGCAAGACTTTTTCAAAGAAGCACGAAGCGGAACGGAAAAACTCGAGCACGAATAGCAATTAATTCCAACCCAATAATCGTCTGTTAAGTCAAACCGATTTTAAATAGTATCCCGATACGTTTGGAGCGAGGGCGTTTAGAGATGGCCGCTGGCTCTTTGTTTCACTAAAGCCGAAAGCCGATAGATTTAGTGAGACTAAGGACGAGCCTGGAGGAATTAATACCGGCATGAATAAAACGTTCAGTACCAACACTTGATCGCGGACGGCTTAATAGATTTTATAAAGTAAACGCTGTATAAAATGTTGTCTGAACAAACTCCGCCTTGAATATTCGAGCCGTCGGTCCATTTGTGACGTAGATTACATTTTTGTATCTGGTAATTGTGGTACTTACTTGTATTTATTTGTAGTTTTAAGTTTATGAAGAAAGTGGAGATGAGTTTAAGTTGTTCTTCCTTCTGAAGAGGGTTTATACACACGTCAGGGCATGTATAGGGTACGAATGCAGTTTACAATGTGCTATGTAACCATTAGAGTACCATCACGTGTTTTACGTTACTTAACAGTTTTGGTTGTAATTAGAGGTTAAACTATTATACAACTATACTAAATGCATAATATATGTGTTTTTAGTAATATACCACTAGATGAATACTATCCAATTTTCCAAAACGTGTGTAGATAGATATATCGTCAAAAAGATGTTTCACAAACACTACTACACATAACGTTTGATGAGGTAAATACTGTCAGGTGGTTACTTGATGAGTTTCAGACAAGAATTAACTGAGAAGCCTTTTATACTTGTATGAATATTAAAATACACAGACTTTCTCCGCTGTGGTGGAACTTTCTTGTTTAGCTAACTAATGCATAACGTGAACGACTTAACCATTACTCGAGTTAATAAACATTTTATGCTATCTAAACTCTCTACCTACTAAAATGCGTGACTGTATCATAGAGAAGCATATATACAGGTATATAAGCAATCAGGGAGGAAGCGAGTATGTTGGAAGCATAGTCTATCGCGAAAATACTTAAGATCTCTTACTACTGTGGTGATGAAAAATACGTACGTTCTATTTGTCGTACTCACCTCAATTATTACTTCAAGATGAATTTATTAAGTTCCTAAAGTTATCAAATCAATCTTCACTGTTTCTCTTTCATTAATGAAGTCCTATAGCAAATTAAGGTGGATACAGTCATCTCGAAACTTTGGTTTACTTTTTAGTTTTGTTTATTCAACGCAACTGCGGGTCCAACGACGGAAGGGACGGGGAAGTCCCCGGGGTCGGTGAATAAGCGCATTTTGAGGATATTTACCTTTTCACTTACTTTACGGACCTTGTCAATGTACCTGATAATGCTTAGGTGTATTTGGATAGGTATTTTCACGTAAGCTCTATATTTTTTTTTACTAGTCAGACCTATTTTTTAAACTAAAGAAGTATAGTCATGTAACTTAAGGACTAACTTAACACATTTGCCCAGTAAACTAAAATCACTTAGTTTAGAACCTTGTCGACATATACCCACAAAAACCTGATAATGCTTAGGTGTGGTATGATCATGACTACGTAATATCACGCACATCTCTCTCTCTCATTTTTCATCATCCTAAGTCACAGGCTATTATTTACCCAGTACCTACAACCAAACACGGAATACCTCATCCTTAAAATAATGCTAATATCTTCAAATAAACAGTTACCTAGGCTCTGAGAGTTGCCCTTTGACAGTTGTCCGTAAAGTTTAGCGTGTGCGCGACAGTACAAGTTGCGGACAGTCGCGGCTTGTCTCGAAGTGCCGTGAACTGAACGGTAGAGAGATCTGTTGCTACTGCCTGTACGTAAGTAATTTGGAGCCTGTTTGTATTGGGACTTGACTATTATGGTTGCATGTGTTATGATCAAAATATCTGGTCTAACTACTATCAGGACTAAATATTTATGAACACGAAGGATTGTCGACACAACTGGACTAATACGACCGAAAAGTACGTTAGACCCAAAAGATGCAAATTCTGAAAAGCATTCGTTTAAAAATCCGTTTGTTCTAAGCTGTGTGTATACCGTTACTAGATATCTACACTAACACAGCGCGCGGGAAGATTTATGCTTACAACGACATTATTAAGTACTCAAAGTACTTAGTTGCGAGCTAAAAGGATTGCCATCGATACGGCTACTAAGTAGCGAAGTGTTTTTCCTTAAAAGCAAGATCAGTCGCGTCTAGACCTTACCTGCGAGGCATTAAACTGAAACTACCCCCAACTTCTTAATGTGTTGTATTACAAAGTTGCAAAAGAGGAACTTCTAAATTTACATGGAACATGATTGCATGCTAGAACTTAGTAAACTGCTGCCATTGAAAGAACTTAGTTTAGGCATGTTACTCGCAGCGAATTTACTGACGACCGTTCATACCTCGACACGGAATATTACACGAACTTTGTTCTTGTCACAATAACTTGTGTACGTGGGCGTTCTGTATAGGGGAAGTAATTGATTTAGCTCGTTAAGTAATATTGGACGGCGGCTTAATTCTGTAATTTATTAGGAATATTCCTGATTGTTCAGGTATTAAATTAATATCTTACTTCTATTTTGATACACCGATACTCGATGGGGCCAAAATGATTGATTGCTTTCCTAGAACTGGTCCAAAATATCGGAGTTCGCATTTGCAAATACTAGCTGAATACGGCCAATACCTATTAATATTTTACATGAAGCAAATACACCGTGACTTCCACACACAATAATTGGTACTAGAAGATACTCCTTATTTAGAACAGTGGTCAGACTTTTGAACAATGATAACCTACTTTTATGCCTGTTATTTTCATGTCTTGGTCTTGGGAGTTAGAATACGATACCACAAAAGCTCCAACGGCGGATCCAGGGGGTAGGTCACAAGGTCATGACCCCCCCCTGGGCCAGGTTCAGGACCTAAGAGGACCAATAATTGAAATGGTTAAACACGATGTTTTATGTTTTTGTTATAAGTATAAGATAATTTTTATTCCGAGTGAATAGGTAGATACCTACATAGTTACAGGTAGAGTAGTTTTGCTGAAGAATTCGTGCTCGCAACGCTCACTCTCTATTCTTTATTTACTCTTTATCCGTACCTACCCAAAAGGAGGAAACAGGACCGTGTTACTAAGAATCTGCTGTCCGGGTTGTCTACATAACATGCTGTATCTCATGCAGGGCCGTCTTAACCTATGGTGCAGGGTGTGCGAATAACCCGGGCGCCTCGATCTCAGGGGCGCCGCGGGACGCCCCACCACCAGGAAATTTCGAAGAAATTACACCCGTTCGATAAGGAAGTTCCACATTGTATCATGATACTGACAAAAAAGTCGCCTTCGCTTTCGAAAAAATTCTAGCTCGCTACGCTCGCGAGTAAATGACTATGTCTGTACTGTATTTCTGATTGTTTATTATTTTTATTGACGCACCGAATCAACGAACACAAATGGCACTCGCTCTAATCACGGTTCCTTTTTATTTGTACGTAATTCCCAGTCTGATTTGTGAGTCTTCAAACAAATAATTTAAAAAAGTCGCGCTCGCTGCGCTCGCGACTATTGTTGCTTTACAGTGTGCTTAATCAGGTACTTTTGTGTCGTAGGCTCAAAAAATTTCGCGCTCGCTTCGCTCGCGCAATATTATATATGCTTCGCCTCGATAACTTCATAAGTCAAATATAGCAAAAAAAAAAATATTAACGGAGTCCTCAAAAACAAAACAGTTTGCGCTTCCGACTGCTTGTTACTTTAACTTTTTGTGTCCCAAAATTAAAAAATTTGCGCGCTCGCTTCGCTCGCGCTAAATTTTACAATTACGTTGTCCAGTCTCGACTTTCATAACTTAAATCTGGCCAACAGTTTGAGCCTACAATGATTTGGAAACATTTTTTTAAGTCCTTTACCTACTTATTTATATTCCTTGTAAAGTACTTCGATCAGTATGTACTACTCAAAATCTTTCAATAGATACATAGGTGGCGCTTGGGTGATGATTGCACCCAGGCGCTACATGAGCTAGAGACAGCCCTGATCTCATGAACCCTTACCAATAGTAAGACAATTGAAGTTTTCACAGAAAATGTTTTACTGTTGCTGCAATAAAAAACGTACGCGGCCTTTTCTGCGTACACAATACTTTTCAAACGTTTAGTCCTGAAAAAATTCTCGCGCTTTCTTGTATTTGTGCTGTATATTTGTTATACAGAAAGAAAGCGTTTTCATCTACTTTTAGTTCTCGAACTGAAAAAAAATTTTCGCGCTCGCTTCGCTCGCGCTTTTTTCAATTTCGCGTCTCTGATTATGTCCAAGAAATCGCGTTCGCTCAGCTCGGACCATTTTCTACATAAAAACACTTTTTTAACCTTAGTCCTCGACCTGAACAAAAATTTTCGAGCTCGCTACTATCGCGCTTATTGTATTTATACTACTACGTTTAATATTAAAAGAAGTATACGCTACAATATAATATTTTTTGTGACTTGACCACGACTGTGTGACCCCCCCCTGGCGCCGAAGCTGGATCCGCCCTTGAAAAGCTCTCGGAGGCGACCGGCTTACCACGTGCCCCACAACAACAAAAGTTTTGTGGTTTATCGACAGAACTTTCTCTTGTTGTTTGAAGTTATAACTAAGTATTTACTTTAATGCATAATACATCTACATATCTACATATGTTGCTATAAACAATAAAACTAACCACTTCATGTTTAGATCCGATAATGACAAAAGTAAAACGCAAAACACAGCCGTATTCCACAATAGGTACTTACCAGGTTAGTCTATTTTGTGTCCCAGTTAATCTGACTATATAGCAAGTATACTGCTCCGGAAAACAAAGCAGAGAAAAGCCAATTATCGATAGAAGCCGGTCCTTACCTGAATTTTGGAATACGGCACCGAAGTAAATGAAAATATACGACATCTCGTTAGTGTTGGCTGTACGTTCCAACTTGGGTGCAGGGATTTTGCTGGGCTTGGCTCGCTCGGGTCAGGTATCGATAGAGCTCGATACTAATTTGAGGTTTGGCACTCGGTTTTTAAACTATTAATATTGTGTGTGTTGTGTAAACAGATTAAAAAAAAAATGAAAAATTAAGACGTCTAGAAGTCTTAAAGAAGCTAGAACTCAATTAGTCACGAAAGCCTAATTAATTATCGTCAGTCCAATACAACACCGTAACGAGCTATATTTAGCTTACAGGTTTCAGTTTTTAATGAAACCTTATTTATTATTTACGTAACAAAAAACGTAATCAGCCAACTAGACTAGGTATATATAAGGTCTCAGTTTAATTAAGAATTAAATAAAAAACAAATAAAAGGCATCGTTCTCCGTGAAGTTACCGCGGAAGCTATAAAAGTCGCCGGAGTGAATTGGGTCATTACGGCGCATGTAGTTAATTAGCCTGCAATCTGCACTACTTAACTGCCAATGGACCGTTATGTTTATTCTATGTATTGCTTAGCTTTAGTCATTGATTCGTTCATTTTATTATGGGAAAATACAGCCTTGGCCAAAAGTATTGAGCACCCATGACATCTTTCAGTTTTACGCGGAGTATCAAATAGAAATAAAACAAAACTTTTTTTTTATTTGTAATTTACTATTTATTAATTGAAAATTAATATTTTGTGGGTCCACCCTTTGCCTTAATTAAAGCAGAAATTCTTTTTGGTAAACAGCTAACAAGATTTTTACAGTCTTCAGCAGTAATCGCGTTCCATTCTAGGCGCAGGTAGCGTTTCAATTCTTCTCTGTTGTTAATTGTGTGGTGCCTAACTCGACGCTTTAATAAACCCCATAAATGTTCTATGGGGTTCAGATCTGGCGACTAGGCAGGCCAGTCAAGAAGCTCTATGCTATTTTCCCGAAACCAAGTGCAGTGCGGGCAGATTTGTGGCAAGACGCGTTATCCTGCTGGAATTTATCACTATCCATGTTCGTGTCACCGAAAAGTTTCGTGAATGAAGGCAGCAACGCAGTTTCTAGCACATTTATGTACTTAGAAGAGTCCATGCGGCCCTCACACACGAACAATTCGCCAACTCCAGAATCGGTCATGCAACCCCAGTCCATTATACTGCCGCCGCCGTGTTTTACAGTTGGGACCACACACTCTGGCTTAAATTCTTCGCCCACCCGGCGACGCACCAAGGGTACACCAGGTGTACCAAAAATCTGCAATAAAGAGAAAAATGTTGAGTTCCGGAAATAAAAAGAACTTCCTCTATGCGTTTAGAATTTAAACCATTTTATATTATTTTGTGAGGGCATTAAATTGACTTACTCACCTCAAAGTTTCATTCGTCTGACCACACAACATTTGACCAATCTTCAGCGGTGAAAGTTCGGTGTTGTAAGGCCCATTTGGACCGAGCTTTTTTGTTGCTCTCGGAGAGCCATGGCTTCTTCCTAGCTTTACAGCCTTTCAGACCAGCTTCCTGAAGCCTTCTACGAGTAGTTCGAGCAGAAATTGTTTTCTTCATTTGCTCTGAAAACTCAGCAGCGAGCTCTGAAGATGTTTTTTTCCTATTTCTTAATGACTCTCTCAGTAACTGACGATCCTGACGGCCTATGGTGATGCGTTTGCGCCCGGTTCTCGGTCTATTTTGATGTGATCCGGTATCAGAGAATCGCTGAATAGCATAATGCACGGATCGGCGCGAACATTTGACAGTTTTGGAAATCTCTACTTGTGATTTCCCTTGCTCGTGCAAAAGCTGTATCTGCACTCGTTATTCTAAAGAAAGTTCGTTTCATTTTGGCATATCGTAACTATAACACTTAAAACTTTGAAATAAAATACCAAAGGCGCACTAGATCACTGGATGTTGTCACATCGAGCGATGGTAGCGAACTAGAAAATAAATTCAAAAATTGTAAAAGATACATTTTTTTGCACCCAGGTGTTTTATTGCCAGCTGCGGCATAAGTCATTGTTTTAAAATCTTTGTAGATAACCGATAAAAGAATACTTCAACGATAGATTCGAGTTTCTCCCATAATTACCGCGATCTAGCGAAATTTGTAAGGTGCTCAATACTTTTGGCCAAGGCTGTATGTGTACCCAGAAAATAATTTTGAACGTGTTTGACGTTTCATTAATTGAATTGTTATTTATAAGTTCACAGGTCCCAGAAAGCAAAAATACAGATTTCCGAATTTGTAAGTTTACCAATATTTTATACCACATATACACCAATATGTGTAAGGACAATATTTATTTCAAGCAATGAAGATATTATTAAGAGGCAAAAATATTCAAGCGTTTTATGCACAAAAGAAAGACGTTGGTGGATGAAAAAATATATTCAATATTTTATTAGAAAGTTTATTTTGCTCAAGTGAATTATGTCGCTCAAGAATACGGTACCGGTGGGTGGCCGCTCACAGCTGCTTACAAAGTTAAGAATAACGGTATTACAGTTTTGGCGCGAAACTTTTGCATAAACCTGCACTTAGTGCCCGGACGACAAACTTCACTGTTAAATAATAAACTTTAATGGCCTTTTGTTCATTTCAGTTTATTGTTATTTTTTTCCAGAGTAAATGAAGAAAGGGACTTTTTGAAATTTTGATAGCATCTTCCAAGGGCTGAAGTTTTAACGAGGTAGAAATTTAGTAGGCTTTAAAAGAATGTCGTGAACTTGGGACTGTGTTTAAGATAAAAGATTGGAAAGTGTTTCTTAATATCTGGCTCATCTGACTCGAAGAAAGTAGGAAAATAAAAAGTCAGCGATTAAAGTTTGACATGATTTAGTACGGGCTTATTTGTTTACAATGTTTTAAAATAGGCTTGTAATATCTCTGTTCTTTATATTTACTTTTACAAACAAATTCACAAACGTCTCTCTGTCTGAACTGTAAGACCGGCTAGATCTTCCTTAGAATTACCATTTCCATAACTTTGTTACGAACGCTGATGGCAGATGCTCCGCTTGAATAATAACAGAAGCCTAGGCCAAATTTTGTATAACGCTGGAAAGAAAGTCGATTAAAGAAAATTGGAAATTATGGGGCGCTGCGTGAATCAACCAAGGGTATGAAAACCCTACAGATTATGATTAGTTCAAAATAAAGGTCCGTATTGAAAGCTAACTGCCGACAGCACATGCAGCTTCTGCATGTAAAATGTCGAAATTTGGGAGCGTTACAGTTGGCATTTAAAACGTACCTTTATTCATCATCGACTTCTAAACAAGTACTCGTTGCATTCAACACGAATACCTTCATTGTTTAAAATTCGAATGCTTGATATTCATTAGCAATTTAGCATACCATCATCATAATACGGACGTCATTATGTTATTCCCGGATGAATAACACTGTTTGCGTATGTTACCAGTCATTGCCCAATGACTGGTAACATACGCAAACAGTGTATTAACTGCATAACTGGCTATTCTGTGCGCGCGTGCCACGGAACGTCCGAACACGTACGAATCATCACGTTCAGCTAAATTGTGCCTAACTAGCTAAACAGTATTGCGCGCAAAGGCTGGAATCATTAGTAATTTGTACCTCTATACATGTTGGTCATACATGTTTCGTATTATATAGTGCTGTGAATATAAGTAGTTTTACTTTATGCGGGCTTATAGTTTTTTTTTGTTTAATTATTTGGAAGCCATGTAATCAAATACTAACAAATGGGACATCATTACCTTAGTTGCCTTTCAGATGTATGAAAAAGAAAAATCTGCATTTTTTGCGATCGATTATTTATGCTATTTTATTTTGTTGTCTTTGAAAAAAAATTTTTTTTCGGATGTGAGTGCAGAGCTGTGGTATTTTCTAATCACAACTACGTAAGGGTTAACTATTTCCGAAATTCCATCTAAGTATCTATTTAAGTACAAGAAAAAAAATATGATTAAGCAAAATTATTTGCACTGCTCACGTTGCCAATGAGAATCTTTGGCGCCCGCATTGAAAGCAGATTGTTAAGTAGCGATCCTGATGGCTGGGCTGCGAACTTTGCTGAATCAGCTTACTAAGGATACACTCTCAGAGGCGCTCTAAATTCCCTGAATATTACCGCAAAATTGAACCTTAGGCAGCCGAGATGTTCTTTAGCAAGTCTAAATATGTAGATAACCTGAAACTGACGTAGTTAGCTGTGGAACAAGATAAATGTTTGAAAATTTAGCTTTGTTACCGAAGGCGACGCTAGAATAAAAAAAAGAAGTTTCTTATCGACATAAAAAATATTGATTTGATTTGCTGGTTATTTGTCCAGAGCAGGCAGAAAGTCCTAGGTATAGGTATACACCAACCTTATAATTTTTATTAATTTGAATCGTAATAGAAAATGTAACCTATAAAGTATTAAATTCTGAAGTTATATACGTATTTACATATCGGTACTTATATTAAATGAACGCGTCAGGTTAAATACTCTTTTGTAGGAACCCTCCTTCCTTCATCAGTGTTGATTGCAGTGTTCCGTCGCCGACAATGAGGAAATGTGTGAAAACCCATGGAATTAGACACGATACTTGTCTGAATACATTACTTTGAATTGTCTACACATTGGCGTTAGTATAAGTATTGGAGTAAATATACCTGCATAATACCTAACTGATTACTTTCGGCGTTAAAAAAAAATATAAAAAACGTTACCAAAAATAAGTTTACAATCGTCAACAATAAACCTTAGAATCTTGGTATCTCATAAGGTTTTTTCTTTGAAGTCCACATAAGCCTTATCTAATCCTAATCGGTTGTTATAAATAGAGGATTAAACTTAATATGTAAGTACGTGATAAACCTGTAGGTGTCTGAAGTATGAGAACAAAGTATTAAACCAGTGTTTTACTGTGTATGTACATTCTTGAAAATATTTATAGAGAGCTGATATTCGCTCAAATATTTACTTTACCTCTTACATATTTTAATAAAACAGTTTTTCATATCAAACATTATTCACTCATCCATTCATCATGTTTTTGTGAATATGTAGGTATCGCAAACAAAAAATACGAAAATAAATGTTTTCAATAACCAGCAAAATGTAAATATGAAAAAAGGTTCTTTATTGATATTAACATTTCGGTGTTCCAGCAGGTGAAATGTAATATCTGTGAATACGGATAACGCATTAGTAGAATTAATGTTCTGCGTTCCAACTTTGTCCGCCATTCTGAGGGAAATCGAGGCTCTTTTCCAATCTATTGAATGAGGAACCGATAATCTTGGGGGAACTCGTAATGCCTACTTATTATAGTTCGGCCATTCAGAGAATGCGTTCCTGACACGTCGCGATTGAACTGACGACGTAATAACATTCATTGATTATTGATATAATAATGTTGTTTTAATGCTCCTCAATTGTTAAAACGGTAAACAACCAGCAAAAATATTTTTATCGTAACTGCAACGCCATTGCAAAGTTACGTCGTCAGTTCAATCGCGACGTGTCAGGAACGCATTCTCTGAATGGCCGAACTATAGATGCATGCAAAGATTGATAGCTAACCGTACCCTTTCTGCTTTTGGCAAGGATACCACGTTCAAAACTTTGAATATGGAACATTCGATTTTAAATGTTTGGTGAAGAATATTTCAAAAATAGAACGTTATATTTGAGTGGTGCTTTTTAATACGCCAGTCTATTTATAATTTAACATTTATTTATGTCTTATTGAGAAGATATTTTAAAATTATACAGAAAATGAATTTATTAATTTCTGTTTGAAATGTTTTTGGTGAATAAATAAGACTATAAAAAAACTAAAACTATATTATCTTACAGCACAATTTTGCTTCGCTACGAAACTCTTTGTGTCTATGATTTTTTTATCTGTGAACACTGTGGAAAATAATATGGCGGGAATGAAAATACGGTGGAGTGCAAGTTAGCGAATTTTATCCACAAATCCACAACAGTTATAGTCATGGTTTTCGACATTCTATTAAAGAAGGAGTTTGTGTTTCATCACAATATCAGGCGAGTCACAACAAACTTACCGAGTACTTAAGTAAGTAGAACTTTAAACTTATCGACTTTCAACAGAAAAACTGTCAGAGTGTCTATTTCATAAGAAACTTATTTCTGGTTTAATTTACTTCAGTGAAAAGCCTTTATATGCCAATATGAGTCTCGATGACTATTAAGTAGGTAATCTTTCTTTGAGTCCAACAAATTAATGCACGCCGCGCGATGGCCGATCATAGTCCGCGAACAATTTTAATAGAATTAATATATTTCAGGCAAGCCCTGAATGTTGTTTATTTTAGACTAATTTGAATATTCTAATTAAATGTTTATTAAGAAAAGTTGTGGCCTTTAATAGCTTCACCTTGAAACATAACTTTTAAGAAAATAACGTTATTTTAAGTTACTTTTATTCGTATAACAAAACTTCGTCGTGAAAGAGTAATTTGCTTTGATTTCTATTAAGACAATCTTTGTCTCAGATATTTGCGCAGCTGTGTAAGGAATAGCTAGTTTAACAACACTTTACACATATTTATGTATTTGTTAAAAACCTTAAGCCATCGTATTTATTAAAAGCAACATTAGCTCGATTTAATACCTGGTTTATAGCGCTTATACGGTAATAATGAGAACCCATTAGGAGGTACAACACGAATGCCGTATATTTTCTTATACGGTACAAGCTCCCACATTTACAATCGCATTGCAACCCCAAAGCGGTTTGGTCCAGTAATAACCGGTATGAGCCGATTTGAATGCAACTGTGCCCGCTGCCCGTTTGCAATTAAATGTTTCCATTTCAATGGCGCACTGAAATAAGACAAACCTTGAATAGCTTTGAAAGTGGTTGTGGGGAATATTTCCATTCTGAAACGACAAAAGCTTGCTGCAGGTTTTTGTTTACATGTCAGGACTAAGTATTGTAAATTAGTATTGTGTTGTATGGGTATGTAGAAGGAATACCGTGAGCAGTTCAATAAACTATTAAACGAAAAATAAAAGCAAGTTGATTGATCAGTTTTCTCAGCGCAATGTGACGAAAGAACTATTTTACTGTATTACACACTAGCAAAATCTGTAATCAATAAATCAGCTCATTTTATTTATTACCTTGTTTTTCCGACTTTTATGTTCTTTACACCGTAGACATAATATAATTATATTTTGCTTAATCAACGTTGTCGAGCTTTACGACCATGTGAGACAAAGGAAAAACAGTACCTTACAAAATCATTTATTTAGTCAGTCAGAAAATCACCATATTTTTATTACATCACCAAATATTTTTATACTAGATAATTTTTATACTAAATAATAAAAATAAATTGTCAGTTCCAAGTTACTCCAGTCATTATTTTGTTTTTTTTTTTTTTGCTTTATATAACTTGGTTTGTTAAATTCATTAACTTCTTAAAATTAGTTTGTATATTTAATTCCTAGACCAACTTGCATTGTATATTATTGTACTTTCTCAGAGTCAACCCTTAAAATATTGTAAGCACTACATACCAAATGTATATATACCCATTATGTTTTAAAAAGAGTAACTATGGAGTTTCTTGCCCGTTCTTCTCCATAGGAAGCTACTTTTGGAATGGACAACTAGAATCAACCTTATTTATAATTTTTGACGTTCATAAGTGCTTGTAAAAGCCTAAATAAAATAAATGATTTGATTTGATTTGACTCCAAAACTATTTAATAAAATTGACGCAAAATTAAACGCAAATGATCATAAGAACGTATAGAGTACCGATTCGCCCATAAAATCAAACTTAAGTCTGTAGAATTAAGTTGGCCAGTGTAGCGTTTCAGTTGAGAGTAGTCGAGAACTCGAGGGCGGGTTTCAGTCGCTCGCGCCCAGTCCGCGTGCGAACGCCGTCGGGGAAACATGTGTTGACTCCCTTACCTCTTTTGGAGGGAAAACTTCGAACGATCTTCGTAAAGATGTTGAAGTAAAAATGTGTTAAAAATAATATGACTCTAGAACTGCAGTGTGTATTGTAAAGCATGTGGATTTTTGTGACTGTTTTGAAATCATGACTTAAATGGGTAGTTTGGAAAGCGGTGTTCAGTGATTGCGGAAATAATGAAAGGTTGGTTTTAGATTATTTTTTTCGGTTTTTATGCAAATTTTGTAATGAACGGTTTTATGATGAAAGTGTAGAGTTGAGGGTATTTTTACAAAATCTATTGGTATTGCAAAAAGAACTTGTTAATTTTTCGATAACGAAATTCAAAAGTTAAAGTGTTGATATAAGTTTTAAAAAAATATTGGAATACCTGCAAGCTAAAATCTCGGGAGTGTTAAACTTTTCACTTCTTTGCAACGATTTTACATAATTTGAAAGCTTTCAGAAGTAGCGCAGAATCTCTAGGGTTTACTCAACTTAAATTCTTTTCATACAAGATCATTCTTGGAAGAATGTTTGTAACTAAAAATACATACAACAAATAAATAATAATAAACTTATAACAAGTATCAAAAGCTTATTTCACTTTGAAAATATTTGTTAAATAAAGATTTAAAGAGATGGTATTGGCACGAAACAGAACATCATAAAAAAGCACGGTAGGCATTTTTTTCGGTTCAAAAAAGCATCGAAATTTCGTAGAATTTGCATCAGGCAGAAAACATGTTGGTAGCGAATAACCGAACTGAATTTCTTTTGGTGTTAAATAAAAAATTGTGGTATTTATAATACCAGTTATAGGTATTTTAGAATTGAACACCATTTATTCTACAAAATTCTATTCTATTCTATTTTAATTTATGGCAATCCGTGCCGATGACAATGTCGACGATTCTGCCAATGACAAGTGAATTCTACAAAATGATTATATTCTTCAGAAATGTAGGTTCCTAATACCCAGCACAACTATTAACTCATAATATAAAAGCTACATTTCAACATACGAATGTGTGAACTAAAATCTCAATTTAAAAGCTGAGCAATGTTCCCGGCAAGTGGGTCGCACCTCGGCAGTAAATAAACCGTCACCCCTCACGATAGAGGTTCGTACTGATTTATGTTATGACCCCGGTATGAACGACACCGCCGCTTCATCTTGAAATAGTGAAAATATACATATTTTTACGCTCGTATTGACAAGTAATGTATAGCGTAGGTGTATCTAGTTTCGTATCAAAGTATCGTTTTGAATGCTGAAGTGTTGCATTTCTTCTGAGAATTTATTTGTGCAGATGAAAATACCCAGTACCTATAATATTATTTTCAGAAATAGTAAACTTAAGCTTTGCTTTGAATTCTTATCTAACTTAAAATGAGATTTCCGCAAAATATTATAAGCACCGTTTGAAATTAAGCAAAACAGAAAACGAACCGCTAACGAATGGGATTCTTAGAAGCCACGCAATCTACCAAAAGGCCAGTTTAATTTACTAGTGAAAAGTGCTGACTCCAAGCATTTTATACAAAGCGTTCCTTGAAAAAGTTTTAAAACGCAACTCAGCGTTCGATCCGGCAGTTGATTCGTTTTGGTTCACTTTTGATGGATTATGCCAGGGAGAACAACTTCGTGGATGCAGAATGTTAAAACGTTAAAGGAAATTAAAGTTGAACTTTTTGAAACAAACACTCGTGTAACTGTTTTCGTATTTCTGGATGCTCTCTCTACTTAATTATGATTTATGGTGAATTAATTGTAATCAAGACTAATTTCTAAATGTTCATTCTACTAATGGCCGAATTTTATTCAATGTTTACGCTTATTGAGAAAACGCGTCGTTTTGCATTTTGAACAAACAATTCTAATAATAATTGATTTGGATAAATGGAATCGTGGTTTTTTCACGATCCAAGGATTGTTGTTATTCTATTGGTTGGATCTAACATCCAAGCGACAATGCTCGGTTTTGCGAAGCGCAGAAAAACCGAACGCAAAATCTGATCGGAGTGTAAATATTTATTTCTGAGAAATTATGCTGTACGCTACTGGTTATAAAATTACCTACGAAATGTCAGGTATTCGCAGTTATTATTAAACTGATTAAACATTCATCTAAAAATATTTGAAATACCGTACCTACTAAGCGCTTTCTAATACTAAGTAATATTATTTTTAGAAAAGCTCGCTGATAAAATATTTTTGTAGAGTCAATTTATAGGAAAAATATTATTTTTAATCTGGAACACTTTCTCTCAACGCTTTTAACGACTTCAGAATAGAGGTAGAGGTTCTATGGTCACTTTATGTCATACGAATTCTCCATTATTTGTGAACTGTTTTTCAAACATACTTCTTGTTTCAGAGTACAAGCTGCCATGGATGCTAATAACTCTGGCAGTACTAGAAGCGGTAGGCGCAACCGACAAGCGGCCGCGGTTTGTCACAGAACCGCCGGCGCGCGTGCTGTGGCCCGCCACGAGAGGCGCGCACGCTCTCTGCCGGGCAACCGGTCACCCGCCCCCGGACGTGCATTGGGTCACCGCTGAAGGACAACTGTTGACCACTATACCCGGATTAAGGTGAGATTATCTATAAGTTTATTTTATAAAAAAAGGATTACCGCTAGTTTTTAATAGGTAGGCATTATAATGCTATTTGTGTAATGCTATTACATGATTAATAAGATTAATAAGAGGTTAAGCATCACTAAAATATTCAACGATATTCACAAAACCATTGACAATTCGAAACTACCATTTGCCTATTGCTAATCCACAAACGAATGAAAACAATAAATCATAAATTGCAATAAAATTGAACTTTTTCTATTTCATATTGGCCAATCCGCCGATGCAACAATTCACTGAACATTGGACTATTACATTTTTAACAAGCCAGTAGCATTGTAGACCGTATGACGTAGGACATGGATTTCCATTAAAATTGTTCGACATAAATTCCCAATTAACGGTATATTCGGTTTTAGGTGATAATGGAGGAAATGGGAATAATTCTGCTAACAGATTATTACGTATTGTGTATTACTTAATGGTGGATGCATAGGTTTAATACATTACGAGGTTGTTATTTACTATTAAGCTATTGTTTAAAGTCTCACGCTGTCATGGCTTTGAAGCGCAATAATACTTTTTCAGATTAAATTATACTGAAAAAATCCTAAAGAGTCGAGTAAAGATTTTTCCAATAGATACCTAAATAGTTTTCTAAGCGCTATTTTGTACGTAGTCTTGTGGCACTCTCAGCGTTCTAAAGAGTTAGCGCGACTGATCGTCTGATCGGTCTTTAGATTGCTTCAGGATTGGGTGTTAGGGTGCAGGCGAAAGTCGGCGACGGGTCCATTAAATAAACTACTCGAACTTCACCTATATTTTACAAGAAAGCGATACCGGAGTGAGCAAGTTAATATTTACTGCGAGCACCCCAGGCGAATGCCTTCGCTACGTTCTGAAACACGTGTACTAGTTGAATATTTTACTTTGAATTTATGTTACATTACATATCAATTAGGAAACTCATAAGATCAAGTGGTTGAATGTTTGGAGAGTTGACATACATAGATACTAAAGATTTGAACTTTGTGCTTGGCTTTGAGTATAATTGAGAAATCACTTCATGTATTTACAACATCTTAATGTATTGCTGTATTTCTCTAACGTCCCCGTTTTTAGTGTTCCTAGTGTAGATACGGTGTTTATCGTGTTACACTTGTTGTTTTTATAGTAAGCCGGTAGTAGGTAAGAGAGTTTTACAAGCTACAACATTGTAATGTAACTCACTTTTGAATTAGACAAGGCATGTCAAAAGAACATTTTTTTTCACTTTTTAGCCTTGTATTTCCTCCTTACGGCAATATTAATTAAAAATAAGTGAACAGCGATGCTTCCGCAAAATAAAACATCCATCTCTAAAAGCTTATGACAAAGTTGTGTCAATTAATCTCGGTTGAAATTTCACAAGAAAAATGTATCAACATTACGCAAGCACCGGGTGTCCCAAAGTTTTTGCTTCACAGTGTCTAATGACTAACAGCAAGCGACTCGACGAGTTTTGTATTTTTAATAAGGCCTTGTGTAAGTGTGCCGGCGACTTCACCAACTTTGCCGAAGAGACATTTAAAACTTTGCAGCCAAAGTTTCTTAGCATTTTACTTACTACTTTAAAGTTATTTTAAAAGTGCATTAAGATAACATGCATTGTTATTGACTGGCGATTGGAGTGATTGATGAGTTTTCTCTTAAATGAGCCATGAGAGTTTTGTTTCGAACACTTAGATTGAATTTAGCTTGGGTATTTCTCTATACAAAACTGTATAGACTCACTTTGAAATATTGCTCTTATTACTACTAATTAAACCGACAACATAAAACAACAAGTTTACTTTAACATCTTACAAAATAAAAATAAAGACCTTGCACGAATGTTCTATTCATCTTATAGAGTAGCTGAATGAAACGTAGCCAATGCTCAATTAACGTTTTCTGCGAGAGCAACACAGTCACAAAATGATGTGTGGGGTAACTAATTCGAGTTTCCCCGCGGGGTGCCGCTAATAAATTGGCAGAGTTTCCGATCAGAGTCCGTTAAGGGTAAGTTGCGAGGCGAGGACGTGTTGGAGGGACCTACCTATGTGTTGAGTTGAAAACTTTGCCGATCTCCGATACACTTCCAAGGCGCAATTACTAAAGTCTTCAGTGTTCGCTAACTTAACGCTGTACCAAATTCTCAGCAAGAGAATCTTGATGTAGTCTTCAGAAATTTGAAAGTATTAGTAAATTGCTCCCGTGCTTTTGTCTATTATATGAAAAGACGTTTTGTTCTCACACATCTCAGATAAGTATTAATAATTTTGCTCGTCTTTACTTACATCTCTGTTAAAAGAGCGACAAAGAATTGCAAAAATGGACATTCCAATATGTGACATGTTCATTTTATTGCAAGCGCAGTTCACTATTTAAGATAGTCTGCCTGAATTATAGTCCTGAAAATATACGATGTACCACGTCGTACACATGTTGTATGTTGTTCATTAGTGCCATTACATGTCCTGAGCGGCTGCCAACTTACACCAAAAAAGAACACACAATAACATCATAATGTTGGAATAAACGAACTTTTGCGAACGCAGTAAATAATACTGAAATTATAACAGCGCACTTGAAAACCAGATTTCGTTTTGAAAATAATTTCCATTGCCCCAAGTAAAATATTACTGGGGGCACTTATCCTGTAGAAATGTAACAAGACGCTGGTTCGGCGTAACGAGCAAGTAACTCTCAATTGCCATACACTCCACTCCCGGCGACGGCAAAGTGAGCATGAAACAAACGATTATGGTGACAGTTGACTTATAGCCAGCGAGCAGCGATAAATGGCCACGGCACGTTCACACGCTACCATATTTTTTCAACGATGCTAGCTTGTTTCAAATGTAATTCTTATATCGTAGTAAGACAGCTTCTTCACAAGAAATCTTAGAAAAATACTCATTTTATATGTGTACAGAACCCATTTTAAGCACGATTAAACATTAGCCAGAGGTTGTTTTAGTATTAAGTATCAGTTAATACTTTAGGTGCCCGTCCCAATTGTTTGAACGCTAATGGAATCTATTGTTACAGAGCTGATAGTGGCTAGACAAGAGGGATCTCGTTTAACGTGATTCCACATTCCATTATCGGCATGATTATGTTTGGTCCCTTGACAACACAGGGATATTACGTTTCGCTTCACAAACTATCAAGGTTATTTTACGTCTTCATTAAAAATCACCGAGAATTATGTAGTCTGCGGCTTGTTATGACACTGTCAGACTTAAAGTTTTCGCATACTGAACGGGAGTGGCAAGTTAGCGACACCAAGTAGCGTGAAACTTAAATAAACCTTGTAGGTACAGCTCTCCGTGAAGGCATGAGGGTCGTTTTCTATATTCTGTGCGGTAAAATAAATGTAGTTTGGGTTAGTTACGTATCACGTCCAACTCGTGTCAGCAGTAAGAAGTAACAAGGCGTTGTTTACTCTCGCCGAGTTGGAAACTTTTGGACATTTCACCTGTGAACTTACTTTAAGGTTTATTCGTGGAGATAGCTCGCCTGAGCACACGATAACCAGGTACACAATTTCTGAATGAAACTTGTTGGGAAATAAAAATGGACAGGTCATTTATTTTCCTGTTATATGAAAGCTGAAAAATATTTTCGTCATGAGACTTTAAAAACACCGCTACGGAATTCCTGTGTTCATGTCGTAAATTATCAATATTGTATTTAAGCATGTTTTTATTTCACTTTCCACTTTGCCTTACATAAAATAATTCGTCCTCCGAACGTTCAATCTAATCACATTGTTTCAACGCAGAACTAAGCCCAGATACCAAAACATTGGAATAGAAAATTAGATTTCCATTTCCATATCAATAGGTAGGTAGACAAAGTTGTATAGCACGTTTATGTCAGCGGAAAATTGGCAATGATCGAATATCGAGACGGCTGAAGATAACCTGTCAGCAACGACTGTGTGATGACGGGAAGAGATTGAATATAATGGCACTCTTTATAGTTATGATCACGTAACGCACGTTGCGTAACGTTCCTTCAGTATATGTTTTGTAAAAATGTAGCAGCATTCATTTTAGATTAAAAAAAAACATAGAAACATTCTTAAATAGATATGTTTGAAGTGTTGTGGTGTTAAAACCGATTCAGTAAATCGAAAGTTTGTTTTGGGTAAATGAAAATTTGGAAAATGTTGGTTTAAGGATAGGTAATAGTATGATCTTATAAAGAAAACATTTCAAACTACATGTTGCTTTGTTCTTGAGATAAAAAAGGCAGTTGAGATTTGAGCTTGAACTAAAATTTGCAAAAAATAACGTTACCTTAAATCAATCACGACGTCATACAGAAAAAATCTAATTAGGTATTATAAAGTTATGAAAGTAGCATAAAAACGGAAATTTATACTTTAGCCGAGAATTGAAAGTAGGGAGAAAAGGAGTCGTCGAAAGCAATAATTTATAGTTTAAGATAATTTATCGGGACTGGTTTTTATCATACCTACGTCCATAGTATACCTATATACCAATAAAGGAAATTTAATAGGAAAGATCTGTGATTTTTTTTTTTTTACACTTTAATATATAAGCTGTTGTTTTGCATCCGTGCCATATTCAAGGTCGTCATTATGCTAATGATTCTCGACCCAAATTACCAATAAAATGGGTACGTATTTTTTTTTTCCGAATTCCGTCAATGTCATCTAGCCGAATTTAAACATGGCGCGTGTGTTACTGGCCTTAAAACCGTGCTGCGCCCTCACACAAACGCAAACACAAAGCATACGCAACGATTATTCATAAATTTCATTCATAAAATTGGATTACTTCTGAAATGCTACGACATTACAATGACAAAAAAAGCAGTGCATATTAACTATTTCCCGTCTTCTGTAATTCCAATCGATTATTTACGTATTTTATGTCCTCCTCCTGAAGTATGGCACAAATGCAAATCGACACCTTGTATAATTTATACGAAACGTATTATTCTATCACTCACTGAATACGATTGACAACCTTAACAACTTATAATCTTATTAAATCATTGTTAACATTTAGAAGCATGAGTTAGAACTTGTTCCAGTAGTTATTGTTTTTCTTCCACCACAGTCTGGTGCACTAATTAAATTCTTTATGCTTCTGGAAATAACCCAGTAAATAGATTCATAACTCTGATTAAAATAACAATTTCATAACAAAGCATTATTCAACGAAGAAACAATGATTAAGAGCTCCTTTCTAACTAATTAACCCACGGAATTAACCATACTTCGATGTTATGCTCGGAAGACAAATTTTATTTAAACTAAGAAATTCTTCATACCAATACATTTCTTGATTGAGTCTCGCTCTCTGAAGCCAATATAGCCATTAGTTCTCGTACATTACACCTAGTTTTACTGCCCGTCGCCGTCGTTACAATCACTCTCAAATTAACTTACTATGAAGTTTCTAACTCCCGTAAATGGAAGTTTCTAGAGGCCAAAAGAATCTTTAACCATATTTGTAGTCGACTTTTATTGATAAAGAGTAGGTATAAACGTTATTTTGTTGTAACATGGTGTACTTATAAAACCGCTAAGACGTAGTCCTGAAAACGTAGAACTACGCTACTAAGAACTACGTAAGTAAACCTTTAATGCTAGTTTCATTAAACGGAATAAACGGCTAACTTCTATCATATTTAATATGTCAATAAAAGATTCGATAAAACTGTGCCTCAGAAAGTGATTTTCTTTATTCCAAGAAGTGTAATCTAAATCTGTTTGTTCTATTTGTTACAAACGGAGGTAATTCCAAGAAGAAATTATATTCCTATTTTTGAATAAACCTACTTTTAGCGGAAATATTTTCACCGAAACGTAATTCGCCTATAAAAACGCGCCTACATTTCAGCTTTAATATCGGAAGCTTAAAAAAGGATTTTAAGATGATCACAAATATCATGCATGAACGTAAAGAAGTTGGCGCTTAAGGAAATGGCTGTATCTTTACTGCTAACGATTACCGTCATAACGTACTTTTATACGAGCCAAGTTCCATCTCTTAGTCGGCTGTTCCATACCGATACCGCCGGTTAAAGTTTTGACGCGTTGTAAACGAGCCTCTTACATCTTGACAAATGAATGGAAATGAAACCGCATGATGACAGTAATTCGTTCAAGTTTTTCGGAGCAGGTAACTTGGTGCATACGTTTTGCGGTTGCGGTGTTCAAATTGGAATAGGGGAAACTCGAAGGTGGAATTTTGAGATCATTTCTGGTGTAACTAAGACTGATGTTCTGAACTAAGTTTCTAGCTATTATTTAAATCTGGCCAAGATTCATGCTGTTCTGATACACAGATATTTTATTCGTAAAATGTATTTATGACACATGTTCTTTGTATGGCGAGCAATAATCGAATGTCAATCATTTTGGTAAATGTTCGAAGCTAGATGTCTCGTCAGAATAATTACATGTCGACCATTTTCGAATTCATCATTTTCTTGTTTATGCATCATTCAGCGTTGTTTATGCAGGTTTTGAGTGACTGATTGCTTACCGAATAATAATGCCTCGTAAGTCAGTTTGGAAGAGTATTTATTAGGTAATTTTATTCTTAAAAAGTAAATATCATAAATGCAAAAGCCCTACGATACGGAATTACCACAGAAATATCCTAAGGGTAAAGAAATATTATGCCCGAAATAAAGCTGTGATTAATCGACAATGCGAGTTTTAAATCGGTATCCCTATAATATTGGGTCTATCACATGGAATTGGTTAAGCAGGCACACTACCTAGGGCCGCGAATTAGTACAAACTCGATTTGAGAAACACATTTGAAACGGTGGATATAGGTAGATCGTGTAGAAAACATGTGAACCTTGTCTACCACAAAAAAACGGGTAAAATTCTTAACACTTGCAGGGACCGCTATTTTTAATTAGTTTCTAATTAAAGCGTATCTGATTCTTTCAGCTTTTCATTTCCTTTAGTCAAGTCCTTGGTAACTAGAGCAATTATATTATTTCCAGTTTTTCAGTTGACAAGCGTCTACTGCAGAATAATAGATATTGTAGCTGTGCCATTTCTATTTGATAGCTATCAATTTAGCTCTAAGTACGCAGTTTTATGTCGAGTGCAGAAGCCTTGTTACGATATGACCAGATAAAATGGTCCACATTTCAGTGCAAGAGAGATGTGAAATTATTCGTCTAATAGTAGTCCCCTTTTGGTACCGTTCCGTAAGCTCTAAGTAGAATAAATAAGAAATACAATATTCACTCATATGTTTTCAATTTTTTAAGTCGGGCGTCACTATACATAGACTTAGCATTTTTTTAAATCTTTTTTTCCAGTTAGTTGTTAAGGAAATATTTTTGCCCTAGGCACGTGCTAAGTGACGGCAGGCTAGTGGTTGGGGCAAGACGTTCGCTGATGGACGCGGGTAGCGGCGCTGGAGCAATGCTGAGGTGCCGGGCATCCAACCGAGCGGGAACAGTGCTTTCCAGACCTGTTATGTTACAACCTGGTGAGTTCTATGTTATTTAATCCAAGACTATGTTTTTTTCTAAAAATAATGTTGGGGTATAGTTTAAGAGCACTTTCTACAAAACAATAAATATCAAAATTGTTCTCACGTTTGTAGAGATCTGAACTGATTACAAATATCATACATTTGCGACTACTTGTGTTTCTTTATTACCATAATTATAATACAAAATTAGCCAAATTCTGTTCTAACAAAAGGTACCTATTTATTCAAACAAAGAGATTTATTCGGGTTTGACCTCGTAAAGCAACATTTGTAATGAATAAATAATTGCGGACCGAAAATATTTATTATTTTGATCGTCGTTTTCACACAGATACCTATAGCGTAGCTTCTGCCTCAATTACGCAGAGGCAATAATGGAAATTATAAAAACTGTAAACAACAGACTTGTGTAATAAACAGATGTACGGCAAGAGGGCAAAACAAATTACAACTTCGAGTCGAGTTGGACCAATTAACTTTCCGTTACAGCAGGGGAAATATGAAATAAAATGAAAAACAGCCCACGGCTCCAGAGTTTTTTTACGCAGAAAAACTTTTAATTAAGGGATTAAAAATGACATTAGAGTGAGTTCGTAGCAAACGTAACTTTCTCTTTGTTTCCTGAGGCTCCGCAAGGCAAGCTCGAACAGGGCTTAAATTACGATTAGGTAAATAGATAAGCACTGAGTGCTGCCTCACTATAAGTCTTGTTAAAATCTTACTTCACCGTCCCTGAGGGCTACAGAAAGAAAAATAATGTAACTTAAGTTTCGTAACATTCATTAAGAACACGAAACGTTGGAAAGTTGGAGGCACTTTTCGGGGACGTTAGAAACAAAAGTGGGTTATTTATCAAATTAGTCATGATCTGTTTATTTAAATAAACTTCTTAATTATTTTTTTCGAAAGTAATTGGTTAAGTTAAAACGAATTATCAACTCGCTGGTTTGCTGCAGATTTTTTTAAATCTTTTCAGTTAAGATAATTTATTTAGAGTAGAATTTTAGAACGAATTTGAGAACTTTAACTCAAAACATAAGTTTTAAATATTATTGTTTTCATTATTCATAAGTTTTTATTTTTGCACAATAATTAGTTCGTATTAACAACACTTATTTTCCATACCAGTAGCCTCCAGACTTTAATATTAGGTATTTGAAAAGATGAATATTTTTCACTCCAATTACTTTTTCCAGCGAGACGCGGAAAGTTTTAATTAAAGATTGAGCGACATTATGTCCCTCATCTCGGAAAAATAACCTTGTTATAACGAAGCCGACGGACTGTTATTGAAAATAATTTTGTTTCTTCAAGCCTAACGTTTGTACTAGATTTTTGTATCGACCTAGTGAAAAAAAAACTCTCGTCTCGTCTTTAAAGCAGTCTTTTATGTTTAGTATTTTATGCGGTTGCATTGAATTTCATAAAAAATGTATTTGAAACTGTTGCTAGGTTAAGGCTGATAAATCAGTTAAATGAAATTGACCACAGCTTAAACTCGACTTATATTCCTTCAAGATACAAAATTAAAAATTTAAAAAGAAATTGGTACAAACCCTCATGATGAACTAAAAAATAAAATTTTTAGTTCATATATAACAATGTATGAATGTGGTTAAGTCGTAACTTTCTGCTAGAGCTGTATAACAAACGCGGCGTTTTCCCGAGTTTCAAATAAACCTCTCGATTACTCGTTCATTTTGTTCCTCATCATATTTCGAGGCACATTAATCAATTGAGACTGTCAGTTAAGACAACTCCAAACAAATGCTTCAGTGAGCTCGTTAACTCAGTGAACTTCGTTACGGAGCTCGATACAACACAAAACCAGTGGAGTTAATGCCTAAGAACGCAGCCACGTTAACGAGTTCCACAATCGTAAGTGGTTGCTAGTAAGAACATCTCTTTACAAACTCATGAACTAGCTCTCAACTTACAGATTTTACTTACCATATTTTAATATTTTCCCCTACAATGAAGCTGAGTACAAAGGGAAAATTGAAAGGCAACAAATGGGGGCGCAGTAGAAGCTTATTCTCATTCAAATGAGTTCCGAAGCAAGTATTCGACACTCTGATATTGCGATACTTATTTACCTTGCGACTGATTTTTCTATGTTTTTCAATCTATCGGTAAATAAGTCTATGATCCATTATTATTTTTTTCGTTGACTAACTAATTTAAGCTACCTAGAGAGTTACCTCCCTCATCCGGCACTAAAAAAGTCAAAAGACAATGCGTCACGAAACAGTTTCTTTATTTTATTTTACTTCTTAAGTACATTATATTTTTAGCTCTGCATATTTATTCAATTTATTTCATCTGGGCAGCAATAAGATGACGTAAAAGAATTACACAAAAGGCGAACTTAAATATAGCTTGAAATTGACGGGAGTCAGGCCTAAGATGGCTTCACAAACAAAGCCATGTCGGACGCAATTATTCCTTTATTTATTATTCCGTCTCATTTTTGTTTCGTTATTTCTTTTGACAAGTTATGAAAGTCTCAAGTTACGCATTATTAAAATGAACGTAAAGTTTTATAATGTCTCATGGTTTTCAAAACATGTAAAATTAAATTATAAATTTAAAAAAACCCCCGACCCAAAAAAGCACGCAATTATTATGACAAAAGGTTAAAAACGCTAAACCCTATAAAAAGCAAAAAATAACTTTTAACACTACGTAAGTACCAACTAAAGCATGTCAGACTAAACTAAATTTTGTCGTGTCGGGGGACCGCTCTAATTTATTAGCTTAACGTTAGAAGTAATTATATACTACTACATTATATATACTTCTTATAACTTTTTATATAATTTTGTTTAGATACGTGTTTTTTTATACGAATGTTGTAATTAAGTAGGTATCATTTGATTAATGTAGTATTTTTAAAGGTAAAAAACTAGAAAATAAAAAAATAGTTACTTACCTGTCAACCTACGTAGGTGGTCTTGGTCATATTAGACTAAAATAAAAACGTGGGGCCCATTAACTGTTGCTGTAGTACTTTCTTCTAGAGGTATAATAGGTGTGGATTGCATCGACTTACTATAATCGTAACTGGAGATTTTGACAATCAATAAATCAGCCGTAGCGGCTTCACCAGCGAACGCCGAGCTCATGATCTACCAAAGTATAAAGATATGCTTTGCCATAGGTAGGATTTCAGAGGGGCCCCACGTTTTTATTTTAGTCTAATATGACCAAGACCACCTACGTAGGTTGACAGGTAAGTAACTATTTTTTTATTTTCTAGTTTTCAGTGCACATAAGATAAAACCGTTTAACTTAAAAGTTTTTTTACCGATTTTTTATTTTCTAGTTTTTAGTATTTAATGAAAATGCCTACCGAATATTCCTCATTCTATCTAATTCATTTAGTGCATCATTATTACACGGTCTCTTACCTGATAATTTATCACAATCTAATTCCTCAATACATAGCCCTTCCAGGTACTTTTTTTTTTAACGACCCCAAAAATCATCACATGACCTCTCCTGCTGTGGGTCAGCAGCGGTGAGGGACTGCCAGACTCTTGACTAAGAACCGTTTTGTTCCGTCGTAGGCCTTTTATGTACCAGGGCCGCGGTAACTCTTTCAAACAATCTCGCAGCCCAGGCAGGCCTTGGCCCTGTTGGGCCCCGCTGGAGTTACTGACAGTTTTCTACTTGTGAAGCCCTTTCATTTGATACCCATATTGGTGGGATTGATAAAAAATTGTTATCAGCCATTTGGTAGCGGCGGCCATCTTAGATTTCAATTTTGCATAGTAAATTGTATTCTACTTGTTGAGACCCATCAACATGGGTATCAAATGAACCTAAGTTATCCGCCATTTTGTAGAGGCCGCCATCTTGGATTTTAATTTTATATAGTACATTGTATTCTACTGGTTGAGAACTTTCATTTGATACCCATATTGATGGGATTGATAAAACCTACGTTATCCGCCATTTTGTAGCGGCCGCCATCTTGGATTTCAATTTTTTATAGTATATTGTATTCTGCTTGTTGAGCCCTTTTATTTGATACCCATATTGATGGGATTGATAAAACCTACGTTATCCGCCATCTTAGATTTCAATTTTGCATAGTAAATTGTATTCTACTTGTTGAGACCTTTCATTTGATACCCATGTTGATGGGATTGATAAAACCTAAGTTATCCGCCATTTTGTAGAGGCCGCCATCTTGGATTTTAATTTTATATAGTACATTGTATTCTGCTTGTTGAGCCCTTTCATTTGATACCCATATTGATGGGATTGATAAAATCTACGTTATCCGCCATTTTGTGCCGGCGGCCATATTGGATTTACAATGTTATTGATATTACTATATTGTATTGTCATCGGAATTAAAGGTGTATACAAAATTTCAGATTAATCGGTTGACAGGAAGAGGGTGAAATTTGAATTACTAAATTTGACCCAAGAATGAATAAAACAAACTGGGTGAGCTAAATAAAACCGTTTAAAAAGCGGTCCCCCGACACGTCAAAATTTAGTTTAGTCTGACATGCTTTAGTTGGTACTTACGTAGTGTTAAAAGTTATTTTTTGCTTTTTATAGGGTTTAGCGTTTTTAACCTTTTGTCATAATAATTGCGTGCTTTTTTGGGTCGGGGGTTTTTTTAAATTTATAATTTAATTTTATTTCATGCTTTTTGAAGGAGCTCCTTAATTTTTCCTTCTTTCATTTAATTTCTTTTAGTTTAAGATGTGGTCGATATATGCGATCTCGGCCAAAGGAAGCTGTTTAACAATCCTCATGACAAACTGGCTCTGGGAGAATTGCACAGATTGAGAAACAATAAAGATTAACCTTTGGTCATTTTAGACTTTCAGCAAAAATACATATAAATCGGTTTATCCGTTTCATTCCGGCATTCCAGGGTTTCATCCGCCACATCCTATTTCCAGCATCAGGTTCTAGTCAATTAGAAAAATGAAGAGAGCTAGTCAAGACAAATTCAACGAGCCCAAACTCGATGGGTTTACTAAAAGGCAGTTCAGGGTTACGTCTCCTATCTTCGTGTCCTAACAGCAGACCAGCTCAGTGGTTCCAGAAGACATTAGTGTTTCAAATTTCTGATCCCACATATGCTTGCAAGTAAACTGAGCGTGTAACATTCCTATCACACCTAACAAACGAGCTGATGACCTTGAAGACCTGAACCGATTTCCACCAAACATAGCTAAGAACACTCCCGAATGACATACATTTCAAACAAAAAAAACCGCATTACAATCGGATCATCCGTTTGGGAGCTACGATGCCACATACACACACACACACACACACACACACAGACACGTCAAACTTATAACACCCCGTCGTTTTTGCGTCGGGGGTTAAAAATAAAACATCTTCTTTTGTATATATGTATTTTCCTAAACAAGACCGCAAACATTGAGGTGTACCTATAGAATACTGAGATACAAATTAAAAACTTATGTTGTACCATTTTTGTTTGATTTAAAGCAGACCCCAATCTGGTCATAAATAAAGGAACATTTTTAATATTCCAAATGTATTGTGAATGCGAGGTCCATTTTTGTTCATTTCTTTACTACGTTTGAGTTACAAAGTTTCGTAGTAGGTCCATTACTACGGTGTACAGGATTTTGTTTTGATAAAGTTTACGTTTCGGTAAAGGCAGAGCTATTTTGTTTGGCAAAATAAATGAACTCTGTTACTTTATAATGGAGGTTTGGAAATCATTTTTTTCATTCTTCTAATTTTATTTTAATAAAATGGCATTCTCTCGTGTCTTGTTTCTTTAGTGGAGGACAGTGTTCTCTCGCACACTGCTCGGCAGCTGATTCCGGCCAAGATCGGCGGTGCTGTGATATTGAGGTGTGAATTGTCCCCGCAAGTCGGCTTAGTGGATATCACTTGGCTGCAGGATGGACTCCCGCTGTCCTCTGGATATTTAAGTGGTGGTAAGATAAATAAATACATAGTATAATAATGAGGCACAAACTTTATTTACCTGTTAAGTTTTCCTCTGGTAATTATTATTTATAGAAGTTCTTCTTCTTCCAAAACCTTGACCTTTTCCTATAAATGTCAACATCTTTTAATATTTCATGAGAGTCTGTTGAAAGTCTTGCAGGAAATTTTCATCAAACGACTAATTATTCTAGAAAGTTCAATTTTGTTTTAGAACCTCGTTGGGTGTCCGGGGCCAGCGGGATCCTGCTTGGACTGGACCTGACTCAAGCGGACATACAGGCGGAATATTCATGCGTGGTGCTCGACACTCCTAGTCCGCCTTTGAAACTCACTACCGACGGTCAGTCAAGCTTATATGCATTTAGAATGTCCCCTACAATCTGCAGAGATTAGATTTACTGGATTTGCTCTGTGTTTAATCGTCAAAGGAATACGCATGATTAGAATAGCATTATGAACATACAAAGGTTCATTTGGACATCCTTTAAATTACTGATTTACCTTCTTATTATGTGAACTAAATTTTCTTTATACAATGAATTGATACACGTGTTTTTTTTTCTCGTATAGATAGTAGCTGGCTGGAAAACATTGAACTGAATTCAGTAGAATCTCGCGTTGGGGACACAGTTGTTTTACCGTGTATACTACGACATATCACTGGACATGCTGTAAGGTAAGTACACTTCATTATACATATGTAGTTGCACTCCATAACGATAGTTATTAATAGAATAATCATTACTGAAAAAGGCACATTTCATACAGTCAACATATCAATAGATTTTTTGTACCCAAGGTTCTATAGGGATGCCTTGTTTGGGGCCAATTTTCAAACATGTTACTTATAACATGTTTTTAATATAAAATCATGCAATTTCTTATCGTTTGAAAAATTACTTTTTATATCATAGGTCCTACTTACAAGTATCTTCATTTCATGTTATAACCAGTTCAGTCTACCATTTCATCCCACTGAACGTATAGCATTTAATCATCAGTTGGCAGCGGCAGGAAGTGTCCGGGACGTGGGCGGCCGTGTCCGGCGAGGGCACGGTGCGCGGCGGCGCTCTCGTGCTCTCGGCCGCGCGCGCTCACCACGCCGCGAGGTATGCGTGCTCGGCCAATCCTGAGTCGCCGTCAAGAGTGTTGGTCAAACTGGTGGTTTATGAACCGCTGACTGTTAGTGTGTCGCCGAATCCGTTAGTAAGTTTTGGAGATTTGAACTTTCTTTCAACTTAGGTCGAATTCATTTGAGTTATTAGTACTATCGCAATGTTTCCCTAATCATAACTACTGAATTCAGTATCATATTCGTTATATTGTAAAGAAGACATTCTTGATTGAATACGTTCTTGTACTTATCAACTTCAGGACAGTAAAAAAAAATTGATACTTATTTTCCAAGTTTTGCAAAAATACATCCTGTATAAGGTCTATTAAGACTCTAGTTGCTTATAAGCAACCCTAACCTATTATGTTTTTTTGTAGATGATAGGCACAGGCGGGTCTGGTCACCTTAATTGCTCAGTAGTAGGAGGTCGTGGTGGTGGGGTGACACTGAGCTGGCAACACGAGGGTCGGCCCCTACATGCGCCTCAGTCTCGTCTAACTGTTGGTCCAGTGCGGTCCCACCATGCGGGGTTATACCAGTGCACTGCGCATGATCATTCTGATTCCGCTGTCGCTGGCGCCGAGTTGGTTATTGCTGGTAAGTATTGAATATTAAAAGTGGCTAGGAGGGTAGTTAAGGCAAACGAGTTAGAGAAAAAAAATACCGATTTCTTGGGCTGTACAATTATTATCAACCACTTCGTCATATTCACGATTTGAACATATGTTTATAGAAATGCTTTGTTTGTCTTGATGGTGATTTGATTTGCAGATCAGAATCGAAGAAATCTTACAAAAACTCCTTTGTCTTAGCTACCTTCTAGACTCGTGTTTTATAAAGTAAAATTTCGTTCAACTATTTACCTTGATTCCGTATTTTAGACAGGCCTCCGAGGCTGGTGTCAACATTCAGCGGAGCAGTTACAAGGATCGGACAAAGTATTGTTATAAGATGTGCTGCCACTGGAGTTCCCTCACCACGGATCCTTTGGACTTTAGATGACAGACCGTTACCCGCTGCTCCAGATAAGTAAGTCACAGATGAGCCCTTAATTTTTCTGCTGTTGAAATTATTCTTGCAATTATAGTTCGGCCATTCAGAGAATGCGTTCCTGACACGTCGCGATTGAACTGACGACGTAACTACATTCATTGATTATTGATATAATAATGTTGTTTTAATGCTCCTCAATTGTTAAAACGGTAAACAACCAGCAAAAATATTTTTATCGTAACTGCAACGCCATTGCAAAGTTACGTCGTCAGTTCAATCGCGACGTGTCAGGAACGCATTCTCTGAATGGCCGAACTATAATATGGAGCCTTTTGGAAGACAGCAGACAGTTTGGAGCAATACAGTCGCCTTCTTAACGTCTTAAGTTCTCTTTTCTTATGCTAGGTACAGTGTTAATACAAGAGCAGAAGCAGTCCCAGGAAGTGAAGAGGGAACTATAGTGTCCACTCTAAGTGTGACAATCAGGACAGCAGACGAGGGAGGTAGATACGGCTGCAATGCCACCAATTCACAAGGATCTCATGCACACCAAGCAAGGCTGAATGTTTATGGTAGGTTAACTCATAAATGGAGTTCTTCCAAAGAATAATTGGGGTTCTTAGTGGTTTTGTTTTGGTCACAGGTCCACCAAATATCAGATATTTGCCAGCATTACACGTAAAGACTGACACTGATGTGACAATACATTGCCCATATTCGGGATATCCCATTAAGTAAGTCATTAATACCGTTCACAATCTTTATTTTATATAACTGGTTATTTACAAAACTCTATCAACACTTGAACATTTTTAGAGAAGTGGTATGGAAGCGAGAAGACGGTTCAATAGTAGACAGCATATTAGAATCAAGCGACGAAAGAGGAGTTTTAAGACTGAATTCAGTAAGAAGTTCGGCGGCGGGCACTTACACGTGTGAAGTGAGGGCTGAGAGTGGCGAACTTGCTCGAAGGACCATACGCCTTGACGTTCATAGTAAGGACTTCGTTTACTTGACCGAAATACTACAACTTTCTAGCAATATTTAAATATTTAGTGTATTGTCAACAGAGCCACCGAAAATAGCCCCCTTTCAGTTTCCTGAAGAACTTGAAGTGGGGGGAAGCACTCAAGCTACCTGTAGTTTGATATCGGGAGACAAACCTATACAGTTCACGTGGCACAAGGATAACTTGCCTATTCCTTCAATGCTCAAAGTAAGTTGTGTTACAAGGGGATATCTCACTGATCTATCATTAACAGCCAATTATGCTAATACCGGCTCTAATTTAACAATGCGCCATTTGCATTTCACCACATATCACATTATTATTAACATTCGCATAGTGATATTTATGGTCGTATGTATATTTGACAGAGCAATAAGCAATCTAAAACAGATATTAGTTAAATACAAAATTGTTCTCCATACATTTTTTTATTTGCTTTTCATCAGGTTGAACAGAAAAATATGGACTTTTTCTCTCTATTAATCATACAAGATCTAAGTTCGGCCCACAGCGGCGAGTACACTTGTCGAGCTACAAACGACTTCGGAACAGTCAGCCATAGCGCTTCACTGATTGTCAAAGGTATTTATTATCTTACCTCTAAGTTTAGTCTGGTCGCACTGTACCATGTGTTGCCTAGTTTATATGAGCGGCTCGAGCATTTTAGTGCATATTTGAATTGTGGGTACCGTACTGAGGACTAAAATAATAACCTAGTTGAAAATATTAGAAAAAAGATTTGAGAATCAAGACTTGGTTTGCAACGATCACCTTCATACAATGTAGCTCCAAAGTAGTCGGTACCTAATGCTAGTAAAATTCTTAAGAATTATGTGTACTTAGCTCTCTTCTTTACCTACTTCCGCATGTCCTATCTATTTAATTACTTCTTCTCTTCTGATCTACTTCTGTACTGTTAAGAGGGCCAGCGTAACATATAAAGCAGTCTCTCCGCACAGAATCGCCGACATGGGTGTGGCGAGCACAAAACACTTCGGTGTCGGCCGGAGCGGCGTTACTTCTGCCCTGCTCGGCTAAGGGACAACCCACGCCTAGGATATCTTGGGAATATTCTACGGGTAAGTAGAATAATGTTCTCGAAAGTTCTGTTAACATGACCTTATTATGATCGATTGAAAATTATTTGCGTTAAAAGTCACGTTAAAGTAAGTTTTCAGTAGGTGTCTGTTTTTTGTTTGGAGTTTCAAGTCAGGAAAGTCGTATTGAGAAACTTCTTATTTTTTGAAAGTTTGCTAAAAAAGTTAAATAGTTTTTCATTTAATTACTGATCAAACACACTAACCATTTATTTGAAGGATTTACCTATCTAATTTAATACCCTCATTTTCCAACAAACGTGCATAATAGCATTAATTTCAAATGGAGGTGAACTGAATTGTATAGGTAATAACCAAATTTCAGTGGTCGCATAATTTCAGGCACCGGGATATCCAATAATGTATTTCGATTACGTACGTATAATAGAAAACAAAGGTCAGTTATATGTTGATACGTATTTCGTTGTGGACTTGTGGTAATTCAATAGTGAGTCAATTTAGTTAGTTTAGTTGTTGATTGAAATGCATTTAAAATGAATGGGCTAATTGGTCTCAATGCGGTCATGCATGTATATTAGGACTAATAAAAAAACAGCTCCAAGTATGAGGGGAATACGTCGAAAAAAATTTAAACAAGAACAATAAACGTAATGTAACAGCAAAGCCCAAATAATTCCAACAAACGCGACCGTTGACCCGCAAAGTTATATAAGGAAATTGACTTACTAGTTGGTCAACGAGAAACTTCATGGAAAAGTTAGAAGGTATATTTAGGTACTCTCTCTCAGGTGGACAATATCACAGCGGGGCCCAGCAGGGCCAAGGCCTGCCGGGGCTGCGGGTTGTTCGAAAGAGATACCGCGGCCCTGGTACATAAAAGGCCTATGACGGAACACGACGGTTTTTAGTCAGTAAGAGTCTGACACTCCCTCACCGCTGCTAACCCACAGCGGGAGGGGTCATTTGATGATTTTTGACGTCGTTAAAAAAAAAGGTGGACAATATCAATAAATAAAATATAATAATATACAATATCAATTTCATTGTAATACCAATTTTGTAACTCAAGAACGGTCTCACCTAACCTAACCAAATTAATGTTTAGGCTTTGTTCGAACTATTTATCGGATGTTGCACAAAATCGGTCTAACGGTCTTTCATATATCACATTATTTGTAACAAAATGGTGGACTTCTTACGTAGTGAAGCACTAGTATGACACAATTATGTAAAAAGATTACCAGTTATTGAAATATTAATAAATTATGTAGACGGTGACAACTGGCGTCACGTGCTCTGGGGCCAATCAGAAGCGACGGACACTAGCGGTGGTTCCATCCTCATAGATGGCACTGTCTGGCTTAGAGCCGCCAGTCCTGAACACGAAGGCTGGTACCGATGCACTGCGAGAGTACAGCATTCCTTCCTACACCATTCATTCTATCTCGATGTTAGAGGTAAGTTCTGAGTTGTATTGAAATGAGGTAGTTTTAACTCCGTCTGTGACTACTTTTCTATGTTAATTTGTTCTTCAACGAGACAAAGCTAAAAACTTAATAGGTAACAATTTAACCTGTTCTAGAAGTCTTACTAAAGTTGAATGAATGCAACTTGATTAAAAGCTAAATTCATACTCTGGGTTCTATTCTGATCATATTATTATGTATTTACGGTCTTGTTTTGGTCTTCATAGCCAAGTTAAAAACTTTGTTCGTATCACTTCTTTTTATTCTATTTATAGAATGTTATGTCGTTATTCTTACCCGAATTTCCTCTTGTGGAATATCTCCTAATAGTTTTAACAAATCCTAACAGAACCTCCAAGACTTAGCAGAAGTGGAAGCGGTGAGACGAGATGGGTCGTTAGAGGAACTACAGCGAGACTGTCTTGCACGGTCAGAGGGGAGCCAGAGATTCACGTCCATTGGACTCATGACTCTAGACCCTTATCTTTGCAGTAAGTGTACTTAGATCTTTCGTAATAAGTCCCTTTACTGGTATTAGTAAGATTTATGTGGGTACGTAATTCAGTCAAAATCTTTGCGATTGACAGCCGCGATGATTGCGTCATCTTTCGTACATTTTCAATCAAAAACACTTTATTTGATTGATTAAAGTTACGGGAGAATTCACAACTTTATCATTTTGCGTGAAGACTTGACAATTTAATTTCCTGTATTGATATTTGGTTCGATAACGCGTTCCAATACTTCCAATGTTAATTTATAAATCAATTTCAATATTTTCTTGCGGAAAAGTGATAGTCTTGAATTATATTTAGTATCTTACTTATTAAATAGGTTTTTTAATTAAAGGAATTGCTATTAATTAGGTTGTGTTTGCTCAATTCTTCTGTATGAGAGGAGGCCCGTGTCCAGCAGTGGGACGATAAAAAAAGCTGATGATGATGATGAAAGTGTTTGGGTAAATGAAAAAGGAAATATACTTAACCAAAGCATAATATATTAAAAATACATTTTTAGTGCATTTATTTATCTTTCAACATATCATTTATATTTTTAAATATTAGATTATAAAAAATAAAAAAAAAACATTTAAGAATATAAAAAATAGATGGTCCAAGGTACCGGTGGTTAGGGTCCCAGAGACAGAAACCTCCTCACAATACGCGCCGTATCAAGGAGTACTGCCTTCTGAATTAGTCCCTTGATCCAGCCGCCCAACGAGAGCCTCCTGAGGTGTTTTGGTTGAGGCTCTTGGCTATTAGACCATTGGCCGTAATGACAATCGGCACAATAACAGCCGTGTCGACATCCCACATGGCGACAACCTCGTGCGCTAAGTCAAGATATTTAAAAAATAAAATACATTATTATTTTAGTGGTTCAGGTGGCGTGGAAAACCGTGAGACTAGTGGTGGAGCGATGACGTCAGAGGTGACCATACCTCACGCCGGACCCGAGCACGCCGGGGAATACCGATGTATGGCACGCAATCTGTATGGCAGTGACGAGCTGGTCTACCGACTGTTTGTTAAAGGTAGGATGTTCTTTTGTTATGTGGTCATAAAAAAGGGCATTAAAAAAGAAGAGGGTGAATTCGTGATGGGATACCTATATGGATCGATGAGGATAGTAGGTTTTATGGTGCTACGGAAAATTGTGTAATTTAACCTATAATTAGGACTTTAAGTAAAGGTTTACCGATTAGGAGCAGGAATAGGTTTTTATATATACTTAGTTCCATGAATGAGTACCTACCTACGTTATTCTGTGGAATAACATTGTATGAAAACAATACCTATGAAATTATTGCTTTTCACAGAAAAAAGACAACAACATTTTTCTGAATGTTTTATTGGATGAACATTAAAATATTTGTATGCAGTTCGAATGAGTTTTAATATCATAATAGTATTTGTTGTGCAAAATAAAATTTATTCGCAATCATTGTTGACAGTCAACAACAAGCATAAAATAAATACGAAACATTTACCATTTTTGATTAATTGTATTTTATTAAATATGTTTACGCTTTCATCCTTTTACGTTACGCTTACTCAGAAATTTCATAACATTCGTATTTCCACCTTAAAACTAAACACGAGTCTGTTTGCTCAAAATCCTAGCAGTTCGGTTCGCATCCCTATTTAACATGTAAACAACATTAAGTTAAACAATACATACGTAGTGGTTGTTCCCGTGCCGACCACCGGTCGTCATGTACTCGCGTCGAGGGCCATAAAGCGTAATGTGCGCCCGCGATAATACTGAATACGTGGCCCCACTCTACTGCAGCTTCGAGCAAAGAAATAGTTACAGAAGTACCACCACATAAGATGGCCGCTATGGCACAATAAACCATGTTAGGCAAGGAATGCGTTTGAAAACGAGTTCGCAGCCGAAAACTCCATTTTATGGGAACGTGACACGTAATTAAAATGAAAGTCCAATTTATGTGACCCTAACTTATACGAGAGAAAATAAAATCTTTGGCGAAAAAGTTCTTAATTAGGTTCTAGATTACGAGAGTGCGACCTTTTGCCTTCTTTCATTTATTAAACAGTTTATTTCTCTGACCTGTGCGAAAGCACATAAAATGAGTTTTCTGATTTCATTTTGCGCTGCCCGCCTCAACCCTTACAAACGTGTAATTTATTACACGTGATGTTTCGGTTATGGTTATATATGGCGTAAATAAAATATACCAAGTTTAAAATTTTCATTTTCCGGGCGTGAAGAGTATGATGTCGTTATATTTTCTCTAATATTTCGTGAAGGCAGTTAAGTGGGCGTCCTAGCGCAAATATCTACTGGAAGCCAGATGGTACGTTATCTGGGGTTAGATCTAAGTGCCATAATAATTAGCATGTTAAAATATTCATTTAGCAGTCATTTTACTTGAAAAAGCTATTCAAATCTTGCATCGAAAACATATTTTGAAACTGTTAATGACTTAGAAATTGGCCCCAAGTACAAGTCTATTGGTTTCATTTCCTCACAGTACAAATAACTTGTTCCGAGTTTTGATAACTTTGAAAATCGGTCGTGAGACTTTCTAATTAATCTTCAAGTAACTTCGATTGAAGAAATCCTCGTTTCACACAGAACGACCGAGCGTGCCAGAAGAGGTGCGTGTATCAGAGGTATGGTCACGTAAGGCCCGCGTCACATGGCGCGTCGCGCGAGGTGCGCTAGTGTCCCACTACTCGCTGCAATACCGCGCTTTGACGCGCGAGCTAACTCTCGCGCCGGTCGACGCTCCGCTGCCCGCTCTGCTCGACAATTGGGACACGCAAGATGTCCTCAACATCACATTGGCGAACTCGGATTTATTACATGTCGCGTAAGTTTGTATTTTCTTACTTGTTAATCGTTTGGGTTATTTTTCTGTTATTTTACTAGGTTAACTTTCAAGGTACCGTAGGTTTATGTACTGGGTACTCCGAACTTTCTGTGCACTACAACACATCAAATTCTTTTTGCAAAAATGTTTTTTTTAGTAGATTTGGTTTTTAAAATTAAGTAATATTAACTTTTTTAATCATAGCATTGAACTATTACAATGTTTGCTACTCGTAATTTTCCGCCGTGAAGATGACACCAGTTTCTGAGAAATTATTACTTAGTAGGATCTGCAAACGGTGTCGCAAGTTATCAATTCTGAGACAAGGTGACACACGAGGGTAACTTTATTACCTTTGATAGCTATCTCAGTTTCCAACTTAGGCGCAACTTGGAGAAAGTGAATTATTAACTTTGTATTATCCGGCTTAGATTAATAAATCTAGAATTTGGGTTTCTCAGAAGTTGTGTCCGAATGGAAAAAAATGCGAACATTCTTAACAAAAATATTAATGAAATTGATGTCTCTGTCCAATTGCTTTTTCTTGGAACGACGACTTTATTTTTGTACCTGTAACAATTTTTGTAGCTACATTATGAAACAAATCAAGGTTTAAAGACAATCATATTTCCGAATCTAAGCAGATCCAAAGTTCGATTCAAATAAATTTAATACCTGGCTACTAACTACCAGGGATTTAAAAGTAGTGACAAGAAGAATAGAGGCTGAAGTGTATTCCAGGAAAAGTCGATCACAAAAATCAAGTTCTTACAAAAAGTACCGGCTGCGTTGTAACAGTTGCTTTGGATTTAAACTTTAATAGCTTTTGGGCCAACAGGGAGAACTGAAATTTTATAATCCTTTGTATAACTTGCCTAGACGGGAAAAATCAACCGACCAGCCAATTAATGTTTCCGTAATTTTTGCGAAGTTAATTTCCAGTTTTTATTACGATGTTGTCGTGGACTTTGTACGATGTTTTAGTTTTAAATTAGAATCGCAAAGAATTACTTCCCAAGTTTCTACTAAATTATAAAGAAATAAACATTAACTTTATCATTGTTCGTAAAATGTTATAATTTCAAAGAACTACCTCTAGCTGGAGCTAAAACGTGTTAAAAAAATTAGGAATAGAGACAAAAAAAAATACATCTGAATTGCTTTACCGCTTTCACTGATCATTAACATTATCAGGTCTGGTTTGATGTACCTATATTCAAGTGAAATAAACAGATTGTCTTGAAAATTCTGTATATCTTTTTATAAATGCAGCAAGTTACCAGGGAATCTTATAATAGTTGAAACTAAAAGTCAAAATGTCACTCAGGAAATCCGCTTGAAAAATCCGCCAATGTGACTAAAACTTAGTGCTTTACCAGTTATTCTGGAGCAACCAATACATTTCTAAAACACAGGTCTGAAGGGCCAGGCCGGGCAGGCGCGTCCGTCTCTGGCCTGTCCCCCGACACGCGGTACGCGATGCGAATGGCCGCGTACAACGACGTGGGCGCCTCGCCTTACACCACGCCGCTGCATTTCACTACACGGGAGGAAGGTAATATTTGTATACAGCACACCTATTACCTACAAGTGTTTGCTAGAGCTGGGAAGGTGACCTAAAAACGTGGGTGAGACTAACATGACCCAAAATAGAAAATATACATAGTATATTTAAAGTGTCATTTTAAATTGCCTGAGTAGTATTAATCCTATTTTTAAATAACATAGTTACAAACACCCAATAGAATGGCAAAGGTAATTTTGGGTATCACTTTGAAAAGGTCGCTAAGTAATAGAGCTATTTATAATTGCCTAGCAAAACATTTCCATAAAAGCATATCACTTCACTCAATTACTTAGGTCCTATAAATGTAAACCGTCCTAATTCTTCCTGTATAAATTATGTAAATCACATCTCTGTGACATACGCTTACAAAGTACCTCCGCACAATATGCGGAGATATCATTAATATATTCCTGAAGGTCGGCTCGAAGTGAGACCAACTTGAAGCTTTCCCGCCCATTAAAAAACAGTGCTGTGCAATTTCCGCAGGAAGCTTCGTAAATGCGTGTTGGATGTATGAGAATGTGCTTCTACTTTGTTCACAGGATGAAAACGCCTTTATTTTACAAGTCATTTTCAACTCTATTCCTCTACTATAAAGTTGATTGTTCTTTGGGAATGTTGTAGTCAATGTGCAAAGTTTTTTTGTGGGTGTCGTTTCTAACAGTGGTTTTTTTTGCAAGCGCCCGGAGGAGCTCCTCGCGACATTACCGTGCGGGCACTTAGGGCGCGAGAACTTCACATCACTTGGCAGGTAGGCATTATCTTTAACTTTTTTATGTATTTTATACAGCACTCACGTTTATTCCGAGATAACGTAAAATATGCTGATGGGTTCAACGTTCATGTTCAAGTTGTGATGGTGTTTACTTTTCAATTCTTTATTTTAGTAAATTAGGTAGGTATAGCCTTTCACTAACTGCTATAATACCAAAATGACTATGTAAACTACGACTTCACCAGGTTCTATCCATGTCTATTCCTAGTTATCAATAACATGTTTGTTCCCTATAGCCACCACCGCGGGAAACATGGCACGGCACCTTACTAGGCTACACGATCCGTTGGTGGGAAGTATCAGAAGAGGGTAAAGGGACACTTAGCGACAGTCCGGGTTCGGAAAGCGGGGCCAGTGCTGACGCAACCAGCACTACTCTGAGAGGACTGAAGGCAGCCACGCGGTACGGGATTACAGTGCGAGCTTATAATGCGGCGGGCACTGGCCCACTCTCCCCGCCACATTATCGACACACGCTTGAGTCACGTGAGTTTAGATTTTTTATATGCTTGCTGAACTGGCATTATTACACGTTTTGTTAAATAAGTAAAAAATATGAACCAAATAAGCGGTAAGCTAGAGTTTTATTATAATAGATCACTTTACTACTTCAGACTTTTTCACTTTGATGTTCCGATAAATTCTCAATACTTTATCTTAACAAAAATATATGCCAAGAGGGGTCTTGAGCGAAGTCAAAAACAAAGTTTCCCAGAATTATTCCTGGTTTCGATAATCACCCTCAAAGCGGTGTAAAATCTGAAAGTTGGAAAATGAATGAGATCGATTTGCTTAATGTCCCGTCAGCCGCAGAAGTGTATCGGAGTTGAAACTTGGACAAGGCAAGTTTTGTCGTAGTAGTAAATAACTGAGCGCCGCTATCGACGTGAAGCGACGATCGTAAATTTTCCCATCAAAATGCAAAATGGCTTAATTGGACTGTGGCCTTCTCGATCTAGGGCAAACGATTCAGTACAAATTGATGGCACTTTTGTATTCTGCGTTTGTTTCATTTTTATTTCTTCATGCAAAAATAGAAATTCCAATTCTTTTTAAGGTAGCTACTATATTTCGGAGGCAAAAAGAAATATAGTTTCAATTGTTCGTCTATCCGTTTGTCCATCTGTTGCAATCGATCAGAGAGGTTTTACAGTACCTACAGCGCGCTTTTACGAATAGGAGAATTAAGCTCAACATTTTATCGGCTCGTCTCTACGTTGTAGGTAGATACTAGGTACTGTTTGTTGTTTATTTTCTGAATCAACTTAATTAGAATCTATTCGCGTAGTAAAAACATTGCTCTTTTCTCCTTAAAATTAAACGATCCCGACTTGAAAAGACATAATTAATGCTCTTAATAAGTCACATGTGCGCTCAACAAGCTTTCGCGTAATTAATCTTAGAAGATTGTTATTAAGGAATTGCTTTGCAACCGTTTAGAGATGAAAAAGCTTTGAACATTAACAGTATAAAATTAATACAAACAATATTTAACAGCTGCTGGAATAGATCTTTGAGAAGTTTATCTTTGAGGAGATCTTATTAGTCTCAGGCAAGTTGGATTATTAATGTTGATCAAACAAAACACTGTAGGTGTATTTGTTTCTTGATGAGGTGATTGATTTTTGTTTTATTTCGGATAGTTTGTAACTAGGCCAGCCTAGGTTATACCTAGCTATTGAGAAGAGATTATATCTTTTCTCAAGGACAGCGTAAGGTTTGAGAGGCCACAAGTTCGATAAGAATTACTTTTTGAACAGCTCCAACAGGCAGTCCAGAAGGAGTGGCCTGTATATCTAGCGGCTCCTCATCTCTTCGCGTATCATGGCGGCCACCGGGCATAGACAACCGAGGCGGGCTGATCACGCACTATACGTTACAATACACGAGACGGGACGCCGACCCCATGCTGCCGACACAGGACGCGTATCTAAGGATACAGGTAACTATGCGATTTATTTCTGTATACGATGATTTGCAGATGACTGGTCACACCGTTGAATCTTTACTTCCTTACCTACTAAGTTAATGGATATTATCAATATTTGACAGTAAGTTTGTTGTAATTCTTGGATTTGGCCTTATGCCACTTTTTATCGCGGACAACAATGAAACAATTGGCAACATGAATGCTACAATGAAATACAACAAACTATGATCAAATTGCTATAAAATTATTTAATAATTTCAACGAAATACGCTTAATTAACCTGTCAGAAGGAAACTAGTAACAACTGTGGCATATATAAAATTATTAATGCTTGATTATAAATAAAATGAATGCTCATACTATAGGTACATGTAAACCAACTGATAGTACACCAAAGGCATACACATAATCTAGTACATTTCATATATTTTTTTGGGAATTTTTCTTACAAAATTCGTCCACGTAGGGTGAAGAAGCAACAGTTTCTCGTCTAACTCCGTACGCGGAATACGAGATCCGCGTGAGAGCGCACAACGCCGCCGGCGAGGGCCCGCTGTCCGCGCCGCAAGTTTGCAGGACTGATGAAGACGGTAAGTTGTGGGAAACTAAACTATTGTTTTAATACTTAAACGATTCTGTTGAACATTTTGTTGACAGTAAAGACACACGATCAAGGTTGGGTACATATGAAATCTTTTCTTTTTCTTAAATTGTTATTTTTTAGCTACTTAATCGCCAAATGGATTACTTTTATCATACTGGGGCCCGATTCTGGTAAGTTAATAATGTCAAAATCGAATAGAAATCGAATCGCAATATGATCGCAATAGCAGTTTTAACCATATCGGGCATTCTGCTACTAATATAAGACCAATCGTATTCCAACGACATTCGGTTGGTTTGCGATTGGTCTGCTATTTTGGTGATTTTGGTCTATACGGTAGTTTGCTGTACAATCATTTTGCAATCGTAAATAATTTGCAGACAAAATGATTCATCATTGAATGACAGAAAAGGATAAAAACTTTTATTTCAAAGAAAAAATAGCGGAATGCCACATACGCTTCAATCGTAATCGAGTCGGGATTGGATCTCAGTCGAACCGAGTCGAATGTGAATCGTATGTCGCTTAAGTAAAATTAGGAGAATCGTGCCCCTGTCTTGTCTTATATTGCCCCAACGCGAAATGACTTGGGAACTGGGATGGAAGGGATGCTAGAAGAAGAAGGTCGTTTACTTGTCGATTTTTTCACGATCAAATAAAAACAATTTTAACTTTTTTCACTTTCTTAGATCATTCATTTCTTAGATCGTGGATTGTTAACATGTCATTGTGTATCAGTGCCGAGTGCACCAGGCGGCATGAAACTGATCGCGCTGGGGGAGCGGTCGCTGCGCGCGTCGTGGCTGCCGCCGCCCGAGCCCAACGGCAAGCTCACGCATTACACGCTCTATGTCAAGGATCTGTCTGGGTAAGTGCTGCTGTAGTGTATAGTATATCAGTGCATGAAACTGATCGCGCTGGGGGAGCGGCCGCTGCGCGCGTCGTGGCTGCCGCCGCCCGAGCCCAACGGCAAGCTCACGCGGTAAGTTTAGCCGTAGTATATTGTATATTCCGTGGCCGCAGGATTGTTCGAAAGAGTTAATGACTCTGGTACTACACAAAGGGCTGGAGAATATGATGCATCAGTAAGAACTAGAAACTCGCTCACGCTGCACCTGTAGCGGCAGGGGTTCAGTTGATGATCCCCCACCAACCCAAATCAAACCAACCAAACAATCTCTTAACGTTTCCCTAACTAAGTGTCACTTAAATTTAGGTATTTGTTGGTGAAAATGGGCATTAATAGGTAATATAATCATCTATAACTTTGGTAGATTGATCGCTTATATCGATAACCTTTGTGTTCTAAATCTTAATTGCAATATAAAGAAATAATATTACCCTTTTATGCAACAAATCGTTAAATCTGTACATCCAAATCCAATCCCAGCAATCTGACGCCATTTCACCGGCAACAAATCTGAATAGTTCGATGGTTCTAACTACATAGATAGCCGAGCTCCACAGAGAGCGTTAATGAGATTATACGGCGAGCGCACTGAGATGACTGACAAAGCGAAAGGGATATTGCGTTGCACCAGGTAAACTGTTCAGGCATTCATATAACGGCTTTGGTAATGTTTTCATTATGCTACCGGACCTATATTGGCAGTAACGTGACAATAACTGATAGTGAACAATCATGAAAACTACCTTCAAATAAAAAGGCTAGGCAGATGATGAACAGTCGAAGCAATGGTGTGTATAACTCAGACAGAACATCTTAGGTAGCAACAACGGAAAAATTCTGCCCCTCTGGGAAATAAAGTCGTCTTTTATACCGTGTCATTCATCTTGGCAGCTAAGAGCTTACCATCATCGTCTTAGAAAATAATGAAAAATAAGCAGAAACTGAACAAGTACACCATTTTAATACAGTTGTATGCACACAATTACGACCATTACAAAAGCAATTACGTAGTTCAACCGCCGTAAGCGTGGGTTAATAAATAATTGAAACAGTACCCTGCCTGGGAATAAGCAAAGTTGTTCAGCAATCAAAGTTAAATACCGCTCCAATTGAGCTACGTCTAACCGCGTTACTTCGGCTAGTTTGTTGTGCTAACGTTCCCTCGTACCGGACGATACCTGCAGGGAAGCGTTGCCTTCGAAGCAACAACGTTTCTATTGCGAATAAGGAATTTCCTCTTGTAGCATTGAGTATCTGCATAGATGTTCACGGAATAAATTAGATCATAAAGTTGTGCTGCCAGAAACTGAGTTCTACGTGGTGAGCCGACGGTTTTCAGCTGTATCGAAACATCAGATGCATTTTTCAATTTATTCTAAGTATCTTGCATATAGTTTGCGAGCATAGCTAGGTATATAACGAACTTATTCAGATCAAAACATTTCAAATGTTGTAGGTATTTAAGAGTAACCCATATGTATTTGTAATTTTACTGTAATCTGCAACAAAGCATATTATATGTAACTTTCCTAGGTCACAAGAGCCCAACGTTACCCGCGTAAATGCATGCGCCGAAGTTGAGGGGACCACTTCAGAATGTATGCGGACCATGCGAGGTCTTCGCGCAGGCCGTACTTACGAGGCGTGGGTCCGTGCTGCCACTGCTGCCGGTGAAGGTCCACCTTCTCCGGCTGTGGCTTGTCAGACCAGCTCGTTGGGTAAGTGTACTGCAAATAATATGTACATTACTTTCTCATAACATGTTTGTGATGTCTGATATAATATAGTCAACATTGTTTATGATAAGTATTCGTAAAAGCCCAAATAGCCCAATTCTCTGGATAATGATTCTATTAAGTTGGTTTGAGTTTCAACAGCAAAATTTTCGTAGATCAAAAGTTTTCAATTGTATTCAAAACTCGTACTACGAGCTCTAAAATTTGCTAAATCAAATCTAAATCCGGAAAAGTTAAGAACGTGATAGTCTGACAAAACTGAGGAGGAATCAAGGGAATGTTTAGTACTGGTCAAATATTGTTTAAGAGTCCTTAAAAACAAACTTGAAACAGTTCGTAATTCAAATATTGATCCAAGTTGAATGATGGTTCAGCACCGGGACGCATCTCATCATTTGGCGGCGTGGCCCTGGGCGCGGCAGGCGGGTCGTTGTCACTGCGTTGTGTTGTTGGGGGTGCTCCGCCCCCAGCCAAGCGCTGGCTGAGAGCCGGCACTCCACTTCATCCACGACCGCCATTCCATCTTGACGGAGACGCCTTGCTAATACGAGGTAACATAAATATTTCAGTGTCTTCTAACTATCAACGTTCCCTTACAAAAATTGTAAAAAAGTTGTTGTTTTGGTTCTCAAAAACTGGTTCAGCAAGGACTTGGTTTTTTTTATTACATTGAATCATGATGTGCATTGTCTAAATTTTTACACAGGTTTAGAATTATCCCATGCTGATAACTACACATGCGTCGCGGAGAACCCTCACGGTTCCGACTCTGCAACATGGCGCGTCATAGTTCTACGACCGCCGGCACCACCAGGCCTGGCCTTACTTGAAGCAAGGTCCAGGGAACTAGAGCTCGAACTCAGGCCAGCGCCCAGGGCTCCTGGACATGCTATTCCTAAGACATACAGCTTACATTGGAGATTGGCGTCACCGGAGGTAGGTAGCTTTTGTACTCACATATATGGAAAATTAATAATATTGGCACATGATTGGCTCTCAATGTTTCATTGCCCTTTTTTAAGTAGCCTTTTGAACGTGTCTTATCTGTTGCTTACATTTCGAGAGCATTTTAGGGTGAATGGCGAATACAATTGGCCACTCCCGGTCCGGTGACGTTATCTGGACTGCGGTGTGGTTCCGCATACCGAGCGTATGGTTCGGCCGGAGGGGCTCCGGGTTCCGAACTTGCCGTGCGGACCTCTGGAGGTCCGCCAACTGCTCCTCCAGATGCGAGGTGGATCAGAGCGAATGCAACACATGCGAGGTTCGATACCAGTGCCTGGACTGATGGGGGATGTGGGCCAGTGGCCTTGAAACTAGAGTGGGCAGGGTCAGGTGTGGCCGGCGCGAGGGATGTACCTGTTGGAGGAGAAGTTATTTTAGGAGGTACGTGTTCTTCCTAAGCTAAAAAAGATCCTATGATGAAAATTACTGTTTTGTTATATACACTTTATTTTAGTAGGTAGTTGGAAGTCCCCAAGTTTTAACGGCCCATCTATAAATCGAACGCAACAGCTGCGCGAAACTTTAACATTGTCAGCTTTATGGCGATCACAATTTTATCATATACTCAAGTATTTATTAAATATAGCTATTTTCTCGCGGTTTTTCCTGCGTCAATGGGAGACTCCTTCCCGTACCCGGGTAAAAATTAGCCCATGTTTACCGGGAATAATGTAGCCAACAGTGAGAGGATTGTTCTAATCGATCAATTCGGAACCTACTCAAGTCAAAGAAACAAACACACATATCTTTCCTCTTCACAATATCGGGTTAGATGTAAATTATTCCAAGTACGTACATATAGGTCTATCGCCGGGTTCGCGGTACCGCGTGGCGGCTCGCGCGTCCAACGAGGCAGGCTGGACGCGCGAGGTGTTCGAGTTCGCCACGCAGGCGTCGGACGGCCACCTCGCGGAGGAGGTGGACGCGCCCTTCCCGGCGACCGCGGGGGAACTCGCGCTGTTGCTGGCGTTGTGCGCCGCGTTGTCTCTCGCAGCGCTCACTATACTCGCCATATTGTTGAGGAGAAAACGGTAAGTTTTGATTTTTAAAAGCTTTTTTTTCTATGTTTTGTAGATACTCTAAGCTTGGAAATTCCATTTTAATCATTGAAAAAATATAAGCCATATTTTAAGCTATATTGAGCTTCCTTCTTTCGTTTGTAATATTCTACCATTTTACGTATCTGTAAGTAATCGAAGACAGGGCCTACCCTGTACATTGATTTTTGAAGACATACTTACTTAATAAATATTCAGAAAGAAGATAAGATAATTATCTGCTGTCAGCTTAGTTTTTAAGTAAAAGTGCCTGACTGTACCTATATCAAATAAATGAGATCAAAATCAACATCAAGCGCGACTAAAATTGATCAAAGACAAATAATTAAGCTGAGTACGATAAAAATATTTATTAGTAAAAATAAAGGTGGATCGTTAGCTTTTGTGATCTGTGCGTGACAAAGTGCTGACATAAGCGGTGTCGCTCCATCGACCCTTTTCACCCAGTCTTGGAGAGTCGTATGACATACCGGGTGAACGTTCCTTTTGACGCGAGTGATTCGTTTTGCGTCACGTTTTACGCGGAAATTATTAACGCCGCGTCGGCTTGCGTGTTCACGTACGTTTTATATGATCGACAAATGAGACATGTGAAATGCGAAGTCAGAGGACTGATATTGTTTTGTATTTTTACCTACAAAAACACTTGCGCATAGTAGATACCTAAATAATAAATAGTGACTCAGTTATTTTATCCATACTAAAAAATTGAGCCTTTGTATCTTTCGGATCGATTAAAATCTAGTGTATTAAAACTCCTCATCAATTTTGTGAACTCAAAGTTGTTCAAAAGCAAACTTTTTGTTTTAATGTTTTGCCAACTTTGTTCAACAGTCGCCTGTAACGTTTCAACTTGAACAATAGACTTTTGATCATGATTGATTTGCGATCCTACTCTGTGAAAAAGTACCCATCCATTAAAACTGTATTAAATAACTTTGAGATACAAAATGTTCTAGAATATTCGTATTTTATTTTTCAACATACTTCTGTACAATGCAGGAAATACGTAGAAAAATAAAACCGAAACACAAAACATTTTACATGTAAAGGAATAAAAGCAGCTCGCCAGACCACCAGGACTTAATGGTCCTCCTTGTTGCACAGAACTGCACAGTAATTATCAAAACTTAACAAAACAATGGCAACACTGCAAATATACGAGCCATAAAATAATCCACAGTAGTTAGTAAGTCAACAGGCACGGCTGTAAACGTGTTTTACGATCGACTTGTAATAAATTCAGGCTCTACATTGTATGAATATTCACTGGCTATATTCATAAACGGTTGGATTGGAACTAAACGTGACCCAGATACAGTTTGTTAAACGTCGCCTATACTTCGGGAATGCACCATCAATATCCATTTCGATAATGAAAACTGAAATCTGTAAAGCACGCGTTGTGGGCACAATGAATCGGAATATTCTGTCTTTGTATATCGACGACACTTATTCATTTTTCAACGTTATGAAGTTCTTTCTATAGATTTTAATCTGACGAAGGCCGTTTACATTTAAAAAAGGGTTTATTCGCTGCAAAACCAATTACATCTTTTGGAACCATGAATTTACAATTACAATTTAATTCAGCGACGCATAATTATTGAATCGCTAGGGAGGCGATTTGTCCGTACAATTTTTAATTTAAAATGCTAATGTTGTATCGTTTTGAATATGTACGCCCATTACACTTGGGACCACCGAATCTGGGTCACTTTGAAATCACGAAGCATTAGAAATAAATAGGCACTTACATAAATACAATACCAAGAAATATTAATTAGAAGGTTTCATCGTCACACACTATTAATTTTAATCATTACCATTTTTTACTATTTTAGCTTGCTTTAATTATTTGTTTTTACTTATAGATAGGTATTTTCTTTATTTATTTTTATACACTTTTCTTACCAGGACTGACGGGGCCGTCGCTCGCGTGTCGACGAGCGCTGAGAAGCCCACTTGTGGGACCTACAGGGCGCCACAACATCAAGCCACTAAACTGCCACCAGACCCGCCAGGTAAGAAAACATAACTATTCAAAGTGGCGAATCTTTGTCGCGCATATTAGAGAAACTTTGCAAATGGCAAAAGTCGGTCGTTCGGTTTCAAACGTCATCTTTGTACCGCTAGTGGTCAATTATTTGAAAAACCATGCCGTGGAACAAGTGAGTGATTATTTCAATACGTATATTAAATAACGGAACATCCACGCATAATGTTTTTAAAGAGGAAATCCAAATATAGTCTTTGACGTAAGTTTGCTTCAATCGTGTTACACTAGCCTATTTTCTCCGTACAAATCTGTCTGAGATAGAGAGTACTTTTAGTTTTGTTGCTTTCCATTGTTTGTTACACGTGCTCGCCCAACGGTATCCTGATGTGACGAATTTCCGGAGCGTCACAATCTCATAGAAAATCGAATGAAAATAAAATCTTCGCCCGGAGATAGTTCGCGCACGTTTTGTTTTACGTTAACGTATTATTTTTTATCTACTTTTAATACACAAAAAATATTTTTTACTGCGTTTAGCGGAAACTTAAAATATTCTGCACAGTTCAAGTATTTCGACATCTTTATTCAATATACTCTTCATCATCAATTTCCTTTAAAACCTTGGGAAAACGGCTACTAAGAATTTTTATGCGTCGAGAACCTTTTACAGGCTTTCAAGACACTCTGGGGAATTTAATATTTAATACTCTGGTTCCAATTTCATCAAATATCCCTTTAAGCTTAGGCCGGGCCTCTAATATCACATTGTTCAACTCTATAGTACAAAGGCCTGCAGATACAATAATTATTAACTTTTCGTAAAAATTGTTCCGTATAAATATTTTATTACAAGTATGAAATTCGCTGTTCACTAAAGCCTTATTTATTTAGATACGGATATATTGGGTACCGAATAATGATTTTACCCTGTTCCGAGTACTCTGTTGTGGACACATGACATTGTACTGGTTATGTGTGAGTGTACGTATACAGGGTTACTGGTAAGTAGACCGCATCCTTTCAGGAGGTGATAGTATAGGTCAATACGGACAAATTTGACCCCGGGATACACTGGGCAAAAGTTAACCCATTTCAAGATAATCGAATTTTAAGATCTTTTCTTTACAAGTCGTCTAGGTACATGTATACATTTTTATTACTAGTTAAAAGTCTTGTTTTTGCAGATTTTTGTGTGTTTTGTGGCTGTTTGGATAGCTAGATAAATGTAGATGTTTTTTAAGTATTCTGCACAAAAAAATGAAGAGTAATATTTTTGAGAAAATATCTACTAAAAAAGTAATTGCTGTTCGCTATAATTTCCTCTGTGATTTGTGCAGTTTTATGGTTTGTTATTATGTAATGATTCATCTTCTATCCAAAAACACACAAAAATCCACAAAAACGAGACTTTTGACTAATAATGAAAATTTATACGTGTACCTAGACGACTGATCTTGAAACTTGATTATCTTGAAACGGGTTAACTTTTGCCCAGTGTATCCCAGGGTCAAATTTGTCCGTATTGACCTATACTATCACCTCCTGAAAGGATGCGGTCTACTTACCAGTAACCCTGTATAGTAATTCAATTTACAATTGGGTTGTTTGCTACACGTTATTTATTAACATTTTAATGTCGACTTCGTTATGCAATCATAATAGTATTTACAACCTATTTATAATCTTGCAACATATCAGCCTTACCACCCATTAAGTACGGGCGGTGCGATGAAAATTAACAACTATTGGTTCAAAAATGGCGTAAGTGTAACACAGACCTTACGAACCGAGCGGTGTCACTCGGTTCGTAAATGGTGGAAAATCCGCTGGCGTTAAAAATAATTTGCCAATATGTATATCTTGCAATGCAACATATCAGCCTTATCGTCCATTTAGTGCGGGCGGTCCGATGGTCATTAACAACTAAGTATTGGTTCAAAAATTAAGTTAACGTAACAGCTCTTACAAACCGAGCGGTGACGCCCCGGAAAAATCGAGTTGAAAACCGCTGGTATAATATCACTGTTACAGACGAAAATGTGTTTCTTAATCACAAAAGTTTTAAGTAGTATATTTACCTCAATTATGTTCAAAAGTTCACTTACCGGGTATTGTCATCAGATGTGTACGAAATAAGTCCATACGCGACATTCGCGGGCGGCGCGAACGCGTCGTCGGGCGGCGCGCGCGCCTACACGCTGCAGCTGCGCGCGCTAGCCCGGCACGACGACGACGCCGCGCCGCCGCACCACCCCGCCTGCTGTGACGGTAAACAGAATAAATAAGTTATTCTGCTCCAATAGGTTTAGTTGATTAGTAGTGTGAGTTTAATTAACTTCATTTTAGTTAATTGATTTTTTGTCGAAATCTTATTACCTGCGCAGATAAAGGATGTGATTAGGACAGCGCATCTTTACTTCTTGCTCACACACTACTTGCGAATAATCGTGAAATAGTGAACGGGCGAAAAGTGAACACTTAAGTATGCTGTCATGTCTATTTCTCATACAATTATCTGTGGTAAAATTTTTGCTACCAAGTTACCAAAAACAAGCACTGACTTCTAATCTTTTACGGGTTTCTTATATTAAGTGAATTATTTATTTTCATTTTCTATGCAGAAGAGACCTGCGTAGACGCATGCGACGCTCAAAGGCGACGGAGACGCCGACGACATTACTGCCCGGACCATGGTAAGGAAACAAAATATTATTTTATTAAAACGCCACACTAAATGCGAATCCTCCTCCTTTTTAAGTCGGTCGATAAATACGAGGTGCCGTCTTTTTATCCTCTCTTCTTTTTAATTTGGCAGACGTATTATTATTTATTTTCTGTTTAAATATATCTTCGTTATTTTTTTATTTCAATGTAATTAAATCTGTGTCTTTGTCCTCAGGTTGCTCACAAGATTCAGGAAGTTGAGAAACGAAACTGCCAAATTGTTTAGTGAAAAATATCTAGTCAGTGTAATAATAATAAAGTTAATTCGGTTATACATATTAATATGTATACAAAAATTTATACAATAATATTGTCTATTTATATTACGCTGTTTTTCTTTATTCTACCTATTTTCCCGATATTTTCAATAAAATGTTAATGTCACACATTATTACGTCTGTGTTTATTTTCCTTTACAATATTGTGGTTTTTCATACGAAAACTAATTTCGTGGAAAGCCTTTGATTTGTGAATATCTACTTAGATTTCTATTATAGAAATGATAATAGAAAAGCTCAAACAAATATAACATTGTTGACATAAGATCTCCGAGTTTATTTATAGGAGATATTAAACCACATTAGTATGAAAGCTGTGGCTTATTCATGGATAAAAACCCGTTAATATGTACTATAAGAATAACCGATATTATATATGCACCTTAAAAAGAACTAAATAAATATGTAGAACAATTTAATAAACTAAAATTGTTATCATTAGGCTGGGTATTTGGTTGAACTGCACATTAATAAGAATATCGTCATGAAAATACATAATTTAGTATACTTAGCATTAATTTCTGAATTGGGATAAGATAGTAATAACCACAAATATTACTGAAGCCTGTGGTTTCAAGAAATTGTGCGGAATACCAAAGAAGGACAAGCGCTGTCTTTTCAACAAAAGATTGCGTACTAAAGTATCACAGCTTACTACTGAGCCCTTCTGAGCATCCCTTATAAAAAGGGAAACTAACTGCGCTATTTACAACAAATTGAATGAAAAGGTTGCGAGTTCTAATAAGGAGTTACATTGTATTTTATATTCCGGAAGCCATCATATCTTACGAGAATCAAAGTTTAAAAAGATAGTTAGTAGAATTGCGACATAATATCTAACATAAATACGGCAATCACAGACTTTCCTACAAAGTTATCCTGAATATCATTACCATTGACATCCATTGCTGAACGGGGACCTTTCCAAATGAGCGGCATCCATCCCGGTCTTGGGCAACTCGGAGCCATCCACGAAGTGTCACCTTCTTCATCGATCATCAGTCCACCGTGCTGGACTCAAAGACCGTCTGCAGACATGACCACTTCCTCATCAGCCTGCATATAAAGATGGTAATTTTAGAACTGGTAGAACTAAATGTTTGAGTAAAAGTAGCATAGAACACACATATTTTTTTTACAAACACAGACTGACAAATAAGAAATAATTAAAATCTAGCCACAAATCGCCAAACAATAATCCTATTTTCTACTCGATCTTACGTCAAAGGGAAACTGAAGAGTAGGTACTTACTTCCATTATATAGGCTATAGATAATAACAATTAATCTGGGATCAAGGCAGTCAGTTCGTCTCGGCCGACGGGGATCAATTAGTCAGTAATCCTCTTAAAAGCATTAATGTAAGGTTGATCCATACAGGGTTATTCACAGCGAGACCGATACTATCCCGGTAGGTAAAGTCATAATTAAACTGATATTATTAAACTATCGTAATCCCCGTGCGATCAGTTAACAGACTCCAGATATATTGCTCACGTTACTCCTATGTGGAGTTCTGAACTTTTGATATACTCTTACGGAATTGTTAACGTACACCTTCAAACAAGGAAAGTTAAAGTACAGAATTGTAAAGGATCTAAAGGCATAAAAGTTTGCAATTAACATTGTTGCAATTAATCATTCATTAAAAGGTGACATTTAACAGTTCACGTAACAAAATGTTAATTTCACAATCTTATAGACTTATAGACAGTAAAGTTATACAACATACTCGAGCAAAGCTACCACTTACTCCACCCCTGAAACTCATCCGCACTAAGTCAATACCACAGCACATAGGCAGAACTAATTCACACAGAAGTTCCTCTGTGAATTATTTCACCGCAGCGCAATCTACAATCCGCAGAAGGGTTCCAACAGAGGCAATTAAGAGCGGCGGCCACTCGCAACATATGGCGGCCACACAAAAATGTTACTAAATTGCCCACACTTGCCCGCAGTGGCCGTACTCGTACGCACTACGAGAATATTTGCCCGGGAAATTGCTGACTCAGTTTTATCGCAACTTATGTAGGTAGTGAGTTAGTTGTAAGTTTGAGTAGTTTTAAGTAAGAAAAGAGAGGAAGATGCTAATGATAGTTAGATATTTAAATTACAGTTTTCAGCTAAACCACTTTACGTTCTGATTGGCTAACCCAAACATAGACTAAGTTGGAAAGTAAGTAAAACAAAACACTATAGAATAAAACCTACCAAGTTTGATAAAGTTCCAAAACGGTTCAGTATATTACCGTATATAACACGTTTGTATGGTAATTTTATTCCCAAAATCCGGTCTGATGGAAAACGGTCCTTCCAAGTAGGTATTATCAGACGGGGCAGGCCCGGCCGAACTTTTGGGTCCATTTGATAACACATCCCAAATACGGCACCCACCGACTCCATTACCTTATCATACAAACGGAATTATTCGAATTTAGTGTTTACATAATGTCAAATTTCTATTCAGTTAAATCCGGGGGACTGGAATGCGCATGAGGATTTCATGAAGGATTATGATTTTGGTAATGGAAAGTCATCAAACTGAGTGGAGAATAAAAGATGAGTAATTGAGGTCGTTTGTACAACGGACACAAAGCTGGATTATATACCCACTCGCAATTCAAATCTTTTCATCAAATTGCCGTTACGAGGATCCTATTTTAATTATCTAAATACGAGATCATAATATGTAAAGAAATTGTTACAAACTCAGCGTATATTTTGCCGTGGGTGTGTAGTTTGTAAAGCGATACGGTTGGCTTTACACAGGTATTTAATAGCAGATTATCCCGTCTTGAGCGTTATTAATCACAGGTTTGGAAACTTACACCGATCTCGAGGGCTTACACTCATGAGTTATGGATATAATGGTGAGAACAGCGGTTAACTTGCTTATCTTTATAGGTATGCCTTGTGAAGGTAACATCAAACTGTAGTATCAGCCGATTTCTTATCCAGTCTCTCACAGATACTTGCAAATTACAAACTTGTCAGAATAAAAATAAAACTTAGTTACATGAAATACGTAATATAAGACCTCAGTAGTTATAGAATGGCGAGCAAAAAGTAATTTAGTTATTAATTTTTTAAAAAATCAACTACCCACAATAAGCGCAATATTCCCTAAACACAGTATTTAAAGAGACACAAATTGAAGAGTTAACAGTACCAAATTTCTGGGAACTTGGATTGATAACGATATGAAATGGCAGATACCTACACATCGACAACATAAATAGATATGTAAAAAGTTAAACCAATATTATTTTTCTTTACCTTTAATCATTATAACCTATGGTTATGAAAAAAATATACATATATTATAGTTAATGATTGAATGACATATGTTATCAAGTAAACTGAATTAAGAATAGGAGCACTAATAATTAAATATGCAGTAAAAAATATATATTTACCGAATATTGCTTCAGTTGACCAGTGTCGATACCAAATCAATCAGGGGCCCGATTCTCCTAATTTTATTTAAGCGACATACGATTCACATTGGACTGAGATTCAATCTCGGCTCGATTACGATTGAAGCGTATGTGACATTCCGCTATTTTTTCTTTGAAATAAACTTTTTTATGCTTTTCTATCATTCAATAATGAATCATTTTGACTGCAAATGATTTACGATTGCAATATGATTGTAGAACAAAATAGCAGACCAATCGCAAACCAATCGAATGTCGATAATCGTTTAAGAAAAAGTATCAACTAGAATATTATTAAGTAAAATATTTATTACACGATAACTTCTAATCAGCTTATTTTATGAGTGTATTTTATAATGTAAGAATTGAATGATTAACAAACGACCCTTGAGACGTCGAAATAAATATCGAAATCAAACAGGTTACGGTACCTAATACTATACGAAATCTGCAACAACGAAGGAGAGATTTTTAATTTAATTACACAATTACATTGTTCAGTCTATTAAACAGATTAATAACCTTCTATTATACTAATTTAGCTCTACCATTATGATTATTTTAGCACGAACTAATAACTAAAGTGTAATCCTCGTTAAAATTACAAATTCTGCTTCAATAATAGTAAAGTCTGAGATAGAATTAGAATTTAGGTCGGGATTATAACAAGTCTGAAATAATGACGACATCCGGCGCAATCAATCTCTGTCTTGTAACTAAATTAATACAAGTCTGTGATATAGACTTTGTGAGTAATTAAACTAGTTTGAAATTGTGCGACGCTGTTATAATCTTTATTAATTTATAAAACTTTTTTCAGCAACTTTAGGTATTTTTATAGAAAAAGCAAACTTTATCTTTGATGTAGAAATTCAGAAGTACGTAATAAAGATTAACGTTAAAATATAACTTACCTATGTACATCGTCGAAGGAGAAGTGGAAAAGGATTTTATTCTGTTCCGAATCGTTTATTTTTTCTCGTTTTTGAGACGGCATGCCGCACCTACATTCATGTTTTTATTTCACGGGGAACTAACTCCACCTTTTCATATTATTAAGATTACGTTCATTTTCTATTCATAGAAAAACATATTTTTATAAAGTTTGAACAGTTTCCAAGTCCATACGATTCGAACGTATTTTATTAGTGCAGAGAAATGTGAAATTTTATTAAAATTATATTTCTTTAAACTACTTTCATGCAATCCTGGTGTGTAGGGGCCGTCGGTCGGCGCTTTTCATATTTAATACTCGCGTTGCGGTGAAAAGCTCTATTCACAGTTTATAAAATTCGGTTTTCCTTATAGTTTTATCGCGTAGCTGTGAAATCAGCTTGACACGTTTCCAATAGTTAAAAGATTTGTTTAACACTCACCCACGCGCCTAAGGGTTGCTCCCCACGCGTGAAAACTTGTAACTTTATCGAGTTTGGCTTTTGTTTTGTTATATTTTTGGATACATTTATTAAGTGGGAAAACATCAAAGATTGTTACTCTCGCAATACATCACTAGATTGTATTTCTACAAAAGTTTACTTAATTCTGTTTGTAAGTTCTATGTGAATATTTACCCAATGTTTATTTAAGTACCTATATAGCTACAGTATAACTTAATAACGATCAAGTGATCTTAATATGTTTGGGAATAGGTTTTTATGGGGGTACTCGTGCTGTTTTGCATCGACTAGTGACCGCTAATTAGTAAGAAAATAGAGTTTTGTTAACTTATTTACATATACTTAAATAGTTGTCTAGTGTAAAAAATATAATAAAGGAAAAATAATAAAAATTGTCTTCTACTTTAAAATATAACAAGTATTACTTCTGATTTAGATACTTATAGGATGTTCTTGTAACTAATATTGATAGTCAGAGCGTCGATATGATGCTGGAATTAGATCCGCAACCACCGCTCGAAGACTGGCAGGGTTGTCAACTACACATAAGACTGGAAAAAAGGTGTATTGGTAAGAGGCAAATGCAGTTATGAAGTATACTGTCAGTGGTAAAAATAAAACCAAATGATGATGTATGGTGCTTGTTATTTGTCTGAGATTTCATAATTTATCTGGAGGCTACCTTATCTCTTTGACCTGGGTAGTTTGTGTAGGTTTGGTTTGGCCTGTATTGATACTATCTGAGACGTAAAATGATAGCCACTATATCGATGAAGTTCTCAGCAAGTACTCCTAATGCCATTAATTTATTCATTATTTATTAGGTATATAGTAAAACAATATGGTTACTTTATGTAGGAACTAGTGCGTTATTGTAGTTTTATTTAAATGACAGACGTATGTACATCAAACATGAATGATGGACATTCTCTTTTGTTTACCTACAAAACACTACACAAAGATACAGAGTACATTCTACTAACTACTTTCCGATGCTTCAATATTCATTTTCCATTTTGTATGACGGCCAATCTGTCTACAACCCTGTTTCAGTGCGGTGTCGTCTGTACTAGCGACTCTCAATCAATTTGTCGTCTTTTATACCTTTTATCCGGCACTCCGTATTTTATTATATTAAAACCCTATTGTGTTACATTAGTTAAGGGCTTTTACATAGATAGGTATTGCTATTAGAAGTCGGCGTTTGTTTTTGATAATAAAGTGACTACCACTTCAATATACTTCTTAAACTTCAACTTATGTAAGTATGTAAATATTGATTGAGATTCATAAGGTTTGTCACGTTTAGTTTACGGTAACTTTTGTACTCGTATCACTAATTCATAAATTCCCACTCACTTAAAATTGATTTTTTTAATGCCTATCTTCGCATTGCTATATTGACCAGTGACTTACATTCTTACAGCATAGGTACGTAGGTACTACTACATATAGGTACGTACTAGTTATACGTAGTAGTAGGTGCTTATACGGCACTCTCAGTCACATGAATCTTACCGATTCTAATAAGAAAACTCGTTTAATGGGACATCGATAATGTACCACAACTTGTGTATAGATAGGTATTTTTGCCAGACGTCCCCTTCTCCGGCGGCGAGGAGATTAATTACAGAATCGGCAGTTTTAATTAGTTTTGTAATTAACAGCGGCATGGCACGCCTTCGAGGCAAACTAAAATAAATTACCATTTAATACAATCACTACGCCGGATTGCATCAATGACGTCACGCGCTACTGGAAATAATTTTTAAAAGTACTGGCTTTAAATTTATGTACGTTGTGCCTCCATTTACCGATATACTGTCCTGTACGTAGGTGTACGCTTCCCGGCCGATATGATCGTATTAATTTAATGGATTCGGGGAACCAATTTATTGGATTAGAAATGAAATCTTCCCAGATAAAGAGGCTTGGAGCCTGTATGGGAATGGTTAATCATCTGATTTTGAGGTTTCATTAAATCTTCTTTTAATAAAATTGGTTGGGTATCATTTTGTAAATGTATTTTAGGTTTCTTGTCGCGGGAAAATATTATAGGTTGGTTCTAATCATAAAGAGAGTAGGCATTACTAAGATGATCAATTGATTACATCCCTCTTGAAATAGTCGTTAAGTTCTTTTTCATTAAATAAAAAAAGAGTGCGCCATATTGTTCCCGGCGTAATTCGTCACAATCGGAATTGTGACAATTCCCTGGCGAGAGCTTTGAGAAAAATTGTCGCTAACGAGCTCGCACCCCTCCCCCCGCGAGCAGCACCCCGCGCCATCCCCCTCTACTTTTAATCCGCACCACCCCCCCTTTATCCGTAGCACTTTAAAACCCTTTTGCGATTTTCCGCACGGAGGAATTATCAAGAAAAAGGGAACATTTATTCATTGTCTACCTTTTTACATTATTCGTTATTAATCTTCAGTTTAATATCTTAATTGTCTTCGTAACTCTGTGTTGGTTTAAGTAAAGTAGACCGAAGAAAAGAAATTATTATCAGACGATTGGGCAACAAATTATGTAAAAGGTCATTCTAAGAATTTCCATTTGTAATTCTTTTCAATTCTTTCAATTCGTAGCACTAGAAAGATCATATCCGGCTATTGAATTTATTATTGTTCATGAATTAATTAATTAATTTGGAAACAATATTACATCATACATGTCGTATTTTTCAATTCATGGAAAATTCCATTACCACATTACAATATTACTAGTATAAACTCCTTGCAACTTTTCATCAAAAGTCACATCACGGTATAAACACTTCTCGGAGATATGTGCAAAATAAACAATTGATGTGCAAAATAAAAAGGATCTTAAATAAAAATGCATCGTAAATCGGAATGTAGTTGAACGCCATTAAGCTATAACTGCGAATAAAAAAAATCGTTGAGCGCCAAACAAATTATTTTTTTCACCGAAATCTACTTCCAAACGGAACTCATAAAAAATAAATTACCCATGCTCGTATCGCGTAATAACAGCATTTATAATAAAAGAAATATTCGAATTGAGTCGGAATAGGCAAATTTGTTCGGCGAGTATGTCCTCTTTGAGTTGCGTTCAGCCTCATTAGCGATTTTCCATTCGAACGATTCGGTAAAAGATGTTGAAAACTCTTATTCTCATAACGCTACTAGCGCAGCACCCGACTTCGTTTTACACTTGGTCTCTATTGGTCACGATTAACTTTTAAAGTTAGAGTACCTACCAGTTGGATTCTTAGGTAGTTTTGAAAAATTGATACGACTGCTCTGCGTTTACAATTGATCAGCAAACGGTACAAATATGCATGCAAAGTTATGTTCATAACATCCACTAAGAAAATTAGCAATACAAAGCATATATGAATTAAAAAATAGCATTGGTCTTACAAATTAGCGCACTTTTGTAGATGTACTCTAAGACAAATCTGTATTTTCACAGTGTAGACGAAGCCACTGAAGCAAATCGACAGCTACGGAAGATAGTCATTTGAAAGTTGTTCACTTGTGAAATGATTGTGTCTTTGTGTCATGATGTCAGCACTCCACGAAATCAAAGCAGCTTTACCTTTGGGCCAGGGGGCAGGGAGTAATCTGTTAAAAGGTCCCAGTGTTACCATGCGTGCCTAAACGCAGGTATACACAATAAAAGAATAATCGTAACCGAGACATTCTGTTGGTGGTCATCGGAAGCAACGGTTTTTGGAGAGCGTAAAATAGCTTCAGTTAAATAAAATTATTCATTGTTCTGAAACTAGATCAGCGAAATGAACACCTAATTGAAAACATTGTCTTGATAAAACTGAAAACAATCGCATTGTATAGTATAAATTTGCTCATTATTATGACTACTGCTATTACAGAAAACCCAGTAAAATTACGCTGGTACTATTGAAGACATTCATAACTTTAACAAGCTACATTGTTTTACAAGATATAATTGTTATTTATGCATGTACTGGACGAACATTTCATTGTTAAACAAGCTCATAAAAGTCACAAAGAACGCAAAATATAATATTCTAACGCACGAACACAAAAATAAATTTCCCTCCAACTAAGATATATTTAAAGTACGCTCGCCACTCCGGGAATAAAGAGGACATCGTAACATATTTTAACGTGAGAACTCGTAAATCCTCCATTAGAAGTTGTATGCAAAAGTTTAAGAAACGGGTATTAAAACGTGGGGTTTAACACGTTTCGACCTCTGAGTTAATATCATGAAAGCTCAACTTTCCACTCGGTGGGTCGTAATTGTAATCGGCCGTTTTCCCTCCATTAGTGTGGCGGGCGCAGGCGGGGCACTTCGGACCGCACTTTGTCCCAGTCACGGCTGGGCGCGGGCTCGATTGCCTCTGTCAATATTGTACTAATGTATACACCGCGTGTTACACGCACAGATTATCTTTGGGAACCACTGTATTCCACAACCCTTCATTCAAATTAGGATTATAAATACAAGAGCAATATTCGTATATCATAGGTATAGGAAACATTAGGTTTTACGCAACTGTAATAACGCTAAAACCACTTGCATATCTTTTCAGCTGAATATAAAATGTACTTTCTATTCGGTGTGTAAATGTATTTTATTTTATTACATCACAGTTATTACAAATTAAAGTAATAAAAAATTGATGAATTTTTGTTACTACATTATCACAAAATTTTATTTAACGTGTAAAAAAGTATCACTCTCAATCCAGTAATATTGAATGTAGCAAAAGAAACTGTTTTAAAAACTGGATATTACAATTGAATAATTCTTTAAAAATTACAATTACAATTCCAAAAATATACCTTGAGTTAGTTACTAACAAATGTGATTATTTCTATTTCGAATACCTAAGTATATAAATGACGGAATAGACGCTATCACTACTTTAATTACATAAAAGCAACTTTTGTACGAACTCGTTAATGTAAATAGTCCGGCGCCACAAATTAAAACGGATTGGAAATTAATAGCCCCGAAAACAAATGAATCAAAGTGGTGAGCGAGCTAGTTAAATATGAAAATGTTAAATATTAATGGTTTTTAAAGCTTGTTTAACTTTTACAGTTAACCCTCAACTTTTCTCAGCCGTCAGGTAAGTTAGTATCTCTCGGGTCGTTACCTACATTATGTTAAGGTTTATTGCCGAATCGTGCGCGTCATTTACCTCTTAGCGTTTAACAACTTCACTGATGGGGAATCATTTTAAATAATTTAATCTTCTACATAATCTTCAATGTTGTAAAGTATTCAGCTGTCTAAGCTACGAATACTACGCGCTACGGATTTGCTACGCCTCGTAGCATTGATGCTACGCCAGGCCATGCAAAATTGTATGGGAAAATAGTTTCCCTTTTTCTGTTGTTGTATGAACAACCATAACATGACGGTCGTCGGAAGCATATAGATGGCATAATTTGGTACCACACTGCTCAAGTTGACACATCTGTCGTTAGGTACCATGGGGAGTCAATTAACTACAGATAGGCCCCAGGGGTCAATGTTATTTGGCACTTTTATGTTATACATTGCTAAGCATTTTGACCCCAAATAAAGGAACTAAAGGAGCTTTTGATAATAAACCTTTAGTTTTAGTAGAATCTGTATGCAATTATATTTTTCAGATTCCAATAAAAGTGTCAAAAACAGATCGCCTAATGTTTTGTCTCGTTATATAAAATCTGAAAAATAATATGAATAATTTGATATTTTAAGTTACACTCCAGACAATACAACGTGATAAGACTCACGAACTACAATAACAATTTTTGCGGAGCTATTAGTAAAGGTGCGCACACACTGGCACGCTACGCAGGGCGTGACGGCGTCGCGTTGTGGCGCGCCGCTAGCCGCATGTAACTAATGCGACCTTAAGGTACTTACACATGGAGCTACGGTTTCACGTGACGTTTGGGTTTAGTTACCGCTGTGTAGACTTAATTCTGTGTGATGTAGGTGTAAGTTTCGTCTGTAAAATGCTTTAGAATACACAAATAATGGATTAGACCGTAACTATTATGCTTTGAAATAATGCCTATTAATGCTCTCCATTATGGCAGCAAATTCTTTCAGCGATCATTTTTTCTTTCTTTCGAACAATTTTAAGAGGGAAGTTCCTGTGGACGAATACTAGATACTTAAAATTCTCAAATCTGACAACAAAAAAAAATGTGCATATTGTAATTCCGTATATAACTACTAATATGAAAACAATCACGAAACCATCAAAATATAATCCGACTTTCGAATACATAGATGCATTACATTGTCGATTAATCCTCATTGAATATTCAAAATAGGAATTCGCTTTGAAGGGCTGATATTTGCAACATTGTCGGTGACCATCGAACCCGTTATGAAATGTATGTTCGTGTAAATGTGTGCATACCTTTATTCGTGGGGCTGTGCCGCTGAGCGTGCTCGCGTGTGTAATTGCGCTAATATCTGTGCTCATCCCGGCTGCACATTATTTCCCGGTGCTCTGTAAAGCCCAACTTATCTCTTATTGCTATGAAGAGAAATTGTGCACAAGATTGATGTTCTTGTTCTTGAAGACTGTGTTTCTTGTTAATGTTCAGATATAGCGTTTAAAATATTTTATTATTCCATAAAATTATTTTTTATATAGCCTAAACCTAATTTGAAATCCATTGTGTTTCAATTTATAACAGTTATTTGAAACTTCGCAGACAAAAGTGCCAAAGTTATTAATATTCTACATGTAGCTTTAACAGAATTATTGATTTAAACGCCAGACAGTTTTTATATTTTTGTTTGAGCATTACGAATATTTGAGTTATTACTTTTTTCTTAGACATGTAATATTTGGATAAAGTAGAAGAATGGATAAATAAACTTATTTATTGAAAGACTCGAAAAAATAGTTTCTAAAGTGTGCAATTGAAAATAAATTTTTATTCGTATTTGCTTTCAAGTTTCGAGTCAATTTCTATTGGACATTTTTTCAAGTCAAGCAAAGGTTATTTTTCAAAATATGGGCACGTGTGCATATAATAGTTTTACAGCGGATATTTAACAACTGTTTACAAGATATTCGTGAATAAAAATCCCTTATTACTATTTTTTACTAAAGTAGTTATTCATTATTAATTTATTTCGATAAAATATAAAAACAGTTTTATTTCATATCATGAAAAAAAATTGAAAAACCATCGAAACCAACAAACAAAATACAATACCGGAGCGAATTCGATATCCGGAAACCAGTGAGTCCCATTAACTGGGCAACGAATAGGTATATTTTTTTATCAGTAACAAAAATCCAGCTTGGTTGAACACTTCAATATCCATTACCGCATGACAGGCGCTGCAGTGCTGTGCAAACAGTCGCGACAGAGCCTCGTCAGCGCTGCAGCGGTGCAAGGCAGCGGCTTAAACTTGCTGGATGCTTTATTGTATATAATGCCTTTCGTTGGTAATTTGGTTGAGAGCTTGAGAATAGATAGGTGAAGATGTAAGTAGCCTGTGACCGGTGATTTCTTAAGAAATTGAATAAAGGCACCGGCTTTCTGCCATGCTTTATTGTATGAATGATACCTTTAGTTGGTATATTTAGGTTGAGATTGAGAATAGATAGGTAGGTGAAGATGGAAGTAGCTTGTTACTGATTTCTTAAGAATTTGAACAAAATCTCAGTACTTATACGTGATTCATATAGAAGTGAGTTGCAATAAATATATTGCCATGTTTTTACTTTTTGGTTACATTTGAACGAATTTTTTTCTCACTATATATGAACGAGATTGTCTTAAGTAAAAGTGTGCACATTAAAATTATGTGCACTTTTTAAAAGCGCGCGTCTCTACAACCCGTTACAGTAATATCTGGCCGCTATTAATTTTGCACCACAACGCTACGGTTGATGAGCTCTCAACCGAGCTCAGCTAAAATAATTAACAATGTCTCGATTATTGTGGTTTTGTCCTCAACATTATTTTCAGCTAAAGCGCACTTTATTATATTAGACTACAGGGTTATTTCCAATGCAAACAATTAATTTAAAACCATCACTTTTATTACAGAATTTGATTAAAAACAAACATCTGATTGTACCATTACTTAACGACTTTTACAAACAGTGTAGTAGTTTATGTCCTACGCGACAGACGCACACAGCTCGTCTATCGATAATAACAAATTGTTTGAAAACAGATCAAAATGAGAAAACTGAATCTCACTCCGTTAAAATATCTTTTGATCATAGAGAATTTGACGTGCGTGTTCAGGAATTATTTGTGTCTTAGAAAATGCACGCGTTGTCTCGTTACCATCTGGGTAGTTTTCGAAACAGGTCGCATGTTCTTTAATGTTTACTACAACATCGTGCACGGACAAAATGCAGAATTAAAAGCTCAGCGGATATATTTCTTCTCGTCAACAGCATTCTCCATATACGTCATGACATCCTCATTATATTTCTCGAAACGATTTTATAAGCTGCTCTCAAATTTCGACGAATTTTACAATATTTTCGAAGATGATATTTACAATAAAAAAATGAAAAAAGCGCAAAAAGTTATGATTTGGATGGTGGTTTTATTTAGTGGTGTAAGATTATTAGTGTTTTATATAATGCAAGTAAAGACAGAGGATTTGGAAAATAGATTGGTTTCTAACACTGTATCGGAGTATAGCGTCACCGTGAATGATTTTCGCTACATATTCCAGTATTTTATATTGGATTGTATTTTATTGATTGTGGCCGAGCAGCTGCGAGCTATCTCGCGATCAATAGACAGTGAATTGTCCGCTATGATGGAAAATCAGAGGAATGTGGGACATGTGGAAGGACTCCCTCGTGTTGTTTTAAATTACGAGAAGATAAATAAATGGGCGCAAGCATACGAGAGTATTAACGAGAGCACACACTTATGTAACTCAATGTTCAGTGTACAGGTAAATAAAAATTACCAAATTGAGCGCCAAATAAGTTCCATAGACTATTTGAGTTTTTTTTTAATGTGGTTGTAAACTAAAATATTGATATGTTTTGTTTCAGTTGACTATCATGCTCTTGATAGTGACCGCGTATTACATTATATTGTTGTATTCCATTGCTATCATAACCGTCGAGGTATGTATAAAGATATTAGTGTAGAATTGTAGATGTATGAATGTAGATTTTACAATAAATAAAAATAGAGAGGAAATGGTTGACGAATTATAGTTTCATCTGTTTGAAAGAAATTCTGTCAAAAACTGAAGCACCGAATATTTATCTGAACAAAACTCACAAAAGTGACATATTTATTTAAATCATATCACCTGTGTTGTTCACAGGGTGTCCACACAGTGAAGACGCTGGTGATGAACCTGTTCTCGATGTTAGTGTTCCTACTGGCACTGCTGGTGATATCCCGCGCTGGACAGAAGATACAGAACAGTTCTCAACAGCTGCGACAGAGATTGTGCGAACTGTGTGTGCATACGCTTGGAAGTAAGTCTAGCTTTTCATTTGTTTTTTTTTTTCTTTTTAGAATACGATTATGTGTCCTATGAAAGCAAAAATATTTGTCATTCTTTAAATTGTGGTAGAAGACAACGTTTATAAAATCTCAGTCGTCAGATGTCTCCAATGACACTACGAAAATATTACATAAAAATCCAACCTTTGAATAAGCCTCGAATAAGTAATCACAGTCTAAATACTGTATGGCAAGCAAATGAAAGCTATTATATTAAAAAGTTTTATAAAATATAACCGAAAAAACATTTTTAGATGAAGAATACTACAAACTAGCAAAGGATCTGCTCCGCTGCGTGCGCACGCGTCCCGTCCGGATCCATGTGTTCGGCACACTAGACGTCAACATGTCAATGCTACCTTCCATCGTTGTCTTATTTACTTCCTATACCGTCATAGCACTACAGTTCAATAATGTATTGTAAATTTACTTGTAAAATCTTCTTCGCTTCTCTGTGCAGTAAAAAAAAATATGCACATTTTTCTGATCTTGGATAGTTCTGATGTTTGTTTTATTTTTCGTATTCTACTTAATTTCGATTTTAAGACACGGGCGGCTACCCTTTAGGAATAGTCATTTAATTTATCTATTAAGGGTGGTTCTTGGGTCTGAGGACATTCCAATCCATTGTTCATAATCATCATCATCATCATCCTAGCGTTGTCCCGGTTGCCCTTCCGGGCCCGGGGTCCGCTTTCCTGCTTCTTCTCCTCCACTTCGCTCGGTCTTCGGCATCCCTGGTGGTATCAATTCTGTTCATAATAATGAACAGAATTGATATTTTGGTTAAATAGATTAAAACTAATTTCCTGAATTTTGTATTTAACATTTTAATAATTAAAAGATTTTGAAACAAAGCCAGATTGTAGGCTACTGACAGTTTTCACTATTATATTTGTGTGAATTATTAATTAATTATGAATAATTACGCAGTATTTCATTATTGTGAATTGTTTAATGTTTTGTTACAAAATTCCGCTTACTTCTCATTCTTCGCTCTAATTGTTCACTACTTTCCACCCTTCTATTATACCTATCTATGTATATTCAAATGTTATAAATAAGTATCAATTGTAAAATAAAATAAAAACATTTTAAAAATTATCACTTGTATTCTTTTCAACATTCACACAATAACTGTACATAAGTACCTACGTTATCGTCATTTAATATTTTAAAAAGATTCTACGACCACCATATCAGATTTATCAAATGTCATTGTAGTAGGTAATATAAAATCAAACAAATTCATATGAAGGGTTCCATACGAACCCCTTTGTAGAAGTGTTTCCTTGACTTCGGAAATATCTTTAATCAATCAACTACGTAAGTACGTAGGTTCGCGTCTGATCAAAGTAAAGTTCCGCTTGATCATCAGTTCTAGTTTACCGTCAGCACTCACCCCTATCCGTAGATTGAGTCTGCCTTATACCTTCCGTTTATTTTTTGTACAATTATTATTCTTCATTGATTTGACTTTTTTGGAGTCGGTTAAAACACTTTCCATTGCACACATTACACAAATTGATATGTTCAAATGAAGTGTCAGGTGCTTGTTCTGCAGTGATTTAGTTACTAATAATACTCACGAATAGCATATAGCATATACCCTCATTTATTTTTCATTCATTTCTCATACCCATAGATATAATATACATAACCTCACACCAAACATAAGAAACAACACATCTGTGAAAACCGAAAAAAAAAATAGACAGATCCGTTAATTTTTCATTTATAATAGTTATCAATATCCATTCTTGTAAACATACAATTTTCCACAATAAAAGATAACATATACTTTGTGAAGTTTTTATAAATCAGTGTTCCAATAAAGCGCTCATTCGATGAACTTGTAACCTAGTTTCAGGTCCTCGTACATGACAGACTAATTGTTTTGCTGTCTCTTGTTTAAACGCAGCTGTACTGGAAAGGAATGAAAAACACGTTGAAGGCCATTTCACAAGTCCACTTCCATTTAATTTATTTTATCTAGAATAATGTGGATTGGTTTCCCAGTTTTCCTTTTACGCCAATGTGGACAATGTTAATGTCAAATGAACATCATTGTTGCTGCGTCATAGCGTATTGTCTAAACCCACACTCGTATGTAGAAAACAAACATACGAACTCATCTACCATTCAACAGACAGTTTCATTAAGCCGTACAAATAAAGACGTTCAAAATTTCTCATTAGGATATTACAAAATGAGATACTTACCTTATGACAGTGGTGCAAAAGAACTGTAAATAGTAGCCGTCGAGGGCGGCGCGACGATAAAATGAAAATGAGGAGGCGGGGGGCTCGTTAGTGAACGGTCTCCTACTGCGCTCCGCGATTGTCACCACCTCAATATTCAACTCCACCAATCAACAAAAACAACCTTACATACCCAAACTTAAAGCTCAAATTCCAACAGCTATAACTCTTTTAAAAATGCCGTTGGAACAAAGAACGCATAAAATTTTGCAATACAAAGGATTTTCAGAAATGTTACAGACGTAATGTCTAATTAGATGATTCGTTCCTTGCTTTTGTGAGTGGATGCGAAATTTAAAAGCCCACAATGGGTGCTCCGCGAGGTACACTCAAACTCAAAGGTAAAGTTACCTAAGTCTGAGTGAATTGCAATAAGACATTAGGAGAGTAATAAAATAATTGGGACGGAACTTGCATATTCGGATAGATAAACAGTTACAGTTCAATCTTTATATATTTTATTAAAATTTTTTCACACATGCAAATCTCAGCCTCATCATTCTCCCTTACCGAAAAGTCGTAGCGATATGAAAGAGCAATTCAATCTAGCCGCCAACGACGCTATCTGTATGCCATCTGAAGTGAATGAATGAGCGACAAACAAGTCAGCCGGATATCTTCAGGTGTCGCGCCACTCACACAAGAGACCGGGACTTGTTTACACATGTGTTTCAGAGCTGCGAAAGGACAGAGGTGCCAGTAATGAAATGCGAAATAATTGGATGCCTACAAACAATTTGGGGATAACTTTATATACAAAATCTTTGCAGCAACAGGTACCTAAACTTGTTGAGTTAATTAAACCTTTTTGAAAGGATTAGGATGGCTGTTCTTTTATTACAGTCGTAACTACATTAACAAAATTTAATTTAATATTATATTTTGAGAGTAGAAAAGGTTAGCTAGTAAAATATTACTCATAAATACAATTCAACATAACTGTACTCAACTTACCTCAAAAATGTTTTACCAACTTTTGTTTTTATGAAACTTCAACGTTGTGCATTATTTTTCTTACAAAAGCTAGGTGTTGTTGTTATTTTGATTGGTTCGTAGCTTCAGGTTCACACACGGTGCGATGAAAGAGCTCTCGGGGGGCAAACGTCGGACCTTTTAATGGTAACTGTTCGCTCCACGTGTTTCAATGAAAAATAAGAAACGTATAACTGTTAGTAGGCAACAATAGATCCGGTTCTGATGTTGGATGAATAACTTTATATATTTTTTTAAATGAAGATTATATTTTACTCTTTGTTTTTAATGACTACGCTTAGTGGTAGAACTATAATCTGCTATATCGCATACTTTAAATTATTCAAATGTCATCATGAATGAACGTCACAACATTTGTCGCAGTTCGGTGAATGAAATTTCAAACTCTATCTATTATTACAACGTGCATGTCACTGTTATTAATTCAACTATTATGTAATTGTGTGAAAATTTTGTTTTACACAAAATACCAAGTGCTTCAAAAGACCCATTGGAATGCGTATATCGAAAAAATACCCGACTGCACACTAAAAAAAGAGTAAAACAAGCCCCACAATAATATTTAATTTATAAATATTGATGGAAAGCATCGCAGACGGGGACCAACAGAGGCTTATTTATAGTCATTTCGGTTGTGCACCATTTAGCAGAATTTTCGTTGGTGGCGGTCAAGGTGGTCCCCGCCTGCGATGCTTTCCATCAATATTTATAAATTAAATATTATTGTGGGGCTTGTTTTACTCTTTTTTTAGTGTGCAGTCGGGTATTTTGTTTTTTTAATAATAATTCTTTTATTTATAACTTTTTAGCTGTTTTTATTTAACGAAAATGTTGTAGATGTAGAAGACTATGTATATGTAAGTACCATTTTAAATTATTTCGACGACATTTGGCTTTAGATTACGAGTGATGTTACTCCGCAACATAAATTTACCGCCAATCTGGACTGTTGGTAGTGAAGAAGAAAAAGAATTAGGTGAGTCATTACTGCTGAAGACCGTCAACGACGTGTGCCCTTATGCGTGTGCCCGCATTCGGGCTGTATACTCGAGCATATCCCCCTCCGCACCGCGCCGCGCGCCGCATGCCAGGCCACGCCCTATCTTTTTGCTTGCTAACGCATGAGTTGCTTTGCGTTGACGCAGAATTAACATGTTCCTGTGGGAATTTTGAGAAAAAACGTATCCTATATTAATTATTACTCCCGTGATTGAAATGAATCTAATGATACCGCATACATATTTTTTTAAAGGGAAATTTAGAAAAAATATCCCGTGGGACTTTTAGGATAAAATGTATCCTATGACACTCCCGTAATCAAGACAAATCTAACGATACCTCATACATCAAAATCCATCAAGCCGTTTAGGCTACAGGAGGTCACAAAGGAACAGACATACATACATACTTACATACACTCGAAAAACATTACCCTCCTTCTTTGGCAGTCGGGTAATAAAAATCCAATAACAAAAACAAACTGTTAATGTAGTCTGCACAGCAATTAAACCATAACACAATAAACAGTTAATCCGATATAACGGAGTACGGAGAACCAATTTACTAACGGAACCGAAAAAAGGAACCCCTAATAGCGGCCAATAGCTTGCTCTAATACATAATTGACGTGAAAAGACCAACATTTTGCCAGACTTTTTCCGCTCGTTTTAACCCGTCAGCTCAAATTAGGTTATCTGGCGATGCCCCGTGTGAACGAGTTATGCAAATTAAGTTATCTGTTTTCCAACGTCCAGTTAATTCTGTTCTTTCTCCAACGCGCGGCTCGCTGCAGGGAAATTGTGCTGTTTTGCATTTTGATGAAATATTTTGTCCAGTCGCAACGCAAATAATGTTGCCTTCCACCGAGATTGTTTCAGTCTCATTTTATTAGGTTCGCTAGGAAAGATTTTTTACGATCATCTAGCTGAATTAAGAGTTTCAGTTAACCTGCACAAATCTATCTGAAGCCAACTTAATGTTAAGCCTTTATATGTATTTATCATTGCCTATAGCACAACCAACATTCAATTAAGCAGTTAATAATGTCGTGGATCAGTTGAAAAAATATGTCGGTTTAGTTTGTAACGAGGGGATCAGAAGCCGCGTCATAAACCGGACCTCGTAAAGAGCCCGCGGCTGGTACGCCCATTACGTCCGCAGATGTTATCACAACATAAAATGCCAAAATTAAAACCTATAAAATATCGAGCCCCAACATGATTTATGTCGTGCGCGTTCCTATAGCACCGAATTTCTCCATTCGTTATTGGAAGTCGTAAAAGGGATTTTTCGATTTTATCTCCCAAAGTAATACCGGATGACAAGTGGCTTTATGGATTTCAGGGAAATTAAATTCTTAGATTGAAATGTCATTTAAAATTGATGTTTTTTGCAAAAATCGAAATGTATGTATGATGTACATACACCTTCATTAAATTAATTATATAGGTACATAATGTAGGTATTGTTTCCTGTCACTTTATATAAATGTAGGTAAGTGTAAACATTTCAGGTTGATTAAACGGTGCAATTTATATCGGCGTGAAACGCATTAACTTAATGGCATTACTTTCATTAAGGATCTCGACGTTCTTCTGCATATTTTAATAACTCATCAGATATAATTATTCAAACAAATGTGACAAGTTTTAATCTATACTAATATTATAAAGAGGAAAACTTTGTTTGTTTGGTTGTAATGAATAGGCTCAAAAACTACTGGACCGATTTTAAAAATTCTTTCACCATTCGAAAGCTACATTATCCACGAGTAACATAGGCTATATTTTATCCCGGTACGGGCAGTAGTTACCACGGGACGCGGGTGAAACCGCGGGAAAACGGCTAGTTACTTAATATACCTACGTGGAATCGCATTCTTAATGCGCAGTTAATGTCCATATTTTATATTCAGGTAGGTACCTATACATTATATACAGGTAGTAGTTAAGCTTTATTTTATTAATATTTGTATGTATTTTATTAATATTTGTATGTATTTTTTCGAATAAATACTACACGGACTTGAACTAGCAATAAAAGCAAAGTAATTAAACATACAAATCTCTTTGAATAATAGCTTTCACCGCAACCTTTATAAAGACCACACGGCCCTGTCCACTCTGAATATCGTATGATAATCCTTTGGTCATCAAAAACTCATAATTAAAAGACTCGTTTCACCGCCACCATTTCACGGAAACATATTTTTATTTCACCCAAAAGTTGTTAAGCCACAGGCTGTAACAAATTCCGGTTAAGTGTAATATTAATAATTCAGGAGTCCATCCAAAAAGGGTGACAACACTTCATGTTTATACTTTGTACTGTGAATATGCGTGGCCCGTGATGGAGAACTCTCTGTTACACAAATAAGCGGTTTGTGGACAAACTGTTAATTTCAGAAAGTGGAACTTAAGCCGCACTAAGCTTGCGTTACGTACGATGACCTTTTGTGAGGGACACAGGTACTCTGCCCAAAAAAGTTTAGGCTTTGAGTTTAATTTAATGTTAGTTAACTGGCTTAAACATAGCTTAAGAATATAGTGGACTCACATTTACTAAAACAAATACTTACACTATGGTTGTTATTTGACAAATTACTTCGATATTTTTGATCTAAACAACTCCTAAAAATTGCTTTGATTGAATATGGTTCTTATAAGGTACCGTTTTTAAACGGCATTGTACAGAAATTTCAAGAACGAAGAGAGCACTATTTTAATTAAAGTATAAGTTTCAAGTAGCTACGTATGTCTCCAAATGTAAACAAAATAGTTGCGTTTTCCAGTTAAACGAATTGCAACATTCGTGAGCAAGGAAATACCTCGCAACTTTAATTTAAGAATACAAACCGAATCAACTGACAAATGTCTAGAAATCTCGGCAATTATAATAGGTCCCTCCTGGAAAAAGTGTACATATTTAGTTAGGACTAGCTTCTCAAACCTACTACTTACTGTTATAAAAAATCTTCCAAGAGTATTCTTTCTCATAAAGCTGGGTTTTAACAAGGGGTAATTGAGGTTTGTTAATCTTAGGTTTATTTAGATTAATTAGATATGTTGGTACCTGTAGAACTCACCCACCTAGAATTTTCAAACCTTCACAACAAACTTTTTTCTAAGATCAAAAATTTTAATGGGTTTCTGCAGAAATAGCAGGAGAAAAATAGTATTATAAACAAGTCCGTGTTAAGAAAATCCGTTTAATTATGATTTCCGTGCATAGAGGGAACTTTTCGCCTTACATTCACAAATCCCCGTCTCAGCCATTAACACCGGCGTGGATTTACCTAGCACAAAGCGTAATTACAAAAAACACAGCAATTTGAATAAATATGAGGAACTTAGCATATCGTTGTTCGTAACTCCATTAAAAATTCATAGTTTTTATGCCGGCGCTGGTAAATAAGTTACGAAATAACACTGTCTCAAGGTAACTTAAAAAGTTTATAGAAGTGAAATACTGAATGGTGCAACACTCGAGGAACGAAATATGTATTATTTACTAAATATCGTGTAAAAAAATAATTTTTCAGTATAAATGTTGAAACCTGCTGCTAGTGCTTTTGGCCCTTCTACTTAATGAAATTAGGAAGAATAGTTAAAACTATTTTGGAAGATCCCATCCAGCTTTAGGTATCCTGAACGGCATCCTGCCGCATGCCGTTCAGGAAGTGCATTCCGGGTTAATATTTGAACCGTACCACAATTATTTCGAAATTTAAAAAACTGCCATCTTAGCAAATAAAACTTTTCAATTCATGCAAAATGCATAACTAACATTCTAAAAGCAAAACTCATACCGACATACAGAGACGCAGTGATAATTAAACCATGTCACAAAAATAAAGTTCAGAACTGCCGTACAAAAGTCAACGGGTTTAATGCGAAGAGTCGAGCGTTAGCGCGAACCCTGAATAATGTATATCTTTGTGAACGACTGCCACAGCACAATTTCATAAATGTCGCAATGCTATCTAGCGTCCACACACGACCATTTCTGGGTAATCCTAAATGACTAGCGTTATGAATTTTAGAATGTAATGGTACTACTTTAGTCTGTCAATTTGAACTAACTCGAACGTTACTATTGCTGCAATGGTACTCTTTCTGAATGAGCCTGCATCTGCATTTGCTTACATATCTATGTTAGCTTATATGAAAAGAGGTAAGTATTGTAAAAGTGTTCCTTTAAGTCCTCAAGTAGAATACCTACATAATTAATTTTACCTTCTAGCTAGACCCTCTCAGTATTGCTTACTTAAAATCGAAAATCTGTCCTGTTATGAGATGTATTAGATATACAGACAAAAACCCTAAGTATCTTTTGGATTTAAGGTAAATATATTAAATCTAAATAGAACAGATAAACAAAAAGGGTAGTAAATAGTGCTGGTTACCACAAACCGCAAAATTGAATTAAACTGGTAATAATGTAAGGATTATTAATGGAAATGTAGGTAATTATAATTGAAATCTAATATTAGAGCAAATGAGCTCAATGCAACAATTAATAGGGTTTCATAGAAATACATAGCTACCATTTAACCACATTACAAATAAGTTGTATTTTAGTCTCTGTTGCTACATTAACTAAAGTAGCACAGTCAGTTTTAAATGTCTGAGGAGGTCACAAATATTTATTTATATAAAAACTTAATTTTTTCTACCAACTTAAACCTATAATGGTTGGTGCATGGTTTAATAAATCGCATACTACTGGATAATGCAGCTCTTTTTGTTTTCTTCTTACAAAGAGTTAACAATTTCAATTGTTTTCTAAATAATATTTATTATTTTTCTTCCAATCGTCGATTAGCTGTGATAAAAATAATGTGCCATTTTTACTCGCCCTTATAGGATGTCACTGTCAATAAAGCTCTTAAATTATATTAACTTCCTCAGAATATGGACATAAATACAAATATTGTTATTGGATTTTTCCATCAGGAATTTCTCGGTAATAGCTCGAAGTCAGGATTTATGCACTGTTGACTACAGCAGGCTCGCCCACTGAAGAAATGTATTTCATCATAATAATTATTTACTTGCATATATACGTATGAAACCTCATGATAACTCTTCAGAGAAAATAAATAAATTAAAACTTCACGTTCTTAGGAAATTTCCCGACTATAAGGTATTTTGTACATTCGGAGGTTTTTTCAATTACCTAATTAAGTTACGCTTTTTAGTTATAGGTAGTGTTTTTTTTTTGGTTTGTTTTACTAGGATAGTTTTTGATATGTATTGTAAATATGTTAATATCTATGTAAATCTAGACACACGGCAGTGTGTCCGCCAAGTTCGAGCAAAAAAAGCGACACACCGGCCGTGGGTTATATTACACGAACCATTTCGGGCCAAATTCGACCCCCCTGTAACTCAAAATCTATTTTATTTATGCATATCAAATTTCTAGTATCTGTTGAGACCCCCTCACTTATCTAAAATACAAAATTTCATTAATATACCTATTGTAGGTCTTGAGATATTGACGTCAGAAAATAGCTATTTTTACTATACACTCACTGACTGACTGATTCACTGACTCACTCATCAAAAACCTAGACCACTTCCAATGGTCGTATTGACTTGAAATTTGGCATGGAGGTAGGTCTTTATGTCAAGGTAAAGGGAAAAATCTGAAAATGGCCAAGTGTGAGTCGGTTTCAAAATAATGAAGGTGTTTTATACCCGGTGTAAATTTATACCCCTAAGGAACTAAAACTACTAAATTTATCTATATTTATATAATATATCTTCGAATGGTACAAAGATTTGTATTTAGTCAAAGTAAAGTAAAAATCTGAAGTTTTAATAGAAAATTAAATACTTGATTCATTGCGTTTAGTAGGTTTATAACGGTGTATGAAAACTTGCCAAGTAACATCATTAAAAAGCAACTATTTTTAACTGAGGTATGTGTATGGAACTTGGTACTTATTCAGATCTCACTTCTTTTATAGGCGAAGCTTTCCCATATTATCGAACTTGGCAGTCTTTCACATTTTAGTTTTGGGTGGGATAAAGAACTTTCATTATTGTAAAAAAATTTTTTGCTTAAACTCACGTTTGCGTAAAAAGGTTCTAATCATATTTCTAAGTCATTAATTGCGGTCCTTTACCTAATAGTTAAAATATATAATTTTTTGTTTGATTATTACGTTGTATGGATCTGCTGAACCATCTGCCTATTTTACCTATAGAACAGAGTTATTTTATCCTGTTACGGGACTCTCTCGGGACTCTAAGGAACAGCAGAAATCGTCTTATGTTATAATAAAAAGTGCTGATACATGTAGTAATTCTCATCAAGAAAAGAATGATAATGATGGTAGACACAAAGTTTTCCCTAGTTCTTTTTTAAAAGGTCTAATATTTCCCACAAAGAAATAATTACTAGATTCCTATATTCCACCAGCAAGCTACAACAACGGGTACAAGTGAGCGCACCCGACTACTGAACAAGAAGTGCATTAGCCAGGGAGTTGTAAACTGTTGTATTGGAGGATGCGGGCTCACTTCCACTCCAACACCGCTTAATTAGCGAACCGACTTCACGATTTTAACGAGTATTTCTACTATGAGATAATATCGTACTTTACGGATGAACATGATTCTTCTACAGGTAGTCGAGGTGAAGTTTTCTAAAGTTTTAAGATACCTACGGTAGAATACTGAAACGCAACTACATTTTATAAGACAGATCAAACATTCGAAAGATTATCGTAATATAATGCCAATAATGCTTTATAATTTCTGCTCTTATTTATGTAATATATTCGATTATTTTTCAAAAATACTTCATGTAAATACTTATTTATTTCTAAAACGAACACAATCTTCATAGATCTTCCGTGTATATCTGACTGCATCCCACAGCTTGTGTGCCAATGTTATTGATGCATGAGATCAATTGACACCGAATAACATCGTGCTGGCTACACTCCAACCTCTGCTGATCCCTTAAGAATAAAGACCGTGAAAGCTATCGCAGGTTTAAAAATAAAGCCTAGATTAACTTCAGTTTGTATTTGTTCTGTATTTCAGCACACATTAAACCCGCAGAGGTTAATATTTACGATAATGGAGTGAGACTGTAACCGCGTTCACGTAGAATGAGTATTAAATAAATATTTCGCATAATAATATGTTGTGTTTGGTGAACTATTATTGTGGTCGATGCTAATATTAATTGTTGTTATGCGCAAATCAATTACATAATCTAGATTAATCATAATTGCGCTAAGAATATCTTATCACGATGCTGAAATCTGCTTAATGGAACAATAACTTTTCTCCTATTAATTTGTATTAAACAAAATGTCCTTAAGAAAACCGTAATAGTGGTAAAGTATTAGTTTTGCAGTATTACTGAAAACATGGAACTTCAGTAACAACAGCGGGTCAACTTGTCGCTGCGCTGTCGAAGTTAGCGCCAAGCGATTCATCTTTCCCTGCATAATAGGACATAATTTACGGAATGTCAGGTCGGGACTATCGATCGTTTTGCTGCTGTACGTTGTAAATAAGACGTAAGCATGTTGGGCACTTTTTCTCAAGTAGAGCGCATTTCCACTAGTTTACTATATTACCAAAGTTAAACAGATCCAAGAAGGCTGTAATTTCTTTTTACTAGAAATGGTATAAAAAAAAACCTTGCACGTTCTAGGAATTGAACAGAGAAGTAATAACTAGTAAAGCTTTGCTTCTTTCAGGAACATTTGTAATAGTTTTTATACTAAGTAATACTGCCGCTCGAAAAATCGTGATAGGCAAAAAATCAAGTTTCAAAATCGTACTTTGGCCCTCGTAACATCAACATTGCATTTTTACAAAAAGTCGATTTCATTACCGAAAAGGCTTTGTAAGTATATAAGAAAAATAATAAGGCTCTAAGTAAAGTATCCCCTCTATATGAGTGGGGTTTACGTGCAATTTCACGATGCCCCCCGGCTTCTACGGGCACTTAATTAAGTGCCCTCGGTGTCTCCTCCACTTAACTATAAGTGGACTTGACGTATCTGCTCAAGCAATCATGAAGGACCACTAAAGGCATTTTGATTTTTTGGATATATTCATGTAAGTAGTTTGTTTGTGTGTTGGGTTTGTCACAGCTTAGCTTTCTCTGTATAACCGTTTTGACTGCAAACTTCGTTAAATGGGTAAGTTATGTTGGCGTCAGATTTATCATGAATATGATGAGGTTTAAAAAGCCATGATAAATATTTGTGTACACAAAGATTTTACGTTACCTACCGTTCCAAATATTTGTTCATTTCTGATCATTTAAAAATACATCTTTATGCGGAAAACTTCAATTATATCCACAAAATTATGATTGTAGTTTTGAATCAGCATTTACATAGAAATAATCGTGTACATGAAAGCTACAAAAAGCACATTGTACCCGTAAAGGTATCGCGGCGCGTGCTCTATTCAAGTTGGGCTTATTTGTATCTATCTAACTTCATTCTACTTCCATTGAGCATTATACCTACCGCCAGAAATTGTTTCAAATGTTCCACTGACACATTTTACGCTGAAAATTTACGGAATTAGTCACCTAAATTTTATTCAACTAAATGTTTCCATAAATAGTCAGTCGATGTTCAAAAATATCGAGACGTCACATACATACATACCTAAATCTCTTTTAAATAAATGTCATAAATATTATTTTAACCAATATACGTTGAATTTTAAAGTAGGAGCTAAGATAGGTATTTTTTTGTGGAAATATGACATCAACTTAACGGAGGCATTAACTTTTTTGTTCGAAACGAACATAAATTCAAAACTCTTAAGCTAAGTCGGTATTCCATCGGCATCTTTGGCAGGTTATTTCAATCTGCCCTTAATTTAATTTCAACCCGAATGGATTTCGCTTGAGATGGAGCGACATAAATATAGCCATGAAGCTCGTAACTCCTTATGATTAAATTGATACCTTGCCAGGGACGAGGGCGACGTTTGATCGTCCTTTCTTTCGAGGCTTTTCAAACTTTGTAGAATGGAAGTAATAACGCGCCGGCTACGAGGTACCTAATAATAGCTATAACAATAACTCAGAATCGTTTTCCTTTCATTCTTTTTTTAAAGGGAGAGAATTGTGCAATGTGATTCCGTAACCGACAAGTATAATGAGTAACGATTGCGACGAGCCACTTGAATGAACGTTGATTTAATTTGAGTAAAGAACGGAGAGCGTCGCAAGAGCTTGATGTAATGCTCAACTAAATAACGCGGACATCTGCACCCTTCCCCCCACGCCTCGTCTCCGCAGCCCCCGCTGGTCCCCTACACCTCCCAGATTAATCTTCCACATGCCTCAATGTCATCTGTTGTTGCAAATGACGCAAAAAGTAACGATAAACACGACAGTAATATGAAATTCTTTGCACTATGAAAAATCTTGTTGTCGTGCTAGAAATTACTTCAGCGTCGTGGGTGCTTTACAAGCGACAAATTAAAGCTTTAGTTTGTGTTTGTAAAATTGTACATCTACTTGCTAAATGTCTTATTTTTAAATGAAAAAGTAAGATTTCATTTTGAGAGTAGTTTTCCGATAAAACCGATGTAGCTATTTATGTTGTTCCGGGAATTAAACCGAGCCAATTTACCTCGTCTCCACATTCGCACCGATTTGAATCAACGCCAGACCAATATCCAGCGGAGCGACAAATCAGCACTTCGATATTGCCTCCATTTGGGCACCCACCTCAATATATGAAAATCTGATTTTTCATTGCGCACGCCAAACGGCACGCGCGGTCCTCTCGTCCCGGAATATTTAATATTTACAAAACTCTGTCGGCTTTGCGTCGTAAAATTCACAAAGCAGACCCAATTAAACGAACAATTCCAACTTCTTAATAGGCCATTATATCGACTTATTGACTACACAAAACGCGTTTATTTCAAATTATGTAAATGAGTGCATATTGTATTTAATTTCTTGCGTTGTTAACTTTGCAGAATTGTAACATTAGTCAGTGGAATGTGTCAAATACAGATGGTATTGTTGGAACTTCTACGAGCAGCGCCGGGGCACAGCAATATGTTTTAAAGTTCATCGGAAATTTTGTGCTTAACAAGCAGCTAAAATTTCGCTGCTCTTAATTTATGTCCGCTCCTTCCTTGAAACTGGAGACACTTTAGGAACGTGATATAGGTACCTACAACTAGGTAAATTAAAATGATCAATAGTAACACGGAAGTCTCTGGAACTCCCCAAATACGTATAATATGAATAGTTGATGCTCAACCAATTAAGATTGTTTTAATAGCATGCGTATCTGTAATTTGAAAGCTACACAGTACACTTATGTAGGTTCTGCTCCCTCATATTTCATATTCTAATTATTGCTCAGCTCGTGAACAAATTTGTATAAAGCAAACACCGCTAGCGACAACACTCGTTTGCTCAACATTAATAATATTATGACTTTGGCAAGGGGTACACTAGATTACAAAACTCATTAGACGGCTTTATTATTTATGTTTCTAATAATTCTACGCAGAGATAATTCTGTTCTCCAAATACGAAATTGCTAAAGGCTGAATACCTACATTTTATTGAACTCAATAGTCTAGATTGCCTTTGTCTTGTCTACCCTGATCAGTCCGACATATTGTAGGTTTCTACATAACATTCAACCTGTCTATCAAATATTTATTGACATTCGAAGATTGAAGATTGGTATTCGAAGCTTCCAGGCATGGAGTTTAGTATAAAAATACACGACAAAAAACTCATAATTAAAGATTTTTCAGCAAATTCGTTAAAAAGCAATAACAAAACAGACAGCATAAATAATAAATACTACATTAAAATTAATATAACATTACACACAGTTCTCTAGCAGGAAATTGGTGTATATTTGATATGGTAAAATATATACCTAGATATGCAAGCCTTTAAAATGCGTCGCTGCTCGCCGTCCTGCGCTTTCCCCCCAGGCATTTCCAGTTAAATTATCGTAATAAATAATGGCTAATCCCTTCTCTGTCACTGTTTTACATCAACAGCGAAAAATACATTTTGCTTCCAAAAATTGAAGGAATAAAATTTAAGGCCGCCAGCGTATTGTATAAAATTTTTTTATTCAAAAATAAATTTCGATACACAGTTCACTTTTGTTGGCGCGTGTACAGTTTCGATTCGATTCCATTGGGCTCTCTCATCATTTCAAAGGTACGAATATCGAAACTGTCGTAAGCGGCTTAAAGTGGCTTCCAATCTAGAATGAAGTGCCTTTATGTGTGTCAGTGTACAATAGTTTAATGTGCTTATGTCGTTTGTGTGTTTGGTTACAACTTTCGGGAATTTTCTAACACTTTCCGCTAGGTATACATACTCTGAGCCCATGAAACAACTCGTTTAGGGTAAGGTTTTCAAGTAAAAACTACATCCTACGTACATTTTTATTTGTATAGTAAACATAATGGAATTGCATGAATATGCCATCATAATTCGAAAAACATTTCGAATATCTGTACTAAAATACGATATTTTAAGTTATCTGTGTAAATAAAACTTCCGATCTTTCCAGTATCATTTTCTTCGCTTCAGGGAAAAATCGTAAAATGTCGATCCACGAATCCATGCTTAGCGTTAAAATGCTTACCTGTGAAGAGGAAAAGATTGAAAAAACAATAAGTACCTAACTATAAAATATTGGTAAGATTTTTTTTTCATAATGATTTAGATTTAAAATCGTAAAAAAGTTCCAGTTTTCGAAGTGAAAAATGCGTACCTAAAATAAGCAAAGGGACACTACTAATTTTTAGGATTTCACGCTTTGTTAACAAGAATTGGATTTTATCTTTACCATTGGATCATAGTCTTATGTATTGTAGTATAAGGTACAGAGTATCGTCAGAAGTACGTAGAGAATTTTGATTTTGGTAGTCCACTGTATAATATATGCCGGACATATCCCGACCGACCAGTTTGATTTTTCAGGATGATCTCGGTTAATACGTCAATCAGTTTCTACATGGTTTCTTCTGTACCTTGGTCTCAGCTCTATACGAGAAGCAGTGAGAGATGCCTCGGTTCATGCCCTGCAGTATGCCGAACACGTCTCCTGTCCCGAGCAGCTCATGGGTGATCTCAGTAAGGTCGGCCCGGACTGATACGACTGACACCGACCCTGATGCCACCCAGTACATGCGAGCTTCGCTGTCGCCAGCCACTACTATGTAGTTACCTGAAGATTATGTGGTTGGTGATATAGCATCGGTTTCATCAGTATGTAAGATATATAGTCAAGTAGGTATATAAGATAAAAAGAAGTCAGTCAGGAGTAAGGTATATAAAACAAATGTAAAATAAGGATAAAAAGTGGGTTTTTATGAAAGTATATTAAAGGATATAACAGAAAAAGGTCAGAATGAATCTTTATGTTAATATCCGCATATCAAGTAATAAGCGTTTTATCAATAATTCTATGTAGCCACTCAAGCGTCCAAGCCGCGCGGTGATTCTCGGCCCACCTGTCCGCGCATGAAATGTCAATTGCTTTTTTACGACCAAGCGAGACTCTTTCAACAAAAACGATTACTACTGAAAAACTACAATAGCTAGATTCGAATAAAAAATACTCACGGAAAGCTAAAAGAACGTAAAATTTTATTTGATTAAAAGTAAATTACCTTAATTAATATTATAGGATGATAATAAAGTATAAAGTTGAGGATATCAAAGAAAATATCGTATATTTTTTTTATTCAGAGTTTTATAAGAAAAATATAGTGGTTACTGGTAACAATGTTTTTTTATTATATTAGTACAGGATATACTCTTTAAAATGATACCAATATCTTAATATAAATATTTAGTTTTCTGTCATGAAAAAATAAACAAAGTTAAGTGTTTCTCAAGCGGTCACTGGGCTTCGGGCGACGTAAAAATGTGGCAAGATGGCCGCCCGGCTAATAGCGAGTTCACACGACGAGGTTGTTTTAATGAAATTTGTTTATTAAATTTTGTAATTAAACTTTTACTTTTATATAATTTTATTACATATCCTTTTTTATTGCTAAATATATATATATTTTTTATGTTAAATAGAAAAAAAGAAAGCGGTTATTGGTATTACAGTAAAATAAATACACTGTAAAACTGAAAAAAAAAAACAGTAAACAAACATTATAATGCGCAAGGGCCTAAGCTCAGTAAAGCCACATTTTTTACAAACCACAAAACATTCCCAAATTGATCATAAAACGCTCCGTGTGGATAAACCATTATTTACGGGAGAGTCTGCGCACCAACACTAAAATCATGAATAACGTCTTAACATTTTGATCATTATAGACCCGATCTCAATGTATTTCGTTTGTAAATGGCCATTAACGTGCTAATATTGAACGATACTCGTATATTTTGCATTTATTTAACAAAAATAACCAATTAGAATACACTGTAAACAATAGAAAAGTATCAAACGATGATCGTGTAGTGATCGTATAACTTTTCCAACTAAACTATACTATGTAAACGTTTTGAAATTGTCGTAATAATACATATTTCGTAAAGGAAATTTCTTCACGTTTATTTTGATATAAAATAACAATCTAAATAAGGTATAAAACAAGAAACTTACCACACTTTTGTCAAGAGCTCCACACACAAAAAAGTCACTTGTCAAAAACGACGAACTGTCACTTCAATATATTTTTTTATAAATTTAATGTTGCCATTGGACAGAAAAAATCACAACTCACGGATGACAAATTTAATAACGCGCCATCTAGTATCAATCAACTATATTAATACCACCTGGCTATAGCGCTGTACACGTTTAAACTGAACGATGTCGTTCGGATACTGTAGTCACCACGGACGCTTAAGGCAAGATTTTTTTTGGTGACTGTTATCACCTCGGACGCTTGAGTGGGTAGAATCAATTCCTTTGACAAAGTTGACTTTTATCTCTGAAACTTTTAAACTAGCTGCATAGAGAATTCTAGATCTACTACCGGATCTATGTTAGTTTTGATTTTCAAACGTGAAAGTTCGAAGAAGTGAGTTTGACTGTTCCTTTAGTACAATTTGTTTTACAAACTTCCAGTTGTATCGATAGTTCTCTATCTAGTCTAGGAAAAAAAGAAAATCTGTACGTGAATTATTTTCTCCACGGAGCTTCCAATAATCAATTTTGGATCGGAAAAATCGTAGGTCACTAAAAGTACAAAATTAAAACCAATAAATATAAAAATAAGAATTGCTCAATAACTAACCAGGGAAGAAAATAGTATAGTCAAGAGCGACAGTCAGTTGTCTTAGAAACGCTTCTCCAGTGTCGGCGAAGATGTAGCAACTCCTCAAGTGATGACCAAACATCGCTGACATCAGGTCACAGCGACGTACATACGGTGTTTGAGACAATAAGATTGGCAACTGTGATGATTTGTTGTAAAATTAGAAACTATCAAGTGAAGATGGTCAACAACAAAATCAGAGACAAAAATAGGAAAAATAAATTTAAGAAAAATCTAAAACAATACCTACTCAGTACACTGCCTTAACTCTATATTGTATTACATATCCTACTAACTACTACTACTACCTACCTACCGACTACTTTTCTTACTTTAGCTATTCTATATCTATACTAGTATCTCACTTTCGACTTTCATATTTACGTACTTAATATTAACCTTCTAATACTACTTATATACATAACATTATATAATACTATTATATTATATTTAGAAATAATAATAAAATTATCTATATACTAAGACTACATGTAATTGTAAACTTAATAGCTATAGTTAATACCTAATAGTTAAAAAAATCGGATCCAACAGACAAACTGTTGTATACAGTTTTGATGGTCATTTTGTACTTTTTAGAATATATAATGTACCATCTAAATAAGCAATAAATAATAAATAACAAAGCCAAAGTACATAAAAGACATCTTTTAAATATTACCTGTCGTCCACGCTCCGTTACCCAAAGCTGTTGAATGTATTTCCAAAACTTCTTCAGTTGGTAATCTAAAACACGATGAGTGAGCTAAAAACTCTTTTGAAATATACGTCTATTACTAAAGCGCAGAGAAAAGAATAGATTAAGTATGTAAAAAAAAACTTTTACTCACTTGAAAGTCCTTGATTCTTCAGCATATCAATAAGTTCCCTCGTCACTTTCTCATAGGCGGTTAAAGCATACTTGTTTGAATAAGCCAGTTGTATGGACGCTGCCACTACGATCGCTGCTAACATTTTACCGCAGACCAGAACTACGGCCAGTATGCTCATGGGCAAAACCTCTTCGATGGAAAACTCATCACTGCCAGTGGTGGTCAGCATGGCTACTATCACGTAGAATGACGTCACGTAGTCCCAGCGGAGTTGTGGCGTCTCTCTGTTGATGGAAATTGGTCACAGACTCAGATTACAAGTCACTATATGTATATGTACTCCATCAGTTGTAACAAGTACATATAATTATTAGGTATTGATTTGTAATCCGATATGTACGAATTCGAATTACTCTGGTGTTAAATTAACTTCCATTAGTATATAGAAATCCAAAAACACAATGGTATGTCTCATAATATAGATTATTATGAGCTAAAATAAGACCCACCAAATTTGAGTTCCTTCATAGTTGCGGATAACCAAGTCTCATTGTTTAAGATTAGATACCGTTTAAAACATTCTCCAAGTTAAAACAGTAACTTTAGAGGAAATCTCTATAAATAAAAAACAGGATTTAAGACTTAGATTTTTTGAACTTACTCATCTATAAGGTGAACCTTGAGTGTCCGAATCATGCTAATAGGAGATGTTCCAATCATTGCCACCAGCCATAAGCAGGCAAAAGTATGTATCACTATCACGACCCCTATTATTGTCATCGCCGCCTGTGCACCGTTTTATATTAGTGTTGGTTAAATTTATCAAAAGCATTCTTCTATATCTTTTCATATATAAATCTATGGTAATAAGCTGAAGAGTTGCATAGCATTGTATGTCTGGGAAGACGAACCACTGGACCAATGTGAAAAGCTACTTTTATCCAGGTAAAGTTTTTACGGGACTCGAAACCTTTGGTGGAAGCTACATAGTTGTAACAACAAGACGTTATAACTAGAACTTAGCAACAAAAGTGTAAAAGTACCTGAAGCGTGGTAAGGTTATTGGTGAGTTCACGAGACGTATCCCGATAGAATTCAAACAAATACTTCAGTCTTAGAAGCTTGATCGCGCGTAAATAATGCATAGCCTTCACGGTATTCCTGGAATACCACCAAAGATATCTTCATTCCATATTCAGAATCAACTATGAGTTTATTGCTAGAGTACCAAAGAGACTTTGAAGTTTTTCAGTTAATTCGATGAATTATAATAAGATGATTTTAATGAGGAATTAAGTTACGTGTTTATTTGACATATCCTAAGTGCCCACAGCCATAATAATTGTAATAATTCATTTAAGTTCAAAAGAGCTTCAGCGTGTTGGCTTCGGCCCCACGTTCGCCTTCCAAAAATCCGGGACTGTGCAGTGCCGTGGTCTGGTCGAGTCATACAAAATTATTAATTCCAATTGTAATAAGAAACAAAGAACAACTCACGGAAAACAAAAGCCGAGGAATTCCAGGGGGAAATTGGCTACTACGTCGGAGCACACCCAGAATCTATGCTTTAAATATCTGTGGCGAGTCTTAGGGCCCTCCAGTACGAGCTCTCCGTGCTTGCTCACATAACCCTATACATTATGGTCAATTTACTAGTCACATTTCTTTAAAATATTGTCAAAAGGGTCAAGTTTCATAATATATGTATACTTTTTTAACGAAAGCTTACTTATGCGTAAAAAGGGAATAACTAGAAATAAGTTTAAGCCAGGTTGAAAATCATTAACAGAAAGGTTGACTCAGACATAACATTAAAAAAATGTCTAAGAAACACAATAAAATACTAATATATGGCAGTGAAATAGCAGAACATTTATAGTTTCATCCTAAGACCTTACTATCATTTTGGAAGGGAATTCACACAATCACTATAAAGTACCTATTGTAATTAGTAGTCAGAACTCCCTCAAAGGCAAATAATAATAATAAAAACTTTATTTCGGACAAGTCCATATGAGCAATACAAGAAAACACAGATAAATACATACAAAACACAACACAATCTCATAGTAGTATGTAGGCTTATCCAATGCCTCAGTAATGGTGAATCCCACCTATCTGTCAATCAAAGATAATGCTTACCTGATGCATAGTGAGATAAATTTTGCCATAGAAGTAGATGTCCAACAGTGCATGTGCCCAGAGGAAAAAGTAGCAGTCATTTAGAGTCACCAGGTCATACAGACCGATCACATAGTGTATTGTTACAATCGTACATGATAAGTAGCCGTAACTCTGAAACCAATTGTTGTAGCATAGATAATAACACTGCATTCAAAACATTACTTCGTGTCACTTCCTAGCATCGTAAGTAAATTGAAATAAGTAACAAAATTATCTACTACATAGAGAGCCTAATTTCACAAACGTCGGATGTAGTGTAAAAGGCTTCACGCACTTACAAGTCCTATTGTACCCTTGTCCTTTCACTCACATCAAATGGTTCAGCGAAGTTACACGGAAAGCCTGTGTTACTTACCTAAAGAATAAAATAAAGGTTCCTACAAAATGCAAGTAGGCACAACTATCATTATCTCAAGTAACTCCCTACATTTTTGGTAGGTATTTAACTAGAGTATTTCCACAGAACTTCGAACAGGTGTTATTTACCGAAGGCAACAAGTTTCAGTGAAAATGTGAACCTAATATTGTGCCCACACTGAAATTGTTCCAAGAAATGTAAGCTAGAACTACCTGTTACTCTAGGTAATAGGAAAAGAGGAGATAAATAATACGAGTACTATTCGCAAAGTGTGTAACTGAAACATCATAGTTTTCTCCATTTAGGGCTAGCACACTCAATCAAATGTCAATCAGCAACGTTTGATTTACGCCTTACACGCTCGCCCAGTTTCCACTGAGCTCGTGTTTTCGAGGCCAACGAACATAAATCAGTCATAACGGTGGCACTTACAAGCACACCCACACAAGCCGTATTCGGCCAAAGTCACAAACAAACAAATACCCGGTTGGTAAGCCACAAGTCCTCATTAGGGCGGTATCAATTTACCTGAAACATGAACGTTCCGGGACGCAGCAGATTAGAGGCGTGCGAGTAGCTGTGAAACGTGGACACACTCGCAGACGACTTCGACTGGCTCACGTTAGACTGTGACACGCTCATCGGCACTGTCCCTACGGATTAGGAACACGATAGTTTGATGACAACCCTGTTTGAACGCAAAGGAAAATGCTCCCTTTAGGCAGCCTGTTATCTTGGTAAACGGACACCATTATGTGGCGTTATGTTGCAGATGTTGAAAGTCTTTGCTGTTTGTTTTATTGTAGCTATTGTATGGCCTTGTAAACCGTCAAACACCATACTTCCTACTATTGGAAACAATATTATGTGCATGTATTATGGAGCTCTATAGGTAGGTACGTCCTAATTCAATGAAGATGAATACATTCGCAATACAAAAAATAGACTTGTTGTGAATAAACGTGGCAAAAGGTGCTAATTTGAAACTCTCAGCAGCCGCGCGAGTCAATCGCGTGCTTCGAAAAAAATTTTATACACTCCCTATTATGACTATTCTTGCGTTGGTGAGAGACACGCGCGATTGACGAAATCCCGACACCTACCTCTGAAGGGTGGCTTAACACACCTGAGATATCAAATCTACTGGATCCACTTCTAGAATCGGCGCCCGACTCTATCGATGAAAGGTCAAATGTAGATTCTGCAAAATAAGAAAATATACCTGTATCTGTCTTAAATACTTATAATTTTTACTTTTATCCTGAGTTCTTTTCGATGCAATAATCCGGTGTCGGAAGTTATTAATCTTCAGTTCATTGATAAAGTTACAGTTAATCCGAAAGCCTATTTTTGTCTCATCTTTTCCGACACTGCCGCAGACACTTTTAAAGTTAATTTAGGTACCTACTTTTCTAACCTACTACGACGTGGAAAAGATATTAGGTATTGGTAAAAATGTTTGGACTCAGCAGTTTATTTTTATATTAAGTTTTGAGGCTAAATCTATCGGATTAATTTTCGTAATATTCGAGAACAAAATCTCAAACATATTAATGCTTTACCTACCAGATACTATAATACCACTTTACCGTCTGAAGATTCATCGTCATCATTATCCATGTTAATAGGCAAGATGTAATCTCTAGACATTTCGAAAGCCTTGTTCAAAGGGTCCTGAATCTTGGGATAATATTTGACCAAGTTGAAGAAAGTCACACTTGGTATAACTAGTAAATCGAGGCTCCGACTCGCGTATATCGTCACTTCGGAACATGATGTTGGTTGCTGAAAAATTTATGAAAATATTCTACAGTTTGTGCATATTCATACTTTTGGGATAACAGAAAGTTTTTCTCATTACAAGCAAGCAAGAAAGATGGGTAACCGAAATGTAAATATAAATTTTGGAGAATCTAGCTAAAATGTACACAGCTGTAGCGTCATACTAAAGCAAAATTTAAAGTGAATTTAAACTTACACCAGTAAAATTCCCAAACATTCCACCTGGACCCATGCATGTTATCATTTCATTATATGACGTCAAAACATCAACCTGCAAAATATACTTTATATAATACGCAAATCTAAAAATACACGTTAAAATATGCCTACGACATAAAAAGCTCATAAAATGGGTACATGTCCAAAAAAATGTATTGTCAACGATCGCTAAAAGGGTCAGGGGTCCTTTCGAACATAACATGACGTATGTACATCCCTGTCCGTGTTTACAATACAAACTTAGTGAGATGCGCAAAAACGGAATAATCAAAAAAACCCTTCCTTATTGTTCCTGTTCAGTGAGCCGGTATACATCTCCGGGATACATACAGTCCCCGATCATTTACCTCGAGCGATATTTGACTTGAAAGATTGACTGTGGACACAGACTTGTGTGCGTAATAAAAAATATCTATGAATACAAATAAGATACGTATAACTTTTTCACGGTTTTCCGATTTTGGGCGATGGGTTTTGAAAATGTGATGTATTATGGCTAACAAGTAGGCATATAAAGAATAAGCTACTGTTGCCGTAAAGATATTGTATATCATAATAAAGATTCCTCGAACTCGTTATAACTTATTCGTAGTTAACAGAGACCGTCATTAATTTGATTGCTATTTGACGTTACCTTTCCCCGATAAATGATGTAGATGTAAGGCTGTATGTCCCTGCACTGTATGACGGTGTCTCCCTTCAGCAGGTACATCTCGTTGACGTGCTGCGTGACGACCCTGATGAATGACCTCTCCACCTTGCCGAACAGGGGCACTTCCCTCAGAGCACGCTCGTACATGAATACTAATGTGTCTTCCATTAGCGCCGAGTTTAGGCGACGACAGATTCTCTAAAAAATCATACTCGTTTATTAATTGACTTTTATAAAAGGAGGTCCTCAATTTGACCTGTGTGTTGTATTTGACATACAGTTTGTGGTTATGTCACATTTAGCTGAACCCATTTTATTAATTAATATATTTTCTGAACATTTAAAATATATAATTTCTAAAAAGGAAAAGTTCGCGAATTTTAATGAAACAAAACAAGGAAAGACCCCTCTTTTAAACAAAAGCTCCATGTCAACCGCAACAATGCAATGAGACAGGACAGATTACTCAAGTATTAATGAAATAATATATCATCGTGACCCAGGATCTAATTTAGTGACAAAATGATGGAGCGACATCGCTGTCCGCACCTGTCACTACTAAATACCTACCACCTGCGGCACAACTGATAGAATCTAGATACATTTAGCGGACTCAGCATTGGTTTTACGACACACTTTGAACAAAGATATTAGGTATTCTTGCTGACCTTTGCAATAGAATATGTAGAATTTTTTAAACTGAGAATTTACTGAACCCACAAAAATATTTAAAAGAAAATCAGAATGTGTATTATCCCGTTTGTGTTGGAACGTGATAAAAATGCAAAATTGAAACAAACACAAACATAAAAACTGTTTCACCACAGCACCCGTCAGCGTTTCACCAGAATTAATGTACTTTCCGTAAAAAGTGCATAACGCAATATTTTACGACTACGTGACCAGTGAAATACTTGGTGTTTGTTCTGTTCACAATTTGGTATAACATTCAGTTCGCTGCACCACGTGAACACGAGGCATTTATTATGACTTACCTGAGGATTACTGCCGTTCGTCCTCATCCACACATATTCAAAATATTTCAACGATTTTACGGTAAGCATTGGATCCACATTCTGCTGGTACAGAAAGTTGGCTAGATCCCTTGTTTTTTCCTATAAAACAAACGAGGACTTTGCTCGTTAAAACTAATATAATTACTGTACTGGAACTACGAAGTCGTAATATTTTTAATGACGGAACTTTAGCCGTAATACATAGAGCTAGACTGCCAGTATGGTCTATCTCGGCTGTTAATTAGGTTTTGTTCATTGTTACACGCCGCTGTTTAAAATAAAATTATCTCATGCGTGTGTTTGACGTTCGTAGGTACACATATGTATACGCAAACACATATTATGTAGTGGGTAGTTTCGTTTACGTCATGTAAATAAATAATATCAGTTTTTCCCTCCCAGCAATTGAACCGTTATTGGAAATTGATTTCCTTTCATATTCGGTTTATTAACTTTATAGATATTTGATCGGCTTACAACGAAATTGAAATATTGCTTACACTGTAATAAGGAACAATTCGAAATGAGTATCCTCTTAAAGTACGTATTGTAATTTATAAGAGTCAGCTCATCCAAAGAGAAAATGATTGGCGTAAATTAACCTTACGTTTAATTATTTTTTTACAGAACTTTAAGAGAATAACAGTTATATTCATACGTTCAGTGAAAGGCGAAATGAAATGGCTGGAAATGTGTTCGGTATTCTGTGGCTTTAAGTGGCATCCTAAAAGCTATAATTTTTTATTTGATACTAACAATAGCGACCGCCTGTTAATGTTCTAGACGGTATCCTTCGCTAAAGTTCCCCACAAAGGGCGATAACAGGAACAGTAACGTAGAACATATTCTAAAGTAATCATTATTTTTGATAATTCCCCAATTCAACGTAATCATAACATGTAGGTGAGAATAATAATAGTTCCAATTACAGAAGCAAGAAGTATAATTTATTTTTATTTTAAAATGTGTTGTGAACGGTTATCTTGATCAAGTTAAGATTACCTAGCTCACATCATGCTTATAAAGCCATTCGGAATTCCCAGTTATGATCATAAATGCAAAAGTGAGTAAGTACAGTAGCGTAAAATTGCAGGTAAGTATATAGATACATATATTGTGCATTATGGACATGAAGAACAACGTTAAAGAAATACTCACATTATGTTCCAACAAGGCTTGTGCGGCTGTCGACCGCGTAGACGCTACATACCCAAACATGAAGGCAAAGTACATGAAGCCAACGATCTGCAGACACATCATCAGCCAGAAGTCGACGGTGTTAGGCATACTGATCGGAGTGCAGCCCAAGCCTGGGAATAAATCATACCTTGGCTATTATCGCGCCAAGTGTGAGAAAAACTACCTACATGTAACAAAAGGCTGTAAGGAGATGTTAAGTGAGCGTATAAAAGCTCTTCAGGTGATGTTTGTGGTACTTCGGGGTACTGAACTAAATAAATGTAATATTTTGTTTATTCAGTCGGTACCCCAAGTCCCCAGCTGTAATTCGAAGGCAATTAGGCGCAATGTACAAGTATTTCAGGCTATTAAATAGGTAATTATTTTAATTGCGGGTTAACCTATACTGCGAACATTATACGGCGCTACGAATTTCGGCTTCCCCAAGAACAAAGAGCCTGGTAGCCTAAAATTACTTTGATCAATTTTTATACTGAAAGCTTCTACAAAAGATTTTTTTAGGCTTCACTTTCCGTTATTTAATAGACTTATAACTTTCCGTTGCCTCCGATCCTCCGATAAATTACGAAGCTTAATGAATTATCCGAAACTTGTTAAACCAATAATAAATTTCGACCCTGTGGTTGACACTCCCCGAAACATTGGGGCCATATATTACCTGTAGCCGTAGTATCAATTACTAGAAGTACTCACCCACAAATATCTCGTAAACCCAGTAGAACGTGTATACGTATTCAGTAACCGCATCTGGGACAAACAAAGTAGTATGACCACACGTTCGTACAAAGATACAGATAAATTCAATAAAATAATCAAATTAGATAAAATAAGCTTGAAAGTGTGAACATTTATATCAATTTTTCTGTTATTAATTTAGGGAATCAATGAATGAACAAGAGAAATAAAATTCCACTTACATCTCTGCTCATGTCTAACACTAGAAATGATGAATATCTTCGTACAATTGACTAATATGTAACGCGACTCTGGAGGCAAGTAGGGTTCACACGCGTTCACGAAGATGAACGCTGTGACAAAGTTCACAATTGTCAGGGCTATAGGCAGGAACTTCAACAACACTATGGCTGGATTTACTCGCATTATATCACTCTCCCAGTACGCGAAAGCACCTGTTATTCTAGTCACCTGAACAAAAGAAATGTTCTCTCTGAATACTATTGTGTGACAATCCGTACTATACAGCTATAGAATCTAGATAAAGCTTTTGTTATTTCGTTGTTCACTGTATTCTTTCAAAACTTTCAGGTATTGCCTAGGTGTGTAATCCATTTTCCATTAGGCTCTCATGAATTGTATTACCTGGTAACTTCAGAAAAGGCACATTTACCAAGTAATTGCAATCATCATGTTTCCGTTTACTCGTAAAATGGATTTCGGCGAATCAACGCAAAATGCAATGAAAACATATTTCCGGACTATAATGTGAGGTTTCGAGAAACTCTTTTACCCCTTTACCAGCCTCCTTCGGTATGTACAAATCGATCGAATGACTTGACATGTTTACTGGTAGGTATCTATTGATAAAAGGGTCATAACTTACAATTGTCGACTATTTGGGTACGTACAAGAGATACGCCCTTTCAACGTCATGAGTAACGACCGCCTCTTTGCTTACGAAGCTGGGTATCACAGGTATAAAAATACTTACCAAAAGCATTCGATTCAATCTGTACAAATCCATATCTGAATTGTCATTTACTATTCTGAACTGGAATAAAAAGCACCATTATTTACAATTTGATTTTGTTTGATATAAACAAAAGTACCTACAATTTAATGAGCACTCACGACTTCTTCAACCGGGAAGACACTAATGATGTCCATTAAGAAGGAATGGCTCAAATATCGGGACACTGTCAGGAGTGGGTGTGTGACGAGCAAGGATTTCTCATTGTAGTACGCAACATACGCCATTATGACTATGTCTATGTATAAGACGACGTCCGCATAATTGTATAGTCCACTGTGTTTGTGTTGTTTCGTCTGAAAATATTTAAAACTTATTACTTGCCGTCATAAATATGTTCTACAAGTATATTTTAGTACACATACATAGGTTATGTGATTGATACACGTGTACTTTTCTATACGGATACTTGTTCAGTCAGTGGCCAGATATGAGAGTATCCTCAAAACATAATAAATAGCCTTATGGTAGATTTATCTTTATCTATACATATAATAAATCTGTAAAAAAACTGTGTCTGTACATTGAATATATTAAAAAAATAATAATTGGGTGGGGTTTAGAAACAGTAATGGAGCACAAATCCAAAAAAAAAAAATCTGTCTGTATGTCTGTTTGTTTGTACACGCTAATCTTCCGAACTACTGAACGGATTTCAATGATTTTTTCTTTGTTGTATCAGTATTAAGCCTGGTCAACATATAGGCTATAATTTATCTTCGAAACTTGAAGACCTGATGCAGAACTCCAACAGACCAATAAAACTATAAGAGATACAAATATGGTGCCGTGGCAAAAATTATTTCATTTGATGAGCATTTTCAGCTGAGATAATAAATTTTAAGATCTGGAACACCTGATGTGAAACCCCAAGAGCCCAGCTTCTCTGTCCCATATACAGGTATGACGTTTTAGCAAAAGTTGTTCAATTTGATAAGCACTTTCTATTGACTTATACAAATTGAAGATCTAAAACACCTGATGTGGAACTCCAGGGGCCCAGCTAGACTAGCATATAGAGGTATGACGTTTTAGCAAAATTTGTTCAATCTGATAAGCACTCTCTGTTGACTTATAAAAATTGAAGATGTAAAACACCTGATGTGGAACTCCAGGAGCCCTGCTAGACTATATGAAGCATATGAAGATATGACGTTTTAGCAAAAGTGGTTCAATCTGATAAGCACTCTCTATTGACGTATAAACATCGAAGATCTGGAACACCTGATGTGGAACTTCAAGAGCAATACTACACTTGAAATGTATAGATATGAATGTTATGAAATAGGTATGGTGAATCAAAAAAAGTAATTAGTCCTTCTTTTAGATAACCCTAAAATAATGGACACGCATTTTTCTTTTCTTTCTCTCACAAACAAATAATAACGAAGATACAACAACGCTTGAATTTCGTGTTAAGTCACTGCTTAGTACAAATTTTACATACCTAGATGTGGCGTCACGAGCCCCCACTCTCTAACTTTGTTGCGTTATATCTCATTATTATTTTGTATGTCTCTTCCAGACCTCGGGACTACAGAGTTCCGAATTTTTGGGAGGCAAACGTGGGGCCGAAGCTAACACGCTGAAGCCCTTTTGAGACAACTTTAATGAAATGGTGACACAAAACCGACGATTATCCCTTTATACACTATAGAAATGAACCCAAGGACAATCCCCGGTGGACGTCGTTAAAAAAAAGACAATCCCCGGTTCTGTGCTAAACTATTGCTAACTATGGAGGAAAACTAATTGGGCTATTGTGATGGGATGTTAGTGGATGACAACGTATTAGGTACATGTAAAAACGGCAGGTGAAGACTCGCCACCTCACTTACTGGGCCCCGGGAACCAGTCACTGAATAGCAACAAGAGGGCAACAGGAACATGAGCGGCTGAAGGGTGAGGATACCTCGGCGGACTTTAAACGCAGATTACGCGCTCCCTGTGCTTACCATGAGGCACCTACCCTCCGAGCAGGGCTACTAATCCTGCTCTAGCGACTCTACTTTGGACGGCCAAGCCAAGCCAGAGGCGTGAGACCTACTCCCGTCATGGTTCATTCCGACCGGCCGGAGATGGGGGTCAGTATACACTCCCTGGAGATTTCAGAATATATAGCCCCGCGGGGTCGCTACTCCCCGTCATCAGCCTCAGATGTCCTGCGGTGCCTATATCTCATTATTATTGTCGTTATTATCTCAAGAGCCTTTGTCCCAATTATGTTAGGGTCGACTTCCAGTCACGATGCAACTGAGTACCAGTGTTTTACAAGGAGCGACTGCCTATCTGACCTCCACAACCCGGTTACCCGCTCAACCGAACACCCCTTGGTAAGACTTACTGGCTTCTGACTACCCATAATGACTGCCAAGAATGTTCAATGACAGTCGGAACCTACAGTTTAACATCCCCTCCAAATAACGGTCATTGGTATCCAAAATATACGTAGAAAGTACATACGAACTTAGAAAAGTTGCATTGGCAGGCACTTGCCAGACCTGGAATCAAAGACGCACGCTCATACTTGAGAGATTGGTTCTCTACCCACTAAACCACCACGAATTCCACTAAGTCACCACGACTTTATCATCTATTTAATGTTTTTTGACGTAATAATACGTGTAATATTTTTGCCACACACAACTTAAATGCGGACTAATTAGAATCACTACTTTTATCCCTATGGTCACGTCTATTGCGACTATTCAGATCTTTGATTTTGCTGACCCCGTAGTCGCTGGCATAAGGGACAGGATCCGCGTATGAAGTCGCGGGCAGAAGCTAGTCAAACATATGTATAAGTGGATTTCTCAGAAATCAAATAATATGCACGGTGGCGAGTTTTCCCTTCTTGGGCTAGTTATGAACACCTCATTGGACACCGAGAGCGATGTCTCTAGAGAATACTCGAATCGGTTCGTGCTTTACGCAAGTTTCCAATAATGTACTAAAAACTAGGAGCACTCGCGACACTATTCATAGAACTAACTCACATCTCTCTTCGTCTCAGTGTAATGCCGGCTACTGACCTTCAGTTTGAACAGTTTTAACTATGCAGTTTTCATCATCACCATCATAGTTTACTTGTATTTAAAATACATTGTCAGTTCAACAGTACAGCTGTCAGTTTTGCGCACGTACGAATAATTTTAACAGAACAGTTCGACACTACAGTCAAAACTGTAGATCTGCAGCCAGCATAAAACAATAAAACATAGCAACTTACAGCAATATCGTACGGTACAGTGAATATGTAGAACAAGGCGACTACGAAGCGCACGCCACACCAGAACTTTAAGAACATTCCATGGGGAGTAATGCATCCCGGCATGAAGATATACCTGAGGTGTCTGGAAACACGAGTTATCAGATCCCGGCGACGGGAATACACACATGAATCATATTTTTAAATTGTGTTACTGCAGCTAAAATAAGTTACGTTTATGCAAGTGTTTAGGGAAGTTCTGTGCCACAGACTCACAATTTTTTTAGACAAGGACAACACATATGAAAAAAATTATTCATATTATTTAAAATTACTCTTTTACAGTAAGGCAAAAACGCATTCAAAATCAAAAATCATTTATTGAAAGTAGGCTGGCCGCAGCAATGGACGCTTTAAGCTCTTGTCACAGTGATAAAAGTATCTGTCGTGAGAGGCCGTAGCACTCAGATCACCTTTGATTACTGTTGGTGCAATAGGTATATATGTCACCGTAAGATTACAAACATCGTTAGATTACAATCTATCTCGAGAGATTGTAAACTGTCGAATTATTGTGAACCGTAACATCTGATTGCAATTTAACGCATTATTTTTCGCTATATTATAATCTATCGATGTAAAGCGGTCAAATTGTCAACTGGCGTAGAACGGAATGCATCTTGCGCGCTGATTGGTAGAACGTAATGTGCCCCCGCCGCTCCGGCATTCGCCATTTTGTTTGTTTATTTCGTTTGTTGTCGATTGTGTAAACAACAACTGTGTTTTCGTGATTATAAATTGATTTCCTGTTGAAAATAACTTATATCTTTAGAATTAGTTATATAAAAGTGTTGAGGATGTAAAATTTATCTGTGATTAACCAAAGAAAAGCAGTTTGAACGATAAACCAACAAATTAGTGTTAGTTTCCGAACATAACCTAAATTACATTAATTTCTCGTGTTTTAATATTTGTATATGCACGGCTGGTCGTGATTGGTCGATCTTACAAAAAGACTGACCAATCAGGGAGAGCTTTCGGACAGTTGACAATTTGACAATTTCTCATCGATAGATTATAATATAGCGAAAAATAATGCGTTAAATTGCAATCAGATGTTACGGTTCACAATAATTCGACAGTTTACAATCTCTCGAGATAGATTGTAATCTAACGATGTTTGTAATCTTACGGTGACATACATAGAGGTACATATCCATTGGTGCAATGTGTTCCTTGTGATTGGCTTTTGTTTTCCAAAATCCCACACAAAGCGAAAATTGGTTTGTGTAATATTACTCTTTTATAAAAACAATACTCCTGTTACATTCCGCGAACCTTACTTTTTACGCATGAACGGAGCTTATTCACACAACGTGATATAAATGTTAAGCTTTTATAGGTAAGCCATAACCACGCGAATAAATGAGGCAATTTGTTATGGGTGTGTTTCCAAGGTAAGACATTATAGTTTCGTATCAAAATAACATTCTTCACAGAATGGAATATAAAGGTACTTCTTCTTACGAAGTAGAGATTTTCTTCAAAATTTCTTCTCAACTAACAATAGCTTCTTAATTAAATTTTAAAATTGTTAAGATCTTTTCAATTAATAATGAATTGTTCCCAATAAAGCTTGTTATAAGAAGTACGTCTGTTGTGAACGAAACAGCATTGTTCTTGAATAATAGGGCTAATTAATGTTATAAATTGTAGCACAAAAGCCTTGCATACCTCAGTACGCCTAACTTGTCGAATGTCTTCACGTAGTGGGCCCTCGCTTCTCTACCTGTGAGTACTACGAAACTTTCCTTTATCTCTTGCTGCAAAACGATGTATTTACTAATAAAACTATTACTGTAACTTAGTTGATGGGATACCTATCGGCTACAGTTAAGGTGGTACTCCTTCGTAAAACGATCTCATAATATGCAAGACAACTTACTGCAATCCTGTTAGTTTTGACATCAATTCGACCAGTTAGAGGCTTTGCGTCTTCAAATGCCACAGCCTTGGCTTTTACTTCAGGATCTTCCAAAACCTGTTGAAAGTACAACATTATATAGAATGTTAATACATATAATAGTAAATTTTAATAGTGCGTTCATTAACGCAGTATTATAGTGATGTTCTACAATTTGATGACACAAATTCCGATAGCTGCACCGCAATTAAATTAAAACCGCCAATTCAATTGCACCACAAACATGAGTAGTAATGATGTTCGAAACCGTTTACGTAACACCTATCCCGGATTTTCTCAGCTAAAATTAAATTTCAAAATATTGACTAACATGAAATAAATTTACGTTTACCCAAATATAGGAATACGTTTACGAATAGATGCAAAAGAAAATCGAGTGGGCGAGTAATCGATGAGGAAAATCAAATTGCAAACGTTAAATGAGTTTGCACTGAAATCGTACTCGGTGTGAGGGGATTTTAAAATATCGTAGTTGTAATATACTGCGACTGTAATCGGTTCATGTTGTTTGGGTAAAAGTAAGTCTAATTTTTGGAAAATTTCCTTACATAGTTTTACGACTTACTAATCTGGTGTTGTTCTACTGCTTCCAAGTAAATTCTCTGTTGTGTAATGTTATGGCTAGAACACACATTTACCCACACACTCACACTCACACACCCACACGCATACATACACACAAAGGTCTCATAAACAGTAATACATAAAATAAAATCAAAACCATTGTAGAACAACACCAGACCAGACACAAATACATCAGACACAGCCACGGCCGCACAAAGGTTCTCATCTGTTGTGTGCGATATTAAATGCATGAATCACCGTGATAATGGGGTGACTAATGTCTGGGAACGTGCCCCAGCACTGCACCAGCGCACTGTATTCCACATGCAGTAATATGCAGTTTGTCGACGTCACCACCGTGTATACCTGGACAAATTATAGTTTGGGTAATGTTAATGAAGGCTATAAAACAAAGGTAATGTTGCATTGTAGGTATCTCCTCTAAATGTATGCTTTTAAAACTTATGTAATACTACTCTTTCTAGGGACATTGAAAAGGTTAATCATTATAGTACGATAGTATCGTGATGGTAATGATTAAATAAACATAAGAAAGCCAATTTTCAACTGTTTTATTTCTCCACTACACTCGTGAACTTTACACTGAAAACCCACAATAATCCTTTGGAGATCATTAAACAATAATTACGAGTACAGCTTTTAATAATGCAGATGGAATATTGGTTTGTGAAATAATATTATTTCATGTAAGTAGAAATCACACAATGATTTCGTTTATTATTATCAGAAATAAAACTCAATCCTCGATTCCAAGATAATGCTGCAATAATGAAATACTGTACTGAGAATACGAATTTATGAAGAAATAGTACTTACCTTTGGTAACCCGAATAACATTTCCACAACGCCAAAATGTGTGCCAGGACCTATCGTCATATGTCTTTTGCCAAGATTGTTTAGCAAATTACAGTGACCCTGTATGTAACAAAATGTTATTTAGAGAATGATTAATACTTAAAACTTGTATGGACTCAAAAAATATTATTAAAATAAATATTCATAAAGGCTAGACTTCGAAATTAAATCTCAGTCACGCCTACAACTTAATTCATTTACAGGTTAATATTTGTTTGAATAAAACTGCCAGCCTTAAGCTTATTAAAATATTTCAAAAGATATTTTATTTGAAAAAATGCTTTAGAAACCTAACTATTTTAATATTAATTGTGAAAGCCACGAGTTACTAATTGCGTGACTCGATATTTTATAAAAGATTCTGATCTTGCTGTTTAAGACAGTCAATTCAGACCGAATGGCTGAAATCACAGCGTCAGATCAAGCTTGGGTTTAAAACCAAAAATAATGTTTAAAAATAAGGTTATTATAAAATATACATACTTTTTGCAAGATATACATATCCCGGCCGATATCGGCAGCATGTTGCACGACCTCATTATCAGGCAGTACCAGTTTCCTCGTATTGCTCGCCACGGTTTGAAGAAAGTCCCTGTTGTGCACCTAGCGACAGAATTAAATGCTCTACATCCGTCTTGGATGTTCTGTTTAATACGACTCGCTTTTGTTCACAGTTTTAATCAAGATGAAGATGGTTGATGAGTTAGTAGATAGGAAAAGTAGGTAAATACACTTCTGGACACATCTATTGGCCCACTTTAGAGTTTAGGTTTTGATAGCCCCTACCGAAATATGATTGCTAGATTGAACAAAAACTGTTGATGCAGTTTTAAACCTGATACATTTTACCTTCTTTTTCAATCGTATTGTTTTAAATTTGAATTCAGAATACCATACAACATGGAGCTACGCCTAACAAGTCGGATATGCGCCTTGTTAAATTTGCAATTGGCAATTGATTTTTTTATTAAAAACATGTTTTATAAAATAAAGGTTTAATTTAATACCGCGTGTTGCCTCCATGGGCATCTACAAGAGCTCTCATACGATTAGGTACAGAGTTTATCAACCGCTCTATGAAATTTTGAGGGTTCATCTCCCATTCCTCTTCTATGGCAGTTTTAGACTCCTGCATCGTCTGGGCAACTGGCTGACAAGCCCTAACACGTCTTTTTAGCTCGTCCCACATGTGCTCAACGGGGTTCATGTCTGGGCTTCTGGCTGGCCAGTCCATAACTGTGATGTTCACATCCCGAAGATATTCCTTGACGATGCCGGCCGCATGGGCTCTTGCATTATAAATCATAAAAAGGAAATTTGGGCCCACATAGTCGGCGTATGGTATCACGTGAGGTCCTAAGCACTCACGAATGTACCTTTCAGCATTTAATGTTGGCAGCCGTGGTCCTGTTACAACCTGAAGTTGTATTTTGCCGCTCGCGGATATACCGCCCCAGACAGTCCATGAGCCACCGCCATAAGCAACCCTCTCTTCAAAGCAGCATTGTGCGAAATGCTCTCCCTTACGTCGGTAGACCTTCTTCCTTCCATCATTGCCATGTAACACAATTTTAGACTCATCAGAAAAGAGTACAAGGCTCCAATCTTGCTGTGTCCAATTTAAATGACTGCGTGCGAAATGAAGGCGCGCTGTTCGGTGGGCTCGCGTTAGTTTGGGCCCATTAGCTGACTTGTGTGGTACCATATCGCGTACTTTCAACCTTCTCCGAACAGTTCGAGCACTCACAGATACTCCGTGGAAGTCGCGAAGTTGGTTTTGTATCTCAATGGAGGAAAGGTGACGATTTCTCAAGCTGTTCGTCACGATGAATCGATCCTGCCTTTCAGTTGTGACCCGAGATCGTGGCCTTCCTTGGCAACGAACAAAGCCGCCAGTCTCTAGGTACCTCCGAAAAACATTTCGGACCGCAGATCGACTTAAATTAAGTTGAGCACTCACGTTTCTTTGGCTGTGTCCGGCCTGAATAAGTGCCACAGCTTGGACGGTGACTTCAGGTGAAGTATCCATAGATTATTGATAGAACCTCGTCTTAATGTTAAGAATAAGTAATGTTTGTTGCAAAACCAAAGATATCAATCACTTTTTCAAGAATTAAATCCAAGTAAACCAATAAAACAAAGTTTTCTTAGTATTCGATTGTTTGATATCAACAAACAGGTTCCAAATTGTCTTTTGTTTCTTTAAATTCTGTGTTCGAAATTCAAAAAAAGACTATTGAATGAAATTGTGAATGTGCCAGGTTCAAAACTGCATAATAACTTTTTGCTCGACCTAATATAAAATTTTGGCTAGGACCAAACGAAACTGAAAATACAAGGTGGGCCAATAGATGTGTCCAGAAGTGTACATTTTTTATAGTCGTTCTTTATTTATTTGCGTGGTAGGATGATTCAATGGCCAGTGGAAAGCTATAGATGAAGCTATGTCTCACGCCTAAGTCCTTGATATCTTCATAATGAATTCCATATCACTAAGTTCAGTAGTTTTCTCGTATAAACGGTCACATCATAATACTATAGCCAATACTTCAGTAAATAGGTCTCGTGAGAGATATGAATAGTAAATAGCCCATGAAAAATAACTGGTAACCCCGATGTATTCTACATACATACACATATAATACTGTAGGGAGAAAATATTTAGTTTGTTTTATTCAATAGTTTTACAAAATGATCTTATTATAGGGAAATATTAAAACTAAGTATCAAAATATTCATCCGCATCGCTGTCAGCTGGGATCGTGCCCAAAAGGCTGGCTGCATTGCCACGCTGGATGGCAATGCATATCCTTTGACCGAAGTATAGGCCAGCCCTTTGGTCACGAGTGAGTTATACTGTAGGTGATTTAAATGAGAACCTCAGATGGTTCTCTGAGGATTAACTCGGTTGTTATTGTTTTACGGCTCTAGTTTACGGATGGCTAGTAGTTCTAAGAAATAGATAAGATCGAAGTTCTCAAAGCACGATTGTATTGCGCTTCTGAGATATTCCCAGTGGCTTCTAACCTGAGATTAAGTGCTATTTCAGGAACTGTTGAAAGATAAGCTGATGAAATTGGGAATGGATCATGGAGAAAAATACAATTAAGAAATATGAATTTGTGCCAGTTATTCACCAAAGATGCTAAATATAGAAATGTATTATAGTTGAATATAAAAGTTCTTAACGTAACCTTTGCTTTTAGAGGTACAATCCAGATCATTGCGTTTATACAGCAAATATTTAAGATTGAATTGAGGATGGGACTTTCTGTAATACATTGAGGACCCACATACCCGGAAAAGTGGGCAGAAACGCAAAGTTTCCACCATTTCTATCGACAGTACTTCTTGTTGGATGTTTGTGGACATATCCTCGAATATTTCTTCAGTAGATACAGCACGATTGTAATACCTGTTGTAAAAGTGGTATTTTCTCATCTTGTAAATAATACATTTGTATTAGATTAGTTGAGAATATGCAGTATATACGTATGCAGATGCAAGGACAACAGGTGGACCCTTCTCACTACAAACTGGAATGGTCCAAAAGGCAAAAGAAGAGTTGGAAGACCTAAAAAGCGATGGGCCGATGACATAGCTGGGACTGTGGGGCCCAGTTGGCAGACTGTTGCCCTCAATATAGAAAAATGGAAGAAGATGGAGGAGGACTATACCCAAATGGGATCCATTTTTTAAAATCAAAAATTAAAACAAATAATAATTAACATGTAAATGATATAAATAATGTAAAGAAATGGAAATAAAAAGGCTTTAAATATAAATATAGTTGAGAATATGCAAAATGAACCAACCCATGTATGGAAAAAAAATGTATAAAAACCTCTTAAAATATACCTTGTCATATAAGTTAAGTTCCTCTTTACAATATAAGTTAAGTATAAAGGTTCTCCTTATGTAACAAAATAGTTTTTTAGACATAAGTTTCTCAAATAAACCCCCGCTTACCATTGCACACAGAAGAACTTTTTCACTCGCGCTTTGATTTTTCCACTAACGTGATTTACGGAGAGGAAATAAAACAACTCCCTCATGGATTCCTACGAAAGATGGATGCGAGTAATAAATAAAGCGAAGGAAAATATTTAGCTCGTAACATTATAATGAAGGTGGAAGAGTTTGTCATATAGGTTACACTAAAAAGAGTTTTTATAGCTGAAAGGTAAATAATAAAGTAGAAAATGTAGATTGTTCGGCGAACCCGTTTGATGGGGCTGGAAATATGAATAGGTAATATTCTTTGACACCAGCATGTAGTATTTACACAGTAAAGCCAACTACGAAGGAACCCTGTCTGATTAAAATAAGCTGTATAATAAAAATAGGTACTATAGGTCTTATTACCAACGAATTGCTCAATGCTCAGCCCAATATTTAAACAACAATAAAAAAATCCGGGTCATTGGACAGTTCAAATACAATTCCTATCATTCGGATTCATTGATTTAGAAGATTCCAATATTGCTCTTGTTTTTCGACACTGATTAAAATTTACGGTTAGTGACTACCTAAAAAAATGTTTCTTTTATTAACAATTTCGAATACCACAATATTGTTTTAATTAAAATTCATTAGGAGAGATCGTTCTAAATTCCGAAGGAACAATTGGAACAATATCGAAGCAACCTTAATCACGTTTTAATCATTAATTATCATTACACTGGCGATCGGTATTTGCACGTGAAAAGTAGGTACCTAATTAGATTCCAAGGTTTTGAATTTAATAAACATTGCGTACCTTAAACTTCAACTTTCTCTGTGTCGCCAACAAGTAAGAACTGCAAATCTTTGCAGTATAGTAAACGACCAGATATGATCCCAGTACGAAAATCATTACTGTCTGAAACAATATTTCGGTTCTTAAAAGTTAGTCGTTATTAAAGACTGAATTCCACCAAAATAGTGTGCAGCATATTTATTGTAAGAATATATTTTTTTTTTATAATTTTAATTTCTTTTGGCATAATTAGTTAAATAAAGTGTCGTGTATTATTTTGTCTAATTTACTTATCTCTCAACAGTTTTATATACTAACCTTTTTTTATTTGACATTAGGTAAAGTTATTTAAATAAATAATTAACGCGTATGATATATCTTATTACGTAGGACATAAAAGTACGCATGTAGTTTATATTAGGTAGACTGGCGGTTCAGTAGCTACGTATAAAATTTGCATGTCTATAAAAGTGTCGCCACTTTATATCGCTAGCGGGGAGTCGGTTATCATGATACTCTCAGGATACATTTAGAATTTATAATTAAAATGCGTGGGCTTGCCGCGGTTACCCGCCATAACTCCGACTTCATGTTTTATTTAAATTATGAACGTATAAAAACGCATCAGTACTAATCCGGGTGTGAATAAATTAGGGTTTAGTACACGCGTGTCCATACTTATTGTCCAGAGATATGGCATATGTGACGGGGGAAATAATTTCTAACAATGAAAAGGGTAACATTTTATATACCTATAAATTGTAACTGTAGTATAAGCGAGACTGAAACGAAATAGGCAAATATTCTTAATTTTCATCCTAATGTTGTAGTACCTGCTTTGGTACGTTGTAAAAAATAAAATTCATGAGTAACAAAACACAATAACAATAAACCAATACGGTCAATATCTCGTAAATCTTACATGAGCGAAACCACAGGAAAAACATAGGCCTACTATAAATTGAACCCAACACCCCATAAAACTTTTTCTGCATTGAACAAAATTTCTCAGAAAAATATATGGTTATGGTGCCAGAGTTAATGGGAAACATACGTGGGATGAAATATGAAGTGTTTTTGTATGAACGTTCTTATTTTAACGATAGATTTCACTTGTTTTGAAGAGATCTGGATTACTTGGACTAACATGTTGATAGATGTAAAAAAAAAAAGTTTTATTGTTTTGTTTTATCCTGTAATTAAAAGAATGTGGTCATAACATTTTTATAAACGAATCTCGGAAGAAATATTTTCTCCAATCTGTTGAAAAGTAGCTTACATCATCTCTCAGGATCTTGGCTATGTATTTACACGATTTCATTTAAATCATTCCGTAGTTTCGGCGTGAAAGCTCGGCAGCCACATTAAGTAATTTCACAATTATAATATTAGTAAGGTTTAGTCTAAAACGTAATCATTAATTGCCGATACAATCTCATCTAACTGCAGAGCTATTGGAAACCACATATTATATGTTATATAGTACTTGTATATAGGTTTGTATCACAAGGTTCGTGTTGCACTTCTAGGTAGTAAGCAATGCGAGATACGTAAGCTGTTGGAGTGGAAATTCCCATTACTAATCGGTACATGGCCCATATCTGGATTACTTGTAAGACCCCTACTAACGTACGCAATCGGATTTGCACTTTCCTTATACCTGTGGGGTATTAATAGAGTAAGATTTTATACAAGATTTACGTTTTAAATATAAGAGGTAAATCTTCGACAACCTATTTATAAATATTTGATCTTGTATTAATATGTTAATGATTTTGTCTGAACTGTTTTATATTTTTTTTTTGTTTTTGCTGAGGCGTTTGTCCCGCTATTTCTTCTTCGCAGCAAAAACGCATGGTAAGTGGTGATTGAAGAGCGGGCATTTTTGGGGGCTGTCTTTTGCAAACTTGACCTTCAAAAAGTGATGATTTTCAGCCTACCTTGAATAAATGACTTCTTAACTGTATCTTTTATTTTATTACTTACAATTAAAAGATCCTCTTCTCCGGGTGCAACTTCAGAACTTCCGAAGCCAGTGAACACAGAAGTTCCGAACAAAAACGACGTTTTCATAGGACTCTCGTGACGGGCTTCATTCGTCATGAACACCTTCGTCTCCCAGTATATCAGTTGGGACATCCACGTGTTCTGTTAAGGGAAAATGTACTTTATGTACATCATCATAAGGTGTGTAATTCTAGATTGTACTCTACAGGACATAGCCCCTTTGACTGTGAGGTATATCGTATATAGCCTGGTCTGCAGCTTCTTACTTTAAAATTATGTGTATAGTATATATCTGGGTAAGCAAAATAACTCATTTATTGTATTTAAACCTTTAGGCTTAATAGTTAAATAACTAACTAATTAACAAATCCCACGTATACCCGGTCTCATTGAGTTATTAAATGATATTATGTAATTTAATGGTGCACTACAACAATCAAATACAATAATGCATGAAATATTAAAGTATTATGCGTCATCAGTTTATGAAATATTTCCAATTACATTTGTTGAATTCTTTATAAGTGAAATATGAAAACTGCTGTGATGCCTACGAAGCTTAACATATTTTTGAGGTCTACCACCAAGATTAGGTATTCTATAGGTAATTATGTTAGGAAGTTCCTCGAAAATCACCTTACCATTTCATCTCACTGGAGACAATCAGAAACTTTGGCTACTGTCAGTGATAAACGTTAATCCCTCCGAGTAAAGCCAGCTTACTGCAGTTTTCTTAAATATTACTTATTTCCTTTCTCTTTAAGCAAAATATGTACTTAACATAATAAAAAATTACCTCACGACACAATTTCCTAGGACAGGCGAATAGGTACAGAAGACATCCTGACCAGTACGAAAATATAATGAAAATCAAGCCAAATTTTATCAGGATCAGCAACTGAAAAAACATTGAACATCGTTTAATATTTTTACCTGCGAAGGGTACAGTTAGTGACACAAGTCGTAGAACATTTTGATTTCAATAAAATTATTTGACCATTCTGATAAATGGAAAATTAAAAATAATTTATTATTTTGTTTAATGTACCTAATTAACTTTATTTTGTGATTTACGCAGCTAACTGTACTTGAAAGTAACTATGTTGTGGTGTGCCCTATCATCATCATCATCATCTCAGCCATAGGACGTCCACTGCTGAACATAGGCCTCCCCCTTTGATCTCCACAGATAGGTGTGCCCTATATGAACGAATAATGCATCGTCTCGCTTCGGACATGATATTGGAGACCAACGGAGTTCGTTTTCAAAGAGAATATTAAGGTGGCATCTACGTTTAATATTAATTATATTATTACTTTTGTACACTAGTTTTTAGTGAAGTAAGATCAAAACACATTGCCAGGATTTACCCGGCAATATTTTTTACGTGTAAACTATTTCATCCAGAATACCAAAAATATGTTAAGTAAATAAATACCTTGACGTGACTCTCAAAGCTTTGAGCCCATTTATTCAGGTAGTCCCATAGATGCCAAACTTGCAGTATAGGAAAGAGCAAGGCTACTTGACCGGCCACCGTCTCCCCCTGAGGGTCCAAGGTGTCCGTGAATATAGACACAGGGAACACTGATATTATATCCAAGTAGAAACCAAATGATGCCATTTTCATTTCAGCTATTTCTTTAACTGTCTCTTTTCTTTTATTCTGTTAACAAAGGAATACTAATATTTTAACGAGAAAGTAACTCTCAGTCTGTCTGTTAGTCTTACACACCACAAGTATTGAACCGATTTAAGTCATAAGTCTGAAAAAGGACATAGGCTGCTTTTTGTCCGGGTGCAGGATATTGTTTCCTAGGCACGCGATTGGAATCGCGGGGAACTACTATAGTTCGGCCATTCAGAGAATGCGTTCCTGACACGTCGCGATTGAACTGACGACGTAACTTTGCAATGGCGTTGCAGTTACGATAAAAATATTTTTGCTGGTTGTTTACCGTTTTAACAATTGAGGAGCATTAAAACAACATTATTATATCAATAATCAATGAATGTTATTACGTCGTCAGTTCAATCGCGACGTGTCAGGAACGCATTCTCTGAATGGCCGAACTATAGTATTTCAACAGTTTTGAGACAAAAGAACATGACGGTTCCACGTGCATTTGACATTATTTGAGAAGGCGTGACATTAATAAGGTCTCCAAATATTACTGTAATAAAGGTATCGTTTACAGGCTTTCCCATTACACCATAGAACTACCTATAACACGAATTGTGAATCAAACCTCACAATGTCATTAATTGATTTGAATTAACCGTGTTCACGCAAACCGCCTTTTGTACGGTTCGATCCAATCAAGCTGAGCTCTTTGTACGCCGCAATAATAACTACAATAGTGTACTGGGCCTTTATATGCTACAGTTTATAGTATGTCTGTGTTAGCTACCTGTGTGCGTAACACTTGTTATATATTCTTATTAGTTGTTGTTGGGAAAGTAAATGTGGGTACCTATACTTAATACTGTGTGTAGGTTTTGTCCTTAATTTCAACAACAGTCAACAGTAACTTATAAGTTATAGCAATCATTACGAATCATTCATCATACAAATCATTGGCACTAGTTTCTTGATGAGCTCAAGAATAAAATATGTAGCCTAGTAATAAAATACTCTTCATAAGTTCTCTAAGTACCGGTATGTTGTCTAACTTTTTGAAAGTAAAATATCACAATTTTACTTAACAACGCACCAATTACATAAAACACGACATTTTGTCATCCTACCTAATTGTGTCTTCTTTTATATTTTAGACCAATTACTTAGAAACTAAAGCTGGACATTCTGAGTTTTCCCGTAACACGCACGTGTTTCAAATGGCATTTAATGTTAACCACGTGCCCAGAGGCGTCTCGAATGTTTATCGTGGGCGGCCCTAACCGCAGGACAAACAACTTATGAACTGGTCTATTTTGTAACAAGCATTCACAAAAATTATTATTTAATTTTTGTTGAAGGCCTGTGGTGTTCTTTTGTTATTTTTATGTTTATGATCGTTTATTCTATTGTTTTAGTGGCTTTATGCTATTTATTTTATATCTTCGTTGTGAAATGAGATGAATGCGGAAACTCCTTTATGTCTAATTTAATGTAATATTCTAAGCTGTCCTTAAATAGCCTGTATTCTCATAAGCTTTCAATAAAACCAAAAGCAGCAAGAGGCGGTGTCGATTCTTTATTTCAATTTATCAAATCTTGCAATCTCCAAGCATTTAAAAAAAGAGTTAGTTTCCGAAGAAACAGGATGATCATACAATGAAAATCCCGTCCCAGGTATGCTGGAAAAGATTTCTTAGAAATAAGCTTTAACTTTATTTGTATTTTTTGTTCTACGTGTGTGTACGTTGACTTTTGACTTTGACTTTGACTTTGTATAAAAATCATAAATAACGAAAAAAACCTTAAAATCATAGCCTGACTTACCTTTTCAGAAGTGGCAGTAGTAAGCTGTATATAAATGTTCAACAGCAACCCAGCGACCACTATAGTCGAGAGCACAGTCTCAGCATCCGATTGATAATTCTGTAGTGCCGAGAAAGGCGTCATGAAACATACGTACAGCACCATTGCGAAATGTGCCACGTCGAACATGCGAGTCTGAAATGTTATTCAATTTGCTTTGTAGATGTTGTGGCACTTTAGTTTATTGAAGTGTTTATTCGTATGAATACAAGGAATATGTCGATTAAAATGGCATATCAACAACTTAGAATTTAAACCGCATAATTGTAAAGAACTTGACATTTCAGGAAAAAAAAACAAGGGTTTGCATAGTGCGATTTTTTTTTCCTAGAGATGCAATTAAAAAAACCCAAATAAAAGCACGAAATTTTCACTCCAAGATGACGAAATATGAGTACAACAATATCCTCGTTTTAATTTCACACTTACAATGATAGGTCATTACAGTCAAAATATTCTTAATGTCTAACAATATAAACAAAAACTTTCACATCAAACTATTATTCTCTATTTTACTGCTGCATACAATATCTTGAGACTTTATACTAACGAAGTCAGTGTCGGGGATCAGTATCCAAGGGAAGTTGGATGTAAGACAAATATGAGGCGCATCTATCGTGGTAACGTTTCTGGACATTTGATATAGCTCCAAGTATTCCGACGTGAATTTTGGCTGACGTTCGTTGTTCTCGTCTAAACAACAAATTTCTGTACTGTAGTGTACATGCTACGATAAAGGACTACGCAGGCTACGCCGTAGCAGCGTAGTACGAAGCTACGCTTATGTTGTAGCCGATCAGTTTGGCACTGTTTTGTTGTAAAGAAAGGACAATGGGCACAAATATATGGGACCTGGTATACCCCACCAATAGGAATGTCATATATATCATTGGATAGGCCTTTTTATGTAGGACAAGATTTACTATGACAGCTTTGCTGAAATGTTTGTCCGTTCTGAGATATAGATCAAAAACTGTGCTAAAGTTAGAACTAAGTAATCTATTGATACCTCAAGTTTTTAAAGGAAAATCTAAGTACTAATAACTTTAAGTCTTGTAAGTACTACTGTGCCCGTTAGGATCCATAATTGTTACTATTATGTAGCATTTCAACCTTTTATTGTACCAACTGGATGTTGGGCGTAGTGAGAAACCGCACCAATAGGAAAGTCATACATATCATTGGATAGGTCTTTTTAACTGGTACAACATTTACTATGACAGCTTTGTTCTATTGTTTGTCCGTTCTGAGATATAGATAACAAACAATCTTAAAACTGATGCTAATCAATACTGTAATCTGATTTTCTTTCATATACAAGACTTACACTTAGTAGTTCTTAGATTTTCCTTTAAAAACTTGAGTTATCAATAGATTACTTAGTTCTAACTTTTGCACAGTTTTTGATCTATGTCTCAGAACGGACAAACATTTCAGCAAAGCTGTCATAGTAAATATTGTTCTACACAAAAAGGCCTATCCAATGATATATATGACATTGCTATTGGTTGGGTATACCAATCTGCCCATTGTCCTTTAGTTTTAGTTTATCACTTTATGTTTTTATATTATTAGTTTCATCATCAGCCTTTTTATCGTCCCACTGCAGGGTATGGATTTAGCATTATCAGTTCGCAACATAATATATTTTTTTGTACTTTGATTTGATTAGTTCTTATTTTGAAGCAAACCATTAAATAAATCCAAACACACACTAACTCTGCATAACCAATTGAAAACCCCTCGTACAACATCACCATCGCCAACACTATAAATTATACTTGTAACAATCAAATTAGAACTCTATTACCTCTATAATACATGTGAGAATCGTCTACAAACGTGGGGTCCTCTTCTTCAATGCCGGCTAACCTGTCTTTAAGCACTTTCATGGGCCGGTAGCGGGTTCGAATGAGTCTCGAGTCACCTTGGTCGTAATTCTCTATTGCCTCCTAGAGAAATGTTAAAGTGAACTAAGCATTGTTAATGTAGGTTTATTTTTTTAAGACAGGTTTGGATAAAAAGGACATACTTTTAAATCGTGTTATTAAATGAGCTAAGCTATGTAACTGTATCTTATCTACGTTTTCTTTATGACGAGTTTGGATAAAAAGGACATGCTTTTATAAATGTTTTGAGTAAACATATGCACAGCAAAATATGTTAAAAACTAAGCAAGTATTTTTTGGTGATATTGTTCAATCAACAAACGAACGTATATTTGTTTTGTGGACTATTATAGCCTGCCGGAGCTGCGGGTTGTTCGAAAGAGATACCGCGGCCCTGGCACATAAAAGGCCTATGACGGAACACGACGGTTTTTAGTCAGTAAGAGTCTGACACTCCCTCACCGCTGCTAACCCACAGCGGGAGGGGTCATTTGATGATTTTTGACGTCGTTAAAAAAAAAGGATTATTATAGCAATATTTTTTTACTGACAATATTTATTGATTTTTATTGAGATGTAAATAGAAACCGCTCGAGAATAATTTCTCCTTAATACTCATAAACACGTTTAAATTACATATTACTATTACACAAGTCCTTTGTCCTTTTGATCAACAAGCTTATTAAATACCTGTTAGCTAAAATTATTAATTATGTTATTCAAGGGACAAAAAGTTTTAGTGATATTGTTAAATGTTGAAGTTACATCTAGTTTATTATTCCAGTGAAATTCAGGTGGGCCCCGAACAAACCGGTGCGGCTGAAACTAAAACCTACGGTTCAAACTCAAAATGAAAATTCCAAACTGTTTAAAATAGCGTAGATTTTTTGTAGGTAGTAACTAAATTACATAATGTTATGTTACACTGAAAAAATAAACTAATTGATAAACTAATCGTATGAATGAGTATGTGTAGGTATGGGTTTTGAGAAAATACATGTTAATTAAGTTTTTGTGTAATTTGAAATAGTGAGGAACAGTATTATATGTGAGTCAAGTATTTATTTTACCTGTCTTGTTCTCGAGCTGTTGAGTCTATCGCCAATTTTCTTGCGTATGAGTTCAAACATGCAGGGATGCTCCGCGATAACTCGCATGAAGTCGGTTCTTTTTAAAACCTGTGAAATTGAAAATGATGGTTATGAGTTGAAAGCACTACAAATTAGCCACTATCAATATATTAGCACTAATAATGATTTTTCTTTCATAAAATCTATACTTAACACTATCATTATTAATCATCGGAGATACATAATACATATTTTGTATTATTTTTTACCTGTAGCTCAACATAAGTAGCCGCCTTTACTGTAACTTTGGATGGGATTGAGTAGAACAAGCTTAACTCGCCAAGCACCTGAAAATATGACGACTTAACATCTAATCTTTATAAAAGTAAGTATACCTTCATTACTCATTACTAATTGGAATTAAAAAATATCTCAGTAAACAGCCCTAAAATAAATCGACGTCCTATAATCACTGCACAATAAACGCACACAATTAAATATTTTTATAAGGACAAATCAGTTTGCCAGTGTCTTCCCGACATTCAGACTCCTAATGACAACTAAGTGCATGTAATAAAACGTACGTCTAACTGGTCCCAAAGTTACGAGTATTCGTAAATCGCGGTCGTTTCCTTTATAGTTCCCGCAGTCCCACAATCTCGACCTCGGCTCACTTAAGTGTAGTTGTAAGTTCAAGCCTACATACTGAACAGACAATTTGATTTAAGTTTCAAACCACGATTAGTATTGTAGTAGTTAATTACTGCTTCTATGCTAAAACACATGAAGTCGCTTATAAGGCCGTAATCATTTGGCATTCAAAAATGTGTATATGGTCATGGTCGATAAAATACATAGCACATATCTATCACTTCTGCTGAGTAACTACTACTCGCTTCAAATAATTATGATGGATTATCCATATAAAATAATTTAATTGCTTTATTAATATATCCTCATGAACATAAATTACAAAACGTTGCTCATTATCCGTAATAATCATAATCAAATCGTTATTAAGTACGTTTACTATACGTAATTCAATTTAATTCAGAATATTACGGAATTATTATTACAAACACAATGGAAACCCGATATTGAAAGTAAATTATCTCCTGTACGAAATTTCAATATGAAATAAGCTATTATTTTTTCTTTGTTACCGTTTTATTACCTTAATGTATTTCCGTATTTATAAATGTAGGTAACAAAATGATATTTTCCTACAATTCTACAAAGACATAGTACATGTTCAACGGAGGACACGAGGAAAAAATAAAAAAAGTAATAAAAAGGCTCGTAATATCTCTTCAATTTAAATACTACAATACAAGTTTCTCGCTACGCTCGCCGTCCCTATGATAAGCGTATCATTGTCCTTTTAAACTGCACCTACTCGTGTGGGTAAATAAAATTATACAATAATATTGGAATACTCACAGTTCCGTCTTTAAAGGCAATCATGGGACTCTCATCATCTTCATCGGACAACATTTCAATGACGCCTCGCTTGATACATATCATGCCACTCTTCACAACACCCTGACTCCAAATATGCTGCCCAGCCAAGTACAACTCATGGCGCATCAATAGGGATATCTGACGCATAAACGATTCCTCTAAAAATAGTAACAAATACTTTTAATACCATTGAAATCGAAAAACGAGACGAGGATTTAAAGCCCATGAATTTAATAGGATTCTCATTCGAAATTTCCACGGAATTTCGACGATAAAGGGAATTTTACAATGAATTAATCCGATCAGAATACAAACACTTTTTTCCTGCTATTGCATGATAAGCAGAAAAGATGAGCTAATGGAACCGCAATATTCATCAATCAACTTCAATGAAACTACAAATGACGTCCGTATGAAGTAAGTTTGCACAAAACTATCTACCTAAAATCTTCGAGCTCTTCAGAGAACGTTACTTCAGAGATATTCCACTTAAAACCCAAACAATAGATGATTAACAAACTTTAATAAAATGTGCACGAAGCAGCTCTTAATTAACGAAAACTTCCTTTCAATACAATATCATTATACTCAAAAAGCCTCAAAGTAAACGCCCACTCCGTTTTTAGGAAGTTCGACAGAAATTACAAAGGTATTGAATTCAGCGCAAACTTCGCAGCTCCCATTATAAAGTTAGTGTAGCATACTATACATTGAACTAACTAGTCTCTCTAAATAGCATGGAGTTATGGAAATTCCCGACGTTAATGTCGAAGATTAGTTCCATCTGTAATGGCAGAGGCAGTTTCTGTAGGTGTTGCGATGTCAGTATCCCGGCCTTCATCTTCCACAGTTGGAGCTTATAGTTCTTGCATTGATCTACGAGCCAAGATGGCGCCCTGCTGAACTTTAGGTAGTTTATCATGTGATGGTACTGAAAACAAACCGATCGGTTATTCATTACCTAGTTAATTTCCAACAATTATTCATAAGGATTAAAAACTGTACAATCTGATCATGAATATTCATACCGGGTTATTGTTAAATAAATTATGAATTTTCAACCGTAATCACATGTGCATTTGTTATTTATACTTTTTGGTTATGTTGGCAAAGTATTAAGCTTTTATATGGTTTGGATTTGGAAAATGATTTTAAAAGTACATTACATTGTCCACAAAGTTGGATCTTCTTGTTTTTTCTATGACCAGTTCCCAGGCGAGAGTGCCAATAAAACGATATCGGAAGAACACATAGCCGACGAGCATCAGGCTTGACGTCAACCACTTTTGTAAGCTCGACTATAAAAATGGTGAATAAAATCAGTGACCCGTAATAACTATTTTCTAATAGTCTGGATGTATGCTACACTCAACTGCTCTATTCAACTAGAAAAGTCTGAGGTGAATAAAATAATTGGTTGATAAAACCGTCAAATAGAAAAGGAGAAACTAAACTCACCATAGGAAAAGAATCTCCGAATACCACATTGAAGAAACGACAAGTACAATAGTACCAACTTGTCCTGTAACTGTTAATACATAATTTTATAAGAACCTTTTTACATTATACAATTTACAATAGAGAATGTTAAGTTCAATGAAGGGTTTTTTTAACCGGTTGCAAAAGAGGTCACGGTTATATTTTCTTGGTGTTACCGTTATCTGCATCCTCTAAACAAATCACATAATCATAATTAATGGCTCAGCAGATATTGCGGTAATGTTCTAAATCGGAAACGAGACCCGGAATCGTAAAAACTGGAAAAATGCGCTCATTTTCTCGTTATTTTTTAATTCTGTGATTATAAAGGACTGGCATTTCGCGGTATTAAGGAAACTGCTTCACCTTTTGATACAAAATGGGACAGAATTGTCTCTTAACTGCGTTATCTACACTTACAATATCATCCAGTTCTCTTCAGTCACACAACAATAATAATTAAAAACACTATTGGTTTGGATGTCAACCAGTCATTAAAAAACCTTAAAATACGGGAAAAATATTTACTAGTCAAACTTGAGGTTCCTTGACTGCACGTGCGGAGGATATCCCAGATTGTACCAAGTGTGTTCCATTTCTGGCGGGCGATGTAACGAGTACCACATGCAAGTACTCGCATGAAGTACTAATGCCGTTACCAGGAATTGTTCGCAGAAGAACAGAAACCGCCGGGATTTACGCATCTGGTTACAAAAATCGTTACCATTAATAGTATTATAATGTTCTTTATTTATTAATATCAATAGTTACAGTTTCATAGTAAGTTAGCATGAAATACAATAAAGCATTCGTTGTGTTTAAATAAATCGGGTAGCATAGCATTCGTAAAATATATTTACAATCGGATGACAAATAACGCAGTAAATTCAAAAAGATTGAAAATGGTGGTTTTTTACGCTTCAATGATAATATTGGTAATGAAATATACTAAAATAACTACAACATGTTTTGGTGACTCCTGGATTTGTAGAAAAATTACACCTCATCATTTAATACTTACATGTTCATTAATTTCTTGAAAGTAGATAAATAGTCTGTAAATTCTTCCTATTGCTAACCACCTTCCAAATAATATAACGGATTCGAAGCCAGGTCTTTTTCCAACTAAAATATAAAAAAACGTTATTATGACACTATTAACACACACAAGTTATAGCCAGCAATTTTACAGAATATAGTTACATAGAATATACTTACATATCAGATTATAAGGCATAATTGATATTATATCATAAGCCAAGAAGAAAGAGTTCCTCCGATAAACTCGAACATGTAATCGAACCAGTGACCAATGCTTGTGAAGTAGATGAACCAATATATCGAAAGTAAAAAACAATTCTGCAATATACACGGACAACTGCAGGAATATCCAGTGTCCTTCCAAGTAGTACACTAATAGGAAATAAAGTAAATACTTGTACACTATTAATATAAGGATGAAGGCCTGAAACAAGAATAATATTTTCGTGTGTAAGATAGCTATTTTATGAGCCACAGTCTTACTATAAGTTTGGCCGAAGTCCTAAGCATTGTTGCCAAAGTTCAATGCTGCCAGTCTCTTGAGTATCGTTACAGTTGACTGCGACTAAGAACAATTTATAGGTAGGTCTTATTGACTTCTAGGTTTTACACTACCTCCATTCCAGCTATTTCAACAAATTTCATGTTATGTAACTTTTACCTGAAAGTTTGTGTTCCAAACTGTCATTAAAACGGCATGTGTTATATTCTTCATACGCCCCTCCCAAAAGAATCTTCCTATCGCACAGTCTTTAGCTACTTTAACCTTAGGAAAGTGTTCATTTGCATCCACTGTCGTGTTTGTGGTTATCGTACTGAAAAACAGTTAAGAGCTGTCGTTGACAGAAATCGATTTTCTATCGATGGTGTAGAAAAGGAATATAAAAACAGCAAAGGCTTTTCATTAACTGTATATATATTTAGTTAAAATACAGTACTTTCAATTTATGGTTTGTAAATTATTAGATATGCAAACAACATGCACGTTTATATTATACGCTTGTCTAAGCAATTTGACCAGGAATCTATAATACCACTATCATTTAACGTTATCCACGTCACACTCTCGCCAAGTGACGCAGAAACACTCTTGTAACTCTTTTTTGCTATCCATTTTGTTCCAGTTTCCACTGTTACGTAGTAGCGTGAAAGCGCCGTTCAGACTCAACGGAAAAACGAATTTGTGAACGAAATTTACAACCCTATAGGAAATGGTAATCCCACCCAATCAATATAAATAGTATCCCGGTAATAAACATGTTACCGTTTTAAATGATTTGTTTAAGGTTTGGTTTATAAATCAAATTATTAAGTACGTAAATGGATTTATAAATAAGTACTTACGCGTTCCCCACCGTACCCACGGAGGGCTGACTGACGCTCCTATGCATCGTTTCGTATATCAGGTGCTATAAATCTTAGTTTTCATAATATTTAAACGTATTAATTAAAGATGCCTCATTCGATCATCCGAGATATTCGAACATAGCCAACTTGTTTTCAAAAAAATATTTCTCCATTGTATGGCCTCTAAAAGGAACATTTTATGAAATAGCAGGCACGAAAAAAATACACTGGTTTATAGGTTTAATATCAAAGAAAGCAGGCCCATTCTATTAGGAACATAAATAATTAGAAAGAAACCCATTACATTTTTACGTCCCATCTTGGCATTTCAGCGAGAGGCCAAATGAAATGCCATATTTTGGCGGATATTGAAATTTTACTGCGGCTGCTTCGTTCTCAGCGATGCTCGTAAAGTTAAAGAGGGGGCCACTGTGGGCCGACACCGAGAGCTCTCCGTGATAAACCGACACCGTACTCCCGAGCGCCCAAGTCTTCAGCTATGGATTTGCAATAAAACCTAGCATTGTGGGAGTTTCGCAATCGACTTGCGGAAATAGCCCCGGAAGGTATACCTCTTCTGCGTGCACGGGATTGATGATGAATCGTGCCAAAAATAGAATAAAAATGTTACCTTTCATGAAAAATCTGCCAGCCGTAGCTACAAAAACGCCAGCGCAGTGAAATAGCAGCGCTGAGCGAAGCGTCGTAGGCGCTCATATAAAATGTAAATATGCGTCCAAACTGTAGCTACGAAAGAATAATTCATATTCACGAGGTGTGCGCGGGGCGGGGGTGGCCATCCATTTTGCATGGTTATTTTGGTGAAATCCCGCGTATTCTGCCCTCATGTAATTAAGAGATTAAAAGATCAGTGAGCGGCGCTGAGCGAACTCAGCGAGATTTTTATGAAAACATTTTTCATCGCAATATGCAATAACCAACAGTACGCCCCATTTTCAGGCAGCGCTGTATACACTCGTGACTTAGCCGTTTTCATGATGTAGTCATAATAAAACTTACGATAATGGCATGCTCAGCTACGATACAAGTAATGAGAAAGGTTATATGTAGAATAATAACTTACCAACATGTTTAGGCACACAGACTCCGAAATAATATGAAATATGTTGTAATGAAAATAAGGTGTGTTCATTCAGGGCTGTAGTTTTACACTAAAACATTATACATTCTTTGGGCGACTATTTTAATGGAAACATTATCAATTCTTTGATACTTACAGGAACTCAAAGGACCAATGTAGCTGAACTAACTTTGTAACACGAAGTAAAACAGTTAACAAGACCAAATGAAAGAGCTCCCTACTATGTACCGACATGTGTGCGAAAAAACATACCTAAATGAATGGATCACAAAGAAAAAGTTTATTAACGTGAACAACACCAATTTCACAATGTAAAAGCTAAAAGGTAACGTGAAAGGCAACCCATGGCCGTACAGTAGGAAATACAACATACACACGGCTATAAAAGTATACGAGCCAACACCTGTCGCCCATCAAAATTAAAATATACCAGCGCGAAATATCGAAATTTTTATAGAAAAAAATATCGGATATTTGCTTCTACACATAGTATATGAAATGGGTAGATCCTATTCAGTTCAGTTTGCAGTTTTTTTTTGTTTATTCAGAACGTCAAAATATTCTGATAGATATGTATATGAAAGTTCAGTTTCGTAACTTTAATTAAACCTGTAATTAATTGGAGGATACGCTATCCGTAGGACTATAATCAGATGTTTATATAACATCAGGTATATACTATTCTCCAATTTAAAACTTAAAATATTAATTTAAATAAAAACAAGTTTAACAATAGCCAGGTATAATGTACGGTCCTTGATTCCAGATGGTTGTGTGTCACACGTAACTAGCTAGTTCGAACAAAAAGGCGCAAACGTCGGCATTGCCCTCAGTCGCGGCGGAAAAATGTTTCTGAGCAAAGTGCAGTTGCAGTATGAAAGGTAGCTGTAACTTTGTGCATTGCGCCGGCAACAGCACTTCTAATTAGCAATGTTCGCTGCCTTTAACTGCACACCTTTTGCGAGCTGACTTCCTTTATACTTTGTCACGGCGACTATTATAACTCATGAATGTTTCACTAATAATAAAAGACGTTACTTGCCGTATTTCATGATTAAGCAACTTTATATAACAAGGTCTACTTTAATATTCGTTAAATACCAATTAAAATTTACTTGACTGGATTCCGAAACCAATTAGGTAGTTCATTATTTCAAGAAAAAGTTTTTTCTTTCGTAAATTCGTTTCCTTCGAATGTGGAAGTTGTTTATTTATGCCTACATTCACGGCCATTTTACTGATTACTCTGGTAGTGAAACAACGAATAGGTACTTTATGCCATAACATTATTGTGACTGTTTTGAAAACAGAAAAGCAATATAAAAGTTTTATTGCTCAATCCTACATTCAGAGTCCCCCAATTTCCAAAGATAGTAAAAGTTCAGAAGAACATCTATAGTTCTTACAACTAAAACACTAGCTCAAGGAAATAAATAAAAGGAAGTTCAATTTACAGTGAAAAGATACTGTAACCGACAAAGAAATGATCAATTACAGGATACCAAGAAACACAACATGAAATTGAACCATACGACTATTTACTCTTCCAAGAATTATAACAGAAATCAGATATTTCTCTGTTCCAATAAAGCCACTATTGGCTCAGTGACACAGAAAAAAAACTCGAGCAAACAGAACCAGTCGTACTTAAAAGCAAAGAGTCAAGAGTGCACCTGAAATGTAGCCCCCGGACAAAGACGAAAGTACGTAGAATTGAAGTGAACTTAGTTAGGCAGTCATCAACGTGGTTCGGTCACGTCTGCGACGGAACCCGAGGGGAAAAATCCTAAGTGATTGAGTTAGCGCCTCGACTGAAGGAAATGGCCGTCCCCTGTCGCTTGTGTAACGCAATACCGTGGCCGGCGAACACCCATTTGCGCGGGATACTGTTACACGCCACGGAATTATAACTGGAAGTAATAGTGTGTATTGTACGAAGAAGACATGTTTCGGACCACACTTTCAAATCTTCATAAATAAAACATATGATACAACACTTTCAGTAACATTTTCACCCTTACCTTACCTTAAATCAAGAAACAATAAATATCGTTCTTTGCTCTCAAAGTCCAGGTTAGAAAATTGCTTTTCTTAATTTTATTTTCCCGTTAAGATATGTTTTTCTGAAATATGAAATGTTAAAAAAATTATAGAACACAACTTTTTAACTCCATGCATATGCTAACCGCAAAGGCATAGTCCTTACCAGTAACCAAAGCACAAATCTTAACCTACAATAAGTCAAAGAATCTTGATTTCAAAGATTCTTAAGACCACTACCCTTTTACGTCTAGAAACATTTCTATGACTTCAAACCCCGAGCTAAAAGTCCACTTTTCAATAAAGCACTTAAGACCATTGGCATTCCCTGACGTATTTTACGTGAAATGCGACTTCTAATTACTTTAGTTCAGTGAACAACTGTGTTCGTGACGTAGATTCTACTAACGGAGCTCATTTAGAACAAATGAACTAGGTTTCAATGGCGACTCCGCTGTAAGTGCCCTCAAATAAAGCCTCGATAGGACAATTTAACGTTCCCAATAAAAATTAGAAAGCTTTTTGATTTGTTCTCTTGGTTTTTGTCTGGTGTTACTGCTTATGATGCAGCAACTAATGTAATGCCTCGAATAAAAACTTTACACAGTTTTTTGATACCTAAATCTTTTCTATAAAACTATAATGATATGTCTTCAATCGCTGTGTAACGCTTTAAAAAAAGATCAAACACTGTTTGTACTGTCAAAGCCTTTCAAATTACTATTGATCTCAGCAATAGTTGTTCTTCAAATTGTTCTTGAACAAAAGATAAATAATAATCTTTTAAGGGATTAGCTACTAAGACTACTTACGTACGTAAGTACCTACTCCTCAACAAAATACACGTGTAGGAAAATCGATCACTCGCAAAGTAAATTATCGAGTAAGTACGTATTGTATCCAGGAAATTAAGTTATTTTGAAAAATATTGTTGTACGATAAACTTTTGCTATAGAGTTTATCCGATTCGTAGATTTTTTTTCCGTAAAAATTTATGTATTTCACGAGGGAAATGATATGAATCTTCTTATAACCAATATCAGTTTTATTATCACTCGTAGGTAGTAGGAAGTTGTAAAGACTATTTTAAGTATAACACGAAACAATACTTTAAATACAATACTAACAGATATTTACCTTAAGAATTAAATTTAAGGCTACGTTTGCTCACCCCTAGCACTTGACGCGCATTTAGCGTGCTCCGGACTTAAGTCCTCAAAAACTTTGACACTTAGCGGATTGAATACCGCATAGCACACATACAAACACTAAAACCACGCACACATGCAAGCATAATTCCATCAACAAGTGAAAGTCCAACTAAACGTAACACCCTGGAGATCCAACTTTGGACTGCGAAATTAGTTCCAGTAAATCCGAGGACAAAGTCACAAACCATTAAACGCTGAAAGCTAAACTTTCGTATCACAGAGCTGAGCCAATTAGAAATTTAGTCGAACTTCATTAGCTCTAAGTGGATACTGGAAGTTCTGTTCAACGGTATGACATGATATGAACGGCTTGGAGAACTAGAATTAATTATGAATCGCAACTCCTAATGTTACAATACCCACAAAGTTTACTGACGCAGTAATACAAATTGCTCGTACCCATCCAAATTGGAGAACCTGCTTTTGAATAAATCAAGTTAATCACGTGTTATGAAATATCGAAAAAAATGTTTTGGTTCATGGTGTATTTAAAAATTACAATTATTTTTCTCTTCAGTAAATCAGTATTAGTTATTTTAGCTGCATTATTGGAACAAAATAAGGTAGGTATTATTTCCCACAAAAAAGTCCCGTACCTATATATGTGTACTAACGTACGTTACATTTGTTCGGTATTTGAGCGCCACCTGTTACGTGTGATGTGAACTAATGAATCCTTTAAATGACCCAGTAACTGGCGAATAAATGGTATATTTACATTTTATAGATTTTATTTACTGTTTTAGACGGTATTTTTGTAAGCAAACATGTTTCTTAGGTTGATAGAACGACCCTAGTAACCCACTACAGAGTGTTACTATGGAAAACTGTGACCAACGTACAGCGTAAAGATGAATAAATAATTTTGAATAAATCGTGGTTGATCGAACTATGGACAACCTAAGATCTTATTAATCTGTTAACATTGTCCAACCCATCAAAAAAGCTATACACCCAAAACATAGTTAGGTACAACATTTTATACGCACAATACTCCCGTTTATTGATTCTTTCTATGAACTATAATATACTTTCCAGTCTTATGTGCTAGGTTAGACGAATCCTAGGTGTTGACGTCACAAACCTATATAAGAGTAAGAAATTCGCCTTCATAGATATCGGCTCGTTAGCTCAGCGGTTAGAGCACCCAGTTATGAATAATAGAGGAGGTCGGGGGTTCAAATCCCTCACGAGCTGCATGAATAACCTTTTTTATCTGAAAAAGGAATCATTTTTGATTATTCCTACATGATTTTTAACGGTTAAATATAATTTATTGAACTCCTTTTCTAGAAAGTAATATTTAAGGCTGGTATAACTTGGTACTGTTTCTAAGGCAAATGCTCAAATATGGAACAAATGTTCTTATTTTGAACTAAGTACGTGTATATCTCGCATTGACTTTTTAGAGGTCTTATAAAAAGTACCGCAAAGTTTTTTTGTAATGCGACTGTGTTACTTATAATTATCCTTTAGTTTATCATGTCATGTTATGGGATAAAAAATACACACGTCAAATTACCAACAAATCATTACGTATTCTACCTGAACGTAAAGGTAGAAATCAATAATACAGGTAATGAAACAAATCGATACCTTTGTCAGCAATAAAAAAATATATCAAGCGGAAAGGAAAAAATCACCAACAAAGTAGGTAAAATTACTTCGTATTTCAACAGAATTCTTGTTCCATCAGCCAATTGCAATAAATGAGCGAGTCTGATTGGAATCCGATGGGATAAGATTTTTTTGCTTCGTTCGAGGGTAGACGTCAATCCGAAGCGGGAGATACCGCCGAGGCAATTTCCCGAACTCGCCTCATTTATCACAAACCATTATTGTATCTAGTTGTATTGACCGGCAAACGTCAATTCATTATTTTGTTATTTATTTCTGATCAGGTAGTGGATCTTAGATGGAAGAAAGTTGTTTTGTATAACAGAAAAGTATCTAATTTGTTTTCAATATTATCATTGATATTAAGTATAAGCCTCAATAAGTTTGTTAAAATCTTTTGATGGAACAGGACAAAAATAACTAAGTAACTTTATGAACTTGTTGCGCTACTTTTTTGCCAAAATACTTTACTAGAGGCACTAGAGGCAAGTATATAAATGCTGAGGATAAGGTTCTTAGGTGTTTTTGGCGCTAGGAACATGTACATCTGTGTACATTTTTGCTACGGTCGGGCTCTTTCGAAACGAAAGCTGGGGAAGCCTACCTTTCTACAAGCGTGATTGTATTGTTGAAACTTAACACCTATTTAAAGTTTAGTTTAGTAAACGGAATAAACCAAATTCTGGGGTAGTGCTATACAGATCGTCAAATCTATGAAAGTTGAATTTGATGAAAAGCGACAAACGAAAACCAATTACATTACTCTCGTCAGTAACAAATTATTTTCCTGGGACCTTGATTTTTGTAACATTTTTAAATTAAATACAATGCAAAGGTGAGCGTATGGCTTTAAAATTCTTACTGCACAATGTAAGTATGCAGTTAAACAGAATCAGACCCGGAACCCGGAACAGTATTTTTTGGTAGTTCTGGGATAATAATTTAAAAAGTCAAGGACCTGAGAAAGGCTACTTTTTACTCGGATATTAGATGTTCTCTCAGGATACAACTAAAGCCGCGAGCATAAGCGTGTAAGTATGTCATACATAATTATTCAATTATAATTAAGCTTACACTTAGTATTACAATATTCAATCAACCAAATACCTTTACAATAATAACTAATTAAACTTAATCAGCCTTGGTTATGATTATGAAGCAGGTATATAGCAGCGAACCACCCCTCACCCCCCGCATCCCCTGGTCCCAAGGATCTGTAGCCACATCTCTCTTGATAACAGTTAATTGGATATCAACGTAAAGGCACAATCTATAGGTACATACATACCTAGTATATTAATCCAATAAGCTCATAACATACTTGGTAATAACAAAGTTATGTGAGAAACCGTTGATACTACATATCACAGTGACCAATTTCCGTTTTTTATCACCCGGCTGCGCCACAAGTATGGTTATAATTTTTTTTAGTTTTCTCAATCAATGAAGTATCTAACATTGGATCACTCGCGTCCCGCGGGCACTACTGCCCGTACCGGGATAAAATATAGCCTATGACTCTCCAGGAGTATATCAATTATTTTTTTTAATTCACAACTTAATGAACATCTTAATTAACGATTTAAAGTATATATGATTATTATATAAGTGTATTTGTTAACCAAACCAAGTGATAATGAATTAGTACATTATATTTTTAAGGTACCTTCAATTGTACTAACTTTCACAAAAACTAACTTTGTCGAGTTAATACGTCATTATTTTTAAAATTAAGCACAAATTCGGCTCTTACTTCGTCGGCTCGTTAGCTCAGTGGTAAGAGCGCCCGCATAAGCTTGAGGTGGTCGGGGGTTCGATTCCCTCACGAGCTGCTTGATTGTTTTTTTATCAAACAACGATAACAGAGATTAGTCAGACTGATGGTTTTTTTTATAGTGGTATGGGTGCCGATAGCCCTAAATTGTAAGGAACTGTCCCGTTTTACACGTTTAACACGCGCTTGAAATAAAAAAAATATAAATAAGTATTTTTTAACTGGATAATATTTATTATATAAAAAATAACTAATAAAGTTAATTACTCGATCGCCACATCACAAATTGCGTAATCCAATATGAGAAATAGCTCCTAACATTAACAGAGAACTTACAAATACAACTCACCGCTATGTACATCCTTGATAAATATTAAGGCTTGATTACGATCAGTATTATAATCATGAGTCTAATTCGAATTACTCTGTAATGAGCCGTAACGCTAGGGATTGGTTGTTTCCATTAACGTTAATGGAGTTAATCACCGCAACTCTATGGGTGATTGGATCCCGCTGCTTCACGTTAATCCCTATCGAAAGAATCTGCACTTATTTGTTATTACATTTTCTCCCCGTTCACGTTAACGTTAACCTTTTTAATATTAATTAATACCAAAAATAAAATAACGTGCAAAAAATGGCGCGTAAATGGCGGCATTTACATGTCACTTCTTCAAACATAGACAAGGAATTGATATTCTGCCAATGAAAACCTTATTTTTGAAAAAGCTATAAATAAATTCGAAATACAATTTCGTACTGCTTATATTTTTCTCTCCTAATGTAAAAGTAGTAAATAACTCAATTATAATAAGTTTTTATAGACTTTTTATGATGTCGTTAAAAACTTTCCTAGTGGATCCATTTACTGTAATCGTAAATAACCCAAACTTTTAGCAGCTAATGTGGTGCGTAGTAAAATAATGGCTAATAAAATTGGATTATGCTGAAACATGTGTAGGTATGTCCTAAACAAACTGAGATTTTACATGTTTAAATAGTATTTGTATGTAGCGTGTTAGTGGGGCAAGTACAATAGTCATCATAGGCAGTGAGAAGGAGGCTGGCGTAACAAAGGCACTAATTAGTCTGCGCCGCATTTCCTCCTGGTATTCTTTATCAGTTACAAATGTAACTAGATACTTAGCTCATACTTTTTTATTATAATTGAGTTCGTCTCTCATAAGTCGCATAAATAAGTATTTTGTTAGACAGTTACTTTCTCATGGCCTGTTTTCAATTTCATTATGTACCAATTTGCGCGTACCTATTGTAACTAAGTAGTACAAGTTGTAACTAAGTAGTATTGATCGGCATCAAGACAATCCGATTAACTTAAGTATTTATGAAATAATAATAATGTCCTGCTTTTCCACAAATAATACTTTCACGAGTGGAATTATATCTCTCGAAAATCGGTAGTCGCCCTGATATCGATACTCCTTCAAGTAACGTTAGACGATCGCCTCTTAAAAATCTATTCACCAATTTAATTAATGAGTCCAGCATCTAACCGTCAATTTCTGAACCGACGGAGAATAATGTCGTCGCAAGATGACTCTGCGATTTAATTAATTTCCGGTATCCAGTAGGTATCGTTGAGTTCTGTTATTTTGGTCTGAACATCGAATGTTTTTTTTTTTTTTTTTTTTTTTTGTCGGGACACCTTTTTCACACACGGTCGGTTAGCCCCATGGTAAGTTATTTATTAACTTGTGTTATGGGTGCTAACACAACTGATAAACTACATATAGCTACATATATACATATTTATAAATACATATCATAACACCCAGACCACGGCCAACAAGCATGCTCATCACACAAATGTCGACCGAACCGGGAATCGAACCCGGGACCTCAGGTTCGGCGGTCCGGCATGATGACCATTGCGCCATCGAGGTCATTAAAAGAAATAGCTTTGAAGTTCAATTACATATCATTATGATTAAATCTTAAACGAGAGCAGTAATAAATGACTATACCTAGTAGGTAAGCACTAAAGAACTCACAAATATTTCAACAAATAACAGTTAGCAACTTCTATGAAATACAAAAAAAAAATATCAACCTCTTTGGTTCAACATTTAGGTACAGATTTTTCACTTCTAACATTTTTTTAAATTTCGAATAGTCAAAATGACATTTTAAAAATCATAAGGTGACGTATGTCATCGGCCTAAAAAAATTACAAAATTAGTTTTTTATATTTTGATAACAACCATTATGTATAATATTTTAAAATAAGGTAATTGATTTTCTGTTTTTACATTGCAACGAAGAAAAGTAAGTCTTTAGTGCATGGATTTAAAGAAAGAGCGGCTTGGGTGTTGAAAAGTTGAAAGTTTTTGTTTTTTGTAGCACTACATTTGCTGCTGAACAATGATTGAAACTGGCAGCGCGGATAACGCAACAGCTGTAACACCAGCGGCAAACACGGTTAGACAATCTATCATAGACTACATCGCTATGTTCGCTTTTATAGACGTACAGACCTAACTATGTAAGATTTATATTGTTTGTGTCTAACAAAGGAAGACATCAGACTTGTCATTAAATTTCAGTACCTTACTAACGGTCTGTATTTTATTACTGTTTTCACAATATAGGTAGGCCTGCTTAAACTTACCTACTATATTTATTGATACCTCCGTTTAGTTTGTGCCAGCCTACCTTCGTGTATCCACACATGAGGTAGGCAAATATGTTAATGTTTGTTTTAAGCTCTGTTTTGCTGCAAATTGTATTAATACAGTGCGGCAAGATAATATTAACACAAAATTGATTCAAGCCTATCTAAAAATACATATTTCTTAGGATGAAGATGACGACATTGCTAGATCAGAAGCGACATTCCGTTTTACGGTACAAAACATAAGCCAATTGAAAGACCAAGTACTTTCGCCGCCATGCTTCGTACGGTGCCTGCCTTGGAAGATTCTGATTCTACTGAGACATACGACGACGCCAGAACGTCAGCAACAGAAGGCGTTGGGCGTGTTCCTGCAATGCAACGGTGACTGCGATTCTCCAGGCTGGTCTTGTTATGGACTTGGAGAACTGAAGCTGCTGTCCCACAAACCTGATGGTGGTCAAGCGCTTTGTCGGAAGCTTCATCATATGTATCACTGGTATTTAATAGCTTGTTAATTATTTTCATGCCGTCACGATTCATGAAGTTCGCTTTGTTGCTAAATCTTCTATGATAGACACATTAAGAGCAATATATGTACGTCGAATGGCGCAATATACTTAAAGTGACTTCAAAATATAGATTGCAGTGACAGCCGCACGAATCGATCTATTACAAGGTTAAGCAACGTTTGGCTTGGTACTTCTGTGGTTGGGTGAGCCATCTTGTCATGACGAGGTCCTCCATGTTTTAGAAGGCACGATTTTAAAAGTTTCAAATTGTCGTTTGGCATTTAGGCTAGATCTATGTTCATGTTTTCGTAATATTTGCAGTAAAGAAGACGATTGGGGTTTCGCACACTTCATATCGTGGGATGACCTCATGGAAAGTGAAAATGGCTTCGTAAAGGACGATTCTATAACTATTGAGGCTCATGTCATGGCTGAAGCACCACATGGTGTCTCGTGGGACTCCAAGAAACACACCGGATTCGTTGGTAAAATAAGCCAATAGCTTAAACACAATAACTTCTTTTTTAAGACTTTTGTAGCATACTTACAGATTCACCAATATTTGACATCATAATGCTGCCACAATATAGTGGAGTTTGATGCTTCTCAAAATTATTAAAAACAAACAGTCGGATAAAAATAGTAAGAAACAAAAATACACAAACTAACACTGCACTAAATTTTCTCTTCTAAATTACTTATGCCAAACGCAATTTCATTTGAAAATAATATCATTTTCCTATAGCCGCGTGGGTGGCAATCCGTTATGCATAAGTGCATTTCGCGCCAGTCAAAGGGTTTAAAGGAAAGTTATCAGAGCGGAAATAATGGACTAGTGAATAGAACTAGTTATTTTATCGAATGGGTGTCGCATGACGCGGGAAAGGGTGCAGCCGTGGAATGGGCGGTTAAAGTATGCAAAAAGTTACGTGTTGCTTTTTGTGTGACAGTTTTGAGTAACTAAAATTAAAACATCTTCTTTTTTTGCTGCCCTGTTCCCAACTCTATTTGGATTTTCTAGCTTTCACTCCTTTGTCACTCATTCTACCCACATTCAGTCCCTCCTTATTCATGACATCTTTCAATCAATCCATCCATCCTTTCATTGGTCTTCTTCTACCTCTCCATCCATGTGCCATACTTAACATACTACTCTTTGGTGGAGGTACCAAAGAGTAGTATGTTAAGTATGATTATCATTACAAACCTATACCTGAATTAAAAAGTATCTATTCTAGAATAATCTGCTGTCATACAGACCAATTCTAAATGTAGTAGAAGTAGAATACATTTGATATAAGCCTTCTTTCACAGGGCTCAAGAATCAAGGAGCAACATGCTACATGAACTCCCTACTCCAAACGTTGTTTTTCACCAACGTGCTTCGTAAGGCTGTCTACAAGATTCCGACAGTCGGCGATGACAGCTCCAGATCGGTTGCGTTTGCCTTACAACGCGTATTCTATGATCTTCAGTTCTCAGACAAGCCGGTCGCGACTAAGAAACTGACGAAGAGTTTCGGATGGGAGACTTTGGACTCGTTTATGCAGCATGATGTCCAGGAATTCTTGCGGGTATGGTCATATAAATTTATTACTTTAAATTCGTTACTTTTGCACATGCCCTTATTTTCGTGATTTACGTAAACCTGCACATTATTTATGTATGAGCCGAAAATTACTTTGACTAAACTAACGCGTAACAAGGTTTAAGTTTGATTTTTTTTAAACAAAAAGATTTTACCTTTTTTTTGAGCAAGCTTACAATTATAACTACCACGCCAGATTTTTACATATAAAAGGCTTGAAGCTTTTGCTCGGTGGAAACTCTGCTCTTATAAATATTTTTGCAGAATATTTTTTGTGTAATATTTTTGGTTCGGCTCAGATAATAACGGCGTCATGTATGAGCATGAGCATATTTGCAATATTCAATACATTTGTTTATGCCGCTTCAGCGATCAGTGGGTAATGGCAGCAATGGGAATTAACTTTATACCATATAGATTTGAACATTTAGTATTTTATATGTCACTCAATGTAATATGGGTCTTGAAATAATCTTTTAGAATTTTCTCAGGTACTACTAGATAAGTTAGAAAACAAAATGAAAGGGACAGTAGTGGAGGGAACCGTGCCAAAGCTGTTCGAGGGTAAAATGACGTCATTCATAAAGTGCAAGAACGTTAACTGTACGAGCACGCGCGTTGAAACCTTCTACGATATACAACTCAGCGTCAAGGGGAAGAATAATAGTGAGTTTGTTCCTTTCTTATAGAAGTAAATAAAAATCGACGGATAAATGAACCACTTTAAAACACGTACATTAAGCCATAAACATGAATTCAATTCAGTAGCTCGAGATAACCCACCCACTTTCTTTAATTTGTATTTGTAGCTCAGTTCGGAATTCTGTAACCGAGGAGAAAATAGGGCACAATCAATGTCCCGTTACTTTCCAAAGCTATTTCGTTACCAATAAATTGGTTCCAATTTGCAACTTGAAAATGCAATTTATTAAGGGGCTTTGATAAATTTCTGTTACCGGTCCTACTCCTCCATTCCGTATAACCATTTAGTGAAGAGGTGCTATGCTGTGACGTCACAGCTTATAAATTATTTATAGGCCGAGTAACGGGAGCATTTGCCTGTAACAGGTGCTAATAAATCTTTCATATCAGTACTATAAAGCGGGCGCCTGCATCTAAATTAGTTGTTGTGAAGAAACATTTGCGTATATACGAGCATATGAGGTCGAGGAAAGTGCACTCTGGAGCGAGTTTGAAGTTACGGGGCATAATGACTAAAGTGCAGAGTGGGTTAGAAAATGCGGTCATGTCAAAATTTACCAATTTGCAACTTTGCTACCTCATTTAAAATCCTCACTGTAGCTACTCAGATAATTTATCGAAACAGTAATAGGAAATGATAATACCACCTCAATATAACACAAAAGCTCTATTGCAAATAAAATGTTTTAATCAAATCGTTTCCTACCATAATTTTCCTGTGCCCCCAGTCTACGAGTCGTTCAAAGACTACATCAGTACGGAGCTTCTGGACGGCGAGAACAAGTACGACGCGGGGGAACATGGTCTCCAAGAGGCGGAGAAGGGAGTGAGGTTCGATGTCTTCCCGCCGGTGCTGCATCTGCACCTCATGAGGTTCCAGTACGACCCACAGAGCGATGCCTCCGTCAAGTTTAATGACAGGTATGTTCTAAGAATTACAGAGCCCCCAAATTGTAGAAATTTTGTATCTTTTAAATCTGTTACGAATAAAGCTCGAAGTGCGGCTATACCTAGGTTTCACCGTCTACAGTTACATGTAACCGGCCATATGCTACTAAACTTAGTAGTGTCCTCTTATCATCGTTTAGAACTAGGTGTACCTAAGTGTATCGATACTCACCTACGTCCGTATGTAACTTTGGGCAAACAGTATGAGGTTCAAATGATCAGGATTGTAATTGCAAAGTGTAAATGCAGGTCTATATTAAACTACATGTACATAAAACTAAATATAAATAAAGGATAATTTTTGAAGAAATTGATGACAATACTTTCACTTCACTTTGATTACCATACAACTATGCTGAAATAAGCGCTTACATTTTGCTGTTAACATTTTAGTTTAATACCTCCGCTTTGTAAACAAGCCTGTTATGCAAATATTCGTCCGCAAACCATATTATCCTCTCATATTGTCATCACAGGTGTTGTGTTTTAGACTCAAATTAAAAAGGTTGACCCAAATATATTAAAATTTTACTTTATCACAATTTCCCTTTATGATATAATGGAGTTTTTTTTAATTAACAGATAAAATAACAGTCCTGTTTGGTCCCCTTTTTAGAAAATGTGTCCTGTAGGCTTGGCTTGGCTCTTTCAACCAGACGAATTCAATCAATAGTTAATACACTATTGTTGATCTTTCATATAGATGGCTAACGACCGTTCCCAATATTGTTTTCTTTTATGTTTTACTTTGAATAGACTAGATTTTTTGCTTAGTTACTAGAGATAGGAATTTGATTACTTTTGTGATAGATTGGTAGCCCCATGTCAAAATTTTGACTCTATTAAGCAAGTCAACAGACAGATAATAGAACATTTGTAAACGGCCGTTAGGCACTGAAACAGGTTGATTGCCTTGAATATGCCTCTATTATTTATCCTCCTAGGTTCGAGTTCTACGAGGAGGTGAACCTAGACCCGTACCTGCAGGAGATCCCGACGATACCAGCCCACTACACGTTACACGCGGTGCTGGTACACTCGGGAGACAACCACGGAGGTCACTATGTGGTCTTCATCAACCCTAGGGGCGACGGGAAGGTGAGCGTCCAGTCTTTGTTTGGTAGATTAGCAAACTATAACCTCCCTTGGATTTGAATATTAACTATAACTTTGAAGATTTCCTACCACAACTGCAATTGGTGGCGATATTTCACTATCATTATCAGCATTCTGCTGGGCACAGGGAAGGATCTTACAGAGAAGGATGAAAAAGTTATTTTCGGCCTTGTGAAATTGTTTGATATGAAAATGGCATTGAGTTTTATACAGGCCCTAGAGTAAGGTCACTATCGAAACTTCTCGTTTCTTAGATTTCCTTTTGTCGAATAAAATTAGACCCCTTGGTTGGAAGAGATACTACTGAATGTTCCCTTTGAAAATATTTTATCTGTTCATATAGAACGAATAACGTCATTAAGCGTATTTAGAAAACGATTTAGCAAAACAGTTAGATGATAATTATCCGGCATGTAGATATGAACCCTTGCTAACGATGCATCGTGTTAACATCAGTGCCTACACTTTGTGTGCACATTGCCGCGCCGAGTGAGATGTAAGCATTGCAGTTGAGTGTAGCCATCTCCGCAGATTTGTCACACAAATATACAGAGAGCACTACTCACGGAAATAAGTTCATTTGTTGCATGTTATAAAATTTACACGCCAGTTCTTTTTTACGTAATCAGAAAATATAATCGTCGTTACATAAACCATGCCTTTAAGTATCAATGATCCTAAAGCGTAGTCGTACTTTTTGTTTGATTCTCTCAAGGCGTTGAATACTTCAGCAGTCGCAAATTAAAGATATCTGTCGGAGCAACATCAATGTTAAGACAATGGCGATGTTGATGGCATATAACTATATAAACAAGGTGTTTAAATAAAGAACATTAAAATTAAATTATATATTTATTTATTTCCACCAAACATACACTATTTTTACAGGTGCCACCCAATACAATAGCGTAGGTAGTTATTTCTACATTTGTATACTTATTTCTAACTCTAACAAAATTTTAACATTTACAAAACTTAATACCGTATATGTATATTAATATTGTATCGACCAGTGGTGCAAGTTCGACGACGACGTGGTGTCGCGGTGCAGCAAGCAGGAGGCCATCGAGTACAACTACGGCGGCAAGGAGGACGCGCCGTACCTCGCGCGGCGCGCCACCAGTGCATACATGCTCATATACATACAGTGAGTAGCTTGTAAAATCGTATTTATTACGTAACATTGTCATCTCCCTAGCCTTATCCCAACTATGGCGGTCGGCTTCCAGACTCACGCGACGGATGCAGCTGAATATGTACATGGTCACACATGGAGCGACTGCCTGTCTGGCCTCCTCAACCCAGTTCCCCGGAAACCCGATACCCCTTGGCAAGACTGGTTGTCAGACTTTATAGCTTCTGGACTCCCTTCTGGATGGATGGATCTGCCTTCCTAAACACGGAAAAGTCAAAGACGCTTCTTCATTTAGAATAAGCTGTTTTCCTGCGGTTTCCCGTGTCTCGTTTAATTGGACAAAAAGCCTATGTTTCTCGGGGACAGTCTAAATTTCCAACCGTGAAAGAAATTTCAAAGGTTTTGTAGTTTCCGAGCTTTTACGGTACTAAGAAACGTAAAAAAAATGTATCCTCTTTATTGCAAATCCACTTGCAATAAAGACTTGTCACAAGAAACACTGCTACGTAGTAAAAACTTTGAAGCTCCCTTATAATATTGTTTGTATTCACAGGACATCACAACTGAAATACGTGTTACAAGACTGTACAGAGGGAGACATCCCGACCGACCTGTGCGAGCGCATCAGCGAAGAGATGCGATACGAGATGGTAAGAACATGTAAATATCAATCCACACCCCGCCTTACGTGACTTTCCGTTTTTTTATCGTTTTTTTATGCAAGCCTAAAATTGCCCGTTTCAGGCGGCAGAAAAATAAGATGCAGGAAATTTAAATCTGACACGTCAGTCACCTCCGCCAAGTACTATGCGAAGATATTCAGCGCACTAAAACAGTTCTTCACTTTGCAGGCCCTAGCCGGCTCTAAATATAAAGGAAGATAATGCCCGGCACGGACCACTCAACACTGTCCAAATTTTTTAATACATTTTACAGTTTTTGAAATTATTACAGAGTGTTTACCGATAATTATAGTAAATTTGTCAGGTAGGTAATTAAGCTTTATATAATCTGAATATATTTTCTTTGTGTATATTTTATTGTAATTATTTATGTACCACTGTTAATAAAATTTGTTGCGATATTGTTTAGGTTTATTTCTGAGTTCTCCTTGTATCCACGCGATAAGCACATTTCTCATCTGTTGACAGAACAGATATTCTTTATGAATAAACCAAAACAAACCCATTTGCGACCGATGCAAGTTTTGCGTGACGATAAACAGTCCTCTATAATAGCGTTAACTTTTAGAACAAATTTCAAGTTTAGATATCTGGTACCTAACGTTAGGTACACAAAGTCTAGTAAATTAAACGGCTAAATGGAAGCCAAGTAATAAAAACTTGCAGAACATTTTTTAAAGCCTAGAAAACAAATAGTCTAGACAGCAACAGAATGAAACTGGTATTAACAACACTTAACATTATTACACCACGTCTAAGAAGAACAATGAGCGGCGAGCATTCATTATCTCATTTCTAATTAGACCCCGAAATGTCAGAACAAAAACCTAATCTACAGCGAAATAAAAAAGTAGTCCCCTTGTAGCCTTCTAGCTTCCATTCTTTAATGATTAATTAGGCGAAGTACGGTGTTATTTGTGAAACACGTCTGGGGCCACGTAACATTGTTCGGGTGGTACAAATGAAACCGGTGCATGTTGCATGTTAAGCAACCCCCACGGCTCTAGACACTGACGAGATAACCGAAAGACACTGCTTTGCTTATTTACTTATGCAGCCAACTGAACAATCAGCGGTGTTTTGTTGTGGAATATAGACTGTCTTAAGTGTAAAATTGCTGAATCATCAGGATATGGTATTAAGTTTTTCTTTAAAAATTATAATATCATGAGAACCTCATAATTTTAAATACAATAAGTGGTAAGTACATAAAAGGTAATAAAAACTGCAGTCCTCTCAATAATGTATAATCAATCAGTAAATAGACCATTTCAGTTTAATTTTTTTTTATGTGAGAAAATACGAGTTAATGAGGGATGTGAATAAGGTTATTCCGACCCGTTAACGGATCAGTCATCATCTGTTGTGGTAGAAACCGCTTAACGTTGGGCTATGCGGTCAAAAGAGAGATGTTTTCGACATAATGTTCAAAATGAAATATTTTTTGCATAAGTATGTACCTAAGTATGTACCTCAGACAGAAATTATTAAAACGTTAAGTCCACTTTTCTGATATAAAATACTAGTTTTAGAAACTCAAGACGGAACGGAGCTCAAAGCTCAGTATTAGAATTCTAATATAGCGAAGGATGATAAATGAAGGTGGAAGTCGGAACCTAAGTGAACATTGGATGCCTTACATATTTGAATAGTGTTCAGTTATTCATGAGCACTGCTTCAAGAGATTTGTCTGTTCAAACAACGGACATCAAGCCAGTAATTAAACTTGTTAATAATATAAAACTGACGCATAAGCCCAACAATAACAAAATACTTTTTAAAGATAAAAAATAAATTGTTTAGGCAAGTTTCTTATTATTAAGACACAACGTATACTTACATACAAAAAATCTTGATCGCCATGAAAAGTATGAGAAAGAAATGTTGTTTTCTATGTTGTTCCCGTGTCCCAGCTTATACAGATTCTATTGTGATCTGTTTCCTACAGTTTGTAGGTAAGATGCATATGTATGCATGCACTTAACATGCTCAGTTCAATTAGTAATTTTACACCAGAGAGCATTGTTCAGGCGTTTTAATTAATGCAAAAACAAGAGAATTGTGGTAGATTTTCATATGAATTGCTCTATTTATGGCTCCCGAAAGTTCAGTACATTTTGTGATATAATGTGTGACTCCCTTTAAAATCAAATAATGTTGGAAAGTGCTGACGATGCCACTAAAAACTCTGAAATTGAGACTATTGACTTAAAATTATACAGTTTCGATGTTCTGACTTAACGGTCATGTCTATATAATCTTTTTTACCAGACACTATCAATTCAAGAATTTTGAATAAATTACAAACTGAATTAACTACTACCTACTTAATAGTTACATAAGGACTATGTAATATACTATAGGTAATGTGACAATGAGCTGTTACTTGATGAGCTAACCTAACCAGGTCATCACCCAAACAAATTGATATCACATTTAAAACAGACATTGAAGTATTTAGCATATAAAATTCACGGCGACTGAACACCATTTGTACCCTTCGAAAGTGGTAACTAGCAAAGCCGGTGGCAGAGTTTTAAAAAATTGCCTTTCGCTTTACATTGTGGCAGTAAATCTGTCAGGACATGCGATAAATTAGAGTCCAGTTAGTACACGAGGCATTGTTTCCACTGCAACTACGAATTTGTGATGTCAACAACAACAACACTGCTTCGTTGACGTGCTACAGAAAAAACAAACTGTACCTACACCAGTACCTGGAATTTTGCATTGACAAGTTTCAAAGGATTCTTTTCAGGTTTTCTGAGAACGAGTTTTTTCCAAAAATAATTGATCCCTTTAGAAACTGTAGGTTTATACTGTTTATCCCTTGCTTCTGTTCTTACACTTAATCAAACAAATGGAAGAGGTAAATAAATTATAGTCGTAAATAACAGGACTGTTTTCTCAATAAAGGGACGAGAAAAAGTATATAGGCACCTATATCACAATCAGCTTTGTTTTAGTAAATGAACCTCTCTGGAGACATCAATCAACTTAATCAAACTGCCACCAGGACGCAACCGAACGTAATTATAAACCTTTGTTCCTCCTGTTTTCCTTATTTTATTCTATTTGAGGAACAATAACGATGCAATTAAGCAATCTTAAAACGACCGTCTGTAATATTCCACTCAGAAAATTATAATTGCCTACATTTTTCCTTCTCTGGTAGACCGTTTATTTCGTTTTAGGTAAATTGTTTATTTATTATCTTGCATTGTTATATGCTGAACTAATGTACTCAACATTAGCACTCATCTAGGTAAGTACAAATTATAATGATTTTCTTGTAAACCAGCACCTATCAGACTAATCAAATTAACAGCCTCCGAGTTAATGCAACCCCTACTTTATTAATTCGTACTCCGAGAGAATAGTTAAGAAAATAACTAACGAAATTCAAATAATAGGAGTGGCAGGCGGCAGCAGATCTCTGCTAATTAATCCGGAAGCTGCACTATTAATTAGGGGAGTTTTTCTTCGTCAGAAGGAGGATTACGGCCGGCGAGACTTTAGTAATTGCCAGCGGCGAAGCTTTAACTGTTTTTTATTTAAAACGACTCTCGAAAAATGTGTCTGCTGCCTTATTATGACGAGACCGGAGTTGACATTTGTACCTCTAATATTTAGAGACAAGATTTTGTTTTGCCAAAAAGTCAAAAATTAGATAGGCACATGAATAAATGAATTTATTGCAGCATAAAGTTGAAACCTAAAAATTATACAACATTATCTCCTTACTTTTTTACTATTAACTAAAGAAGTTTTAAGCCTACAACTTAGGTAAGTCATTCAATTCAAACCTACGAGAACCTAAACGAGCAACCTCTAGATTCATTGAACGGCATTGTCAAACAATAGGAAGCATTTCCCTCAGCCGTCAATAAAACAAAAGCCTATGATATGATAGCATCGTCTTCATCAACAATCCGGCTAGCCATCGATTGTCGATAACGAAGCAATCGCCGAGCCCCATCCGTCAGTAGCTGGGGACTTAATCAAAAATCTCCGAGGACTGGTTGCGTCAGTAACAATTACAACGGTTGAATCTTTCGCTGGCGGATCGATGATAACTGCTATTAACTATCTCAAAGGATCGATGGGGATAGCCTCCAATCAATCTCTTGGCTTTCGGAAGTATTATGTTGCGTTTAGCGATGAATATCGCTGAGTTTATACTTAGTAGGTAATTAAAAGGTTATTGTTGACGTTATAAAAGTTGGTGTTGTGGCAAGATCTGTAATTTCAAAACGCTGTCTACGCGTTTTCTTAAGGTTTTGTCTTTATAAACTGATTAAATAACTTACTCTCTATTTGAAACATGAGTCTTATTTACTTAGTCCTAAAAAGAGGTTTCTTATCAGGATGGATAGAAATGGTGATATAATAAAAAGAAAATATTGTTTATTGTATACACTGGTCCTTACAAGCCGTATAGGTGGTGAATCTGTTCTGATTGCCTCCGCAACCGCCGTACACGAAAACTTTGCAGTCGTTTACGTTCACGTCGTAGTAATACCTTGGAAATATTAATTGGTAAGTAAACGGTTTGACTTACTACATTGTTAAAAGTTTCTGATTAACTGCTAGCTATCTTACTGTAGGTAAAGACAGGTAATAAAAGCTCTTAGCTTTAGCTTAATTTATATATTACCTACTGACTAGATCCCCGTACAATCTTTGCACGCATAGGCTCTTTAAGTTACATCACTAATTCTTCCTCAAGAACTAAGTCTATTGAAATTCTGAGAATATTGAAAAGCATTATCTTATGTTTAAACGCGTTCTCACGTCAAACAGTGGATTCAGCCCATGCCTGCGGCCTTAATCAATAGACTCGTGAAAATAAATGAGATTTACATAAATAATATGCAGTGGCAGATACCTACTCACCTCGATATTAAAGACATGCATAATCCAGCATTAGGTTGCAGGGCGCAATAAGTTGTTCTGGTTGAATCCTTTAACGTCATGTAGCTTGAACCTGTACAAAAATTACAATGTCTTGAAACTTGACAGACCTAAGTACCTACCTACTGGATTTCTCTTCCACCATTGCGATTTATCTACCGTTTCACCCAACCTATTTGATTACTTTTAGATTATCATATCCCGAGCCTTTTCCCAACTATGTTGGGGGTGGCTTCCAGTCTACCTTGCTTGACCAGTGGTACCAGTGTTTTACAAGGAGCGACTGCCTATCTGACCTCCTCAACCCAGTTACTCGGGCAACCCGATTCCCCTACTACTTATTACCTATATTTGATTACTTTTGATGCCTAATAGAAATCATTCAGTATGGAACAAGGGCTATAAAATTATAAAGTAGTGACAAATCTACATAGATACATATAATATTCGTTCATACCCTTGCAGTGGCGCTCACAGTCAATTAATGATGGGAAATTATTTTTATTGCCATCACATCCGGAGTAAGCGAATGGCAAGCATGTGTCCAGTTGGGCGTCATAATAGTAGCTGAAACCGAATCATTATGAATAGGATGAGAAATCATCAAATAACTAGAACCTAGTTTGGTCTTCCTGGATTCCTTAGAGTACACTGGACGTGTTTATCTTTATGTCACCTTAATTCACGCAGTGGTTTCTAATTAGTACGTAAAAAGTACAGCGATGAGGATCAATTTTTCGACGCGCTTTATTAGTTTTAAAGTTTTCTTTTTTTATGTAAATATAGATTTAGTTTATTTTAAAATATTAGTACGACGTATATTGGTATAGCATCTAATAAAATAAAACTATATCTTGTAAGGTGGTAAAAACCAAAATAAATATATGTGTTCTCACTCACCTCTGCCTTATTCCTCCTGTTTGCTCTCTATAAAATAATTCACTTTGAATATGAGGCAATATTGTCTAGCAGACAAAATAATTTTGTTATTTAAAGAAATCAAAGTAGGTATAAATAAGAGGAACCTCTGAGTCATAGACGATGAGACATATTCTTACCGTCGCGTAGTGTCGGAACATTTGCCGATTTTCGGCTGTAATTGGCACCAGAAGTCCCATTTCCATACAGAGTCCATGTGACCTAAACATTGCAATAACTATTTAGATTAAGTATTTCCAAAGAGACATGCCAACTAATGCCAAAATAATGAAACTGACAAAAAATACCCATAATTGTTATTGGAGAGCACCTTTTGTCAACCATGCTTAATTGTGTGCGGTTTCTAGTCGCTCATCCTTATGACAAGTAAAAAACCTTGCAAATCGATGAAAGCGATCAGGTTGTTCAATAGCCAATAGAATAATCTAGACATTGTTAACGCGACCACAATCTGGGGTACCTTGTCATATTCAAATCTAAGGTGGTTACCGTTTCGCTTAGCATTTAAACTGAAGGGGTACTGTGAACACATTTACAGGTGCTTTGCTGCAGCTTAAATACCTTATAGAAGTGCCTACTTACCCACAGTAATATTTTTTTAAAAGCTTTGTTGCAACTGTGCTAACCAAATGTTGATTTCAGAATTTATCAATCTTTGTAATACAAAAGTTTTTTTTTAATAGCATTGATTGGAGTTATTGTGACTCTCCTTATTATTTCCTTATCTTGAAAGTACCGGACTCAATTCTTAGTACTTACTTCTTCTTTGAGGCTCTCTTACACGGAACAGATCCAGCGGAGTGCTTGAGAACTCGTCGATGCGCTCAACATTTATCCTCCTGTATAAACTCGTTGGTTTCGGAGAAACATCGCCAAGATCCTTGGCTGTCGTCAAAGTAATTTCTGCAGAAGCAGAAATATCTTCTTGTGAGGATACGGAACTCTCACAGAACGTGACCATCCCGAATATTACAATAGTGTCAAAGAGACTTTTCATTTCCAAAAATATGAAATTCGGCGTTTTATTTACTTTGTTACAGGTACTCCGATGTGAAAATAAACGATAAGCGCAAAATTTATTCGGCTATAAACCAGTTATCGCTCGTGCACGGTGAAATCATACGTTTTCACACAGTTACTTATTTTCTAAACTAAACCATGTCCATGTGTATGTCCAATAAAATATTGAAACAAATAACAATTTTTTAAACTGCATAATGGGTAAGTGCAGTACGTAGGTAAGTACAGAGTTGTAGAAAGTAACAAAGTCAAAATTCTGTGAAGTGTTATAAATTCGTCACTGCGTGTGCTTAGCTTTTGAATAGTAATAGATATATATTTAGATATACCCAAAGATAGCCACAGGATAACCAGGCAGTTCAATTCGCAATCACACGATACGGACACAATGGTAACGATAATTATTTCTCAGTTACTGGCACACAATGCAACGTTTGATCGGCAAACTGAATGTTTGCTGATCTAATGGCATTTTCAATTTGCATTCAAATTCCTAAGCTGGCATTGCTGAGCTGCGCGGGAAGGGCGGCGGGATGCCGACAACGTTGGATACTCGAATGCTCCAATGCCCGAATCGGATTAACGCTAACGACGCACCATTCTGTATGACCGCCGCAGTCGACCGCATTCCCGCCGTGTCCTGTGCGACACTGATAAACTGTTGCAGTGGGATCCCTACAATCCACACATTTAATTCCTGTACATGCCTGACCGATTTATCACTTTAATAAAAATCAGGACGTCTGACAGGTGTAAGCTACGACCGCAATATGCTCAAGCCAGGACAACCTATGCTCCACAACGGCACTGCTGCCGAAGTGTGATGTTTTGTATTCTCGATGCATTTGCGATTGAAAACGGCAGTATTCAATACTTTATCCAGATCGTGATGACATATAAGTCCTATATAGGTAAGTTATTAAATACCTACCCAAGTAAAACTTTCATAAAATATGGCTGTAATCTTTGCATAAAGACAATGGCTCCTCATCACAAGCTCTATCGATGTTGCAAATTAGCATTCCCCGAGGAGAATCCTAATGAGAAATGTAATTTCGAGAAAGCAGATAGCTCTTCACAAAGCTTTTTAAATGTACAATTGCGAGCTGTAGGATTAATTACTATAGTTTTTCATCCCGTCTAGTCCGTCGTCGGTCGAAGGAAGCTTGGATTACGAGTGGATTCCACCGACGACGATTAATAATTAATCGTCATTACGGTTATGGTTGCAAAGCCAATTGCCTCTCCGGCTTAGACAGGATTATTTAATCTTTGGGCTGGATGAAGTGGTTCGTATGTATTTGTTTAGGTATAAAATACCTATAGGTAGGCCTACCTAAGTATATCTTACAATTTACGATTGACCATTTGGTGAAAAATCACGTCACACTAGATACCCTATACCTACTGATTAGGTACTGAATAAATAGGCATTACTGCATTATACCTACCTAAGTAATTCTATCGATAACAGTCTGCAGTCAATCTTAAAACAAGCAAAAATCAGGATAATGAAAGAGCGACCTTATTTCCAGCATAATATAATGTAAAAACAGCGGCTGTAGCAAAATAAAAACAGACAGGCAGCCGCATAAAAATTCAATCATTTCGAAAGCTTCGCCAAGATTTGTAGGCCGAAGCCGGAGAGGATTTAAATGAAATTACGACATTGTTCCGACGGCCGGCGTCGATGGACGCTCTGACGTAAATTATAAATTAAAAATATATAAATCGCTTAGATTTATGAGTTTTATTTCGGGAACTGTAATTAATGCTATTTGTTTACGGAAAACACTTTTAATCCCAGAAAATCCGATACAGATAGGTGTAATACTTTTAATGAAAAAATATTTTTCATTTGTTCGTTAAAACCAGCAAAATTGAAAATAATGGTCAAACTGATTTCCAGCCAATAACAAATAGAATATGGAATGGAATGAAAAAGATTTTAAGATATCTACCTACAGAATCTACGAAAATTCATTCGGAATATCTTGACACGGCTATAAACATTCTTAAATAAAGTTCAAAAACCTTTAAATTAGAACCAGCCTCGTTAGAACTAGCCAATCTTGGTCACTTCAAAGCGCATGGTTTAGCAGCATGGTCATTAGGGCCCTTACGCATCAGCGGTTGGCCACCAGGCGGTTTGTTTGAGCGGTCCAACCGCTTAATGCGGTTTCTTCGCGTTTTTCTTCGCGGTTAGCCGCCATAGCGGTCAGCCGCTATGAAACCGCGTTTAGCGGTTGGACCCCACGAAGGCACGTGGCCCATAAGCAAAATGGACGCCGTCCAGATAGCTTGTGTTATTTATTTTTACTCCCGAAAACAACGAAAGAAAAATAAAAAAGATACTGGTTTCATCCTTTACTAGGAACACGCAACGAATTTGGCCAATTTGGCGGCTCGCCTCAGTCTAACCGCCAGTGCGTATAGACAAGATGGCGGCTAGCCGCGAAGCGGGCCGCGGCCCGTTTGTTGCCCGTGGTACTACCAATAGTACTACCAGTAGTACCACGGGCAACAACCGCCGCGGCCCTCCATTCAACCGCCGCGGTTGAAATTTTGTGGCGGTTTAGTGCGTACAATCATAAGCGGTTGCATATTAAACTGGAAAAGCGGCTAGCCGCACGGTTAGCCGCCCCCGCGGTTAACCGCTAGTGCGTTAGAGCGCTTAGGGTTAACTGCTAAATCCATGTTTTGCAGATTCATCAGTATAGATAGACCATGTATAGACAATAATGAAGTCATGAAGTGGGGATCCTAGATGTACCACTATAAATGTGTAATATCATATTCTACAGATTTCTTTAAATATTAACACATAGATAGTAGGTAAGTACTGAGATTTAGAATAAGCCACTTTATATCAATATAGGTACCTGCACCATTGTCCGAACGCAAGACTTTTATCGTAAACTTCCTAAAGCTTCAACGAAAAGTTTTTCACTAGGTACCTACTTATTTTGATAGGCAAGCCTAAAAGCCTTTTACCGTGAAATGATATACGGCTTCCAATATCCTAAAATACGTTTGTTGCCCGTGGTACTACCAATAGTACTACCAGTAGTATCACGGGCAAATTTTTCTTCCCGTAGTACAACCAAGCGGTCTGGTAGTACCACAGGCAAGAAAAAACTACCCGTGGTACTACTGTCAATATTTTAGTTTTTTTTCAACCCTTTTGTTGTCACAGTTGATATTGACATCCTAGAAAGAGCATTGAAATATATATTTTTTTAATGTGGATATATTTTGGTACTGTTTCGTAAATAGGTCTGGTAGTTGTGAAATTTTTCATTGCTCAAAATCGACAAGAGTCAAAAACACTTAGTTTTAGTAAACCTACCAATCTCGGAATTTCGATGCAACTGCTCTCCCCGTGTACCAAGACAGCATAACTTACCTGAGTATTCCAATGTCCAGACGGAAATGCTGACCAAGTACCAGGATAGCATAAAATACATCAAGTAAATCCCACGAGATCAAGGTATTCAATTCTGATTTGTGAAAAAAAAAACTAAGTGTTTTTGACTCTTGTCGATTTTGAGCAATGAAAAATTTCACAACTACCAGATCTATTTAGGAAATAGTACCAAAATACATCCACATTAAAAAATAAATATATTTCAATTCTCTTTCTAGGATGACAATATCAACTGTGACAACAAAAGGGTTGAAAAAAAACTAAAATATTGACAGTAGTACCACGGGTAGTTTTTTCTTGCCTGTGGTACTACCAGACCGCTTGGTATAGTACTACGGGAAGAAAAAATTGCCCGTGGTACTACTGGTAGTACTATTGGTAGTACCACGGGCAACAAACGCTAAAATATCGGACGCATCTCTCGTTGATTGATCCCAATCGTCTATTTAATCGGGAACGCGTGAAAGCGAAAGGTTAAAGCCTAGTCGATGAGGGAATATTTAGCTATCTATATTTTTGGAGAAAAACATTCTGCTCAATATGCCTGTATGTAGGTATTTGGATGATTTAAAGAATATATATATCTTGGCTATGTTTTTAACCCCAAGGAGTAACATAGGTATTTCTTGTAGATCTGCCACGGAGCACAAGAGTTGCTCTAGCACGTCGGGGTTTTTTTCTCAGTTCAGATTCAATTTCTTTCCTAAAAGAATGTTGCAGTAAATGTAACTGTTCGCTGTTCCCTAAAACGAAAATAAAATAAAACATGCTTACCATTGAAGCTTTATGTTTCATATAATCAATAAACCGTAGAGTCTGTCTACAGAATTCTTCATGAAACCCAGCTTATTTACGTACCTCACCGAAGGCAACTATGTTCCAGTGCTTTTCACATGTAGCAACTACCTTAGCCAAATTATCGCTCGGTGAGACTAGTTGTCAAATAGCACAGCCGATAACTTTCGTGGCTTTCGAAACGCGGAGGAACTCGGTGGTCACTTATCTACGGCCATAAGGAGTAATTCAGTGTAAACTTTATTACCGTTGATAAAATGCCGCTGCAGTTGAACCAAAACAATTCCATCTGGGTTGAACTGGAAGAAAAGTACTTCATCGACCACAATATTTTTTGGGTAATTTCACAGCTCTCCGTCGTCACCAGATATATTATTATGCATTATGATCTTTTCCTTTATCCCTTTTCCGAGATTTTGTATCGGTTGTGTAGGAGAGAAACCTATGTGTATCGTTTCCAAGCGTGTAATAGTTTGATAAACAAAAATAGCCTATCAATAATATGGACTACCAGTAATTGCATAGGTTTTTTCCTTTCTATAATAGCTAAAAGTTTTCCTTGCAATGAAATTGAGCTATGCACTAGCCTGAATCAAACAACTATTGTATGACCTAACTGTTCTCATCACTTGAACTTGCTCCTACAACATGATACCTATATACTTATTTCACGTTATTTCGGTTACCTCTTTTAGCTACAGCTTATATAATACCTATTAAAATAACCTTGTTTCATAAAGCACGATACTCATGAAAATAAGAAGCAGTACCTTTGGAATTTTAGGTTTCAAACTGGACTGATGGAGGAGGTACATCCTCAATCAAGGGAGACTTACAAAACAAACCAAATAAAACAAATATAGGATTATATTCAGTGAAACATTCAAATCCAACATAACAAACATTGGAGTAGTTTCAATGTTTGCACAAGCTGTATACAGACTCGCCTACGCAACGGGTTCGAACCTTGTAAGATAGCTCAATAGGTGAAACAACTAATAGATTATAATCCCATTTGCCACATTTTATTATCATCGGCACGTATCAGCTACTAAGCTACTGTTGCTAAGATCTTTCAAAGTACCTCAAACCATGTTAATGAAAATAGCGCAACCAACACACATTGTTAACATAAAAATTAACGAGTTGAATAGAAACATTAGAAAGAAAACAATCTACACGCGGGGACATCGCTCTCACTCGTTTAGTCAATCTATATAATATTCTCGAGATGCGGAATAACGTTCTCCAGACACGAAATAATAACTAAAAAAGGGTATAAATTAAATTAAGCATTATCATTTCAAACCATTAAAAATGTCTTAAAACGTCTAAGGCATCTTTACGAAAACTTATTGTATTTTTTTCTTAATTTATTACATCATATATATACATAATTTCGACATAATCATTTATTTAAACGTAACATATCTCTGGCAGGTCAAGTAAAAAATTAAATAGTAACATTACATAAAGTTATACTTTGTGGAAAACCAGTGTGTAATTTCACTTAATGTAACAATAATAAGCAATATCATCTCAAGTCGCCGAGGGTTACTCCTTACGACATATTGTTATCTACATCTTACACTTTTTACGAAACATGCAAAAAGTAAAGTTTTCCCCAAAATATAATTTTACAATGATCTTCTAAAATGAAAGATTCTGATTCAACCAATAATAAAATAGTAACACGTAGACCGCTTCGCTTTAGATCGCTCGGACGCTTTTAGCCAGAATTAACAATACAGTGCTAACGTTAAATCTATTATGTGCAATTAAACCTAGTGTACACTTGAGGCCGCTAAACGCTACGCCATCTTGCTGGTCTATTGTATACTAATTGATATCGGCTTTGCCTCAAACATACACCCGGGTGTTGGCAATTCGACAATCAATAAAACATTTTAAAATTCCGTATATAATATACTCCAATAATTTCTATAAAATCAGATTACACATGAGTTTTAGCGAGTGTCTTTTTAAACATTTTTAATAGAAAAGCACAAACCACCACAATGATTGTCGTTCGTTAAGGTATGTGCATTAGCTATGTACAGGCTTCACTAATATTTATTATCACAATACCGTCATTGTAGATACAAAATTATTCATTTTTAAAACAATAAACATTCAAATTCACTTGCCAATCATGGTTGTTTGACATCAAATACCCATGACGCAAAACAGTAGGATTTTGAGCAGTCTAAGAAAGTTACTATCGTCAAGCTAATTTATTTATCTTGTAAAGTGATATAAAATTAATTAGTGTTGGATATATGTAAGCGTATATCGTTTATCACCAAATACATCTATTGTTGAAAATGAATGTCACTAAGAATTATATTTAATTGGCTGTATTTTATACCTTCGAATATTATACTATTACTATCATGCATTTCATTCAAACTCGATTACTATGTTCAACATTTATAATAAAATAGTTTTTAACATTACAAGCTTCTGAAAACTTTACTGTCATAATAACGAACGATCAGCAAGCCGATTTAATTTAACTGTAAATACTTCTTTATATTACACTAGTTTGTTAATATAGTTAATCAAACAAGCGTCAACACACAGAGGCACATTTTATTACTATTCAAATTCATGTCTAAACATAGTTGTCTTGTATATTCAGTGAAAATGCTTTACATTGCCGAATCACCCCGAATACCGCCGGCGAGCGAGGCCGAGGCTCCGGCCGACTCGCGACACGACGCCGCCGCGGCCGCGCTCGCAGACCGGCCTCAGTACATTAAACATAATCAAACAGCAGTGGACATAACTTGATGTAGGAGGCCACGTGATTCACTCACTGGTTACAGAAGGTGTGTTAGACACAGAGCCTTGGAATCGCTGGACCGTACTGTCCGTACGATACAAATAAACATAGATTTTACCGATACATGCACTCTACTACGAAGCTACACTACGTGACCATGCCCCTGCATTGAGTTTTAATCGTTGGTCACGTTGATTTAATTTATTTACTGTTAAATTACAATTAAATATTTAAAATATGAACGTGATTTATAACCATAAAACTTACTAATGCCACCGATAGAAAGTAAATTATAACGCTATACATGAACAAATATGATGGATAATACTCGATTGTGTCACTTTACCAGCGAGACGTCACCTGCTTCGATGTCGACGCTAACACAATTACTCGACGCCCAAACAAAGCTACTGTTCCAAATTATCATAAAAGCAATTTTCTAGCAGGACTAATCTGTGGCCTCAGTGTCTGTTACACATAACGTTCAGAATCAGTTTCCTACATAGAATAAATAGGGTGATAAAGGAAGTCAAATTGGTGTTAGCGATGCACGTAATAAGTAGATAAGGCTATTATTTGTTGCGTACCCGGACGATAGTAACACTGCACGAGCAATACACATATTGAATAAAGTTTATGGATAAACGAAGAAGCCAAATAAATTATGGAGTGGTCCAGAGTAGGAAATGATTAAGTATAATATGTATGTGTGTGTGGTACTATCGCGCGGCTGCGAGCGAGGCGGCGGCTCAGTTGTATATCTTGATGGCCTTCTCTAGGCAGTTGACGCGGGACCGCTTGGGCGTCTTGTTGATGTGCTCCAGCCCCAGCCACGGCCGGGCCGTCGCGTCTGGAAGGGACAGATCTAGATTAAATTTTAGCACACATTCTTTTGAGGATTGGCTCTATTGTAACATAGAATTTTGACTAAAACTGAGAGTTTATTGTTCCAAAACATGACAAGAATTTACAAGCGGGCTTGATACTCACTCGCGTTACTACTTGGCCTGAAGTCGTAAATGTTTATTGTCGCTCCTTCACTTATGTAGTTAGGTCTGCCATTTGTCACTATAGCGAAATTGTACTGAAAGATAAACGAAAGAAGCGGTTATTTAGGGAAACAATGCTAATACTTTATTAGAAAAAAAATAAGCTCCGAAATATAATAATGTTTACCTTTTCCCACTCCTTGTCGGGTATGTCGAGCTTCTTCTGCAGGCGGTCCTTGACGGCCTGGAAGGGCTCGTTGTGCTTGACGCGCGCGTAGAAGGGGATGCCGAACGTCGCGTACACCTGCTTGTGGAAATGTGCGCACGGCACTATTATCTCGTCCTCCTGGAATGTACAAATAAAGCAATTTAATTCCCATAGCGATTTAATATTATAAAACTACTAGAGACATTATACTAGTGTAAAATAAAGTATTCAGTTCAGGATTAGATTCGAATATTACTATCAAATTCATTTGTTTTTTAACCGACTTCAAGAAAAGGATGTTCTCAGTTTGACCAGTTTTTAGTATTTGCCAAACTTCAGGCACGCCATCAGATTACATAATACGTTATGACCGCTGATAAACTATTTATATTTCTTCATAGCAAAACATTATGCTCATATTGTAAATTTTCGTAGGTGTTACCTGCAAATTGAGCTCATCTCTGGGTATCTCCTCTATTCTGTAGAGTCTGGGCGGTGATATGGTGACCTGGTCCAGCGTCAGCTCAGGATCGGGGCCCGGTAATACTTTGTGACACGACACCTCCACGATCCTTAACCTGGACACATAATTTTAACATTTCAACCTTGATAACATTTGATTGTATTGTATACAATGAATCGAAACTATGTAACTAAAAGCTTATATGACTAAAGACTATAATATTGTATCTGGATACAAGAAAGAGTTCCCTCGAGACGTGAGAGAAACCACGAGAAACGAAACAACTAGTAGACATATATTTATTTCTAATTCTTCTCACTTCATAAGCGTCTGAAACTTTCTTTTAAAGACTTCTTCTTAATATAGTAAGATAACTTTTTCATAATATAGTAAAAGAAGATTTTTCTATATAAATGTGGTATTATACTCACGTTCCAGAACCATCGGGGGACATTTCAACAACTTTAGCTGCCTCTTGTAAGATGTCTGACACCTTACCTCCTTTGTTTGGATATAAAATTAATTCCTTATCTTCTTTATAATTTGGACCAACCTGTAAAAAATTATATAAATGATTTACAGAACTTATAGCTATGTTCTTCTAACAGCCAGTTTCTTCATCAAAAGTTAAAGCCAAAGTAAAAGTCAAAGTAATGTCTAAAGTAAAAGCAACGGTCAAATTCAATTTTTCTATTAGTTTTGCTGTCACTTTAGCCTTGAAAAAACGTATTTGACCGTTACTTTTACTTTAGACATTACTTTAACTTTTGATGAAGAAACTGGCCGTTAGTGAACTTATTTATATAAAAATGTTATATTTCTTACCCATAAACATTTAAACTGTTTCTTGTTATCCAATTCATTTACTTTAATAGATAATATCTGGTAGAACAACTTCTTAGGGCACTTTGGTTTACAGTACACTAGCAAATCTTTAAGTATTCCGTCGTATGAGTATCTCAGTGGAAGTCCCGGGGTATCCTTGTAGCTGCAACAAATTTAACAACAGTTGATCACATCACGTCGCCTTTTTCTTAATTTTTTTGCATATTTGTTAGCTTCCCCACGTTAGACTTTTTGTAGAACAGATAATCAGGCCGATAAATACTCGTAGAACATTCTGACAAAGATTTTTTGACCGACATTTGTATGGGATGTGTGCGTTGCACTATTGTTGTTCAAACTTTGTGTTCAAACTTTTCCTACATAAAATCGGTCACCTATTATCGGACGTAGGCGGCTCCCTAAAGTCTTCATCATGATTTTTTCACAAAATACTAATTAAAACACATTGATAACAGTATAATTTACAATATTTAATTAAAAATACTAACTTTTGACACTTGAAGAACTGTATTAAGTAGGGGTCGACATTGAGTCGCTGTCCTACCGCCCGCGCCATCTGATCATAGCGCATCTGCATCGACAGCTCCATTGTAAACCTATGCAAAAAGATTACAAAATTATAAGAAGTACCAGTATTGCCTCTGGTAAAGTCTGCTAACTATTGGGACTTTCATGACCACCCGCTTACTTTGCGAGACCATTTTCCTTCGAAACCCATAAACGATCAGATTTAGAATTGATCATTATGATACAATTCGATTATTTCAGGGCTTCGTCAGGCGTGACTAGCCGAGAGTTTCTTTGGCTTAAATTTTCATCAACGGAATAGATTACGTTGTATGACGGGGGGGAGGATAGGAGGAGGATGGGTAGGAGTTTTCTAATAAAGCAGGGAAACAAAAAGAGTACCTAAATAATCACGTAAATAACAAAAAGCTCACCCAGGATCATTAGGCACAGTCTTATCAACAAACTGCACTTCGACCTTGTAGAATATGTACTTGAAGTAGTCCTGGCACGTGGGCAGCTCCAAGTCCTCGTGTCGATGGTCGGCGCGCTCGAACACAATGATGTCGCCGTCCATCAGCTCGTCCAATACCTGGCCGCGTGCACACGACTCAACCCGAGGGTAGCCCGCCTTATGCCCTCCCTCCGTAGTTTGTGGCGTATAACAATATGCGTGGGATATGCTACCTCATTTCATATGTGCCCTCATTACAAAATACATGTTTATGTTTTTTTTTTTGTATATGGACAGCGAAACAACCAATAACAATTATGTTTCTTTTTTATTCTTAATTTAAATGCTTTTTTAATATAAGGCGGGGAAACAGCCAATAACAATAAATTGTTTCTTTTTTTATTCCTAATTTAAAATGCTTCAATGTCTATTGAGCTCTCTAATTGAGTATACAATAGGAACATTTTCCCACGGGGTTTTTAGATATGCATAATGACTGCGCATATTGATTATGTTAACTACTTTGTTGAAGCCATACTAGTCTTAGTGAATATTTAATCTTAGCAAGCTTGAATTGTTGTATATCACCCTGGGCTCAAACCAACAAATTAAAATGGTACTTTTACTGTATAAGTGTATACTCTCTTCTTCTTCCTTGAAATAGAAGACTGTATACTAAAATGCAAACTACAGATCAACACATTTATGTTAACCACTTTTTCTTTGTTGTTTTGGGCTCAGTATGAAAATAATTCAAAGCTTTCTAAAGTCCAATACACACTAATGTATTTGGTGCCAAATAAACGCATGTTGATATACGACACAATCCTATGGAGAGCTGACGCAAGTGGTGATACAAGTAAACCAGAATAATGAGGCAGTGTGTATGGTCTGCTCGTGATCAAAATATTGACCATGGATCATGTCTAGCACAGGACACGAAACACACAACAGGACAAAAAGAAAACTTCAGAGCCCGACAATATGTCCCATATAATTTATTTTCAGACATGTGTGTTTACGTGGTTATCCTGTGGTAAACTTATCCATGAACGTGAGTCACTCAAGTAGCTTAAAAATTAATCAAATAAGCTGGTGTGTGGGAATGATTTTAATTGAGAGAATTATGAGGACTAGCTGATACATACAAATGATAAATATTACAGCACTGTTCAGAGAGCGAATTTACATTTGTCAGCATTTTACCAACTATGTAGCCAATTGGGTTTTCAAATCCTTATAAGATGCACAAGGAACGTGTTGGTTATTTTACATGGAACGTCTGCACAAACAGGACATAACTATCCATACTCAAAATATTACATGTCGGCCATTCCCAATATTTTATAGTTCGGCCGTTCAGAGAATGCGTTCCTGACACGTCGCGATTGAACTGACGACGTAACTTTGTAATGGCGTTGCAGTTACGATAAAAATATTTTTGCTGGTTGTTTACCGTTATAACAATTGATGAGCATTAAAACAACATTATTATTTCAATTATCAATGAATGTTATAATTTTGTGCCAAACTGAGTGTCAAATAACTTGGTAAACAATATTTTTCTAAATCTATACTGCGCTATTACAAGGTTATGTCAGCGCTTTATATTTTGTAGTGCTGTGCTAAAAATAACAGGCAAGTATCGTAATCTGTTCTTATACAGTTATACTTATAATATAAAATAATACGTTTTGTTTTTCTTTTTAAGAATTTGAAAATAATGGACTATAAGATAACTTTTATGAAATATAAGAATAAAACTATGACCAAACCGAACGCGCGAAAGAAAGTACCATTTTTATATTTAGGTTGAAAATGGTAACCCCAAATGGCGTTATGGGCCGCCAAATCGATGAACTGGCTCTGGAGTACGGTCATCATCATCATCCTCATCATCATCAGCCTATCGGAGTCCACTGCTGGACATAGGCCTCTCCAAGTGCACGCCACTGAGATCGATTTTCGCGATTTCGGAGTACGGTCATCGCGTTCTAAGAATTCGGGCTAATCTGGGCTCAAATAAAAGGTTACGCCGCCTGCCACAATACTACTATATGAATATTACCTTTTTTGGTTTCCACTTCATCATCATCCTCCGAGCCTTTTTCCCAAACTATGTTGGGGTCGGCTTCCAGTCTAACCGGATTCAGCTGAGTACCAGTGCTTTACAAGAAGCGACTGCCTATCTGACCTCCTCAACCCAGTTACCCGGGCAACCCGATACCCCTTTGGTTAGACTAGTGTCAGACTTACTGGCTTCTGACTACCCGTAACGACTGCCAAGGATGTTCAAAGACAGCCGGGACCTACAGTTTAACGTGCCATCCGAAACACAGTCATTGGTGTCTAAGATATACTTAGAAAGTACATACAAACTTAGAAAAGTTGCATTGGTACTTGCCTTTTGGTTTCCACTTAAATAACTAAAATATAAATTTTAAATGATTCCGCCAATTTAAAACGAAAATAATCATAAAATAATTCGGCGGTTCATTTTGGAGGAACAGTAATGAACTCAGTGTTATGCTGTGCCCATCACTAGTCGTGACAAACTGATAGGTGTCAGGAACGCATTCTCTGAACGGCCGAACTATAGTTATCTATTGTTTTACTTACTACTGATAGGAATTCGACATAAAAATAATGTCAAAAATCTACGTCTAGCAAGCAAATCAATAGATACTAAGAATATTGGGAATGGCCAATTAGCAAATAAGAGCCAGATGTTATATGATACTCGCAAAATAAAATTAATAAGCTTCAAGCTTCGTGACCTCGAGTTCGGAGTATTTTATTATTACGCACAAGCGCTTGGGTTATAAGCACGGATGACGTAATCATATGGAATGGTGAGGAAGAATTTATTTTCGTAAGTGGAGGAAAAAATCTCTGGATCAAACAATAACATTGTTCATGAAAATAAATAAAGGTTTTTAAGGTCTGAACAGTGCTACTTGAAGTAACGCAGTATGATAAATGATAATAAATAATTAATTACTTATAAATACTATACCTGAGCCAGCAATACCTGAATGTGGGATCAAACTAGAACTAAAATCGATCATAACATTACACTATTTTATTCCTAATAAAGTTCTAGGAGACATTTATATAATTTAACATGGAATTAACCAAAACTATTCTTATTAGTCACAAGGTTACAGAAATATATACTTTATGATCTTTTATATGGAAGTTAAGACTCATCTAAATACATATTTACTTGCGAAGATATTGGTAGAGTAAAAGCTTACAACTAGTGAATGGTTTGATAGGATAAAACTGATAAATAATACCTTTTCAAGCGGCTCACTGTAGTTGTTGATCTTCTCAACAAAGTCAGGTTTGATCTCTTCATATAAGACAAGTGGAGTATCAGGAGGGAAACCTACAGACGAAAATACGTTAGTTAAAATTGAATCCAAATCTATCTATATATATATATAGGAATATATATAGGAAAAAGGGTCCAAAACTTTCACTGTTAGGAAGCCACACTATCCCCAGGTGAAAAAGGCTATATTTTATCCAGTAAGGGGGAAAGTAGTTAACACAGGACGTAGATGCAACCGCAGAAAACACCTAGCTAAAAAAGGTTACGCTGAAATCTATTTCGTATACAGAACGATAATACTAAAATTGTCATTACCAACATCAAATAGCGTCATGTATGGAAATATTATGTAAATACGAAATTAATATTCATTGCTTTCAAGTTCAACAAACTCATTGACAAATTGGCAGAATCATATTTAATAACATAATTATTAATGATAGATTTAAATAACCTGTCTTATGTTTAGATACCTAGGCTATTCAAACTTTTAAAAGACTATGATAAACTGCTTTCATCTTATTACCGATACTTTGTGCTTATTTAAATTGTGATCAAATAGCACAGGCTTCTTTGCAGACTTCTATAAAAATGGCGAAGTAATATCTCTCCATACAAAGTAGTACCATCTCGTCATGGCACGAGAACAGAATAAGTTCCTTCAAAGCAACAAAAACATCAACCATAACTCGATAAACGACAAGAATGAAATCGAACTTACCTGCACGCTTATTGAGTATCGGTATAAGATCAGCGGGCTTGCTGGCAATCGGCAAGTAGTGGTGTCCACAGTAATGAATGCGCTTCTGTTTCGGGTCGTAGAACTTGAAGAACAGTACAACGTCATTTTCCTTGTCGAAGGTCGGTAGTGCACTGAAGCCGGAGTCGGGAGGTAACATCTCTAGGAATATGTTCCAAGGGTTCATGTTTTCGGAGACGTCGGCCACGGTCTTGTGTTGATCGTTGACGATGTCTAGGCAAGTCGGTCTGCAGGTCTGTTGGGAAATGTTGTTGATGATATACTTTTTGTGTAACTAAACTTTGCAAATCGATTATGTGAATGTGTTGTGGTATTGGGTATGGAGTAGTAAGTCTTCTCTAGGTTTGTTTAAAACTGTATAAAGAAGAAAAAATACATTTTTTACATTTAAAGAGTGGTGGTGGTGTTAAAGAGTGGTGGTGAGTGAAGCATGGTTGTTCATTCGAGATTTGTGTAAAAAAAAATCAAAATTCAAAAATTCGGTAGATCGCACAAGGTTTCGTCAGTAAAGAGTAGATTTTAGGACTTTGCTAAGTTGGAAAATCCTGCCTTAGATTTCTTGAAGATAGACCTAAAAACGCCCCACATGGAGCGGGAGCGGGTAGAACGGGTAGTGAAGGGCCAGGGTCTTACTAATTTGGACAACTATGCCTTAGAACTACAACCAAGTACGCGGGTACTTGAAGTCAGAGCTAAAACCTCACCTGGTTAGAGCGTGCACTGAAGGGCCAGGGCCTGAGCTGCTTGAGCGGGTACTTGAAGTTCTCAGCCAGCATCTCCATGAGGTCAGCCACGGTGGCCTGCTTGCGGACGCGGAACACGCGGTAGTGCGCCCGCTCGGGGTCATACAGGTCATTGCCCTGGTGACCGTCGAAGGCTTCTTCCAGTACTACGTTCACGTTCATGTATAGGTGAGCTTCGTTGCGCTCTTTGCGGCGGATCTGAGGGAGAAATGGTGGGATTATTTTGACTGATATTGAAATTGTATGTCTTGTAACACCTTACTTTTACTTATGGACATTTGTGAGATCTTATCACTGCAGTTTTTAGATATAAATTCCAAAGATGACAAATATCGCTTATGTTATCCTGATGTGTAAATGCAGTGTTCATTCCGAGGGTTAGAAAGGTTACTTACAGTTTCAATCCTCTTTTCTTCAGCGAGCCTTTCGCTCAACTCTGTAGGAATGTCAGCCTGAGTGACCTCTTGCAAGACAGTCTTCAACTGTGAATCCCTGAAAACGAACCACAAAAATTATATACTTTATCTTTCTCATTGAGCACATTACAAAGATAAATATTGGGAGCTTGAGATAATTATATGGATGTTTGTTACAGATTTAGAATTTAACACAAAGGCCTTATTAATTATATGGATGTTTGTTACAGATTTAGAATTTAACACATTTTTACCAGAAGGGCGAAATGGTCTCCTCAGGACGTGAGTTAAACTACGGGAAAGCTTATTTACTTATTTATTATATGATTAATGAAATGACATACCTAATATAAACCAACATGTAAGCGTTGGTGCAATGGCGCACGGTCAACGCCATGTCCTCGTCGTGGCCGCCGTAGTTGTACTCGATGGCCTCCTGCTTCGTGCAGCGGGACACTACGTCGTCGTCGAACTTGCACCACTGTACAAAAGATTTTATTTATTACTTTTTAACTAAATAATATAATAATATTTCCAAAACCGATTTCCACGGACACGGCGGCTGTTCTCGTATAAGGAAAACAACCAGCTGCGCAGGACATATTATAGTGCACAGGCATTTGAGGAGACACAAGTGCACTGACTATTCCTTCACTCTCATAGTCCTATGGGACGGTAATCCGACATGACCGGAGAGAGATCAGGCGCAATGCACGGGAAATAATATGATCGGTATTGTTCTATACCAAAAAATTAAATTGTAAGCATTAAATTGGAAGGATGCAGCCACTTGGTTCATCTGTTAGCACCTATTTAATAACAATTTGTTCAACATAATTTGCCTGAGCTGGGTCCAACTACGTTGGGATCAGCTTCCACTCTAACTGAAGGCAACTGAATACATTATTTTTTTTTACACAAATCGACTACCTATCTGACTTCCACTACTCAGTTACCCGGAAAAACCAAAACCCCTATGTTAACTTTCTCTAATCTAACTAGACTTCTAAAAGTTACAGCTAGGTTCCATTAGCGTCCAACTTCGTCATCTCGTCGCGACTTTCACTGAGCCATAGATCCTCAAAAATTTGTCCTTAAACAATACCAAAAACTCAATTTCACTATTCAAAACTATTTCTCACCTTCCCGTCGCCCTTAGGGTTGATGAAGACCACATAGTGACCTCCGTGGTTGTCTCCCGAGTGTACCAGCACCGCGTGTAACGTGTAGTCTGCTGGCGTCTCCGGCTTCTCTTGAAGATATGCGTCCAAGTTGATGTGCTCGTAGAACTCGAACCTGTATATGAGAGCAATGAGGTTGTGTTAAAGAAGATAGAATAATTTGGAAGATCTAGAAAAACGGGTTGTTATGTATCCTTCAAATTAGGTCTTGGGAGGAATTCATATGACAATTGAACTTTGAAATTAATCATACAGCTTTTGCACACTTCTTGCGCAATCATTAAGATGATGAAATTTTTGACTTTTTACAACTCTCTGGAACTACTGAACCAAATCCAGAAATTATTTTCAATAACATTTCAAACCTTTTAAGTTAACTTTTTAATACAAAGCTGCATTATCGCTACCTGGCAAGATCATGAATTCCCATAAATTCTTCACTTACCTATCATTAAACTTGACAGAGCTATCCGTGATGGGGTCGTACTGGAACCTCATGAGGTGTAGATGCAGCACCGGCGGGAAGGAAGCGAAGATCACTCCCTTCTCCGCCTCTTGGAGACCATGCTCCCCCGCGTCGTACTTGTTCTCACCGTCTAGAGTCTCCGTACTGATGTAGTCTTTGAACGACTCGTCGACTGGAATAAAATGTGTAGCGTGCTTAGTTTGTGCGTGTAAAACACTGGTAATTACATTTTTGGTTGTTGTAGTAAACTAGGGGTGTTGATTATATATTTTGCGTTCTTTATCTTACTTTTATCTTTACTAGTTTATGGCCGTAAACGATATTAATAATTTTATATTTCAATAACACACACTTTTAACTTCAATCTAACTTCACGCGTTCTAAAACCCTACCGTCATTAACAAAATTGTATTTGTATACTCACTATTCTTCTTCCCTTTAATATTAAGCTGTATATCGTAGAAGGTTTCGACGCGCGTACTGGACACGTTGACGTTCTTACACTTGATATACGAGGTCATCTTGCCCTCAAACAGACGAGGAACCGTACCCTCCACGCAAGTCCCCTTCATTTTACTCTCCAGTTTATCTAGCAATACCTGGAATTAACGTGCCTTGTGATTTCCACTTTGTCAAAGGAAATAATGACAACACTGAAATGCTGCCAAGTCTGTGAATTAATGGCTGTTTGAAGCTAATGGTGACGAAATTATAAGCATCTATAAATAATATTAAATTGAGCAATCAAAGTATGTGTAAGCTTTGAACTTACCCTAAGAAATTCTTGAACATCATGCTGCATAAAAGAATCCAATGTCTCCCAACCAAAACTCTTTGTTAGTTTCTTTGTGCCCACTGGTTTATCAGAAAATTGTAGTTCATAGAAAACTCTTTGCAATGCCAAAGCCACCGACCTAGGAAACAAAGAAATGCAAAAATTGAACTTTTTCTTTGGTATTTTTATCGCAAATCGGGATTAACGCATCCAATATATCTAATTATAATTTCACAATACCAAAATTGAGGAATTATTTTGCTGCGTTCTTCAAATTATCAGCGCGGCCTTGGATAGACATTAGCCAGGATAATCTACGAAGTTTCACTCTAAGTGATAGACACGTAGGATAGATTACAAAATCAGACATTTACCTGGTACTGTCGTCAGATTCTGTTGGCATTTTATAAACGGCCTTACGTAGTTGATTTGTGAAATACAATGTTTGTAACAAGGAGTTCATGTAACACGTCGCGCCTTGATTCTTGAGACCTGAAATAAACAAATTTAAAAAAAACTTGCAGACTTGTTTACAGATAGTTTATAAAAGCAACTACCACGCTTTTGGCGCCCACGTGGAAGGGCGAATGTTTACAACAAGATATTGTTTATTTCTTAGAAAATCGTATCTTCGAGACGAGATACGACGCAGTACCACCTACCCTTCCATATGAAAATAAAGGGTTCCATTGAAATTTAAGACTAGATTCAATGAACTGTTATATAGGGCTATTACAGCTTTCAAGCTCTTGAGAGCACTAAACGCCAGAAGCTTGTGTATAAAATTGAACGAGCCAGCCATTTGAGAATCATGCACGTCATCCAAAGCCATAGAAAGTCTTAAAGTGTATAATGAAATGAAAAACTCTGTGATATGTTACACAAGACTTACCGACATAGCCGGTATGTTTCTTCGAGTCCCAAGAGACACCGTGCGGCGCCTCAGCGGTCACGTGGACCTCCAACGTGATTGCGTCGTCTTTTATGTAACCCTTTTCGGGATCCAAAACGTCGTTCCATGCCATGAAGTGGGAGAAACCCCAATCGTTCTCTTTACTGGAGATATTACAAATAAACATAAGAAACAATACCAAACAATCCATAACTATTTGATATATGCAATTGAATATTGAATACTTATTTAGAAAAAGAAACAACAAACCTATAAAACAAGTGCTGGATCTTCCTGAAGAAAGGCTCAGTATCTGGCTTGTGGGAGATAAGTCTGAGTTCTGCCATAGCATAGCATGACCAACTGGAAGACTCGCTCTCCCCATTACACTGGAGGAAGAACCCGAGCGACTTCTGTTGTTGCCGGTCGGGGGACGGAGCTTGCCGGGGCATCACCATGATCTTCCACGGAAGATTCCGGACGAAACACGCCGGCGACAACACAGAATCTTTCAAATTCCTGAAGTTCTGTACCGTGAAACGGAATGTCGTTTCTGATCGCGCCTCGTCGTCCTCCATTTCGGCATCGAGACAGGCCAGCTGTGGGAAGGTAAACATCCTGCTGAATCTAATCTCAAGTTGTGTCTGGTTTTATGCAAATGAATAACAAACTTTCTGAAAAACTGTTTATCATGAATTTCAGAATGTTCAGAGTACGAGGTCATAATATACCAGTTATTAAGAAAGGCAGTTGGGAGTCGATAACAAAAGATATATGAATACACAGATGGACTCTAATGGCGCGAATGTACGATACTATCTTTCAAATGGATCATCTAATACCGTCATACAGATACGACGTACGTGTTATTAACAGGATACATGTTCACTTCGTAATAACCACTCTAGCATTCAAATGGCCTTAAATGTTATACAAGAATCGTAAATATTCGCACATTACTTATACAGCAACACGCGAATTCGTGATACTAGTATTATCTGATAAATTAGAACCCAATCTCTGTTTATCAGACCCTGTAGATACTTTGAGATTCAAATGCACTATTCAGTCTCCTACACTTAGTGATTTAGTTTTCAAATGAGGGAAGTAGAAAATTGAGACAGAAATGACATTGTGAAACTTACAGTTGTCTTTTGGTCAGTTTGATACTTTTAGACTAGAGAGTTAGTACCTTTTGACAAAGAATCTAGCATTCCAAGTCAAGCTTTATAATAACAAAGCAAAGTAAATAATAATACTATCTACTATCTGCTTCATATCAGTCTGCTTTTCTATAGAAATTTTCAAAAAGATTATCTGGCTCAATTTAGCTTGGTCATGATGTTGTGTAAAATTTCAATTTGCCTTTTGTTTTGACTCAACTGTCTATATTACTCACCGGCATGTCTGATGATGTGGTTTCCTGATTCTTCATGACTTCTCCCATGACTACCTCGCCGTTAGGACCTTTCATAAGATCGTCCTCCCAAGTCTTGTCAGTGACAGTGTCTACAGTTTCCACTGCAAGAGAACAAATATTGCTACATTAGTACCAAGCTCCAGTCAACACATGATTCATACAATGTTTGACATTGAATTATTTACTTCTAAGATACTATATCTTGCAATCAATACACATGATATCAACTTCTGTGGGTGAGTGAAATTCAGTATCTAGTCTTGAAAATATAGGAGTAATAATAATTTGTAAAGATTTGGATCTGACTGTTTGAAGTGTACTTGTTGATCATGATTTTTAATTACCAGCAATTAAATAACAATGATACAACATAAAGAGAGTAAAAATACATGTTACCTCTACTTGATTTGGATTAACAACACACTAAAGTAAACTTAACAATTAAAATAGAACACAGCAACTACTCAGGAAAAACAAATCTGTCCATTGTTTTACAGATATGAATTTTGACAGTTGTTGTCATTTTGACAATGTATTAGAAGAAAGAAAAATATTATTTTCAGCCAGGGTTCTTCATACAGCCTTTTTTGTGACAACACAGATCATCTTTTCAAACTTTTGCAAGTGGGGTACACTATTTGTGTTTTAATCATTAATCAAATCTGTGTTTGATGATTATAACAAAGCTTGTCATATTCACATAAAGCTAGACATGTAACATATATAGCTAGACAACAGACAGACATACATTAAATTTTCATGACACACCCACCCACCAACAACCTAAATACTACATAGAATTCACCAAAATTGTATGAAGTATTGCAACCCATAGTCCTCTTGTGGTAAGTAGCTTCTGTCTGGGGTTGCCCACAACCCAAAGTACTTTGTGGTACTCTGATATCTCAGCTATATTACTGCCAAGTTGCATAAAAAATCATTCAGCAGTTATTGCATAAAAGTGTTACATATGTCCAAACACAGTTCTGCCTTCAGAATATTTGTAGGATAACTTCATCTGTATATAAATGTGCAAAAAAAACAGCAAAATTAATTTTAATCTAGTCTTAATTACAATAAAATGATATTTGTAATAGGTGACAATGTCTAAAGAGGATATCTAAAACCCTTTAAAGTAATCAATGAAAGAGCATGAACACATTTAACAGGCTTATCTACATAACAGCTAGTGTGATAAAAATGATAATCTACATATGAACATGAGTTTCCTCACTTGACAGTTTTGTTTATTTTCATGTTGTTAACTAATTCCTAAAAGTTGGCAGTGATACACACTATGACATGCATGGAAAGATCACATTGACATTAAACACACTGAGGCAAATACATAAATACACAAACTACACTATTAAAAATAAACTGTTTTCAGACATGACAAACACAAACAGTAACTGATTAAATTAGCTATAACTAAATTCAATAAAATTACTTACATCAAACATACATTTAAGACAAAGATATTCTATAATTAGATATTTTCGTTTCACTCTCAAGACAGCTACTTGCACTTTTGAAACAAAGAAAGCTACACTCTAAATCTAATAAGTGAACATTCAAGTACACATTTTTATCGTGGTTTTATACTGCTGATTATCATTTGACAAAACAGATACAACAAATTAACAATGTCAACTTATTCAATACAATTTGAGGTTATGTAGCGTAATCTATTTAACTTTAAGTTCAATAACACTTACAAATTAACGTAATAAGCGATTCTAAAATAAAACTATGATGAGTAATGGATTCGTATGGGGTGTATTTAGGTGTTACCTGGGCAAAGTGTGGGAGAGGCATTTGATTACAATGTAAATATTGTGACATGACTAACCATCTTGAGTCTCCATCTCCTCCACCTGGTTCACATTAGAGTCGTGCTGCTGCTGCCTGTCCGGTGCAGGCGTGTGGTTCATGTTAGCCGGGCGCGCCACGGGGGACTCTCGCCCACTACTCTTGGTTATTTCCTGAACAAATATTCCACCATAAGAACAGACTGTACGCACACAGCTTATTCGCACTTATGACGTCCGAACTCCGATTACTGCACTTCACGTACCTCTAACGCTAGGGGATTGCTCCCTTTGAACTTGGTGATTATCCGAACCTTTCTCATCAACTCGGGTGCCCTGCGTGTTTGGGTTTTTACTTGTCTTCAACGTTATGCTGTTAATTTTCAAAGAGTGTTTACTAGCGGCGCGACCGATGTCTGCAAATTTCAACACAAGGGCCCGATAATAGATAGGAACGCTAATAGCACATTCCTAATCTTATAATCATTGCCAGATTAAGTAGATCACTCTGTCGTATAGCGGTAAAACAGGAATATTCTACAACGTATCCGGGAAAAGACTTATTTTCGCGAAAATAAACAAAATGGTGGATGTTAATTTAATTTCTGGCTTCGGATGTGTGGCCCGGTTTGATCGACGAATGCACCATTTTATCATTCTCTCACATTCACCCTAGTGTTGTGCACGCTTTGTAATTTTTCGGTAATTTGCTATGTATTTCAGAAAATAAATAGTTATATTTTAGTAGTTACCTTGTTAATCGTAACAGCAAGAGTTCGTAGTTGACAGAAATATAAGCTCAATCGTTCTTCTATAAAACATTTGTTTGAAAAATATTTCTGTAACAATTCATCAAAAAAAAGTGGAAATCTATTAACAATTTGAACCTTGATACATTTTTGTTAAGTTAAAGGCGTAATAAAATGTATTATGATTTATTATTGCAGAATTTTGATATAAAAACTTACTGAAAAAACCGTTATTTTACCGAAATCGGTATTCTGAATGTCGTCATCTATTATCTGTAAACTTATTTTACCTGTGCAATAAAATGATACCAGCGCCAAAAACCGTAGACAGACAAAAACTCAGATTATGAATCTAAAGTAAATATTATAGTTATCTATGGTAAAACCCTATAATAATATTTTTGTGCATAAAATGAGGCCGGAAGTAATTTTCCGTTTTACAAAAAAAAAACTATTTGAGGGTCCTCAATCAATTCATAAACTAACTGTGGTAAATTGTACGAATACCCAGGTTTTTCTAAACAAACATGGTTTTGATACAAATTATTAAAAGTGGGTACTTTTCCCTGATTATAATAATTTATAAGTTTTATTTGATTACTTCTAGCTTCTCCATCAACATCGACAACCCTTACATCAACCAATCAAAAGCGTTGTGTTGATTTGGTTGGCACCATCTATGGTTGGCACTGACAGACAGAATGCAGAAATGATTTTGACATTGACACCAACAAACCGAAAGAAATATTGAAAAATCGGCAACCAAAGCAAAGCAAACCTCAGTTTCATGTTAATCAACATTGCTTTCCTTTGCAATAGGAGATTGTGTACTATGTTTATGTGCCTGAATATGTAAATTACGTCCACCATGTTTCCCATTAATCACAAAACAATATTTGTTTTGGACCACACTCCTTACTTCGGCATATCATCAGATTTTCCGATAGACTTCGATGTCCCGAAAAACAGAGGATATCTTCCAGTTCCACCAATTTGCAAGTCTTTATGGACTTGTAGTGTGGAAGCGGCTGTTGAGTACTGCCGGATAGTATGGGATCTATTTCCTGAAGGAAAATTGGTAAGGATAACCTGTTGCTCAATAAAAACATCAATAAGGCCTTTTGAGACCATTAGGATGTGATTATTATCATTTTATACCTATCTTTTCTAGCCATTCAGTACATAACCCAACTACACCTATGGACAGTGTCTGCTATACCAAACACACTTATGTCTTACCACTCTCCTGTACTGCCTAAAACATATTTATCAACTTTGAAAGCTGATGTGAGACAGGACAAATGCTGGCCAAACACCGTCATCCTCTGAGCCTTTTTTTTCCCAACTAGGTTGGGGTTGGCTTCTATATAATATATATTACTTCTATATAATATAATATATAATATATTATATAGAATATATATTATATAGAAGTTTAAGCATAATATGCTGGCCAAATAATAATTTATAAATGTTACTGTATTTGATTTCAGGTGAGGTTTGTAGTAAGTGATAACACAGCTCATATGCTAAATACATGGGCTGTGGCACAACAAAATTTAACTCATGTAAGTAAATAAGTTTTTTATTTCAACAACTAATTTTAAGTAACTAATCTTCAGTTTATTCATGTTTTCTTAAAGTAACATGATGATGATGATGACCTCCTAGCCGATTATCGGCTACGGCGGCTGTTCTCATGTAAGGAGATTAGCCAATTGCGCAGGACATATTATAGTGCACGAGCATTTGCGCAGATAAAGGTGCACTCACTATTCCCTAACTCTCATAACCCGATGGGATGGCAATTCGACACGACCCGAGAGAGCTCAGGTGCAGGACCAACATTTACGTGCTCTCCGATGCACGGGTGTATCAATCACCAACTTCCAGGCTCCGGGCTGTTTTGTGAAAGTCTTCTAAAACCCACAAAGCGATTTCGGCCTGACTTGGGAATCGAACCCGAGACCTCATGCTCGGCAGCCGCACTTGCGAACGAGACTACTGAGGCAGTCAAAAAGTAACAAAACAGAATGCTACACACTTAAATGTATTTGTGTTTAATAATGTGACTTTAATCTTTACCAATACAGTTTTCATAGTTTTACAAATGAGGGTTTTCATCATGAAGTTATGATAAGTGTTCTTATGCTTATCTGACTGATGAATGTTCAATATTGCTCGCTGTTTTCAGCTCCTGAATGGATTATGTCTGGTGGGACCAGTGAGGAGAGGAGCAGGTGGTGATGTTGAGGGCCTAGTTGCCGCCATTGAGGCACTTGCTGAACCCTCACCTGATCAGAGCTCTAGACCTGCAGAGAGACACTTCCAAAACCGGTATGTAAAACTGAGTAATGATGATAAAAAAATATTTTTTCTTGTTGTAGAAATAATTATTATTCATGATTTCATAGACATGAGTAATAATGATTTCATAGACAAAAAAGTCGTGGTGGCCTAGTGGGCAAAAAACCAACCTCTCGAGTATGAGGGCGCGGGTTCGATTCCAGGTCAGGCAAGTACCAATGCAACTTTTCTAAGTTTGTATGTACTTTCTAAGTATATCTTAGACACCAATGACTGTGTTTTGGATGGCACGTTAAACTGTAGGTCCCGGCTGTCATTGAACATCCTTGGCAGTCGTTACGGGTAGTCAGAAGCCAGTAAGTCTGACACCAGTCTTACCAAGGGGAATTGGGTTGCCCGGGTAACTGGGTTGAGGGGGTCAGATAGGGCAGTCGCTCCTTGTAAAGCACTAGTACTCAGCTACATCCGGTTAGACTGGAAGCCGACCCCAACATAGTTTGGGAAAAAGGCTCGGAGGAGGAGGATTTCATAGACAGTTATGTTGTATGTTTATAATTTGCAAAAAACATTGCATATTTTCAGAATTATTCAAGATTGATTGGTCAAGATTTCAGCCACATCTAACATGTCTATATAGCATTCTTTAACTGTTATATTGATAACATTTCAGTGGCCGTGTAATTTGCATAACAAGTGCCAGAGACAATGACTCCATAAAAAATCTAAAGGATATTGCTCACAACACTATAGTACAAATTAATAAGAAGGCAGCATTAGCTCAACCAGCCAGTACTTCAGAATCTACTAGTACTACTCCACAGTAAGTAAAAGTTAAGATACTTTGTTTGTACTAAATTGCCCCTGAAACTTCAGAACCAATTTTAATTATTTCTACATCATTGGAACAAAACACCAGTAAAATCTCAGGACAGCTAGTCATGATCCTCCTACCCTTCCCCAATTTTATTTGGGTTAAATGCATTTTATTTTTCCTAAACTCCTATTGTTTCGTTCTTCTTCTCCGGAGATAGCTAGTAACATTTAATATTTAATTTATGACAATGTAATTTCGATCATGCTAAGCCAGTAATGAAAGAACCAGTCAGTAAGAACATTGAACCAAGAAACTGCAAAATCGAAAACATAAACAAACACATAACATAAATCTTTGTCTTCTTTTTCAGGCCCTTAGTAATACATTATTGCCACATAGTAATTATTAATGTAACACCAGAAAATGCAGAGACCAGAGTTACTAATCAACCACTGACTGAAGTAAGATTGCACAGAATACTGTAATTCTCAAATAATATTTAATCTTTTTCAATATGTGTTTAGTTTAGTTTACTGAAGTACAGTTAGACATTCACTATGCTATGAAAATTATAGCTCAATATTTATAGCTCAATAATTATAGCTTGTTTATTGTACCATCTCTCAATGCTTACCATACACTTTCCGAGAAGTAACACAAATGTGTAATATTACTATTTCAGATAGCCGGTGGTCAAATAGGTGTAGAGGTAATAGTATCTCGAGCCAGTGCCTTAGCGAATCTGTTGGGACGCTTGGTGTTGCCACACTACAAACTAGCCACTACCACTGTCACTGGTATTCCTATGAAGGTAAGTAATAACTATGTGGATACACTGCAAGTTATTTAACAATATAATTTGATGATTATCTTTTGCCTATGGAATATTCCTGTATATAACTTCGAGATTATTTGATACTTTTAGGAAGAACAAAATGCAAGTTCTAGTGCTAATTACGATGTTGAAATAATACACGCAGCAGACGCTCACGCTGGTCTCCGAGCGTCGCAAACGCCGGCTGAAGCTTTGGAATCGGTAAGTAATTTTCATCACAATTTTCAATCAGTCTGTAAAGGACGCATACCCACTATACAGGCCCAGAGCCAACTATCGTACGTATACACGGACAAACTACTGGTTTGGGTATAGATTGACATTGAGTCTATTTATTTTTATGTATTCTGTGCCTCCTGTCTGAGGGTTTCATGTCTGTCTCATAACAGTGTTTTACATGGAGCAACTGCCTATGGAAACACTGGTTCTGGTCTGATTCTGGAGCCGCATCAGGTTGAACTGGAAGCCGACCCGAACATAGTTGGGAAAACACGTCAGCAGATGATGAGTTTAAGTGTTACCCTGGGCCTGCTGTGGCAGGTGGTGCTGCGCTGGTGGACGCCGCGCGGCGCGGAGGGCGGCGCGGGCGGCTGCAGCGGCGCGCTGTGGCGCGTGACGCCGGCCGACGTGGCCTCGCGCCCCTCCGCCTGCCTCGTCAACTTCCTGCTCAACGGACGCTCTGTCACGCTCGAGGTGCCCAGGTATAAAGCTTTGAGGCCAATGAGTTTGGATGTGTTCTCGAGATTTTTATGACGTTCAATTTTATTTAAAAAAAAATCAAGAAAAATCACCTGTCTCGTTGACTGAAAACATCTAACTTGTTAATATTTGTATGTAAGTGCTTCTATGAATGATTTATTCACCATGATCACTTCTTGTAATTAGTGAATAACTCGTTGAAGTACCTTATAAATAAAATAAAGTATTAAAACAGGATCATGTAAGCTATATTATTATAAAACTTTTTTTATAGTCATGCTCAAGGTTTTTGTTACACTATTCTAATGTACCATGTACGAAGCTACCATTTTCTTTCCAAATAGATTTGATCTAAAACACACTTATACTTAAACGAGAATTTTTGACACACTAAAACAATCTTACGGTAGTTTCAAATTGTATACTAGCCATAGTCAAACATGTTGAGCAAAAGATGGCTATGTAACACTCATAATAAGCATCACACTATGTATGCATATTACTATATTATTAGTAAACGAATTTCAATTTCATCAATAGAAAAGGCGGCGGCAGATCAGCGTCTCATGTATTAGCAGCTCAAGGCGGAGAGCTGTGGATCGGAGCTCTCGGCGGCCGTACTCCGTATGACGACCCTCCTGCTTTATCTGAAGGTGCTGGTGGACGAGTCACTGATTACAGGTATGTTTAGATCTTGATGAACAGACAAGACTGGCAAAAATTTAAAACTTTAAAATATCTTTTCCCCGATAATAAGTCAATAAGGAAACTACATCAATCCATGGTGTCTGAACATGATGATAAATAACTTGTCTTATTTAAAAATGGTTCCTAGTTCCTACCAATATTTCGTACCATAGTGCTCACTTCCATTCACAGTCATATACACACAATCTCGTTGGTCCAGTGGGCGCAAGCGAGATTTTTATGCACGGAGCCCCGGGTAGTATTCCTAGGTCGGGCTCAATTCGCATTGTGAGATTTTAGAAACTCACCATGTGACGGCACGTAATGCCGGCGTTCTCGACTGTTACCTACAGACAGCCTCCTACTATACTCCTTCATAAAACTTCAAAATTAACTTATTTCTGTCCTCCAGGATAAAAGAGTTCGGCGCCCTAATGCAACAGAACCGCCTGCACCCGCTGCGCGGCGCGGGCGCCAACGCGCGGGCGCGGGCGCGGCTGCAGCGACACACCACATACTGGCCGCTCACTATATCCTCTACGCTTATATTTAATTTAGGATCGGTAAGTTATTAATCTCTCCTTTAAATTGCCTACGTGTTACTTTCTAGGAAATCTGTTTACTTTTATTATTAATTTAAAAAATAGATTTAATCATAAACGCTAATGTAGCCAAAATATTAAAACAACAGAATAACTGATTAAAAAAAAAACAAATCGTCGAAACAAGCCCCTCCGGCTTACATATGACATGTAATTGGCGCATTGATTTCTGACACTTACGCGAATATTAGACATTTAAATAAAACTACTTTTACGGATTTTATCGCGTTATATTAATATTATTTAATCCCGACGTTTCGGATCCTTTACAGCATCCATGGTCACGGGCAGACTAAGGTGTTGGTCGTCTTGATATATTAGTTACAAACAGCTACCCTACATTTTGTTGATTATTATTGACAATCCGATTCACGCAAAACGAGCTCACTGTATCCATAGGTCGAGCAGTTGTAGGCTTGGATTTTGATTTAATAGTTTCTATGATGGGATTCCAAGCAGGTGGTATGGCACCAGCCATCTTCTCTATTGAAATTTGGATGTTTTTTAATTTCAATAGCCTCGCGAATCATCCTAGGTAGGAATCGGTTTTCTCTTGCAAGGACTTGTGGTTTATCAAATCTGATGTAATGCTGGGCCTTTCTCCTAAAGGATTCTCCTAAAGGATTGTCAATAATAATCAACAAAATGTAGGGTAGCTGTTTGTAACTAATATATCAAGACGACCAACACCTTAGTCTGCCCGTGACCATGGATGCTGTAAAGGATCCGAAACGTCGGGATTAAATAATATTAATATAACGCGATAAAATCCGTAAAAGTAGTTTTATTTAAATGTAATTGGCGCATTTGCTACCTTTTTAACGACGTAAATTCGGGAATAATATTACTGACAACCAGATGAGCTTTCTTCACCCTTTAAAAAAAATCATTATAACATATAATTTTGTCTTTATTTTGTAATATCATCTTCAGGTATTAGAACCGCTAACTCGGCTAGTGGTACAAGAGACGTTAACTGATGAAGAAGTGGAGACGTGCCGCAATGTTCTACTGTCCTTGCTGGGCATGGAATCTCGTCATGAGTTCCCGACAGCCCAGCTGCCGTCCAATATGAGGTATTACTTTTATATTGTAAATTATCTTACCATATATAAAAATCTGAAATGTAGCATGAATCTTTTTTAACACGCTTATATTAGCTTCACTTGTAAATATGTACCTATGTAAGAAAATCTTGGAATCTTAATTTTACCCACTTCCCGGTTTTACATTTGGATGAAATTTTGCACACGCTCTAAGTACTGATGACAATGACTAGCGTGTTTTTACGTTTTTTTAACTATTTATTTTTTATATATGATGAATAATCTCTTATGTGGCAAGAATACTTTGCCAGCAGATAATGTAAAACTCCTTCATCATCATAAGTCGTTCAACCGCTATATCTGAAAGGGCGGCGTTATGGGGTTGCTGTCTTTTTGTTGACTTGAATAAGTGCTAAAAACTAGCCTAGTTTCAATAAACGTTTTTGACTTTAACTTAAGTTACCAGTCAGCAACAAAGCATGTCCATTGAAACAACCCAGAGCGACACAAAAATATATTATTCAATATTAAAGTATGTTCAACAGGGGCAAATCCTCCGGCCGTCGCGAGGAGCAATGGCGTCAAGTGTGGGGCGAGTTGGAAGCGCTAGTGCGAGCGCATGCGGCGGCCCCGCAGCACCGCGCGTTGTTGCGAGTCTTACTTGATTGTAGGGCGCATAATAATCACCCCAGTGATGGTATGTATTCGTATAATAACTATGATACTTTTCTAAAGTTATTTTCCTATATATTGGTTTCTAATTGTGACTAAATTTGATGGAAACCTGGAGAAACAAAACTATAATCGGCATTAGAAACTGTAAAACTCTCGCTGTCAATATTTATATTCAAACATCAGTGTTCGTGATCCAATAATGAGGTTTTATTTGCATGAAATGTTCTTTGATGCATAAAGAGAATAAGTTCAGTTCAAAGTTTTAAACTGGGACATTTAAACTGGTTATGCGCCGGTGTGTCTAATATTTCCCAAATAATCCTGACCACCCTGGACTTAAAAATTGCACAACTTGCGAAAAATAATTTTGAATAACTTTCAAAGCATAGATAAAAAATAAAAATACAAACAAGTATCAGTTATCATGTCCGGCTTATGATAATGTGTTTGCCAATTTCATGTTTTGTTTTTGTGATTCAGCACTAGTTATTGTTCAACAATATTTGCAAAACATTTTAAAAAATGTTAGCGGGCTATACATACTTATTTTGTATTTATACTTAGTTTTATCCAATATTGTATTGTATTCCTAAACAATATAATATGCGATGCTGTCGATCAAGGGCGACATTTTGAAACAAACGCCTCACAACAGCGTTTCGTTGTCGATGTCGTTCTAATTTGCATGGAAAGGTCAACTGTGTCGATTGTATGAACCGGTGGCGTTATATTTAGTGTACCTATTCCATTACTTAAAATTAGGTTTTCCTAGTTTAATTACTTTTCTGTCACAAACTACTTCATCATCCTTTCACATTTCATCACACATCTACTGTTAAGAAAATGATTTCACCTCACTATTTACCGTTAGTATTTTTTTTTTTTTTGTACAATTTACTTTTATTTTTTTTCATGTAAAATGTTGTTTTAGTTCGTAGACTTCGTAGTTGTTGTGTTAGCTTTTAGTTTTAGTGTTAGTAAACATATCATCGTCCTCTAAAAAACATTGATAACTTCTAGCCAAGATGTTTAGAATTGCAATTTATACATTGCTATATAGCACTTCGCACATGGAACAACTATTGCAGCTACTATAGTTCGGCCATTCAGAGAATGCGTTCCTGACACGTCGCGATTGAACTGACGACGTAATAACATTCATTGATTATTGATATAATAATGTTGTTTTAATGCTCCTCAATTGTTAAAACGGTAAACAACCAGCAAAAATATTTTTATCGTAACTGCAACGCCATTGCAAAGTTACGTCGTCAGTTCAATCGCGACGTGTCAGGAACGCATTCTCTGAATGGCCGAACTATAGCAACTAGCTCTTTTCATATTATCAAATGACACTGGTCACACGTACTCAAAGAAACTTTATCATGTAAAAACTTTTGAAAAGTTGATAGTTGCTTCAAATAAATTTGCTCCTTGTACAAAGCATCAAAATATCTCAACCAGCCATTCAAAAGCCTCGAAACTTCAAAATCTTCACACAACATATAATCATAAATTCCAGGTGAATCCCGAGCTACAGTAATTCGAGCGACAACCGACAGTCCCCTATCCCCGGTGGGGGCGGGTAACGGGGCTTCGACTTCTGGTGACGTGTGGGCGCCGCGCAACGTGCTGGACGCGTTACTGGGGGCCCCGAGGCCGCCGCGCCGCCCGGACTTCGCGGGCCGCATGGCTGCCGGCTCCAGAGTCGCCACGCTATACCCGCAGTTGCAGCAAGATGTCGAAACTTCTCATTAACACTTCATTGTGACTGTAGTGTTGGCCCGGGGGTATATAAAGTGCTCATAGGGAACACGGTGTGGTTGAAATTAGCAACAATTAAAACACGTTTCTTGTTTATACCAATAGATTTTTATAGTAAAAAGTGGTATAGAAAGAAGTATTTTTATGTCAGACGTTGTAGCCGCGGCAATTCAACTTACCATCCATGTTACAATGTTGCGCTGAAAAAAGAGCCAGATGTGTAAATGCGCCATTATGAATTTAGAGTTGTCATTAAGTAAATGTCTTTAAATGGCAACATTATCTGAGTCAGTGGTTCTTAATGCGAGACCCTCATACCACATCTACGGTTCTTCAATATCCATAGCTTCGCCTATTTTACCAACTTTTATAAAATCAGAAAGCTCAGTCACGCATAACTATAAAGTGAGCAATTTTGTTGGCGAGCCCAGGATGTGGTCGACTGATTAACATTGTGGCTCAACACCGGCCTCACTTTGCGGTTGTGGCGAACATTTTATGGCTCGTGTATGATTGTGTTGGTGCAATAGTCCAAGGATAATGTTGTTAGCGATGGATGTGACGATATTTCAAAAAACCTTTTGCTAACGAGGTTCTTTTAAATATTGCTGAGTATTAACTTTTGTACTGTGCGTTTAATTTTACACTGTAACTGAAAATGTGTATAGGTATGTAAGCGAATATGTGAATAAATGTATTGGATTAAGGACAGTTATGGTTTAATTTGGTCAAATGAAAATGCGACATTATAAAATTAATATCTTATATTTGTTCAATAAAAACTACATGTGGGCCCGTGTGCCCGGCGCCCGGGTAACACGACCTTTGTATTATCTTGTTGCATATAAACTCTGCGGGCAGACTGTGTCATAAGGCAATGGTGTGAATGGCGGCCTGGCGGCCTCGTCAAGGCATCTGGTCCGGATCTCTCCGCGGCGACGGCCCTGCGCCCTCGCCGCCGATACTTTACAATTATTGGAATGTCACGCTGGATGCGAACGTTCGAACGTTAAAATTATTACAAACGAAACCTAACGCTAGGCCCCTCGTGGGCCAGTCCGAGGATACACTCACATCGACATATTGTACAATCTCATTCTCCCGAGCGCGTCCGACCACTCGGTACGCGCCCAAATATCGATACCCTATAAAACTTACAAAATCGACCGGTATTCTTAAACTTAACGCTAAGTTAAAATTAATCGGAATTGAAAAATAAATTACCTAGGTACAATATTTTAGTCTAGAAAGCTATTTATAGGCGCACGAGGGTCGCTTGGTGGGAGTGCGCGGATGTCAGTGTGTAGCTTTTCGAAGTTTCTTAGCGATAGGTAGCGCGGACGCGTCTGATGAGTCACCCAAGGAGTTCTCTTCTGCTGAGCTCGCCTCCTCTATTTGCCTGCCCCAAACAAACGGAACAAATTAATACTGGCTGTTGATATAAGTTATCGTGAAACAACTGTGTGCATAAAGCCGATAGGACGGTTTGTTGGAACAATGCAATTTAATTATAGTGTAGTGGTATTGGGTATTGTAGTTACCGTTTGGCGCGCGGCGTACTGAAGGCGGAGTCGGAGTTGTCGGAGGGGGAGGCGGGAGTGGCGGGGGTCGCGGGGGACGCCGCCTTCGCGTCCATGGAGTCCTCTGTGCACGACGTCGTCGTGTCCTCGTTCACTGAGTCTGCACCTAATTTACCTGGAACAATTAAAGGAAATCTTCGATGTCATAATGATTTCTAATCACACGGAAATTATGAGCGCGGGATTACAACTAATTTCCCTAAAGTGAATACTCATTAAGCAACAGTATGGTGTCTAATGTGTAGCTAGGAATATAACGCACAAACAATTACTGGAAGCCAAGCCTAGTAATCGTTAACATTAGATTTTCAGTGTAACGCATATTATTTTCGTCTCGTTTACCCGTAGATTGTGGGTAGCAAACTGGCAGTAACATAAAACGTGGTCGTTATGCCTCGTAGTCGACGGCCCCGCATTCGGTTATCACAGAGATCGTTAGCTAAAACATGCGGGGTATCGCATAATGCAAATACGCCTTTATATGGCGTCTAAAGCGTTATTTATACAAAGAACGACTTAATTTATCAGTTTAAAACAAAATAGATGAGGGCGAATTGTACAATGTGAGGAATAAAATGAAAACCCCTTTAAACAATAAACAAAAGAGTCTTGTTTATATCTTCCTGTGTTCGAGTTCATCTCAGCTACATTAAGATCAAATGACGGCAAAATTGTGATGGCATTTTCTTCTATTCTATATTTTTAGCCCTTGTTCAGTTATTCAAGGCTTTCATCGCAGCTGGAATGATAGCCTAAAGGCTCTCTTGATGACTTTTATCACCGACAATTTGGAGAAACTCATCAAGCCCGTGGGTGTGTCTGAAGACGCGATAAACGGTACAATGATACCCCGGGGTGACGGTCAATATAGCCATGAAATGGATAAAAGTATCGTTAATGCTACGGGTCAAAAGTCGTATGTGCTTCATGAATCGTGAATCACTCTGGATAACTATAGGGTACATTCAACGGGGCGGTTCTTACATTTATATCTGACTCAACCCGAGTGGTTAGTAAATACCTCAGCAAAACAGGTAATACTTAGCCGAGGTACAAAAACAATATGTGATTCTTTCGATGCGATACATGAAGACTTTTACAGAAAATGAAAAAGAGAAACTGTATCCAGTTAACAAAAATGTTGAACTTGATTGATTAAAATAACGGGCTCTGAAATGGGAGCAGGCCTCTTGGGATTTCAAGTAGCGACCAATTTGAGTTCGATTAAGCCCAAGACAAGCAACTTGCTGGGTTATACAAACAGAATTTTTAAGTTCAATATTTGCCATTTGCCTGTTCATATTACAACCGTTGAAAAATGAAATCGGTTAAATTAGCTATGAAATGTATTCCGTTGAATATTTTCCGACTATTTTGCAACATTTAGGTACACTTACGGCAGAAAAAAATAGAAATGTTTTGAACATCGATTGCTAAAGTTTTTAGCCACTGTTAAGTAGCCACGCATGTCCATGAACAATATTTCTCCTAATTCTTAGACAGGAACACCAGATATGTAATTTTGGGCAAGTTGGTTTTGGGAGTGAGATCTTGCATTAGGCACAATATGGGCACGTCATTCTATCAGAAAATATTGTTGTGTTTAAAGAACGGACAGAATTTGTCCCCGTGAGTCTGCTCGGGAGGCAAATATCTGCTCTAACCATTTCATGATGGCTTTCATGTCCCTTTTGTAGTACCTAACTACCTACTTATGGTTTTCTTATTGTGAAAAATTTATGAGATGCCGGATTTTTCCGCTCTTTTCACATCCATTCCTTTTCCGCACTTTTTTATCATCTTCATGATAATACTCACCGTTGCCATTAGTGGAGGGTGGTTCGAGGTTGCTCTCGTCGCTGGGCAGGGGGGAGCCGCCGTTAGCCGGCGCCGCGGTCCGGGGCTCCTTACCCAGCAGTTCTGGCTGTAAGTCCGACACTATGTGGTGCGTCCATAACGCTAGCTCCACCATGTGCGGGGAAAACTTGTTGCCACAGCCGTTTTGTTCCTAAAACAACATTCAAAAATTTAGTTTCTTGTTCTAAGTATCCGGTTATGTCGGGCTCTAGAGGACCCCTAGTTCTGCCCCAAATATCGTCTAAATCAGTTCTAAATCGTTCGTTTTAACGTGAAAGTGCGCGTAGACAAAGTTGTTTTCATATTTATTTATATGGATGATTTGCTCAGAATCATTTTTATCTTAAGCATCTGTCTGTACTCTGCTAAAGAAAGCTACAAAGTACGTATACGACTTTGGATTAGCACGAAAAGATTTAATGTCATTTGGTACAGAAAGATGAAGTCAGAATGAGGTACGAGCAAATAACCAGTTCATATATTATTCCGATAGGAGTTAAAGAAATTCCTATCTTGATGATGTATGGCTGGCGTAATAGGATGTATTTATTTCCATTTATCCTGTTATTGGATACTGTGCCATTATTTGATGTTCAAGATCACACAAGATTAATGTTTCCCAATGCTGTATGTTATTTCCTACAGCCTTTATATTCCCACGAGCGCGGCCATTGTGTTTGGTATTAAAGTTGAAACTTAATTGTTACTCAAAACTCATGTGCCAATTAAAGCAAACCCCATCAGAGTCTACTGCCAAACGATTAACAGAAGGGCACTTGGGCCCTCTGCCAAGCAAGGAGAAAACTACATCGTATAGCAGAAAAACGTGTACTAACCTTATTTAACCTATCACAGACTTTCCTTATATGGTTTACAAAATTGAGGTATTCCTTGGCAGTGTAGTCACTTCCTTCCATTTCTGGGATCGCCTGTACACATTCGTCGGCCATGAAGGGAGCGATGTCTGGGCTGGCAGCCGCCAGTAAAGCTGACGCGGTAGCGGTACCCACCCCCTTCAGATTACTTAACGCCGCCATCGCTGACTCAATGTTTGGCAGCTTTCGGAACGCCTTCTTCGTCTCTGCCATTACAGCCCTCGGCGTGTTAACTTTTATCAGATATGATAATTGTGGATAAAATTTTCCTCTCTGCAATAGACGATACAAAAAACATCAAGCCATTGTTAGGTTTGAATAGGTCGTTGGAGTTGCAAGTGTTCAATATGTTTATAAATCTCTTGTAAATGTTTGCTTGCAGTAAGTTATTCTTGCGCTTGATTGACATAAGTGACGTGAGTTATTGCGTAGGTAGTATGGGAATGCGTACCTAGTTATTTGGACATTTTAAATTATTTGCTTGTATCTACTGCATAATACATTAACCAATCAAAATTAAACTTAGACTCTGGTTTAAACTATGAGTCATATAATGATTTTATTAATCCATTAAATGTTTTCCAATAATTCAAATAGATATTTTGCAAATATGTTTCAATAAATCATTGACCAGCGCAGAGCTGTCACAAAAAGTAATAGTTTATCAATAATACGATGGTTATGGAACGGGTTTCGCTGGATGTTAGTATAATAAACTCGTACTGACCGCTTGTTTCCATTTCATGAGTTGTACCAGCTCTTCGTGAACCATGTGCGCGTCCTTGCCTCTGGATTTAATCTTCTTTGGTAATTCATTCTGGTACCTGCAAATAACAGACAAAAACATTTAAATAAAAAAAGTATTTGCGTCGGTTAGACTACCTCATCCTTTTTGAAGTCAGAAAATATTACTTATAATTAAGAACAGTGATAAATTATGGCCAGAATAAACCTCGTCTATCTCCCAAATTAGTTATTGAAATTGAGCGGTATTCGGGAAGAAAATTACTTTGTAATTTCACCCTTCAAGGGGTTGAAATGGAAACACGTTAATATCAATCTGGCGTCGAGAATAAGCAATACATTTTCCCGCTTCAATTTGTTTTACAAAGTACACATAAAGTAGACGCTAATTACTAGAAACGGTCCGCTTTATTGCTGTATACGTTTCACACATGTTATAACAGCCATATGGTATAACGTTTATAAAATGTAACACTGTCTAACATAGGCTTAATACATGAGACCCGTTTAAATTTTGTATTTTTATTGCCTACATAAATATTTTAATGGTCTTATGCTGTAAAAATGATATAAAAGAATGGTAAAGATTGCCTTGCCGTTTAATTATATTCTGTTCTTGATGCCCATATAATTAATTGAAATACTTAATGAATAAATGAGGATATGAAATAGGAACAAATTATAGGTACCGATTTAATTAACTTAAAATTAAATCTTATCTCATTGATAATATATCAACTGAAATATTGAATAATTATGTTCCTTTTTCCTTAAATAGTTTTTTAAAATTTAAGTTTGTTTATTGGTTTTGTTAAAAAAATAAATTATGAAGGTATCTATAAATTAATTGAGTATTATTATTTTATACAAAATTGTATTTAAAAAATTGTGGATGGTTTCGCAGCAGGTAATAAATAATGCTGTTAATTTTACTACTGGATCGTAAAATGTTCTCCCTAAAAACGTGTTTCACCTTGCGAATAGGGTTGTTGTAATGTTAATTATAGCATCATTATGAATTTTATAACTCATTGCATAATTTAAAACTTTGTTACATATTCTTAATACAATATAAACAGGAAAACAAACAAAAGTTTCGGAGAAAAAGTTGAAACTTTTTCAAAAACTGTAGTAAAAGTTAGAGATCGTACTAAAGTACACGATGACTCATTGTGGCCGGTTTAGTACTCCTTTAACATCAAATAAATATGTATTTAAACGTTAAAAATACAAGGGATGGTTAGTAAGTACATTAATATTAATTAAATTATAGCAAACTACCCGGAATAAATAATAAAACTTTACTTTTAAAAAAAGGCAAGTCACCATTTTGAACGGATGTGAATTGTGAGTGGTACTCAACAACGCATTGTATTATCTAGCAAAGTATTATTCAGACATGCAACAACATATCGTAAACCTTATCAAGACTGTTATTTAGGCGAGGAATCTGTGGAATTAGCAAGAACGTCCTAAACATAAAGTTTAATGCATTAAAACGAGTCATGATACGTAAAGGACAGCCACCATTTTATAACGCCTAAGCGCGGCGATATTTTCCCCCACACTGGCTTCAGGAAAAACGATCGTGTCAATTTGACATCGATCCCACGTGACGCAGTGGTTTTAATGAGCCGTCCGCGGACTAGAGATGCAGTCCGCGAGGGAGGTAGCTATCAAATCAGTTTGCACGGATACACACACAATACAAGTTCATTGACACGCCACGGCCGCATTTTCTCCTTTCAAAGGCGTTCGTACTTACCAATTGTCCAATTTTATGAGCTCATCGGGTTTCTTTGTTTTCAGTTCAGCTTTTAGTTTAATCGCTTGTGGGTATAACTTTAAAACACTGTCAAAATCTTTTGCATCTGCCTCCAGAAAGAAAGTAGACGTGTCTTTCGCGGTAGCCATTGTGAACGTTCTAAATGTACAACACTGCGTATTTAGTTTAGCTATAGCGCCGAACTCGACGCGGCGGCAGCACCTGGCCAACTGGGCGCCCTCTCCCCACTCGCCGCCATCTTGTACAGTGAACCTCGTAATGACGTTCGATATTATTATTCGAAATAATGCTTTTTCATCTGCATTTATGCTTGTCAAACTATTATTTGGTTTAATATGCCACCGAAATTGAGCTAATATTTGAATTCACTTCAAAATTTCTAGTCTTTAACCAGTTGTAGAACGATTGTAACAAAAAAATATACTCACTCGACATCACAAGGTTATGTCGGTCGCACGGCGTGTCGAACGTCGGACATTTGTCTGGCCTCCACCCACAGGGAGAAACGGGATGAGAAAAAATAAATTCCATGTTGATATTAAATCACAGCACCGCACAGTAATAACAAATTGAAATATGAAAAACTGAGCATAAAATGAGCACAATCACGATAATGTTAGTCACGTCGGCCTCGGCGCACTATCAATTTCCTTAAACGTGACGCAACACACGACACCGTTCTACCGAAACGACTTTGGTAAACACGCATATTTTCCGTTGCATTGCAGTACACACTGAGCTCGGAGTAGTCATGAAGTAGTAACTAGCGGTGTACATAAGGCATTTAGGTAGTAGGACGTACATATCACCGGGGTGGAACGTCACACCAATCGGCTTTGTTGTTTCGAAAGATAGATCGCCATGTGCTCTGATCCCTCTTTAATTTAGGTGTATTATTGTTTATTTAATAGCTCGTGGTAACGTTGCGCTTTTATTTACCGTATTGATTAGATGAGTAACGTTTTGACTGAATGATTTCGCGGGGTTTCCCAACCAATATTTTTGTTCTCTTCTAAAGGTTCTTTCAGGAATTTATTTTTTCAGATGTAGCTTTGTCGTCTTGTTTGTTGAAGAGTTATGAAACCAGGAAAATGTCCACATCTTTTCAGAAACTAAGTTGTTGTCATAAAAATGCTAATTCTGAAATCGTTTGCTTAGACTTTTTCCAGAATTTCCAATTTTTGGTCTAAATGGCCGTAACACATTCTAATGCTTTCTTTGGTACTCCCTTCTAAGTAGCTATGTAGTCTTTGCTATCTAAGTTAGAAATTCTGACATTGTTGATTGATAGGAAACGAGTTTCCAACTCTGAACATCCCTTCATAGTTCCTATTAAACAAGTTAGTTAACTCTAGCACGACAGTGTCACTGTATTTAATTCTGCCTATAAAACATTAATGAAACCATGCTATGTTTATTTAAGAATCACGTACCTGATGGATAACACGGAATTCTACCTACCTGTATGGCTTAACATCTTCTGCGTATCATTAACTTGAACCTTTCAGATATTGCATTGCTAATCGTCTGAATATATTGCCACTATACTATCTGTCATAAGCAAATTTCAAAACGGGTCGAAAAAGAAAACAATGTAAGTAATCCTGTAAAACTTTAATATTATTCAGACTTCAGTGCGGCCCTGGAGCCTGACCTGACCTTATAGACGTAATTGATTCTCTTCTCCTAAGTACTTTTGCTTCACCGGTCATAATATTAGAACTCATGTCCTAATTAATATATCTCATTAAATCAAGTGCTCGTAACATTTCTTCAGTATATATAACAAAAGACCTATAAACCCAGAAATAATCCCGAACTCTTGCTAGCCACTTATTTTCTTTCTCTCAACAAGTTTCTAGGTGACCGTGGACTTTCTTTCCTCTACATTTTTACGTGCTTATTTCCCAACAGTTTGACACAGTATCCGTATGATTCATGTCCCAGTTCCTTTCACAAATACTGTGCAATAAGATATTGAAGAAACAAAGCCTAGTTTTTGTAACAGCTAGGGAGTGATCTTACGAACCCTTGAACTACATTCGGATTGCTCACACACATGTACCGTGCATGATTTGCATATTTTTGTATGCTGCTTTTATTGCGATCCCATATTTCTTTAGTACATTATACGGCTCCCATGCCCTGTGCCTGACTATTGCTGACGAAGGTTTATAACTCGACAGCTTGACAGTCCTCATCGCGTTAAGCCCTCAGCCTTAGTAACACAAGTAACAACATGGTAGACAAATGCTATTAAGAATATTATGATTCCTAATGTTTTAATTTCTTCGTCGTGATTATATATGAAGTACAAACGTCACTTTTCTGAACATATGAGCACTTTTAAACATCTTAGACCTCACTGAATGAAAACATCGTCGAGGAAACATGAAAAGCGCTAATCCGCCTTGAGCAGGCTTAGTTATTAACGCTCATTCCCTCTTAGTAGATATGAGAAAGGGCCTATGAACTGAAAATAATAAAAAAGGCTGATCAGGGTTGATATTCGTTAAGTCCTGTGTTGAAATCGATTTTCTAAGTATGACAGAAGTATCTTATTTTTTTCTGCAACTTATAAGATGCTATGGGCCTTTTTAAACTTAGTGTGACGGACCTTTCGGTACTACATTTTTTAATGAATGTACAAAGATCCATTTCTTTTAAGTGTTTAGAAAAGTTTTAACATTTATTATCATATCATGTATTTCATCGAAATTTTTGCATAGTGCCGTGCTTTGGTTTCTTTATTCCCATCCATACTCAATGGTTAAAACCTTTAATTGTATGTTACAGGTGCCCTGCATCGTGTTATCGTGGTCTACGTCACCTGACAGTCATCGTGAAGGCGTGACGTCACCGGATGATGCTGTTTCTTTTGCCTGAACTGAACAATTTGATGACTAGCTGCTTCTGACGACACGACATTGTAATTCAGCCGGGTAAAAAGTTATTGGTACAGTACACGCATGATTACCTACCATTCATTTTAATGCTCAGTTGGCAGCTATAGACAATTTTGGATATTAATTTTATCATCTAATACTGATCTGGCTAACTATAATCATAGAATATGGAAAAGAGAGAGAGAAAATTAAGAAAATATCCACACTAATTAGAGAATGCTGTGTGCAAATGCTTATATCTCCCTATCTCACTCTATTACTAGGTACTAATTAGCTTAATATTTTCCTCCTTCGATCCTCGTCTGTTATAGCTCATAAATCATTAACAAAGTTACTTAATTAATTTTATCCATTTTACGGATCTAACTACCCATGTAATGAACATGAATAGCAGAAGTATGCGTGTTAAGTGAATAAGTAAAACGAACAAACAGACATTATGTTCATTAATAGACAGAGATAATTTCACATGATAAATAACCAATTATTCCATTAAGTAGATCGAGCGCTCGCGGACCGCGAAACCAATTGGTAAACAACAGAGTAACAAGCAATAACATACAATTCCAATCTATCAGGAAAATACCATGGCCATTGTTAACGATAAAGCCAAAAATATATTTTTGACAAGTCGAAAATGTGCTAAATAATAATGTTACTACAGATCTACTATGTATTTACAATTTTAAAACAAAGATATTCCAAATAAAAATTGAAAAGAACAAAAGAATAATACCCAGAACAAGCTCAGAACGGACAAATTCGTAGAGATAACAAAACCGTTCAACACTGTATTATTTGAGGCACAACGACTCAACGATAATACAGTATCGCCGCTCTTTACGACGGGATATTTCGAACAAAATATGGCTTCAATAGGGTGCCCGTTGAATGCAGGGACACGGGCCCTAAAAGAAGTGAGCGATCGAGGGTTTAGCCGCGCGCACAAAAAGTACGAAGGGAACAAATACCGCTGTGCCGCGCCGAGGGTTCGGCGAGGTTTAATTTTTTATGTTTATACTGGGATACCGTCTGTATTCGATAAACGAACTGGCTGCCTGCTGGGACCGGGCCCGGCAAAATTACAACGTGCGCAAATAAATTTAACAATATGTAATATAACACTAAAATCAAGATTGTAAAAATTAATGGTTGAAAATGTTCATAAAAGGTGAATATTTTTGCTTTCATGCGGTAACTTTAATTGGAAGACCCATTCATAGTTAACAAACTCGTATTTTGAATAAACTCGAAATTAGCAAAACAGTTTCACAGCCAATCAAAAAGTAATGGGCTAAAGCGAAACTTCGCCGAATACTTCATATATCAATCATCAATGATTTGCAGCAATTTTGCGGCCTTAGTTCAGAAAGATTTTGTATGAGCCATTTATGTCATAGCAACAAACTAAATGCAGGAATGTAAATAATATATCCAGTTTTACTACCTATTGCTAAGTAAAGAATTGTGTCAGCAAGAATAAATAAATGAAACAGACATGACACAGCGCACATTGATGTACTACGTACTACCGTTTTGAGACAGTTGTTGAATAGCGGGCATTAAAATTGGGTGCGTCACCGAGCGGCGAGGTATGTTGACAGCCCACTTGTCCGCGTTCCTGGAAAGCGCGCGTAAATGTATCACTGACTGCGTCCTGATACTTTCGAATACTTACTAATCTTTTGGTATATTTTTTAGTCGAAATTCAGCTGATAGATTGCTTAAAATTAATTTTAGATATTCAGCCATTCACGGTGGCGAAACGTGTGAAGTTTCCCGAGCCAATATTGTTGTAATAATAGCTACAGCACTCACAAAATCGGTAAACCCAGATGTGGTAAAGCACCTAACAATTCTGTAGCCATACGTCCATCACCTAAATTAAAACAAAATATGTTAATTTACCCAAAAAGAAACATGTTGTTACCAGCGCAATCTAATGCAGTTAATTTATTCTATACACAAAACATGAAATAAAGGAACACCTAATCAAAATCGCGTATGCCAAAGTTTCTAAGAATGAACAGCGTCTTATTAGTATGCTCAAGTAAGAAAAACACCGCAGTTGGAATTAAAATTGTTTCTCCTTTTTGCCCCAAGGTCAGTGAGTTGTGACTTGTGATAATCACAACGTGCTCTCGGTCGCGCGGTCGGCCGCGATACGGAGAAACCAGATATTTTTGTAACCACGCGATACGCTTTATGCTCCAACTCACTACTAACGCCATCTATCGCTGCATGACTTCACTAAACAAAACAAAACAATTACCACCTAATTTTAGCTAATATTGCTAAAAATAAAATGGAATGTTTACAAATCCCCAGAGCAGCGTTTCTGTGGGAAATTTATACTAAGAATGCCTAAGTTTTATCTTATCGAATTCAAATAGCTCAGGGTGACTAAGTATATTAGCTGATATGCAGCCAGATAAGACACATTTAGGTCCATTACTGAATAATTTTACCTAACTGAATAAAGTGATATACTTATATGTATTCCCTTTTACACAGTACTTAAACATAATTATACATCCTTGAATACAGACTTTCTAATCACGTGTTAACCAGTCTTTATATTATACAAATCCCACCAAACCCCTTATTTTACACCCAAACCATAAACCTATCAGTAAAGCAATTATTTCGGCTACATTCAATAGCAAAATTGGATACTTGCGTCCAAGCACGATCGTAGATAAATGATAACAACGTGAATGCTTTCCCTTTCAACACAATTAACACATTCACTCTCGTAATAACAATGACCGGCCAAAGCAATATACCAACCTATTTTGATTATTTTAATCTACGAACATTAACAAACATGTAAATCTTTTTTTCATAAAATATTTACTTGGAATTATGTTTAAATCAAAATATTTAAATGTTTAAGAATTTTTTACATCCGACATAGGCTGTATAAGTAACAGTATCAGAGTCATAAAAATGAACACGATAAATTGGCGGACCGAATTCCAAAGCTCGTTTGGCAGTAATCGGCTTTATTTAAATAGGCATGATAAGCAAAGCGGCGACACTCGACACATTTTTATTTTAGTGCTTTATGTGACTGAAATATTTCGCCAGTGAAATCGGTTGGGATGCTTATAGTTTAACATTCAGTCCGTAACATGTATAAGCATACAATGGACGTAGATGCCTTTACGAACGCGCTCTCTCAGAAGGCGTTTGGTTTTAGGTACCTGTGCCTCAGGTACCGAAAGTTGTAAAGCCAGTTAGGCACCATCTGTCAAAATAAACCATTGTCCCTCGGGTATTAAATGTTACCGTTTTCTGTTAAAAACAATTAAACAGCAGCCTGCTAGGGTATTTCCTAAAACGAATTTTAAGCGTCTGTAATAAAAACAATTCTTGATTCTTCGTTTTCTGTCTGGCAAAATGTATCCTAGCTGCTATCAGAATGCGCCCTCCGGCAGCGTTTTTACTTTGTCCTGTTTTCAACGCTCTAATTGCTATTTGTTCGCGTTTGGTAATTAAATAATACTAACCATGTACAACATTTTTATTATACTTTTATCGTACTTTGGCAGTCATGTAATACTGAATGTGTTATGGCAGTAGCTACATAATCATCCAATCGCTAAAACAAGACTTGGGTAATTCTTTTCGTAAAGACCTGCATTCTCTTTTTCGTGCTATCGTTTTCTTGGGGTAGGCTAGTGGCTGGTCTTCTTTCATTCCGTTTACATCCAGTCCTTGACGTTCGGATCAGCCTACACTCAATCCGGATCTAGCCGTTCACGTCAATAGCTGATCAGCTCCAAAAGTAAATGATTAATATTTAAATGCATAATATTTTTTTACTCCTACGAATGTGAAAGTTTGGATCTCTAATAGACCACATCTTAACGGAATCCGATGAAATATGACACTCAGTTGGGCCTTGACCTTGATAAAAATCTATAACATTTGAAACTTCCGAGAGCTTAGTAGAAACCGGTAGGAATTTTTGAATCAGATAAAATAAAATAAGGTTTTAATACTCCATCAAGAAGACTGTAGCATTTTTATATTCAGAAGTTATTCACGTATAATTAAAGGTAAAAGCGCCTTGTAAAATGATAGCAAGGGCTGTATCTCTATGGCCTCAAAGGGCGTACTCAGTAGGGATTACACGTCGAGTCGAGAGGGTCTCGGGACCCCAAATCTGTCATCTAAGGTTTAACAAGCGAGACATGATGTTGCAATAGCTCTGAGGGATTGTATTCACCTTTCTGAACATTACCTACGCTCAACTCCTTTGATTTGATTTTAACGTTAAATATTTTGAATTTTCCATAAAATTCACACAATTGCTTGACAGAAGTATTCAAAAACATATGTCCTACATAACATTACTGTGCTTTTTTATTACCTATAAAAAATGGAATAGGACGTAAATATGCGACATTTTTTACCTCAGCCATAGCACAGGGACAGATTTCGTCTGGCTCTGACACAAAATCAATATTCTATGGCTACAGGGGACACGTACTTTCTAAACCTTACATGATGGGGAGGTTTTTAGAACAGATATAGATCTGCAGTTTTATTTCATAAACGAACGAACGTCAATGCAATCAAACGAAGAGCAGAAATTAATAACAAGCAGCTGCCTAATTGTCTATAGGTACGGATCTTATTATGACAACACCCTACCTAGTGCCTACGTAACACTATCGGCATTTCGAGTAACGTAACACATTACGTATGCATTATCTATTGCAGAAATATGCGCGCTAAAAATACCACGTGCCGATAAAGTTCTAATTAGCCTACACAAGGACTAAAATACGTGCGGTACCTAGTGGTAATATACGTCAACAAAATTACGTTGAACAGTTCATTGAAGTTTTCGCGAAACCCGTTTCTTGAATGAAATGACGTCACTGCGTAGTAGATAGCTATACGTATAAACAGCTGTGTACTTATAGTATAGATTATTGGGTTCTTTCTTTTGCGTCAGATGTTAGTAGGGTTATTCGACAACCGGGAGGGGTGGCGTCGCGGTAACGTGTCGTTGACTTAGACGCGTCTCTTCGGTATTACAGCGGGATTAGTAAGGGATTAGGGTGTTGGATATGCCTTCAGATCTATGGACTATAGTCAAGCTGGTTTTCAATATATAAAAGGTATAAAATCCATATAATCTTTTGAACGAAACCGTCACTAAACATGGCGTAGTCACGCTTGCGAAGGTTTGGGTCACCCTCCACATTTTACCATTAAACACAATAACGATTCTCATACAAAAGCTAACAAAATAATGCACGGAGTTTTTAAATTACAGAGTTTTTTATATGCCTGCGGTAACAACACGACCATTAATTTTGGGCGGCTTGCGAATAACCCGTCGGCTGCCCTGGCTGAATAGAATAGTTAGAAGTACATAGTCACAACTCGGTAGCGATGTGAGACGGACGCAACATCCTCGTCGCCACTCGCCTCGCGCTCTTTCGCGCCGCGGCTCATTGCTACACCGCGAATTTGGGCCAAGCACAAATATCCCCCTCCCTCACCAACCCACGTGTTACTAATCTACCTGTCTCTGTCGGCTATTTTCTCTCTCGGCCCGCGATATTATACAGTCATTTATGTAATAAGTTCAATGTTTACATTGTGGCTGCTATCAGGTGATGAATGGAAATACATTTCGCATTGCGATAGCTCGTTATCTTCAATACCGTTGCTGTTCTCTCCGGCTCATGTATAGGTGGGTAATAATTAAATGTGATAAATGACCCGAAAGTTTTCCAATCATACATCATTCACTAAAAGTTTCATTTAGAAAGTAGTTTTCTTACTGCACAAAACGTGTAGGCTTACACGTGCCTGTCACACCAGTCGACATCATCTTGCTGCTTACATGATCAAATAAATATGTAAACACTATTGTTTTCAACTATGGAAAACAAATTAATGCTTCATCATGACTTAAAATTTTATTGCACTCATAAGAACACACGAACGTTTATTCTTCCTTTTAGAACTATGCTTCTTATTAAAACCCATTTTCTGTCGTTATCCACGAATTTCGTCACGTGACATACATTTTACTTCTGTGTGAACACCTAATTTGATAACAGAAGTACCTACTCACGTGGCACCTAATTGCAACATGATTTCAACAGAATAGAATCGAGTTTCAATCCAAAAAGACTGAGTAGGTACGTAACCAAAAAGAAGTTAACTGGGTTATAGAAGCTCCCAATCAAATTGGATCTAACTTCTAACTAGCCAGTCTAACTAGTTAATCGATTTATACGTTAACTATATGTAAGAATCGATAACAACATTACTGACTTTACCGTTCTATTATAATGAAAACAATATTATGGGTAATAAATAAACAAATATCAACGAACTTGTCAAAACAATGACCTTTCCATTGTCCACCATGTATGAAAGTATTGAATTATTGATTTTCTTTAAAAATTTACGCAGTTAGGTACTTACAATTTTAATATTAAACTTACTATGGAATAGCAATAGGTACTGCCATATAGAAAATCGTTAACATAACAAAAACTACATAACAATGAACGGGAAACGTGAGTTCTCAGTTTGTTCAATATTCAATACCAGAGGTTTTCCTGTTACCATTCAGTTCGGTTTTGACACATGATTGGCACGCATCGCATAAGGAAAGATATTTGTCAGTTTTGTTTTCCACTGAATTCTGGATTTCGTAGTGCGGATGTTTAATTTACTAACGGATGAAGCAGATTGTGACATATCGTTTTGTCTATGAAAACTTTCCCACGAGAAAAAAAAGTCTACACAAACCTTATAGACACATTGCAGTAATGAAGAATGCTTCATAATAACCCACAATTTTGGAATACATTCCCGCTTTGAATGCCATAGTTGGTATGCGTAATAAGCAATTCTCTGAAATCATTCATTCAGGGTTATTGTTGCCATTACAAAGTTTTTGAAATAAGGATTGCTCATCGCGGTGAAATGTTAGTACTCACCTCGTATGTATACTGTTCCAAATTTCTTTACAACAGTATTAAAGTTATACGATTTCGCATCAAAAGCTTTTCTCTGAGGATTACTCTATAAAGTCGAACAAAGTATTCCTCTTTATAGTATTCCCTGTCGGCTTATTCAAAACCTAGCTCGCTTTAGAGGTTTTGCAACATGATAGCCAAAGGGCTCCACAAGAAACAAAGGTTGGGTTTTAGTCAGTAACATTCTGCCTGACGCGAATATTTGATGATTTCCCATCTCAAAAAAATGTTTGTCCCTTATTAGTCTGTGTAGATATGTGAAAGTTTTTCTCATTGCTAGAATAATTACTTTCATATCGATTACGGTATCAACGAAGGTCGGTCTATTCGATTCGTTCCAAGACCACACGTACGATCGATAACTTTGATTGCTGTTTCTACTTATGCACTATTGCGACCTCTAAGCCCACGAACTACTTGCATATGCATCGATTTAATTTTATTATTTTCATTCCCTATACTTCTGCATTCGAATGGTGTACAATCGTTCGAGGTGAATTAAATAGTTCCATTTGTGTTGATTACGCTGGACTAGTCTTTATTGTGTTATGGTCATTGATTATGTAATACACTATTTTTTAATTAGTTCAAATACTTAAAGGGCTTATTTAAAAAGTTCTTAGTATTATCTATGCAAAGTTTCAAATACTAATATTCATAATCAGCAAAGTTGTTAGCGATAAGTTATATCCAAAAATGTCACTCAATTCATGGAAACATTGTACAGGTAATTCCAAGTCATTCATAGTAGTATTCATTAATCATATTCTGTCGCTCTCGCATTCGCGTGCTCACGCTCGAACTTGCCCCCTTGATTCAATTATGAATTTACCTAATAAGACAAATCCTGGACAATTTTGGGATTTCGTTTTTATTAGTTTTGATTACACAAATATGATCAGTAACTGGTACAGATAGAGCCCCATTTTTTTTTGTACTAATTAATAAATAGTGGTGTATATTATTAAGTACCTACCTCACGTATTTAATTAGGTATTTAAGTACTATTTATACATATATGAAATATTTATGATTATTATAAATATTTATGATGATGGCATATTATTTCTAAGGTAACAAGTATTTAACTAATCTTATTGAACGTCTTGATTGATCGTCAGGACTATGAACACTTTCAGTAGTAATTCAAAGGTCATTGACCTTATTTCGATCAGAAATACATGAATATTTTGATTAAGAAACTAATCAGTAACACGTGGTCTGTGTTGTGTTTATCTGTTTGGCTTGTCTAATCTCTCCGTTAATCAAACTACTAGCGCCACCTATCAGGTTTATCATGAACATTGAGTGTTATTGGAAAATCGGAAAACTTATTAATACCAATCTATCTACTTTATAATTCGTTTTTTCTTATTGTATGATCATTTTGATCTTTATCTGGTATACGTATTTCAAATTCCCAAAAAAAAAAAAAACAAAGGGCAAAAGCTTTGAGAATATTTTCAATTTTCTTCCCGTATCCAACTTATTTGAATTCACCGAAACTTACGTATTTCTTTCATAACAAATCCATCAATCAAACGTCATCTCAATATTCATCCCTTCTGAAGCTACACAACCAGCCAAGTCAATCCATTCCGTTTTCGGGGCTTACCTTTCCCGTTTTGCTAGCTTTTTCTGTCCTTAAAAGAGTATAAGGTTGCTTTTACCCAGTCAACAGATGCGGCCATAAAACCATACATGTGGTTCGTGCCGTTAGCTCATACAACCACAGATGGTATTAGGTCAGCTGCTTCGATGGCCCCAAATTAAATTCCGAACTCTAACCGTGTTGTTGTGTTTGGGTGGAGATTTTCCTCCTATTGTGCTAGTTTTGCCTTTTAAAGATATGTATTATCAAACAAAATGTGAGTAGAGTATCTAATCTTCCTGCGTTGTTATTACTTTCTATGAATATACACGAGGTAGGTTGATATTAATTAAACTGGATTTTTTTTTAATATTTTCATATAGGTACTAAAAGTTACTTGAACAAAAATATTAAATGGTAACCAGATTTAGATTTAGAATTCAAAAACATTGTACCTTCACAAAAAGTACCTCTTCAGCAGTCCAATCCCAGGATTACGAGTTTTAGAATAGCTATTGAAAGAATGATTAACACAACTTTAAGTATGCACTTGAAAGTATCTAAAGAACCATCGAAACGCTACTGAAGGCAAAGTCAATAAATTAGAGGATGATCGAAGATGTACTTATGACGTAATTTATACTAACTTGATTGAAATATTAGCCTTCTAAGTAATTGCAGGATGCATTAAAAACAGACAGGTATAATATTCGTTATTTATGCCGTATGAACTGCATGTTTAAATAGGTCGAAACGTTTCGTTTATTTCGATGCCAAATCAGCATGCATTCAGCTAGAACTGGAACACACTTTACCAAGTACGCTGGTAATATAACTGCTACGAGCATGTAGAAGGTTATACTGATATATTTGAAAGTACTTAACTGCATAAAAGTAAGATTAATTATGCCTTTTACCATGGTTGTTAGGTTACGGTATAATGTCTGAACTGTAGTACGCATTATTAGACATATGTATTTTTGACAAATTGGAATTTAGCAAGGGTAGTTATCCGGTATTGCCATGACCAATCCACTTTTCCTAAGGTAAAGAAACA